>NC_088387.1:22627500-23252500 GCF_037993035.2 Macaca fascicularis
CCTCGCCCGGCTAGTTTTTTGTATTTTTTTTAGTAGAGACGGGGTTTCACCGTGTTAGCCAGGATGGTCTCGATCTCCTGACTTCGTGATCCGCCCGCCTCGGCCTCCCAAAGTGCTGGGATTACAGGCTTGAGCCACCGCGCCCGGCCAAGAGTTTTTATCTTTTCAATGTTTATCATCAATTTTGAAAAATTCTAGCAATCATCTTTTTTTTTTTTTTTTTTTTTTTGTGAGACAGAGTCTCGCTCTGTCACCCAGGCTGGAGTGCAATGGCACAATCTTGGCTCACTGCAACTTCTGCCTCCCAGGTTCAAGCAATGCTTCTGCCTCAGCCTCCCTAGTAGCTGGAATTATAGGCGCCTGCCACCATGCCCAGCTAATTTTTGTAGAGACAGGGTTTCACCATGTTGGTTAGGCTGGTCTTGAACTCTTGACCTCAGGTGATCTGCCCACCTCGGTTTCCCAAAGTGCTGAGTTTACAGGTGTGAGCCATCGCATGCAGCCATCTTTCATTTCTTTTACTTAACCTCTTTATTATATTTTCCACCTTTTTTTCTCCAAGTCACATTTTTCATAATTTCTTTGTATTTATCTCCCTTTCATCAGTTTTCACTTCACTGTATATTCTTCTATTTAATTCTTGTATTGCATCTTAAAAATCAACTATAATTCTTGTTTATAGAGATATACTGTATACTTATACTAATTCTTATTTATAGAAATATACTAAATAAGTGTATTCATACTAAGATAACATTTGTATATGAGTCTGTTTCTGAACTCTTTATTTCGTTCCATCAGTCTACTTGCTTATCCTTTGCCAACACCACAATTCTATCACAATTACTTTACAATACGTTTTGATATCAGCAAAAGTGGTCCTCCTGCTTTGTCTTTTTCCTTAAGATTGTCACAGTTATTCTTGACCCTAAGCAATTATAAACACACACACACAGGCACACACACATTTGAGATTTTGATTGTGATTGCATCAAATCTATAGATTATGTTGGGGGAAACTAACATCCTTATAAACTTGAGTATTCAAATTTATGAAGGAGGTATGTCTTTGTATTTATTCAGATTTTAATTTTACCTAGTAATGATTTTAGTTTTCTCTGTAATGCTCTGTTCTTCTTTTGTTAGATTTTTTTCTTAGGTATTTGGTGTTTTTCAATGCTATTGGAAATTATATTTTTAAAATTTGATTTTTGAATTGTATATTTCTAGTATATAGGAATGCAATTAAATTTTCTAAGAAGATTTTGTATCCAGCAATTTTGCTAAGGCCACTTATTATTTTGTATTTCTGTCCCTAATAATACTCAAGTAATGAATATTTTATTTTATATTTATTTATTTTGAGACAGAGTCTGGCTTTATCTCCCAGACTGGAGTGCATGGGTGCGATCTTAGCTCACTGCAGCCTCTGCCTCCTGGGTTCAAGTGATTCTCCTGCTTCAGCCTCCCGGGTAGCGGGGATTACAGGCGTGTGTCACAACTCCTGGTTAATTTTTTTTTTTTTTTTTTTGAGACGGAGTCTCGCTCTGTCACTCAGGCTGGAGTGCAGTGGCGGGATCTCGGTTCACTGCAAGCTCCGCCTCCCGGGTTCACGCCATTCTCCTGCCTCAGCCTCCTGAGTAACTGGGACTACAGGCACCCACCACCACGCCCGGCTAATTTTTTTTGTATTTTTAGTAGAGACGGGGTTTCACCGTGTTAGCCAGGATGGTCTCGATCTCCTGACCTTGTGATCCGCCCGCCTCGGCCTCCCAAAGTGCTGGGATTACAGGCCTGAGCCACTGCGCCGGGCCCTGGTTAATTTTTTTGTGTTTTTAGTAAAGACGGGGTTTCACCATGTTGGTCAGGCTGGTCACAGACTCCTGACCTCAAATGATCTGCCCGCCTCGGCCTCCCAAAGTGCTGGGATTACAGGCGTGAGCCACTGTGCCCGGCCTTGCATTTAATATTTTTGAACCATGTGAACTCATGATAGAGATTTCCAAACATATGCAAAATTAGAATAGTATAACATTCCATCTCTCCATCACCTAGCTTCAATAATTGTCAACTCATGGCCATTCTAGTTTCCACTGATAGCCTCTATCCATATCCCCCTCACTTATCATTACGTGTAAATTACAACATCTTATAATTTATAATTGTACCTATAAATATTTCACTATGTACAGCTAATAGATAAGTACTTTATTAAAAGCCCCAAACCACATTACCATTATTACACCTAAAGAAACTCAGGCCTGGCCGGGCGCGGTGGCTCAAGCCTGTAATCCCAGCACTTTGGGAGGCCGAGGCGGGCGGATCACAAGGTCAGGAGATCGAGACCACAGTGAAACCCCGTCTCTACTAAAAATACAAAAAATTAGCCGGGCGCGGTGGCGGGCGCCTGTAGTTCCAGCTACTCAGGAGGCTGAGGCAGGAGAATGGCGTGAACCCGGGAGGCGGAGCTTGCAGTGAGCCGAGATCGCGCCACTGCACTCCAGCCTGGGCAACAGCGTGAGACTCCGTCTCAAAAAAAAAAAAAAAAAAAAAGAAACTCAGGCCTTTGAGTTTTCTGAGAAGACTCTCCCTGAACCAGCTAGAGCCAAGGCCAAGACAAATTCTTTTCCGCGCTGTCTTCTTCCTATACAGATTTTTTTTTTCCTGTCTCACTCTTTCCCTGTGGTGTAGCCCTTTGTGGAGGTCCAGCTTTAAAAGCAGGTCTCTGATCTTACTCCTGGCTCTTTGTCTGGTTCCCAGCAAGTGGTCTAAACTCAGGCACCAGGGTGAAATGGTGCCCTCAGGGCCGCTGAGGATTCAGAGCTGGTGATTACCCAGCATTGCCTCTTCTCACAAGGCTTTCCCTTTGTTGTTGTTTGACTTTCTTTTTGTAAGCGCATCCAGGCATTGGAAAGGGTGAAGCTGTTTTATACTGGAGGATTTCAGTATATTTAGGTTCCCTTATTTCTGGAAATCCTGAACTCATACTTAATCATGTAGTTTTAGAATTATCATTTAACGATCCCTTATCTAGAATTTTGAGCAGAAAGAATGGGGTGTCACATGGAGAATTCCTCCATAAAATGATGTTAAATCTGAGACCTGAAGGATGCGTGTAAGAGGGGGCTGGGTAAGGAGCAGGAGGGACATAGTGTTTTGAAAATTGGGAAGAGTGTTTTAAACAGAGGAGGCAATCATATGAAGCCTTCGTGGCAGGAAGGGGAGGCACAAAGGAAGAAGGCACAGTATGAACCAACCCAGAAAGACCTACTCCATCTAGGCTGGGTTGGAGCAATGAGATTCCCACTGCAGTTGAAATCTTTGGTGTGATTTCCCCAGGTAGCCTCTCTTATCTTTATAAAGGTTCCAGGATGTACAGAGGACCTTCCCCGCTCTCTTCAACAGCAGGTGGTTATCCTCATTTATCAGTTAGGACATTGTGGCTGGAAAACCTAAACTGCCCACAAACTTGGGTCCATGCTTAATAGATGAGATTACCCTGTACATATTTTAAGACTTAAAGCAAATGGCTGGTCTGGGTGGTAAATATCACACCCTCAGATTCCTTTACTCAATGTCCCACCTTCCTTTACTTGTGCTGTTTGAGAGGCATTTTCCTCAGCAGGTAACTGCAGCCCCAAACTAACGCAGGAAGCTTGGGTGGCTTCCCCTTGGGGGGCAGCTGCCTGGCAAGGCAGCCAACTTGCCTTTTGGTCTTCGGAGGGAAAGCCAGGGTACAGCTTGGGGCTGGGGAGAGGGGGGCTCAGCCCTCTCATATGCCTGCCAGTAGCCTTGCACACTTATGTTACCAGTATCATTTTACTAAAAATACAAGAAGAATGACTCCATTAAATATAATTTACTTGGTGGTGAGTAGATTTTAAAAGAACTCACTCAAATAATGCATGAACCGTATTTCTCTTTTGTTTAGAGAATGCATTGGTTTCCCAGGGTTGCCACAGCAAAGTACCACAAACCGGAGGACTTAAAACAGGAGAAAGTTCATCTCACCCAGTTTTGGAGGTTAGAAGTCCAGAATCCAGGTGTTGGCAGGGTTGGTTCCTTCGGAGGGCTCCCCGGGAGAATCTGTTCCATGGCCCTCTCCTAGCTACTGGTGTTGCTGGCAGCCTTTGGCATTCCTTGGCTTGTAGGTGCGACATTCCAATCTGTGCTTCCATCTTCACATGACTTCTCCTTGCGCGCAATTTTGTTTTTTTCTTTTTTTTTAGATGGAGTTTCGCTCTTGTTGCACAGGCTGGAGTGCAATGGCACCATCTGGGCTCACTGCAACCTCCGCCTCCTGGGTTCTAGTGATTCTCCTGCCTCAGCCTCCCGAGTAGCTGGGATTACAGGCATGTGCCACCATGCTCGGCTAATGTTGTATTTTTAGTAGACACGTGGTTTCTCCATGTTGGTCAGGCTGGTCTCGAACTCCTGACCTCAGGTGATCCACCTGCCTCGGCCTCCCAAAAAGCTGGGATTATAGGCATGAGCCAGTGAGGCACCACACCCAGCCCCTTGTGTGCTTTTTTTTCTTTTTTTTTTTTTTGATATGGAGTCTCGCTCTGTTGCCCAGGCTGGAGTTCAGGGGCGCAATCTAGGCTCACTGCAAGCTCCACCTCCCAGGTTCACGCCATTCTCCTGCCTCAGCCTCCCGAGTAGCTGGGACTACAGGCGCCCGCCACCATGCCCAACTAATTTCTCACCACGCCCAACTAATTTCTTTGTATTTTTTTAGTAGAGACGGGGTTTCACCGTGTTAGCCAGGATGGTCTTGATCTCCTGACCTCGTGATCCGCCTGCCTCGGCCTCCCAAAATGCTGGGATTACAGGTGTGAGGCACCGCACCTGGCCCCTTGTGTGCTTCTTGTATAGACAACAGTCATACTGAATTAAGGACCCACTGTAATTGAGTATAACCTCATTTTAGCTTAACTAATTACATCTGTAATGATTCTATTTCTAAATGAAGTTACCATCTTTTTTTTTTCTTTTCTTTTTTTTTTTTTGAGATGGAGTCTGGCTCTGCCATCCAGGCTGGCGTGCAGTGGCGAGATCCTGGTTCACTACAACTTCCACCTCCTGGGTTCAACTGATTCTCCTGCCTCAGCCTCCCAAGTAGCCGGGATTACAGGTGCCTGCCACCACACCTGGCTAACTTTTGTATTTTTAGTAGATATGGGGTTTCATTATATTGGCCAGGCTGGTCTCGAACTTCTGACCTCAGGAAATCTGCCCGCCTCGGCCTCCCAAAGTGCTAGGATTATATGTATGAGCCACCATGCCTGGCTAAAGTTACCTTCTGAATGAAGTATTGAGGGTTAGAACTTCAATATATCTTTTTGGGGAATGCAACTCAACCCATAACAGAGAAAGACGATATACGTGACATACAGTACTGTGATCTCTGTGGTACAAAGTTCTCTACTCAGCAATCTGGCAGAATGTCATCTGCTGGTTTTAACCTCTGGTATTCTAGGCTTCTGTGTCAGGATATAACAGCCTGACTCCTCAAAGAAGGCAAAGATATTCTCCTCATTTTCCTTACTCATGAACTCAGGCAGAGTCTGGGTTCGCCAGTGTCAGTGTCCATGGGTTTCCATCCTTGATGAGGCCTTTACCTACAGATGCAAGGCCTGGCTCATGAGAACTCTGGCAAGAAGACTGACAGTCACAAGCAAGGGAGGAGAAATACTAGAATCTTTTTGGAACTGATTTTGGAGTATGATGGGATCTTATTTTATAATTATTCTAAATGATTATCCAGTTCTCTCTCTATTCTTTTTGGGAATATATGCATAGTAGGTTGATTTGAAAGTGCCTTCCCTTATTACACACTAAAGTTTTATGTATATTTGTGTCTTTCCAACTAGAATTGTAAGTGTCCTTCAGAAAGTGCTGACATTTTAGCCTAGTCAACAGAGTGAGACCCCATCTCTATAAAGACTTTTTTTTTTTTTTTTTTTTGATTAACAGGAGTGGTGGCATGCCCCTGTCATTCTTGTTTACTCGGGAAGTTGAGGCAGGAGGATTGTTTGAGCCCAGGAGTTCAAGACTGCCATGAGCAATGATTGTGCTATCATGCCACTGCACTCCAGCCTGGGTGACAGAGCAAGATGGCCAAAAAAATACAAAGTGCTGGGGCCGGGTGCGGTGGATCACGCCTGTAATCCCAGCACTTTGGGAGGCCGAGGTGTGCGGATCATGAGGTCAGGAGATGGAGACCATCCTGGCTAACATGGTGAAACCCCATCTCTACTAAATAATATAAAAAATTAGGGTGTGGTGGTGGGCCCCTGTAATCCCAGCTACTCGGGAGGCTGAGGCAGGAGAATGGCGTGAACCTGGGAGACGGAGCTTGTAGTGAGCTGAGATTGCGCCACTGCACTCCAGCCTGGGCAACAGAGTGAGACTTCGTCTCAAAAAAAAAAAAAAAAAGTGCTGAAATTTTGTTCATCAACATTCTGCACCTTTATTTCTTGCTCTTTTGCTTGTTGTTGCTATTGTTATCAAAAAGAAAACCTTTTTGCTCATTGCTTACTTCTAGGATTAAAAAAACAAACTTGATTTTTTTCAGGTATATTTTGTAATCAAGTCTAATTAGCTCTAATACTTTTTTAGATGATTCTTTCTGGGTTCCTAGTGTAGATCTTCACATCATCTGAAAATAGTAATACTATTCTTCAACTATTGTCTGCACTTTCTTGCTTCAAGGTCTTTGATTCTGAAGTTATTGTCTGAGTTTCTATCATTCCTGTCCTTCAAATGCCTACTCTTCAGCAGGACCCAGTTTCTCTGTGAAACCTCTTTCAACGTCCCGGGAAGAGTTAATGTCCCTCTCCCTGAACTTCCAAAAAACTTGGTACATGCCTTTATTATAACCGTATCATACTGCATTGTAATTATCTGCTTATAAAACTGCTTTCCCCAAGAAAACTCAAAACAACACACGTTTCTTCTCTAGGCCATGAGTCAAGCTGGAGGTGTTCTCTGTGGAAGAGGGAGGAGTGATGCTCTCTTATTCATCCAGGTGTTCCCTCTTCAGCAGTTTGGTACCGATAGAGCAGAGAGAGGGCGGGGGTGCTCTAGGAAATCAATGAGCAGACAAGGGAGCCCACCAGTAGGGGACATGCTGGAACCAGATCTAGGACCCTGGCTTTTCTGCCCCACTGTTATGCCTCTCTAGATGCTGAAATCCAGTTCGGGGACCTTTAGTCTCTGGGCTGCCTGTTAGCTCTTGTGGGACTTGATTCACTTGGAAAAGTGCCTCTACTCTGTGCCCTGTACCCTTCCCACGCCTCACTCTATGCCACAGCCGCAGGCCCAGCCAGGGTTTCACCCACGCGTCCTCGGGAAGAATCGCGCCACCTAGAGGCCCGACATAGAACTCCTCTTCCTGCTAGTGGGTCAGCGGACTGAATTCCAATCCCCCCGCCGGCGCCGCCGCGGCGCAGGTCCATCTCCTCCCGCACGATGCTAGGTGTTTGAGGCGCGGTCCCCTGGCTAGGGGCTGCCCAGGCGTTATGGGGCCACACTGGCTGAGGTAGAAGCTGGGTCTGATCTTCCTCTGCTCCCCACTGCGAATTCCCAGGTGGGCCAGAACAAGTGGCAGGAAGAAGGCTCGCGGCTCACGGTGATTCAGCCGGGTCGCCGCTCTGGGATCCTCCCTCTCACCAAGAAAGCCTCCGGGAAGCCCGGGGTTACCAGGCGCGGGAAACAAGGCGGCTTTATTTTGCATAATGCCTTCGGACAAACGGCCCGGGAAGGCGGCGGGGGAGGCGGCTGGCGGGCCTGGAATGCACACACCTGTACCTGAGAAGGCTCCTTTGAATTCCTTCTACTCTGTGGTCTCCTGGGGGCTTCGCCGGCGGCGGTGGGTGGGAGTTTGGCAGCCTGTGCCCTCGGGAGGAGCACCCCACCCAGACCTCCAAGTGGGGCGGCCACCAGGGGAGGGGAGGGGTGGCGCCAGCCTGTTTATGAACTTCCCTCCCCCACTCCCTCTCCACCTGCAGTTCCCACCCCTCCCCCGCCCCAGATCCACTGCAAGCAAAGCTTTCGGTAAAGAAATAGTTCGGTGACAGTTTCCTGAAGGGATTTCAGGTCGGGAACGGGGCGTCCGGCGCATGCGGCGGGGCCCTTTGTCCTGCCAGCCTGAGTATGGCTTGTCCTTTTTCTTGCTTCCCAGTGCTTCACCTGACAGGTGAGGAAACTAAAGCCCAGGAAAGTCTATTCTCCGGCGATGAGTGGCAGAGCAGCATTCGTATCTATTTACCTTTTCTAGCCTGTTCTGTAAAATTATTTCATAGCTTAGCCTTGCTTGACATTATCAGGTTAGAACTGCGCACAAATCAATAGCTGGGAAACTCCAGCTGGAAGTCACTCTAAGGTGGTCATCGGAAATACCGCGTTCTTTGAACCTGGCCTAGTCCTCCAGAAGGCGGCCCCACCCCATCTGCAAGGAGAGGTCCATCAGCTGTCACTCAAGAGAGGCGGGAGGCGAGGACCTCTTTCCCTTCACCCTGAGCTTATCAGCACCTGCACCTGCCTACCTTCAGTCAGAAGGTGGCCAGAGTAGGAGAGAAACACATCAATTATATAAAGTTGTTCAGGCTATCCTTCCAGCAGTTGCCTTCCTTTAAATCTACAGAGATCCTTTCAAAAAGTTTAAGGACAAAGCGGGTTGTTGTTGTTTTGAGATGGAATCTCACTCTAGTGGCGGTATCTTGACTCACTGCCACCTCCGCACCCCCTCCCTCCCCCGCTCGTTTCAAGGGATTCTCCTGCCTCAGCCTCCCGAGTAGCTGGATTACAGACGCCTGCCATGGCGCCCGGCTAATTTTTGTGTTTTTAGTAGAGAAGGGGTTTCACTATGTTGGCCGAACTCCTGACCTAGTGATCCACCGGCCTTGGCCTTCCAAAGTGCTGGGATTACAGGTGTGAGTCACCGCGCCTGGTCCAAAGCGGGTTTTCTTCTGAGTCAGGGCAGGCAGAGGTGAGACAGTGTGCTCAGGGACCCAGAGTCTGTCACAGTTCAAGCAGAGTTCCCAGGAGAGAGGGAACCAGAGGGGGTGGCAGCCCCTTTGGCCCCAGGCCACCACTTCTCCTAGAATGGGAGGTTGTATCTCACTTCCAGTGGATCCCTCTGCAGCTAGAACAGAGAGTCAAGGTTACATTCCGTTTTTTGTTTGTTTGTTTGTTTGTTTTTTCCTTTTTTTTTTTTTGAGACGGAGTCTTGCGCTGTTGCCTAGGTTGGAGTGCAGTGACATGATCTCGGCTCACTGCAGCCTCCACCTCCTGGGTTCAAGTGATTCTCCTGCCTCAGCCTCCCGAGTAGCTGGGACTACAGGCAACCACCACCACACCCAGTTAATTTTTGTGTTTTCAGTAGAGATGGGGTTTCACTATGTTGGCCAGGCTGGTCTCAAACGCTTGACCTCATGATTCACCTGCCTCAGCCTTCTGAAGTCCTGTTCCGGGATTATAGGTGTGAGTCACCACACCTGGCTTTTTTTTTTTTTTTCACTCTTTTCTAACTTTTATTTTAGATTTAGGGGGTAGATGTGTGAGTTTATTACCTGGTTATAGATTGCATGATGCTGAGGTATGAGGCATGAGTGAGCCCACCACCCAGGTACTGAGCAAAGTACCCAACAGCGTTTTAACCCTTGCCCTCCTCCCTCTCCCCACCAGTAGTTCCCAGTGTCTATTGTTCCCATCTTTGCATCCGTGTGTAATGTTTAGCTCCCACTTATAATGGAGAACACGCAGTATTTGATTTTCTGTTCCTGCACTAATTCGCTTAGGACAATGGCCTCCAGCTGCATCCATGTTGCTGCAAAGGACACGGCTTCATTCTTTTTACGGCTGCATGGTAAGGCTCCATTCTTGAATAAGGCCTGGTGCAGAATGAGAAAGTGAGTGAGGAGGGGAAGAAAGCAAGAGAAGGAAGCAGGGGAGGAGACAGCATGGCCACAGGGGCCACTAGGTCTCTCATTAAAAGGGCATTTCTTTGAGGCAGAGGAGCCTGTGCAAGATATGGTGAGCTGGCTGATGATGATGGAGTTGAGCATGGGGGCTCAGGAGGGTCCCCCAGCTAAAGCAGGGGAGGGAGGGATTTGCTCATGGCTGAGCACAGGACTCCCACTGAGGGTATAGAAAGTCCTGGGCTACAGTTACAGCCCTTAGGCCAACACAGCCAGGCCCACATCTTTCAGATGGGATGTCCATGTTGACCAGAGACAAGGGAAGTAATATGATGAATGAGAAACTGTAGCTAGAAAACAATCCTAGACGTTTCTCATCCCTCAAAGGCTTCTGAATGAATAGCAATGTGACAAACCACAAGAGCTCCAAGAAGGCAAACAGATGTGAGATCACTGGTTCCAGAGCTAGAAACCTTTCCCTATGTCTTTTGGGCCCAGCTGGGAAAGTGGTTGGGGCGGCTATGAGACTCCACTGCTCTCATGAGGAACAGAAGGCTCATCGAGGGCTGGGGTTACAATCTGGACACTGAGTCCAAAGCAAGTCACATTTTGACTCCTGTAGCACATTGTCATTTCCAGAAATGGCTCCAACAGTATTTTCAGTCTCATATGCCTTGTCTCTCCCCCACAAAGAGGTGGAGACTATTTCCTCTCCCCTTGAACCCTGGCAGGCCTTTGTGACTGCCTCAGCTGATAGAATGCAGGGTCATGATGATCCCTGACTTCCAAGGCTTGGTCTTAAAGGTGATAAGCATCGCTTCCACCTGGTTTTCTCTCTTGAGATGTGTGTATTGAAGTTTAAGAAATCTGGCTATCCTGAGGCCATTTTCTACAGAAACAAGAGAGATGGGGTGAGAGAGAGAGAGAGGGAGATGGAGGGAGAGAGGAGAGACAGAGAGAGGGGGAGAGAGAGAGAGAGAGAGAGAGAGAGAAAGAGAAACAAGAGAGATGGGGAGAGATGGGGTGAGAGAGAGATGTTCAAATCGTCCCAGCTCAGGTGTCAAGCATGGGAGAAAGTGAGCTTCAGAGGACTGCAGCCTCCAACCCCTCCAGATGATGCTTAATGGAGCAGAGATGACCTGTCCCTGCCAATCCCTGCCCAGACCACAGACTCATGAACAAAAATGCTGTTTTAGGGCCAGGCATGGTGGCTCACACCTGTAATCTCAATACTTTGGGAGGCCGAGGCAGGTGGATCACTTGAGGTCAAGAGTTTGAGACCAGTCTGGGCAACATGGCAAAATCCCATCTCTACTAAAAATACAAAAATTCGCCAAACATGGTAGCACACGCCTGTAATCCCAGCTACTTGGGTGGCTGAGTCAGGAGAATCACTTTAACCCGGGAGGCAGAGGTTGCAGTGAGCCGAGATTGTGCCACTGCACTCCAGCCTGGGTGACAGAGTGAGACTCTGTCTTAAAAAAATAAAATAAAATAAAATGCTGTTTTAATTCACTAGGTTTTTGGGTAGCTTGCTGTGCAGTATTGAATAATCAGAACAGTAAAGTTCTTGGTCTTATTTATGCTTTCAGTAACTCTGAAGAAGAGTGAGTTACCATCCTTAATTTACAGGCAAGACCACCAAGGCGCAGTGGGCATCAGTCACAAGATTTTATGGACTGAATTGTGTCCCACAATTCATCCGTTGAGGCCCTAACTCCCACTATGACTATTTGGAGATAGGGCCTTTAGGGAGGTCATTAAAGTTAAACGAAGTCATTAGGGAGGGGTCCTAATCCAATGGGACTGGTGTCCTTGTAAGAAGAGAGACACCAGAACTCGTTCTTTCTACACCATGTGAGGACACAGGGAGAAGGTGGCCGTCCACCAGCCAGGAAGAGAGGCCCCGCTAGAAACTAACCCTGATGGCACCTTGATCTTGGACTTCTGTCTTCCGGAACTGTGAGAAAATGAATTTCTGTTGCTTAAGCCACCAGTCTGTGGCATTCTGTTATGACAGCCTGAGAGGACACAAGATAAGTGGCATAGCCTTGATTCATCACACAGTTCTCTGACTCCAAAACTGGCAGCCTACCCAGCACTCCGCTGAAGGTCAGAATAGGACCCTGCTCACAAGCAATGATACTCCTGGGTCCAGACTCACACAGCAGGGTCATTACTGAAGCATCAACAGAACCAGATTCGCTTGCTCTACTAAAAGCTCAAGGGCAAGGCCAAGAAACAACCCCAAGAAGTAGTTTCAGAAGGCAAGGGAGGCATCCAGTTCTCACCTAGAATAGGACAGGCCTGGGGCAAAGCCTGGATGATGTTAGGGACCCTGGAACTGGGCACATAGCTAGGCTATTTTCTCTGGCTTCCTCTCTTTCACGGACATTTGTTGCATGTCAGTGATCTGCCAGGCGCTCTTCCAGGCATTGAGAAAAGAGCAGCCAACAAGCCAGACAGGGTCCCTGATCTCATGGAACTTGCATTCCAAAGGGGACAGAAGGCAAGTGAATAAACACAAAGCAAATTCCCTTCTAATTGTAATAAGTGCTGTGAAGCAAATGAACAGTGACCTAACAGAGAACATCTTGGGGAAAAGGGGATCTGTGGCGGTGACGTTTGAGTTGGGACGTAAAGAATGAGAAGTAGCCACCCATGAAGAACAGGGAGATTGTTCCAGGCAGAGGGATGACAGGTGCAAAGGCCCTGCAGTGGGAAATCACAAGAGTCATCTGGAAAATACACAGGAGGGAGTTGCTGAGATTCGAGCATAGCGATGAGGTGAGGAGAGGTTGAAATGAAACTTGGTGAGGCAGGCCAGACTTTATAGGCCTTGTAGGCCACAGCAAGGAGGAGTCTCATTTTAATAAATTAAAGGTAGATATTTTGTCACTGTAGTGCAGAACAAAGGGGATAAATGCCCAGATGTTCCCGGGGGGGGAAATGGAGCTCAGGTGAACTGAGGAGACACTATTGTTGAAAAGCATGCTTTACTGGGCACGGTGGCTCACGCCTGTAATCCCAGCACTTTGGGAGGCCGAGGTGGGCAGATCACTTGAGATCACGAGTTCGAGACTAGCCTGGCTAACATGGTGAAACCCCATCTCTACTAAAAATATAAAAATTAGCCGAGCATGGTGGCAGGTGCCTGTAATCCCAGCTACTCAGGAGGCTGAGGCAGGAGGATCACCTGAACCTGGGAGGCAGAGGTTGCAGTGAGCCAAGATCATGCTGCTGCACTCTGGCCTGGGCAACAGAGCGAGACTCCATTTCAAAAAAAGAAAAGCATGCTCATCCCTTTGAGGTCATCACAAGGCCTGGTGATGAGCCCTTTGAGTCCCTGTTTGCCTGCTCAGCTGGGACTCTGTCTCCCACTGTTGGGGATGTGGGAAAGAAGTAACCATTTGCTTACATCCAAAATTGATTCCCAGGGCATAGGGACATCAGAGCACTGAGTGCTCAGTGCTGAGATTAGGGACTCATCCCCAAATGTAGCCAGGAAGCAAGCAAAGGGAACTACAATGCTTGCATTAGTTTCCTATTGCTAAACTTCTGACATGCTTAGTGGCTTAAAACAACACAAATTTATTATCGTACCGTTCTGTAGGATGAAATTCCAACACACGTGTCATCAAGCAGAGTCTAGCTGTCAGCAGGGCTGCATCCCTCTCTGGAGCCCTTTGGGACAATCCATTTTCATTTCCTTGACTTTTGGCTTCTGAAGACTCTACATTTCTTGGTTCATGGCTCCTTCCTATGTCTTCAAAGCTGACAGTGGCAAGTTAAATCCTTCTCACACTGCCATATCTCTGGCTCTTTAATCACATGTCCCTCTGATCACAGTCTGGGAGGGCTCTCCATTTCGAAGGACTCATGTAATCAGATTCAGCCCACCTGGATAATCCAAGATACCTTCCCCCTCTCAGGATCCTTAATCACATCTGCAATGTCCCTTTTGCTATGTAAAATGACTTATAGATTCCAGAGATTAGGATGTGGACATCTTTTGGGATCATTATTCTGCCTGCCACAATGCAAGTTTATGGCTAAAGGAAGGATAAAAGTGGATGGATCTGGTATTCTTCAGATTGACAAGATTCTACTAAATATATATTTTTAAAATTTCAATTTATATTTTAGATTCAGGTGGTACATGTGCAGGTTTGTTACAAGGATATATTGGCTAGGTGCAGTAGTTCATTCCTGTAATCCCAGCACTTTGGGAGGCTGAGGCAGGAGGATTGCTTGAAGCCAGGAGTTCAAGACCAGCCTGGGCAACGAAGTGAGACACCCCCCCCATCTTTACAAAAAATTAAACAATTAGCCAGGTGTGATGGTGCATGCCTGTGATCCCAGCTACTTGGGAGGCTGAGGTGGGAGGATTGTTTGAGCCTAGGAGGTTGAGGTTGCAGTGAGCTGTGTTCATTGCCACTGCACTCCAGCTTGGGTGACAGAGTGAAACCCTGTTTCAAAGAAAAAAGAAAGATATATTTTGTGGTGCTGAAGTTTGGGCTCCTGTCAATCTCATCAGCCAGATAGTGAGCACAGTATCTAATAGGAAGTTTTTCAGCCCTTTCCCCCCTCCCTTTGGAGTCCCTAGTATCTATTGTTCCCATCTTTTTGTCCATGTGAACCCAAGATTTAGCTCCCACTTTTAAGTGAGCACACGCAATACTTGGTTTTTTTGTTTGTTTGTTTGTTTTTCCTTTTTTAGATTTTATTTATTTATTTTTAGATACAAAGTCTCACTCACTATGTTGCCCAGTCTGGTCTTGAACTCCTGGGCTCAAGCAATCCTCCTGCTGCAGCTTCTCAAAGTGCTGAGATTACAGCCATGAGCCACTGTACCCGTCGATATTTGGTTTTCTGTTTCTGCATTAGTTCGCTTAGGATAACGACCTCCAACTGCATCCACGTTGCTGTAAAGGACATGATTTCAATCCTTTTTATGACTGTATAAATCCTTTTGATGGGCTCTTTTTTCTAAAGTTTTATGCTCTGTCATATACAAATATGAACAGTAGGAATAATCATCATTTACTGGGAGCCCATCTGGCACCAGGTATTTTCTATAACTTCTATTACTACTCATAGTAATAAACAGTATTTTATGTTTGTTGAGTGCTTGCTACATGCCAAGCATTGTAAGGAGTGCTTTGCATGTGTCATAAGAATGAAAACTACTTACGTGTTAACAGTCTCTTTTTATCTCCCTCCAGCAGCTGAAGAAACTTTTGCCTTTGCCCACTTGTCTTCTCCCACTTCCGTGCTGTTCAAAGGGTATTTCATCTTTGTAAACTATGTCCTTTTTTTTTTTTTTTTTTTTAATTTTTTTTTTTTGAGACGGAGTCTCGCTCTGTCTCCCAGGCTGGAGTGCAGTGGCACGATCTCCACTCACTGCAAGCTCCGCCTCCCCGGTTCACGCCATTCTCCTGCCTCAGCCTCCCGAGTAGCTGGGACTACAGGCGCCCGCCACCGCGCCCGGCTAATTTTTGTATTTTTTTTTAGTAGAGACGGGGTTTCACCGTGTTAGTCAGGATGGTCTCGATCTCCTGACCTTGTGATCCGCCCATCTCGGCCTCCCAAAGTGCTGGGATTACAGGCGTGAGCCACCGCGCCCGGCCTGTAAACTATGTTCTTAAACTTCAGGGGTTCAAAATCAGAAGAATGGGTAAACAGAGACTGCACTGTTACCTCAGAGCTTCCTTTCACTGTCATTTCAGAAGTGCCTTCCCAGGTCTTCTATATTGGGTCTCCCGTGTTCCATTTTATTTAGCTGCTGTTGCTCATTTTCAGTGTACCTGTATATACTCTGCTCTGAGAGCTGGGCCTGAGACCCTGCACACCACACGTCTGCTTTGCCAGCTTGCTCTCCGTTAGACTTTGCCCAGAGGGGTGCCAGTGGGAGGCTGGGAGGTTGAGGGAAGGAAAGGGATCTGCTCCTTCCTGTTTGCTCCTTTTTCCTGTCAGTGTCATCACGACAGCATTTTCTCACCCTGGAAGCCACAGTTGGTTCCAGTGGCAGTGGCTGGTTTTCAGGTGCATTTTCCCCCACATTCTCAGAATCAGCTTCATTGTGCCCATGAAGTGACACCAGCAAATCCCAGGTGACGGATGCATCCTCTTCAGAAATCTGATTCTCAGCGCCTTGTGGTTCCTTCTCTGAGGTCTTGAGGCACAGCACCAAAACAGCAATGCCTCTTTTTCAGACATCCTGGTGCCAGCTCTGTAGAACTCTTCTTCAAATTTGCACATCCCAATACTAATACTCTTCCTTTAATTATCCCATCCTAGGTGGTTGCTGCTTTCTGGAGCTATTACTTTCTTTTTTAATTTTTAAAATTATTATACTTTAAGTTCTAGGGTATATGCGCACAACGTGCAGGTTTGTTACATATGTATACATGTGCCATGTTGGTGTGCTGCACCCATTAACTCGTCATTTACAATAGGTTTATCTCCTAATGCTATCCGTCCCCCCTCCCCCTACCCCACGACAGACCCCAGTGTGTGATGTTCCCCACCCTGTGTCCAAGTGTTCTCATTGTTCAATTCCCACCTATGAGTGAAAACATGCAGTGTTTGGTTTTCTGTCCTTGTGATAGTTTGCTCAGAATGATGGTTTCCAGCTTCATCCATGTCCCCACAAAGGACATGAACCCATCCCTTTTTATGGCTGCATAGTATTCCATGGTGTATATGTGCCACATTTTCTTAATCCAGTCTATCATTGATGGACATTTGGGTTGGTTCCAAGTCTTTGTTATTGTGAATAGTGCCACAATAAACATACATGTGCATGTGTCTTTATAGCAGCATGATTTATAATCCTTCGGGTATATACCCAGTAATGGGATGGCTGGATCAAATGGTTTTAGATGCCTGAGGAATCACCACACTGTCTTCCACAATGGTTGAACTAGTTTACAGTCCCGCCAACAGTGTAAAAGTATTCCAATTTCTCCACATCCTCTCCAGCACCTGTTGTTTCCTGACTTTTTAATGATCGCCATTCTAACTGGTGTGAGATGGCATCTCATTGTGGTTTTGATTTGCATTTCTCTGATGGCCAGTGATGATGAGCATTTTTTCATGTGTCTTTTGGCTGCATAAATGTCTTCTTTTGAGAAGTGTCTGTTCATATCCTTTGCCCACTTTTTGGTGGGGTTGTTTGATTTTTTCTTGTAAATTTGTTTAAGTTCTTTGTAGATTCTGGATATTAGCCCTTTGTCAGATGGATAGATTGTAAAACATATTCTACCATTCTATAGGTTGCCTGTTCACTCTGATGGTAGTTTCTTTTGCTGTGCAGAAGTTCTTTAGTTTAATTAGATCCCATTTGTCAATTTTGGCTTTTGTCGCCATTGCTTTTGGTGTTTTAGTCATGAAGACCTTGCCCATGCCTATGGCCTGAATGGTATTGCCTAGGCTTTCTTCTAGGTTTTTTTTTTTTTTTTTTTTTTAAGACAGAGTCTCGCTCTGTTGCTGGGCTGGAGTGCAGTGGCTGGATCTCAGTTCACTGCAAGCTCCACCTCCCGGGTTTACGCCATTCTCCTGCCTCAGCCTCCCGAGTAGCTGGGACTACAGGCGCCCACCACCTCGCCTGGCTAGTTTTTTGTATTTTTTAGTAGAGGCGGGGTTTCACCTTGTTAGCCAGGATGGTCTCAATCTCCTGACCTCGTGATCCGCCCATCTTGGCCTCCCAAAGTGCTGGGATTACAGGCTTGAGCCACTGCGCCCGGCCCTCTTCTAGGGTTTTTATGGTTTAGGTCTAACATTTAAGACTTTAGTCCATCTTGAATTAATTTTTGTATAAGGTGTAAGGAAGGGATCCAGTTTCAGCTGTCTACATATGGCTAGCCAGTTTTCCCAGCACCATTTATTAAATAGGAAATCCTTTCCCCATTTCTTGTTTTTGTCAGGTTTGTCAAAGATCAGATGGTTGTAGATGTATGGTATTATTTCTGAGGGCTCTGTTCTGTTCCATTGGTCTATATCTCTGTTTTGGTACCAGTACCATGCTGTTTTGGTTACTGTAGCCTTGTAGTATAGTTTGAAGTCAGGTAGCATGATGCCTCCAGCTTTGTTCTTTTTGCTTAGGATTGTCTTGGCAATGAGAGCTCTTTTTTGGTTCCATATGAACTTTAAAGTAGTTTTTTCCAATTCTGTGAAGAAAGTCATTGGTAGCTTGATGGGGATGGCACTGAATCTATACATTACCTTGGGCAGTATGGCCATTTTCACGATATTGATTCTTCCTATCCATGAGCATGGAATGTTCTTCCATTTGTTTGTGTCCTCTTTTATTTCATTGAGCAGTGGTTTGTAGTTCTCTAGAGCTATTACTTTCATGATATCTCAGCATGTCCTTTTTGCCTTTTCAGTTCTCCAATACTTGGTTAGCAATTCTTTTTATTAAATTCTCCCTGCCACAATAACTGGTATGGTTTCTGTTTCCAGGAATGGTCCCAGGAAGCAAACTTTCAAAGCTACAATATTGTTTGAGTTCTGTTCTTGAACTTGAATGCAGTGCTGAGGTCCTTGCCAGTGACAAATGGGAAGATAGTAATTCACAGCATGTAGTGGTAATGCAAATAATCCAACTATCATCTGTGTTTGTTGTCAGTGCGTACTAACAATTATAGTACTTGACATTTATGATGGTAATAATGGCTACAAAGACTATGGAGTAGGATGGTTGCTTCAGAGTATATTGGAATGCTTATAGAAAGAAAATAACAAGTTTTGGGCTATGAACTCCCGGATCAAGTTATTGTCAGAGAACCAGAAAGTTTATATGGCAGCCTTAAGGAATCTCGTTTCTTGCACACTGACAATCATGTGAATAATAACAAGTTTTAAAAAGAAATCTCATTTCTTATAGTCACAGGACTGACTTCCCTGAAAACTGATGCAAAATTGAAGAGTGCAGTTTGAAGAATTATGTAACTATAAACTACAGCCTTATCAAATCTCTTGCGTGAATATCGGGGCATTGATTGGAAAGTAGTAGGACCCTGAGACTTGGAAGGGGGATATCTGGGTAGAGTCAGATGAACCTGAGAATCTTGAACCTCTAAGCCATTCTGATCTTCTGTTTTCCAGTTGATATAACCTGCACTCTAACATCTGAGGAGAATAGCTTTTCATTGCTTGAAGACCCTGTAACAATATCATGACACATCCCAACTATCCTTTGTTTCCTCTACCTATAATAAGGGTCTTATCTCTTAATGCTCTAGGGGACAAACATGAAGTTTGATTTATAAACTTGTAATTCCAAAAAACTGCAATATTTTGCAAATATAAATTGACAGTAACGTGAAGAATATATGTGGGAATGATTCCAAGGAATAGATTGCAAATTTATATCAGGCTAAATTTGATATGAGTGCCCTTACCCGAGGTTCTGTATTTTATATGTTTACTTAAGTAGCTGAAAGTGGCTCTAACAGTTTACTTAGTTCATTGAATTTTGGACTCAACAATAATTTTATGAGTTTGAGATGCTACAACATCCGTGACATATGCGAAAAAAAGGAATACAAAGAGGACGAGAGTGTTGGGATAGTTTTATCACCTGAATATCTCTCTCTTTTACTACATCACCCTAGAAAGTCAGGGGACACAATTTTCACTAAGAAATTGAGAAAGATATGCATGAGGAGAGCACCAGTGTTTAAAACTTAGTGGTATGTATGACAATAGAACTTGCACAGTTGAGATTTCAGTAAGATGATGAGATTTGGGTATAGTAGATATCAAGTGGCAGACTTTAACTACCAGAGACAAGGTATGCACATTTATAGTAATGGGAAACAGTAGTAGAGTAAGCATCAAGGTATTTTGACCCTATTTTGGTAGTGGCTAATTGATCACAGTATCCCCAGGAATGAAACAAACAAAGAGCCTACTAGAAAATTACTTAATCTGGCTGGGTGTGGTGCTTCATGCCTGTAATCCTAGCACTTCGGGAGGCAGAGGTGGATGCATCACTTGAGCCCAGGGTTTGAGACCAGCCTGGGGAACATGGCAAAACCCCGTATCTACAAAAAATACAAAAATAGTTGGGTGTGGTGGCATGCACCTGTAGTCCCAGCTACTCAGGAAGCTGAGGTGAAAGGATTGCTTGAGCCTGGGAGGTTGAGACTGCAGTGAGCCATGGTCATGCCACTGCACTGCAGCACTCCAGCCTGGGTGGCAGAGCTAGACCCTGTCTCAAAACAAAACAAAACAAAACAAAACAAAAATTACTTAATCGATGCAATAGGGAAAACTCCAAGTCAGGAATAATGAAAGGAAGAGGTTGGGATTATTACAATAGCAGCAGCTAAATCTAGTTTGTAGTTTTTCTAATACTTGCAGAACCAGCTTTATAATGTCTCATTCAGAAACACCAGCACCAGCTGCCTGGTGTCCCCTCCTTAAATGTCTAGTTCCTATGCTCACAGGGACCCTCCTCTGAGCTCAGAGATATCAACACCAGCTAGGTAGTACCTCTTTAGAGCTTTGAGTTTTGGCTCTTTGGTGCCCTTCTTCTAAGTTTTTAAGCATTAATACTTCCAGCCTCTTTTTTACGTTCCTTCAGCCCTGAGAATGATAGGAGCTTTCTGTAATTCTTACATTTTTGATGCCTATAAGGTTAGGATTTACCCTTCTAGTTACCTGGCTAACAAATGTACACCTAGGTAGCATTTTTAACATTATCTTTTTTCTATTTATGTAATGGTGCAGATTGTGTCATCTGGATGGCCACTGACATACAGAAATTGGCAGCAAAAGTGACCTCAGGAAACAGACTCTCAAAGATGGTATTTTGGGATTGGTTCAGTCACAGCCTTGCATTTCTTGCCAATGGAAAATGGGATGCTAGTGTCCAGGCACACAGTGGCATCATGTGTGTTGGATTACGCTGAAGTACTTACTGGTGACTTCTCCCAAAAAACTTTCTGCCATTTCCTAGAATGATTGTAAGAATCATTTAATAGAATTTCTCACTTGCTGAGAAAAGGGAATTACCCAGAGCTTTCAGGAATTACTAGGTACTATCTCTAAATTGATGCTGATTCCTGGAGATTCAAAATTCCACAGTGCCACCAATAAAATAAGGGCTATTATGGCCAGGTGACATATGGACTCTTAAATCAATTTCAAATCACAGATGGCCCAATTTTTCTAGTTAATTAATGTAAATTGGATAGACATATTTAGTAACTAGAAGAGTACCAGTCTTGGTTGTCTGACCCATGGAGTAAGGACCATGATGGTTGGGAGAATCAAATGGAAGCCACTGGAACTTACTCTATCAAAATAGTAAACAGAAAAACAATACCATATTTCTGAGAGAATTACAGAGATTAGCACCACTATCAAAGACTTAAAAGATGCTGAGGTGGCCGGGCGCGGTGGCTCAAGCCTGTAATCCCAGCACTTTGGGAGGCCGAGACGGGCGGATCACGAGGTCAGGAGATCGAGACCAGCCTGGCTAACACGGTGAAACCCCGTCTCTACGAAAAAAATACAAAAAACTAGCCGGGCAAGGTGGCGGGCGCCTGTAGTCCCAGCTACTCGGGAGGCTGGGGCAGGAGAATGGCGTAGACCCAGGAGGCGGAGCTTGCAGTGAGCTGAGATCCGGCCACTGCACTCCGGCCTGGGCGACAGAGCGAGACTCCGACTCAAAAAAAAAAAAAAAAAAAAAAAGATGCTGAGGTGATGAAGCCACATCTACCTTTCCTGTTTGCCCATGCAGAAGGCAAATAGATATTGGAGAATGACTGTACATTATCATAAACTTTATCAGGTAGTTATTCCAAGTTGTGGTTCTATATATAGAAACTTTACCAGAAAAAAACAAAATCAATATAGCTCCTATTACCTGGCATGTAGCTACTGACCTAGCGAATACTTTTCTCCCCATATCAATTTGTAAGGACCATCAGAAGCAGCTTGCTTCTACCCCACAGGGCCAACAGCATACCTTCACAAATTTGCCTCAGGGCTTTACCAGTTCTGCTCTGCGCCATATTACTTGCTGGAGACATCTCGATCATCTTGATATCACACTGGTCTGCAATCTTGTTAACATGATGTTGATCTGGTGAACTCGAATTAGCAGTAATTTAGATGCCTTAATAAGACTTACGCAAATCAGAGAGTAAGAAATAAACCTCACGGAAATTCAGGAATTGTCACCCCACTGAAGGTTCTGGGTATCTAACGGTCTGGAGCACATCAGGCTATCCCCGAGGTGAAAGATGAGTTGCCATACTGTGTACCACCTACCACAATAAAAAGAGACACAATGCTTTGTGGGCTTTTCTGAGTGTTACAAATAACATCTACCACATTTGAATGTGCTATTTAGACACATTTACCAAGTAATATGGAAGGCTACAAATTTTGAATGATGATCAAAGCAAGCAAAGGCTCTGCAGGAAGTCCAGTCAGCTATACAAATTGCTTTTCCTTTTGAGGCTTTTGATCCCCAGACTCTTTCCAACATCAGTTTCTGCTGCATTGCCTTCTCTCTATCAGTATACTCCAGTGGTTTCATGCACTCCTTATAACCAGTTGACCAAGGAGAGAAAAAAAAAAAATCTTCTGCACATAAATACATAAAACGGTTAGGATTATATATTATAGAATGAGTTATATGCTTTGAATTGGAGATCAATTTATGTTTCTATCTCTCCCATTGCCAGAATACATGGGTCTGAAAATCAAGAGGTAGAAATGGGAGTGAGTCCTCTCTTACTATTATATCTAATAGCCCACTTGTAGAATTTGTTTCTCATTTCCAAAATTTTCAGATCTGGTTTTTTTTGTTTGTTTGTTTGTTTGTTTGTTTTTTTGAGATGGAGTTTTGTTCTTGTCTCCCAGGCTGGAGTGCAGTGGCACAATTTCAGCTCACTGCAACCTCCGCCTCCTGGGTTCAAGCAATTCTCCTGCCTCAGCCTCCCAAGTAGCTGGGATTACAGGCACACACCACCACGCCTGGCTCATTTTTATATTTTTAGTAGAGACAGAGTTTCACCATATCTGCCAGTCTGGTCTCGAACTGCTGACCTCAGGTGATCTGCCCACCTCAACCTCCCGAAGTGCTAGGGTTACAGGCGTGAGCCACCATGCCCGGCCTGAGATCTGTTGACTTTGAAATTTTTATTCCCCCTAAAAGAATGCTTCCCACAGGAGACACATTTATAGTTCCATTGGCTTCCTAGATGAAACCGTTTGGCCACTTTGAGCTTCTCATGCCAAAGACCCAAGAGACAAGGAAGGGTATTACTCTTCTTTGTGGAGATAGAGGAATTGACCTTGGTTACCAAGAAGGAATTGAATTTGGCTACACAACGGAAACATGAAGGTCAATGTTTGGAACATAAAAGATTCATTGAGGTATCTCTAAGTACAGGTTTGTGTTGCTTAAGATGGGGATACATTCTGAGAAATTTGTCAGGCAATTTCATCTTTGTGTGAACGTAACAGAGTGTGCTTACATCAACCTAGATGTTATAGCCTAATACACCTATGTACCTAGGCTATATGGTATAGCCTATTGCTCCTGGGCTACAAACCTATAAGAATGTTACTGTATTCGGCCAGCTGCAGTGGCTCACGCCTGTAATCCCAGCACTTTGGGAAGCTGAGGCGGGCGGATCACGAGGTCAGGAGATCGAGACCATCCTGGCCAACATGGTGAAACCCCGTCTCTACTAAAAATACAAAAATTAGCCGGGCATGATGGCATGTGCCTTAAGCCCAGCTACTCAAGGGGCTGAGGCAGGAGAATCACTTGGACAAGGGAGTCAGAGGTTGCAATGAGCTGAGATTGTGCCACTGCACTCCAGCCTGGCGACAGAATGAGACTCTGTCTCAAAAAAAAAAAAAGAATGTTACTGAACTCAATACCATAGGCAATTGTAACACAAGGGTATTTGTATGTCTAGACCTATCTAACCATAGAAGAAGGTACAGTAGAAATTCATTATTATAATTTTATGGAACCTCTGTCATATATGCAATCCATTGCTGACCAAAATGTTATTATGTGGCACGTGACTTTACTTTCATGTTCATTAGTAAAAGGTAATAGAAAACTTCAGCAACCAAAAATGTCAAACACACTGAAGATTCAGACCTTTCAAGAATGAAGATCTGTGCTATTCTACCAGGTAAGGGACCCTGATCAGCTGAGGTTCTGGCTGAAGACAAAGAAAACAGGATGAGTAGTAGAAGAAGGAAGTTCATGAATGTCAGCTACAGCCTTATAACCGTTTGCAGAATTCAGACTGTAACAGCTGTGCATATTTGCTTTCTCATTTGTGTGTGTGTGTACATATTATTTTCTTCTTCTTTCTCATCCTTTCCTTTATTATTTTCATTCATTCATTCATTCATTCATTCATTCATTCATTCATTCATTCATTCATTCATTCGAGATGGGATCCCATTATGCTATCCAGGCTGGTCTCAAACTCCTAGGCTCAAGCAATCCTCTTACCTCAGTCTCCCAAAGTGCTGGGATTACAAGCATGAACCACCATGCCCGGCCTCCCTTACTATTATATACAAATTTTGTTAGATGATAACTTCACAATTTAGTACTTAGATAACAGAATATTCAAATAAGATTTTGAATACATTTGAGAAGTAATTAACATATGTCAGAGAAGACTATCATGACATTGGGCTTGGCATCTCTTTCTTTGGAGTAGTAAGAAGATCTGTATCTGAATAGTTGCTGTGAGTAAGGAAACAGAATTGTTTTGTTGTATGAATATTCACATATATGCAGAAGAGTGTCCGTGAGTAAGTTATTGTCAGCTCCTTCAGTACTCAGCTTTATGATACTAGGATTGGGACTCTGTAGACTACATTTTTTCTTTGCCTGCTGGCTCCCTTCTTAGCCTCTACCAATATAAAGCACTAGAGCTGGTTTTCTTCTGATGCCTGTGAGCATCATCCCAGGAAGGCTTCTTTATCCCTGCAGCAGCAATTCCTTCTGTTGGCAGAAGCTGACGCTAGTTTGCACTTTGTCCAATATTTGAAGAACAAGCCTCATTGTACCCACCTCAGAGATACCAGCCCTAGTAGGGCAGGAACATCAGCTCAGAGGCCTGAGTTATAGCTCCGTGGAGCCCCTTATCTAAGCTTCTAAGTTTTCAATACTCCAATGTCTTCTTTTGGTTCCCTAAGTCTTAGAGATGATAGCTGCTTACTGCAGTTGCTATGTCTATGATAACTTAATGTTGGTGTTTGTACCCTTTTTGTAAGCTAATTGACAACACTGTGTCTAGGTAACAGTTACGATATTAACAATATAAAGATATTATATTCTATCTATTTAAATGATGCATGTGGTTTTGCTCTCTCAACTGGACCCTGGCCAATATGGACCCTTTGGTCTGTTTGAAATTGTGGCATGAACCAGAGCTGCAGCCCAAGTTTACATCTCTTCGCTGCTTGTACTCTCACTACAGATAATGTACTTTATACCTTTAAACCTTATTTATATGCTAATGATCCTGAAATTCATGCCTCTTGCTCTGGCCTATCATGAGAATTACAGACATATATTGTACTATCTACTTGATATCTCCCCTTGACTAGTTAAGTATATCTCAAATTTAATATGGTCAAAATAGGACTCATCATTCTCTATGTTCCTATCACCCATCCAAGTCTATCCTCCCTAGGTTTTCTTCATTACGGTAAATTATACCTGCCACCAGTTCCTCAAGTATAACATAGAAATCACCCTTGATTTCTTTCTTCCTCACTCTTCATATCCGATCCATCAGCAAGTCTGATAAAAATATCTCAAAAATATTTCCACATCTCACCATTCTGGTCGAAGACTCCAGACTCTCCAGCCTGGACATCTGCAAAGCCTTCTTTCATTTATTTTTTTGAGACGGTCTTGCTCTGTCGCCCAGGCTGGAGTGCAGTGTTGTGATCTTGGCTCGTTGCAACCTCTGCCTCCCGGGTTCAAGTTATTTTCCTGCTTCAGCCTCCCTAGTAGCTGGGATTACAGGTGTGAGCCACCATACTCAGCTAATTTTTTTGTTTTTTTAGTGGAGACAGGGTTTCGCCATGTTTGCCAGGCTGGTCTCAAACTCCTGACCTCAGGTAATCCACCCTCCTCGGTTTCCCAAAGTGCTGGGATTACCAGCATGAGCCACCGTGCCCGGCCCATGCCTTCTAAAAGGTATCCCTTCTCCTGCTCTTGCCATTCCCCTATACTCTATCCTGTATGCAGCAGTCAAAATATTCTTTTAGTAACATAAATCAGAGCACATTAAATCCTACCGAAACTTTACTAACATAAATATTTTAAGGTGAACATGCTTTATCCTAGTCTAAAGGCCTTATCAAATGAGGTCCCTGTTCATGCCTGTGAATCACCCCCTGCCACTCTCTCCTTAGCTTTCCTCTTGAGGCTGATGCATTTGTGAAAGTCCTAGAGTTTCATAGAAAGGAGCATGAACCTATATAGGCGGAGATGCATGGACAAAATTCTAGGGATCAGTCCTGGCGCGTTGGCTCACGCCTGTAATCCCAGCACTTTGGGAGGGCAAGGTGGGTGGATCACGAGGTCAGGAGTTCGAGACCAGCCTAGCCAGCACAGTGAAACCCCATCTCTATTAAAAATACAAAAATTAGCTGGGCGTGGTGGTACGTGCCTGTAATGCCAGCTACTCGTGAGGCTGAGGCAGGGGAATCCCTTGCACCCGGGAGGCGGAGGTTGCAGTGAGCCAAGATAGCGCCACTGCGCTCCAGCCTGGTGACAGTGAGACTCTGTCTCCAACAAACAAACAAACAAACCAAAACCAAAACCAAAAACAAACAAACAAAAAAACCCTCTAAGGATCGACATCTCACGGCCCGGGAAATGTTAGTCTCAGCCACAATGAACTGAGTATGTACTACCTACCCATTCCCACCCTGACTTGCAGCCTATTCTTTAAGATAAATTTCACTCCTGGAGATCAGCCTCACTCCAACCCACCTCCATCCACCTCACTATAGACCCTCAATACCTGACAAGTTCCTTCCAACCCATTCTCAAGAAATTACAACACAGAGGAAACGGAGAAGCTGCTTTCTTACGTCCTATGTCATGCATCCGGCTGTTGCTCTCCCTGACTTCTGCTATTAAAGCTTTTGTCAGAGTGGAGAAACTAAACTCTCTGAGCTTGAGTAGAGATTGTCTTTGGCTCTGGCTGTTGCAATTTGAAACATTACCCAAGTTTCCAGTAAAAGATCTGGGGCTAGAAGAGGGAGCCTGTGGGTTTCTTTTTTCTGTCAAGATTTATCCTCTTTGGTACTTGTGGTTGTTCAGGTGAACTTAATAGTGGATAATAACTAGATACATCCGTTTCACTTGGTATTGGAGACACAAGCAAGGAGATCTATGTCATTTGGTCTGTCAATCAATTAGGAATAATCTTTCTAAGTTTAGAAAGAAAAATCTCTGAGCCCTGCCTCAAAATCATGGCATCAGAATTTTCTGGAATGGAGCAATGTTTATGTGAAATTAAGTTTAAAAAACTTCATGAGTTATTCTGACGCACATCCTGGATAAGAATGGATGATACTTTACTAAGCTTCCCAGGTGATTTGAATGTCCCTGCCCTCCAAGGAGTCACATGAAACTCCAACTAGAGTTATAGTCTTAACAATTCCCTCACAGTTCATCATCGGAAAGTTGAGAAAAAGAGTCAAGGGAGGTAAGCAGCCCTCATCCCCAGCCCACACAGCTTCCCAGAGGCAGGGCCAAAGCCTCAACCCATGTCTTTGAATGAATGGTACAGAGAGAAGGCGGAGTTGATCATGGCGGGACCAATCAGAGAGAGAGAACTTCCAGCAATAAGAGAAGTCCTGAACAGGCTTTAAAAAAGGATATGGATAGTTCCAAGGCAGTCAGGTCTATACGGAGGGAAAAAGAAAGGCATCCCCTCCCCCAGTGTGCCGCCTCCACAACTATGATAAATTTCTCCAATGAAGGTAAACTCTACCTGGCAGGATTGCTGGAAGAATGGGAGGGTAACATCTGGTGAAGGATAAAAATAGAAAGTATTATTGGGTTTTCTGAGCTGCTTACTTGAAAGAAGAGCATAAATCATTCCTTTGCCCAGAGCCCTTGTCTGTTCTTTATGCCTTTGACTGTGGGTGTGCAGCAGGTGGGGAGAGAGAAGGGGCTGGTGAGGAAATTTCTCATCAGTGGAAATCCCCTCTTGGTCATGCATCCATTTGAGGGAGTTGTGGGGGTTGCAGCCATAGTGTCCATGGCAGGGGAGCATATCCAGAGGATAACACAGCAACAGACGTGAATGAGAAAGAGGGAGAGGATAAAGACGGGCAGACATGGGGGATACAATGATAGAAACAGAAAGTCCCACGGAGAAGTAGGAAATGAGAAAAGAGAAGAAAGGAACAGGATGGAGCCTATTATACTCTAAGATTTATCTTATATGCCTCACTGAAGTTGTTTGTGACCCTTTGGATCCCTGGGTCTCCTGGCACATTGCCTCCATGTCTCCCAGGGCTTAGCCTTTCTTTGTGTTCAGTGCTTGTGGTGAGTTTCCTCCTAGGGTTTCAGTCAAGAATTTGGGAGGAAGGCCAGACGCAGTAGCTCATGTCTGTAATCCCAGCACTTTGGGAGGCCAAGGCAGGTGGATCACTTGAGGTCAGAAGTTCGAGACCAGCCTGGCCAAAATGGTGAAACCCTATCTCTACTAAAAATACAAAAATCATCTGGGCTTGGTGGCAGGCATCTGTAATCCCAGATACTCAGGAGGCTGAGGCAGGAGAATTGCTTGAACCCAGGAGGCAGAAGTTGAAGTGAGCTGAGATTGCGCCATTGCACTCCATTCTGGGTGACAGAGTGGGACTCCATCTAAGAAAAAAAACTTGGGAGGAGATTGGAGGCAGGGGCCAGGGGAACTCTGGTAGTCCTCAGCCGACTACTCCTAACCAACAGGAACCCTACAGGTCCCTATGCCTTGACTTCTCCGTATAGGCTGAAAACCTGGCATTCTTATTCACCTTTGACTTCTAGTCCCCTCCCACTGTGAGCAGCCAGGCTGCTGAGATATTCTTTTCATGTGCTTCTCCTCTTAGTCAGCACAAAGGCTTCTATTCTGTTCAACTGATACCCTGCTCCTCTCCCTACAGTCAACATTTCTTTAGCCTTAATCCCTTAAAATCCCCTTAAACAACTCAAAAGCAATAAAGAGATAGTTCTTGGTTACATTTCTCCCCCTTGCTTTGTTCTTCCTAAACCTCTTCTCAGATTGCAGGCCAGAAGGTCTTTGTGTGAATGTTGACTCATCTCATTCATTCTAATGAGCTCACCGACAGCATAAACTGGGTGGCTGGCCGCTCCCAGGCTGGGTGTTGGGTAACAGAGCTGTCTGGCTATGGGACTGAGTTTCCTGGAAGAGAGGAGGTGGGGAGGACCTGCTAAGCCTGGGACTTTTCAACATCAGTTACTCCCAGGAGCCTAAAGGCATGATCTTCAGATGCAGCAGAGTGGCTTGTCCCCGAGTGACTGGATCTCTTCTGTCCTCCCACTACAGTCCCCAACACCTACACCTGTAATGTGGTCAGCAAATCATCTTCTGTCTCTCCCTCTGGGGGTTAGTATTACCTCCTCATGTGAAAATGCACATTACTCATTATACTCTTAGTTTTAATTCTGCTTCATAGCACAAAAGTGTTTGACAGAATTAGCTAGGACAGATACATTTTGATGAAGGAAAATGGTTTTGGACTATAGCTGAGGAGGACAAGCCTTGGTTGAATGTTGGAAGAGAGATACAGCATGCAGTCCACAGGGGCCTAGGTGGGGTGCCTACTAGTGAATGGTAGATTTGGGCAAAGGCCACTGCTTCTCTTAACCTAGGAACCTCATCTGTAAAATAAGGAACATAGAGTGTTGTTAGACTGGCCAACATTGGCAGGTAGAGATAAACAAAAATGAAATGGATCAGTATATTGGCTATAAGACAGTAACCAGTAAGCCAGGTAATGAAGCAAATTATGAAGGGAGTGTTATCACCTGGATGCTGTGTGTGCATGCATGAGCGTGTGCAATTAACCCCAATCATGCAGCATGGAGATCCTCAGCTATGCGTACAGGGAGGGAAGCAGGCAGGGAAGGGGAAGGGCAGAATTCTACCCAAATCAAGCAATAGAAGGTTATAAAGGTAATTAACATAAAATAAAAATGTATATATTTGCATACACATATATACATATACAATACACACATATGTATATGTGTATGTATGTGCATGAATATGTACATATGTGCATATAAATATATTTCCCTAGATTTGCAACATTTCTTACCAATAAAGAGGACTGCATTTAGCATTTAGGCTGAGATTCTTGGGTTGAAGATTCAGGTCCATGACATGGTCAAGTATTAGGTTATTGGTTAAAGGCATGAGGCCAACGTAAAGATATGGGTACCACATCCAGGATGATGCTACCCAACTACCCAAGACGCAGGTTAATACACAGAGCCCCTTTTTATTTTGGGGATTTTTTTCAAGCCCACATCTTTTTGTACATCACGTTCACAAATCCCTTGTGGTGCCCATATTTTTTATATTACATATGGAAGGGGATGAATGGATATCCATTCTCTTCTGATGGTTGACAGAACTCATAAGCACAGTAGTCTCCCCTTATCCATGGTTTCACTTTATGTGGTTTCAGTTACCCATGGCCAACTGTGATCTGAAAATATTAAATGGAAAATTCCAGAGGTAAATAATTCATAAGTTTTAAATTGTATGCTATTTTAAGAAGCATGATGAAATCTCTGGTCATCCTGCTCCATCCCACCTGGGATGTGCATTAGCTCTTTGTTCAGCATATCCACCCTTTATACATTACCTGTTAGTCACTTAGAAGCCATCTTGATTATCGGATAGAGAAAACATACTATATATAGGGTTCAGTACTATCTATGGTTTTAGGTACCTCTGGGGGTCTTGGAATGTATGCCCCAAAGATAAGGGAGGACTACTCTAAAACAATTTGGGCCTAGGATTTTTTTCTGTGAGAAGGTTCTCAATTATGAAGTCAAAATGTTTATACAATATTAGGCTATTCAAATTTTCTATTTCTTCTTGAGGAAGTTTTATAAATTTGTGTCTTTCAAGAAGTTGGTCTATTTATCTAAGTTTTCAATCATATTGGCATAAAGTTCTAGAAGTTTTTGTTTTGTTTTGTTTTTTTGAACTAGGATCTCGCTCTGTCACCCAGGCTGGAGTGCAGAGGCATGAACATGGCTCACTGCAACCTCGACCTCCTGGGCTCAAACAATCCTCCCACCTCAGCCTCCTGAGTAGCTGGGACTACAGGTGTGAATCACCATACCCATCTAATTAAAAAAAAAATTGTAGAGATGAGGTTTTACCATACTGCCCAGGCTGGTCTCGAGCTCTTGGACTCAAACAATCCTCCTGCCTCACCTCCCAAAGGGCTGGAATCACAGGTGTGAGCCACTGTACCTGGCCTAAAATATTTTAAAATTATTTTTATTATTTTAAAAATAGCCAGTGGTGTCTGCTTTCATTTCTCGTTTTGGTAATTTGTGTCTTCTCTCTATTTTTCTTGACTGGCCTTGCTAAAGTTTTTCCAGTTTTATTGATCCTTTCAAAGAATGAGCTTTTGGCTTTTTTTTTTTCTATATTCTTTGTAAATTTTGCTTTTCATTGATTTCTGATCTTATTTTTACTGTTTCTTCCTTTTATTTATTTTGGGTTTAATTTGCTCTTCTTTCTCTAATCTCTTAGGATGGGAACTTAAATCATTCATTTTAGGTCTTTCTTCTTTTCTAAAATAATCATTTAGTTTAATGCTATATATTTCTCTTTAAACATAGCTTTAGCTACATTCCACAAATGTCGAGTCAAAATATTTTCTAATTTCTAATGTGATTACTTTTTCAATCTATAAATTACTTAGAACAATCGTTCTCACCTGCGGTGATTTGTCCCTCGGGGAATATTTGGCAATGTCTAGAGACATTTTTGGTTGTCACAATTAGAAGGGTACAACTGGCATCTAGCAGGAGTAGACAAGGATGCTACTGAGCTTTCCTAAGTGTGTAGGATAGTTCCCCACAACAAGAAATCATCCAGCCCAGGGTGGTAAACACTGTGTAAAACTATGTTGCTTAATTTCCAGATACATGTTTTTTTCCTAGTTATTTGTATGGTCATTGATTTCTAATTAATTCCACTGTGGCCAGAGAGTATAGTTGATATGATTTTAATCTTTTTTCTTTCTTTTTTTTTTGAGATGGAGTCTTGCTCTGTTGCTCAGGCTGGAGTGCAGTGGCACAATCTTGGCTCACTGCAAGCTCTGCCTCCCGGGTTCATGCCATTCTCCCACCTCAGCCTCCCGAGTAGCTGGGACTACAGGCGCCCACCACCACGCCTGGCTAATTTTTTTGTATTTTTAGTAGAGACGGGGTTTCACCGTGTTAACCAGGATGGACTCGATCTCCTGACCTCGTGATCCGCCCGCCTCAGCCTCCCAAAGTGTTGGGATTACAGGCGTGAGCCACTGCGCCCAGACTCTTTCTTTTATAGAGACGGGGTCTTGCTATGTTGTCAGGCTGGTCTTGGACTCCTGGCCTCAAGCAATCCTCCCCCTTCAGCCTCCCAAAGTGCTGCAATTACAGGTGTGAGCCACCACACCCAGTCTATTCTAATCTTTTAAAAATTATTAGGCCGGGCGCGGTGGCTCAAGCCTGTAATCCCAGCACTTTGGGAGGCCGAGGCGGGTGGATCACGAGGTCAGGAGATCGAGACCATCCTGGCTAACATGGTGAAACCCCATCTCTACTAAAAATACAAAAAAAAAAAAAAAAAACTAGCCGGGCGTGGTGGCGGGCGCCTGTAGTCTCAGCTACTTGGGAGGCTGAGGCGGGAGAATGGCGTGAACCTGGGAGGCGGAGCTTGCAGTGAGCCGAGATCACGCCACTGCACTCCAGCCTGGGAGACACAGCGAGACTCCGTCTCAAAAAAAAAAAAAAAAAAAAAAAAAGAAATTATTGAGACTTGTTGTATGGCACAGTGTGTGTTCTATTCTGGTGAACGTATTTCCTGCACTTGAAAAGAATGTGTTCTGCAGTTGATGGGTGGACTGTTCAAGGTGGTTGATGGTGTTACTCGTTTTATGTGTTTGCTGATGGTTTTTTTGTTTTGGTCTGATTTTTATATACTTGCTGATAGGGAGAGAAGTGTTAACATTTTAAAATATGATTGCAAACTTGTGTCTTTCTTTCTTTAATTCTGGGAAGTTTTACTTCATGTATTTTGAAGCTCTGTTATTTGGTGCATACATATTTATGACTACTATTATCAAACATTCCTCTATATCTCTAGTAGTGCTTTTTGTCTTGAAATATATTTTGTCTGATATTACTATAGTCACTTCAGCTTTATTCTCTGCTCACTGTTTGAATAGTGTGCACTTTCTTGTCTATTGACTTTGAACCTCCATGTGTCTTCTAAAGAAAGAAGATAATTGTTGTCTTAGTTAGCTCCGGGGCTGCCATAACAAAATACTATAAATTGGATGGCTTAAATGTTGAAAATTTGTATTCTCACAGTTCTGGAGGCCAGGAAGCCCAGGGTCAAAGCGCTGGGCAATTCAGTTTCTTGTGAGGGTTCCCTTCTGGCTTGCAGGTGGCTGCCTGTCCCTGTGTCCTCACATGGTGGAGAGAAAGAGTAAACTCTCTGGGGTCTCCTCTTGAAGGACACCAGTGCTATTGGATCAGGGTTCCACTCTAATGACCTCACTTCATCCTATTTCCTGACTCCAAATACAGCCACACTGGGAGTTAGGGTTTCAATATATTAATTTGGGGTGACACAGGTCAGTCCATAGCAGTGAGTCTGGCTTTTTAATTCATTTTTACAATTTTTGCCCTTAGTGGTTGGCCTGGGGATTACAATATACATTTTCATCTTTTACAGTTACTCTTGTTCTACTTCATGAAAAAATACAGAAACCTTGTAACTATATAGGTTCCTATCGCCATCATCTCCTTTATGTTATGACTGTCACGTTTTTTTGTTTGTTTTGTTTGGTTTTTCTGAGACGGGGATCTCACTCCATCACCCAGGCTGGAGTGCACACTACACCCTCTACCTCCCGGGCTCAAGCAGTCCTCCCATCTCAGCCTCCTGAGATGCTGGGGCTTTACAGGCGTGAACCGCCACACCCGGCTAGTTTTTGTATTTTTTTGTAGAGACAAGGTTTCTCCATGTTGCCTAGGCTGGTCTCAAACTCCTGAGTTCAAACAATTTGCCTGCCTCAGCCTCTCAGAATACTGAGATTACGGACGTGAGCCACCTCGCCCAACTTGTTTTTTTGTTTTTGTTTTTGACTTGTTTTGTTTTGAGACAGTGTCTTGCTCTGTTGCCCAGACTGGAGTGCAGTGGTGTGATGATAGCTCACTGCAGCTTCAATCTCCTGGGCTCAAGGGATCCTCCCGCCTCAGCATCCCGATTAGCTGGGACTATAGGCAGGCACCAACACATCTAGTTTTTTATTTTATTTTATTTTATTTTATTTTATTTTATTTTATTTATTTTTTTTTTGAGACGGAGTCTTGCTCTGTCGCCCGGGCTGGAGTGCAGTGGCTGGATCTCAGCTCACTGCAAGCTCCACCTCCCGGGTTTATGCCATTCTCCTGCCTCAGCCTCCTGAGTAGCTGGGACTACAGGCGCCCGCCACCTCGTCCAGCTATTTTTTTGTATTTTTTAGTAGAGAGGAGGTTTCACCACGTTAGCCAGGATGGTCTCGATCTCCTGACCTCGTGATCCGCCCGTCTCGGCCTCCCAAAGTGCTGGGATTACAGGCTTGAGCCACCGTGCCCGGCTATTTTATTTATTTATTTATTTTTAAATCTTATTTTTAATAGAAATGAGGTCTCGCTATGTTGCCCAGGCTTGTTATATGTTGTATATCTGTATAGGTTATAAATCCCACGAGAAAATGCTTCAATTTTTGCTTTTAATAGCCATATGTATTATAAAGAAATTAAGAAGCAAAAAAATTTAGTATTTTTATTTGCACAGATATTTACCATTTCCAATGCTTTCTACTTTTTTCTAATAATGTTTGTTTACATCTGGTAATATTTTCATTTAGCATAAATAATTCCTTTTTTTTTTTTTTTTTATATTGAGAATTACTGGTGAAGAAGTCTTCCTTTTACCTTTATTTGTGAAGGATATTTTTTGCCAGACATAAAATTCTGGTCTGCCAGTTTTTTCTTTAAGTACTTTAAAGATGCTTTTCTTAGTCTTTCCTGGCCTGTATAGTTCCTGATGATAAGTCCACTGTCATCATTGTTCCACTGTATATAATTTGTCATTTCTTGCTGCTTTCCAGATTTGCTCTTTATCTGAGGTTTTCAAAAGTTTGACGATGATGTGCCTTGGTGTGGCCTTTTTCATGTTTATTCTGCTTAGTGTTCATTGAGCATTTTGAATCTGTAAATTTACATTCTTCATAAAATTTGAGAGATTTTTAGCCATTATTTTAAAAATATTTTTTATGCTTCCTTTTGTCTTCGTTTCCTTGTGGTACTACAATTACATATATATGAAACCATTTGATATTATCTAACAGTTACCTAAGGCTCTATTCAGTTTTTTGCAATTTTTTTTCCTCTGTGTTTCTTATATTGGATAATGTTTAACGTCTAATTTTTTGTTGTTTTTTTGTTTTCTCCCTAATGTCTCTTCATCTATCTTCAAGTTCACTTACTGTTTCCTCTATTACCTCAACTTGGCTGTTAATCATTTTGAACATGTAAATTTTAGATATTATATATTTCAGTTCTAGAATTTCCATTTTGTTCTTTTATGTTATATTTTTCTCTGTTCTTTTCATTTGTTGTGAGCATAATTTACCTTACTTCATTAGGGATAGCAACAGTAGCTGCTTTAAGATTCTTAATACCTTTCTATAGGAAACAACATTTAACAGATTAATGTTGGAAATGGGTGCATGGTACTCCCATACCCTTGCCTCCTAAGAGGGATGACTGTGAGGCACACACTTAGCACTGGTTCTCAGAGTTTCCTCTAGGGTCCTTGAGTTCCAGTTGGCCACAGTTGGTAACTGACTTGATAATACACCTTTATTGGCTGCCTTGTTGCCTCTGTTTCACTGCCTCACTTTCTTCCCCCCTCCCTTTTTTTTTTTTTTTGAGACAGGATTTCGCTCTGTTACCCGGGCTGGAGTGCAGCAGCTTGATCTTGCTCACTGCAACCTCCACCTGCTGGGTTCAAGTGATTCTCATGCCTCAGCCTCCTGAATAGCTGGAATTACAGGCACGCACCATCATGCCTGGCTAATTTTTGCATTTTTAGTAGAGATGGGTTTCGTCATGTTGCCCAGTCTGGTCTTGAACTCCTCAGCCCAAGTGGTCTGCCCGCCTCGGCCTCCCAAACTGCTGGGATTATAGGTGTGAGTCACGGCACCCGGCCCACTGCCACACTTTCTAACTGGTGTTTCCGTCACCCAGAGGGTAAACCACTGGTTCTTGAACCTTTGACTTAGGGTCTATTTGTATGGGAACTCTGACTAAATCTGAAGTTGTGGTTGAAGGACATTGTCTGTAATTCTTGCTACACAAAGTCTGCAAACCAGCATCATCAGATGTCTGTTTTCTCTGTGAATCTAATCACTTGTTCTCTAATTTCCACCAAATCTCTTAAAATTTCAGGACTGTTGATGGCACCATGTCTTGTTTTCAAAGCTGTTATACATTTATTTTAAAATTATGCATTTCATTATTTCACTTAAGCACATATGCTCAGTCATGTTGAACTAGATATTTTATCACTTTCTAAGTTTAGATTTGTAAATTCCAACTGAATTTACTCTTAAATTATCTATTCTTGGCCAGGCACAGTGGCTCATGCCTGTAATCGCAGCACTTTGGGGACTGAGGCTGGTGGGTCACTTGAGGTCAGGAGTTCGAGAGCAGACTGGCCAATATGGTGAAACCCAGTCTCTACTAAAAATAAAAAAATTAGTTGGTTGTGGTAGCACACACCTATAATCCCAGCAGAGGCAGGAGAATTGCTTGAGCCTGGGAGGGGGAGGTTGCAGTTAGCCGAGATCACATCACTTCAGCCTGGGCAACGGAGTGACACTTCGTCTCAAAAAAAAAAAAGAAAAACAAAAAAAACTATTCTATTTGTCTACCTCAGCAAAATATATTTTGATAACCCTATCAGATTATTTTAATCACATTATGTTAAAAAGATGTTTCCGTTAGGACAAACAGTGGAAGAAAAATAACCATTCAAGTTCCCATTTTGCTAACTAGAATAATTATTCCTATGAATAGACTTGATTTTAAATATTTCTTTGCAATTCAGTTAGTCATATATTTTTCCTAATCTTCCAGCATTTTACTTTTTAAATTATTAGTAGTTTTTCTTTTTTGCTCTTGTCATCTAATCAAAATAAATGCTTTAAGTTCCTTTTCCAGTTTCCCAAAGATGGAGGAGATAAGGGAAATTACCATCACGTTCTCTACACTATTATACATATAAAACTATAAATTTTCCTAAATCACAATGTCCCCGATTACTTAGCTTTGCTGAAGAGGAGACATCAATTTAACTTTTTGCTTTCCATAGCCAGAACAAATAAAAGCTGAAGTTTATATATAACAACTGTAAATTTTATAAGCTAACCATTACTCTGGAAACTTTTTTAGAGAACTTCATTTCACCAGATTATTTCTGCTTTCTGTGAAAAGACTTTTAGTTAGAGCACAAACTTTGGAGAAAGAGAAATCCACCCACTTAAACAGAAAACTCAAGTTTTGTAGAAAGACTTTAAGTGGTTCCAGACACACTGACATAAATATGCAAATCTCCCAAGGCACACTTATGTCCAGGGCTTCCCAGGATGAGTGACCATCAGGAGCAAAACCCGGCGCTTCTGGGGTCTTAGGCTGAGTTTCCTGGGAAGCTGTTCACAGTAGTCCCTCCCTCCATGCAGGGAATTGTGCTGGCATTCCACACGGCACCAGACACTTATTCTCTGAAGTATTTCCACCAGGCTCTTGTCATTCCAAGAGATGCTAAAAGGTACGAGACCTGTTCCAGTCCTTCTTCTGATCTAGGGTATGAATCTGTGTGTGCACTGGGAAAGAAGGAGAGATTATCTTTGCAGATGCACAGGAGAGGGAGGGGAAGTGTGGACACCTGTCACAAATCACCTTTTCCTCTTACTGTAAAGTAATAAAAACAAACAGCATCCTAACCTCTCTGCCGGGGAGTGGGGCTGCTGTTTACAGATAAACAGAGACCTGCCGCCTGTTAGGATCCTGCTAACAAAATTCAGGCAGAAGACCGAAAGCACAATTGTGTTTACAGATCAGCAGCGACATGCCAATGTCATGTTGGCGGCGGAAGGCAAAGGTCATGTTTACTGCAAGCAGAGGTGCCCGAGCTGCCACAGGGGCTGCTAGCGGGGGATTTTGAGGAGGAGGAGGGCTGTAGCAGCTGTGGATCTGCAGTCGCCTGACATGGGTAGCCTCAAACCTAAAACCACATGACACGGGATCACAAAAGCAAAGCCCCAATCCCATTGTGCATTATCGCACTGCAGCACCGTGGGGTCTGAAGTGGGCTCAGTGAGCTGGCTCTGATTTATTCCAATCCCCAGAAACTTTGCTTCTGGCTAGGGAAGAAGACTCCTCTCAGAAAAATAGGTTGGGCAGCAGAGGAACACAAATCCCATAAAAAGGGCGTCCATCTTATATACATATAACTGTGGTTGCAGCAAGACACAAGCTCCCATCCATCCAGTGAGTCAGTCCATTTTGAAGGCAGAATGGCATTATAGTTACACATGCCCACTCCGAGGTCAAAAAGACTCGAGACCTGGCTCTACCACATGCTTTTATTTATTTATTTATTTATTTATTTATTTATTTAAGACGGAGTCTCACTCTGTCGCCCAGGCTGGAGTGCAGTGGCGCGATCTCGGCTCACTGCAAGCTCCGCCTCCCTGGTTCACGCCATTCTCCTGCCTCAGCCTCCCGAGTAGCTGGGACTACAGGCGTCCGCCACCTCGCCCGGCTAGTTTTTTGTATTTTTTAGTCGAGACGGCGTTTCACCGGGTTAGCCAGGATAGTCTTGATCTCCTGACCTCGTAATCCGCCCGTCTCGGCCTCCCAAAGTGCTGGGATTACAGGCTTGAGCCACTGCGCCCGGCCTATTTTTATTTTTATTTATTTATTTTTTTCAGACAGGGTCTCACTCTGTCACCCAGGCTGGAGTGCAATGGCGCGATCTTGGCTCACTGCAACCTCCGCCTCCCGGGTTCAAGCGATTCTCATACCTCAGGTTCCTGAGTAGCTAGGATTACAGGCATGGGCCACCATGCTCAGCTAATTTTTGTATTTTTAGTAGAGATAGGGCTCCACCTTATTGGCCAGGCTGGTGTCAAACCCCTGACCTCAAGTGATCCGCCTGCCTCGGCCTCCCAAAGTGCTGGGATTACAGGCATGAGCCACCATGCCCAGCCTGCCACATGCTTCTGATGTGATCTCAAGCAATTACTGAAGCCCGTGAAACCCGTTTCATTATCTACAAAATAAGAATAAAGTTGCTCTTCTCTTAGGATTAATAAGAGGATTAATAGAAATAATAATTGGAGAGTGTTTTTCACAGCGCCTGGTGGTAAGCACTCAATAAATGGTAGCTAATGATATTACAGGGAAATCTAGGGGAAAGGACTTGTATCTAAGACAACTGGGTATAAATTGGTGACTCCTAGGAGTTATGGCAACTTGGGAAAAGAGTGCAGCTGGTCTTTGTTTTGGCGTCACAGCTGGAGGGCATTGAGGTAAAGAGGTGGGGTGACCCTCTCTTTCTGATGTGTCTGGGACTTTCTCAATTTTAACATTACATGACCTGGGAAATCCCTCAGTGCTGGGCAAACCGGATGGCTGCTCACCCTAGAGGCCTAACCGGACTTGGTTAGAGAGTGATCACAGGTAAAGTGCACTCTGGAGTATTTACTCCTAAGCTGGCCCACTGTGTCTCAAACCCCAGATTTTTTTTGGTGAGCTTGGCGGGGGCGGGGGGAGTGTTGGAAGTGAGCTGTTTATTTGGGCATAGCTCTGCTGAGTGGAAAGTGGGCGCTGGCCCCACGAATGCTTGCTGGCTGGAGGCTTTCACAGCACGCCCCCTCCTCAAAGCTCAGCTCTGCAAGCACAGACTTCTAGTGGAAGGGGCCCAACAGGGGATATGGTCCTTGGCTTCATCCTCTTTAATGGCTTTAATTGAAGCTGGAGTTCTCTGGCAGGGCAACTTCCACCCAGCATGCTGAGCAAATCCCCTCCCCACTGGGCCCAGTCACCAAGCAGATTTGTGTGGGGTGGCAGGGACACCGCTTTCTCTAGCTCTTTTCCAGGGAGAATCTATGCAGAATGTTCAGGTGACATGGCCGGCCACCTCTGAACGTACACTGGCCTTCTGGGGCAGAACCACTAGGATGAAGTTGGGTTTCCATTTACCGTGATCCACCTGAATAGTTAACCAGCCCACCCTGGAGCTCACATCTGTGGCTTCTCCTAGAACTTGTCCTGGCAGCACGGAAAGACTAGAGTCAAATGTTCAAATTGTAAAAAAGGGCCAGGTGCGGCAGCTCACACCTGTAACCCTAATACTTTGGGAGGCTGAGGGAGGAGGATCGCTTCAGTCCAGGAGTCTCAGGTTACGTGAGACGTGATCATACCCCATGCACTCCAGCCTGGGTGACAGAGTGTGACCCCATCTCAAGATAGAAAAAAAAGGTAAAATATTTTAATGCATCCAGGCTAAGTGCTGCAGCTTGTGATTTCCAAGTATACACAGCCAATCCTGGCTTGTAGGAGCCACAGATTGCCATCTCCAGGATCCTTACTGTCCTTCTAACTTCCTCCACCAAGCTCCAGGCAAAGGTGAAGAGTGCTTGTTAATATCAATATTTGGGGGGCATTCAATATATATGTATTAACTGAAAGACATGTTTTAAAACCTGTAATACTTAATTTCAGCATATTGATTTATATGCATGTGTATTTCTGACTATATAATAATTACAAAGTATCATGAACAAAAGAATGAATGAATGAATGAATGAATGAAAATGGTGGTGGTGCATAGAATTCTCCACACCTCTGTTTCAAAGTAGGCTACCAGAGTTTTGGTTTTTGAAAGAATGAATGATGTTTTTAAAAATGTAACTTAGATCGTGCTACTGCTGAAGAGTCTCCAATGGCTTTCTGTTGCACTCAGGAGTCAAATCCAAGTTGTTCAGCATATTCTTATATGATCTGGCCTCCACCTGCCTCTCCATCGTTACTTTGCACCCTGGGATCTTTCCATGCTAGCCACGTGGCCTTTCTTCCTGTGTCACTGACATGCCAACGTTATCCCATGATATTTGTGATTCCCTCTGCTTGGAGCATTCTGCCCACAGTTCTTGGCCCAGATGGCTCCTTTTAGTTAGTCCAGCCTCAGGAAGTTTTTACATTCCCAGAAAGGCCTTCCCTGACCAATGTATATAAACAGCATCCTCCTTCTAACCCATGCATACAGGTTTTATCTTATGTATTTGTTTACATGTCTAAATCCTCCCCCTACAACAATCCAACTGAAATGCAAACTCCATGGCAACCGAAACCCCATCTGTATGATTCACCATTGTAAAACTAGTGTTCAGCATATGGAGCATACTTCATAAATGTCTGTAAGTGATGAATATGTATGTGGCAGATTGCATTTCCCAAAGATGGCTGCACCAATGTGTCCCATCCCATGTGTTCTGCATCCATGTTGCCCGCCCACTATCTCACCCCTTGAATCTGGTTGGGATTGTGACAGTTGGGAAGGTGGCACTATGTGACTTCTGTGCTGAGACTTAAAAGGTAACACAACTTTGGACGGATGTCTTGAGATGCTCACCCTTGGAACCCAGCCACCATTTTGGAAGGAAGCCAAGTGCCACCTGGAGAAGACACATGTATGTGTTCTGGCCCCAGCCCCAGCTCAGGTCCCAGCTGGCAACCAGCATGGTAGTGATTGGGCCTTCAGATGATACCAGCCCAAAGCATTTGAGCTGTCCCAGCTGATGCCACGTAGATCAGACACAAGCTGTCCCTGCTGAGCCCTGCTCAAATTGCAGAGCTCATGAGCAAGATAAATATTATTGTATTAAGCTACTATATTTTGGAAGTAGTTTATTACACAACAATAGATAACTGGAACAATATGTCAAGAAGTGCTATTCCCTCAACAAATATTTTTCAAGAGCCTACTTTGTGCCAGGCCTCATGACAGGTTTTTGGGCTGTAGTGGGTAACCAGATGGGCAAGGACACTGGAGATAGGCACAATAGTAGATGAGACAGCCAAGGAGCCTGCTTTCTAACGGTTTGGTAGGGAAGCCAAACTTAGAAGCAGTAGGTTAAAATAAAATGACTGGATTGTTCTAAGGAAAACTCGTTCATACATAAGCATGTGTTATAAGGAGGCAAATGCTGTCTCTGGTTATATGATTGCATTAGTTTCTATTTTGCTGCTATAACAAATTGCCATGAACTTAGTTAAAACAATGCAAGTTAATTATCTTAGAACTCTGGCCATCAGAAGTCCAAAATGGGTTGCTTTCCTTTCTGGAGGCTCTAAAGGAGAATCTGTTTCCCTGACCTTTCCAGCATCTAGAGGATGCTTGCATTGCTTGGCTCGTTGCTCTTATCACCCCAACTTCTGCATCTCTGTCTCTGGCCTGGACATCTTTAGGGGGGCCATTATTCTGCCTACCATGATGAGAAATGCATCCAGGATGAAAGGCTAAGTGGCTTTTCCTCTCTTACTAGGGAAAGCAGTGTTGCCCGTCTGCCCTAGAGTGAATGCTGCCACTTGGAGGGTAACCCAACATGGCACAATGCTGACCCTCCAGCATGCTGGCAACAAGGCTGGACCAAGGAGGGAGAAGAAATGACTGCCTGGAATGATACCAGAGTGTCACTCCTCCTTGGACTGTCCAGGTCTCGAGGGAAGACTATGTCCCTTAAAAATAAGTAAAAATTTACATATCCATAAGTAAACATTTCCTAAGAAGCTAATCTGAAAGAATAAAAAATAATCCTTGCCTTAAAGCAGGGCCTTCCTTGTAAGGCAGATAGACATAATAACAGGAAATCAAAACCAATGAGATTGGTACAATAATCTACACAAGACAAAGGGTTTTGATGTCTGTATGATGCCATAAATAATATGTTAAAATAACAAGCACTATACTGAGTGCCACATCCATGCCAGATGCTGAACGAGATAAGCATCGGCCTTCTCTCACAGAATACGGTCTAGACCAAAAGGGGCAGCCTGGGCCAAGTGTGCAAAGATAGTGCAAGAGTTAGTCTACCAATAATCAAAGAAGTTCATATTAAAACAACAGTGAAACACGATTTCATGCCCATCAGATTGGGCAAATATTAAAAAGCCTGACAGCATTAAGTACTGCTGAGGATATAAAGACATGGGAACTCACATGTGCTGCTAGTGAAAGTATATGTTTGAAAAGCAATCTACAAGGAACTTAAACAAATTCACGAGAAAAAAAAAACAACCCCATCAAAAAGTGGGCAAAGGATATGAACAGGCACTTCTCAAAAGAAGTCATTTACACAGCCAACAGACACATGAAAAAATGCTCATCATCACCGGTCATTGGAGAAATGCAAATCAAAACCACAATGAGATATTTCATGCCAGTCAGAATGGTGATCATTAGAAAGTCTGGAAACAGCAGATGCTGGAGAGGATACGGAGAGCTAGGAATGCTTTTACACTGTTGGTGGGAGTGTAAACTAGTTCAACCATTGTAGAAGACAATGTGGCGATTCCTCAAGGATATAGAACCAGAAATACCATTTGCCCCAGCAATCCCATTACTGGCTATATACCCAAAGGATTATAAATCATTCTACTATAAAGACACATACACACATATGTTTATTGCAGCACTATTTACAATAACAAAGACTTGGAATCAACCCAAATGCCCATCAATGATGGACTGAATAAAGAAAATGTGGTACATATATACCATGGAATACTGTGCAGCCATAAAAAAGAATGAGTTCATGTCCTTTGCAGGCACATGGGATGAAGCTGGAAACCATCATTCTCAGAAAACTAACACAAGAACAGAAAACCAAACACTGCATGTTCTCATTCATAAGAGGAAGTTGAACAATGAGACCACATGGACACAGGGAGGGGAACATCACACACCGGGGCCTGTCAGGGGCAAGGGGGCAAGGGCAGGGAGAGCGTTAGGACAAATACCTAATGCATGCGGGTCTTAAAACCTAGATGATGGGTTGACAGGTGCAGCAAACCACCAAGGCACATGTATACCTATGTAACAAACCTGCACGTTCAGCACATGTATCCCAGAACTTAAGGTAAAATAAAAATAAAAAATAAAAAAAAGAAAAGCAATTGGACAGTATCAACTACATAGCCCAGCAATTCCTCTTCCAGATGTGTAACCTGGGACAACAGTTCTCAAAGTTCTCTCCCCAATGCCCTGGCAGGGGTCCATGAAGCCACAGCTATTTTCATAATAACATTAAGATGCTATTTTGCTTTTTCATTCTCATTATCTCATGAGTGTACAGCAGAGTTTTCTGGAAGTTAAATAATATGTGATATCGCACAGATTAAATGCAGAAGCAGATATGAGAGTTCAATTTCTTGAGCTAGACATTAGAGATTTTTAAAAGTATAAGACACTTTCACTCTTCTCTCTAATCTTTTTGTTTTTGAAATGAACATATACTTGTTTATCTTGTATGTGTCATTTAAAAAAATTAAAGTAACATTATTTATAAAATTATTAAATAAATACCTAACATTTTCTCAGTTTTAGTTTCGAATAGGGTCAACACTGGCAGGTGTAATATGCATAACTAAAAGCTCTTTGGGGTCCTCAATGATTTTTAAAAGTGTAAAGGGGTCCTGAAACCAAAAGGTTTGATAACCACTGTCCTGGTGATTCTCACTAGGACGTAAATGTCTCACATTTATGTGCAAAAAGATATGGATCAGGATGTCCATTTTAGCACTGTCTTAGGCAGTAAGAAATTGGAAACAAGCTGGAGGGCCATCCCTAGGGGACTTGCATAAATACTTTAATATATTTGTAAAATACCACACCATATTGCAGTTATCGTGAATGAACTAGGTGTATGTGAATCAATGATAAAAATCTCAAAAGCAACATTGAAAGAATAAAAAGCGAGTATCAAAAGAATATATTTAGTGGCCAGGTGCGGTGGCTCATGCCTGTAATCCCAGCACTTTGGGAGGCTGAGACAGGTGGATCACGAGGTCAGGAGTTCGAGACCAGCCTGACCAACATGATGAAACCCTGTCTCTATTAAAAATACAAAAAATTAACCAGGCATGGTGGTGTGCATCTGTAGTTCCAGCTACTAAGGAGGCTGAGGCAGGAGAATTGCTTGAACCCAGGAGGCGGAGGTTGCACTGAGCCAAGATTGCACCACTGTACTCCAGCCTGGGTGACAGAGCGAGACTCTGTCTCAAAAGATATATATTATATATCACATATATAATATATCATATATCACATATACAAGACATCATATATCACACATATATCATATATCACATATATCATATATCAAATATATAATATACCATATATCACATATATAATGCGTATTACACATCACATATATAATACGTGTTATATATCACATATCTAATATGTGTTATATATAGCATATCTAATATGTGTTATATATCACATATATAATACATGTTATATGTCATATATAATACGTGTTATATATCACATATATAATATGTGTTATATATCACATATATAATATGTGTTATATATCTATTTAGTATTATTCCACATATATAAAATGTAAAGACACAATGCATTGTTTCTGGAAACAAACATGCAGGTATACTTAAATTTTTAAATATTAATGGCTAAAATAAAATAATACCGATAATACCAAATGCTGGAGAGTCTGTGGAGCAACCAGAACACTCATACACTGCTGGTGTGAACACCAACGGGTGTTACCACTCAAGAAAACAGTTTGGCAGTCTCTTACAAAGTTAAATATACCCTATCATATGATCTAGCTATTCCACTGTTGGGTGTTTATCCAAGAAAAATGAAAGTAGTGGTGGTAATACACACAAAGACATGTACATGACTTTTTTTCTCTATTTCGTTCACAGGTGTGGAATGTACTTGCATGTTTATAGTAGCTCTATTGTAATCATCAAACACTAGAAACAATCCAAATCTCCTTCACAGGTACATGGATAAACAAACTGTGGCATATCTGTACAATGAAATATTACTTAGCAATAAATATCCACAACAACTTGAATGAATCTCAAAAGCATAATGCGAGTGAAGGAAGTCAGCCTCAAAATATCACATACTATATGATTCCACTTATATTATACTTTTGGAGACAATATTCATAGTGATAAAGAACAAATTAGTGGTTGCCAGGGGATGGGTGGCAGGAGGGTATGAGTACACAGGGATAGCAGGAGAGAGTTTTTGAAAGTGATGGAACTATTCTGTACCCTGATTGTGGTGGTCATTATACAAATCTATGCATGTGTTAAAATGCATAGAACTATAAAAGTTTGAAAAGCAATTTTTACATTATTTTTTAAATTTAAATTTTATTTTTAAATGAACTTTTTATTTTAGAATAGTTTTACAGAAAAGTTGCAAAGATAGTACAGACAATGTGCATAAGCCCCACACTCATTCCCTATGAACACCCGACATTAATATGGTACATTTGTCACAACTAATGAACCAATATTGCTAGGTTATTATTAACTAAAATCCATCCTTTACTCAGATGTCCTTAGTTTTCACCTATGTCCTTTTGCTAGTTCAGGATCCCATCCAAGATACCACATTATATTTTATCATCATGTCTTCTAAGGCTCCTGTAGACTGTGACAGTTTCCCGGGCTTTTCTTGTTTTTGATGACCTTGACAGATTTGAAAAGTACTGACCAGCTGTTTTGTAGAATGTCTCTCAGTTGAGGTTTGCTGGGGTTTTTTGTTGTTGTTGTTGTTGTTGTTTTGTTTTTGATTCAACTAGGATTTGGAGTTTTGGAGAAGAAGATCACAGAGAAAGTGCCATTCCCATCACATCATATCAGGGATTCATACTATCTAAATGACTTATTATTGTTGATGTTAACATTTATCAGCTGGCAAGGTACTGCTTGCCAGTTTCTCCACCATAAAGCTTATGCTTCCCACCCTCCTTGCCATATTGTGCTCCTGGAAGGAAACAATTACGTGCAGCCCACACCTAAGTAGTGTGCAGTTATGCTCCACCTCCTCGAGGAAGGAACATCTACATAAATTACTTGGAATTCTTCTGCATAGGAAACTTACCTATTCTCTCACACTTATTTACTTAATCATTTACTTATATTAGTATGAACCAATGGATGTTTATGCCGTGAATTGTAATTCAATTCTGCATTGTTATTGTTATCATTATTTCGCTCTAATTGTTGGGAGCAACGCTTTATGTTGATTCATGTGTCCCTTTGACACAGCCCCATTGTTATATGAGTGTGTTTAGCACTTCTTCACTTTCTGGCTCTATAAGAAGTCCCAGGATATTTCCTGCCCCAGCCCTAGAATCAGCTGTTTCTCCAAACAGCCCTGGTTCTTTTATTGGAGAATAGTGTTAGACAGCAAGATCTGGGCATGGGTGTGCTAAATGATACTGCAGTGTCATCTTCAGGCCCTCTTAGCTGACAGAGCAAGAAAATATATGTCTGTATACTTACCAATGTACATATGCATATCCATAAATGTGTCCATTTGTATCAATATTAGGCTACCCACGAGTTCATAGTGATGCCTCCTACTCCAATTTATCATGTATCATTCTAACCTTCCCTGTAACTTGTCTGTAACCTCCAACCAGTGAGAAGCCTGGCTCCCAACATCTGCTATACATTTACTCAATTGATCAATATCTATATATGTGTTTACTGGCTTCAAAATTGTGAACCTATGCCCCTAAGGGAAACAATTTTACCTATTAAAGTACAGTAAAGTTCCTTTTAAAAGTTCCTTTTGCTTTAAGTCATATAGTCTCCATTCATTTTCAAGGTCACTTTGGTCAGCACTTTTATCAGTGAGGTTATTTCATGCATTTCTTTTTTTTTTTTTTTTTTTTTTTTTTTTTTTTGAGACGGAGTCTCGCTCTGTCGCCCAGGCTGGAGTGCAGTGGCCGGATCTCAGCTCACTGCAAGCTCCGCCTCCCGGGTTTACGCCATTCTCCTGCCTCAGCCTCCCGAGTAGCTGGGACTACAGGCGCCCGCCAACTCACCCGGCTAGTTTTTTGTATTTTTTTAGTAGAGACGGGGTTTCACCGGGTTAGCCAGGATGGTCTCGATCTCCTGACCTCGTGATCCGCCCGTCTCGGCCTCCCAAAGTGCTGGGATTACAGGCTTGAGCCACCGCGCCCGGCCATTTCATGCATTTCATTCATTCACATATTTCATGCACAAATTCTTGTACCTCAGTCTTCATCCTACCTAGGTATCCTTCAACTTTCTAAATGATTTTTATTTAATTTGCATGCATTAGAGTTTACTCTTCATACTGTAAAGTTCTATATGTTTTGACAAATGAATAATGTCACTTATTCACGTGTACAATATCACTCTGAATAGTTTCATTTCCCCAAAAAATGCCCTGTGCATCACCTACTCAACCTTTCCCCTTTCCCAAATGCCAGGCAACCACTGATCTGTTTGCTGTCTCTATAGCTTTGCCTTTTCCAGAATGCCATATAAATGGAGACTTTTCAAACAGGTTTCCTTCACCTAACAATATGCATTTGACTTGCACATGTTTTTGCATGGTTTGATAGCTAATTCCTTTTAATGGCTGAATAGTACTCCATTGTTTGGTTGGATGACAGTTTGTTTATCCATTTTCCAATTGAAGAATATCTTGGTTGCTTTCACTTTCTGATGGTTATATTAATTTTAAAAAAGCTGATAACAACATTAATGTGTGGGATTTTGTGTGCACATAAGTTTTCAAATCAGTTTGATAAATACCTGTGCTGGATTTCATAAGACATCAATCTAAATTAATTTGTTTTTCCTTTCACGATCACTGGAGGAAAGGATCTAAATTATTTTTTTCATTTCATTTGTTTTTTCCTCCAAGAGTGCTTTGAAAGTGTATTTAGATGGCATATCTTCTGTAAATATTTTTATTTTCACTTTGAAGTAACAATATGATTAGATATAAAATTCTAAGTTTAAACATTTTTCTTGAAAATTTTTAAATATGTTCAATTGTCTTACGTTTCATTTTCCTACATTAGACTACATCATACTTTAGAAATACCACAGTTTTTAAAACGGCATTTTTATCATGTCAGTCTTTGAACATAAAAGTTCTTCAAGGTATGAAAGTTCTTCAGTACATAAGCAGAAGACCAGGCACAGTTGTTCACACCTGTAATCCCAGCATTGTGGGAGGCCAAAGCGGGAGGATCAACTGAAGCCAGGAATTTGAGACCAGCCTGGGCAACCAAATGAGGCCCTGTCTCCAAAATAAAAATAAAAATACATAAGCAGAGCTTGGAAAGTGGATGGGCTACCACCTTTTTCTAACACTCAGTAGTGGATATCAGTCAACAGGTTCACCTGATAGACCCATCATCTTCACATCTTATATCTCACGTAAGTGAAATTGAGCACCATTTGTCATTCTGTGACTGCTTATTTCACTTAGTCTAATATCACAAGGTTCATCCATGTTTAGCATGTGATAGGGCCTCCTTTTTTAAGGCTGCATAATATTCCACTATATATGTACACCACATTTTATCCACTTATCTGTCAGTGGCCATTTGGATTGCTTCTACCACTTGGATATTCTGAGTACCCTGCAATGAACATGGGAATGCAAATACCTCTTTGAGATCCTGATTTAAATTTTTTTGGATAAATGCCCAGAAGTGAGATTGCTAGATCTTAGGGTAGTTCTATTTTTAATTTTTTGAAGAATCTCCATACTATTTTCTGTAGTGGCTGCACCATTCTACATTCCCAGCAACAGGGCAAAGGGGCTCCAATTTTCTCCACATCCTCACCAACATCTTTTTTTTTTAAATTATTTTTTGTATAACAGACCTCCTAACAGGCGTGAGGTGATATCTCACTGTGGTTTTGATTTGCATTTCCCTGACAATTAACATTGTCTTTTCACTCTGTTTGTTATTTTCTTTGTTGTGTAGAAGGTTATTTATTTATTTATTTATTTTTGAGACACAGTCTCATTTTGTTGCCCAGGCTGAAGTGCAGTGGTGCACCCTCAGCTCCTCAGCTCACTGCAGCTTCGACTTCCTGAGCTCAAGCTACCCTCCCACTTCAGCCTCCTGAGTAGCTGGGATCACAGGCAGGGCACTACACCTGGCTAATTTTTTGTACTTTCTGTAGCGATGAGGTTTTGTCATGTTGACCAGGCTGGTCTCAAACTCCTGAGTGTAACAGATCCACGCACCTCGGCCTCCCAAAGTGCTGGGATTACAGGTGTGAGCCCTTGCACCAATCCCAGAAGCTTCTTAGTTTAATATAGTCCCACTTGTCTGTTTTTGCTTTTGTTGACTGTGTTTTGGTGTCATACCCCCAGCCCCAAAACATTACCAAGACCAATGTCATGAAACTTTATAATTTTGCTCTCCTCTAGGAGTTTTACGGTTTCAGGCTACTTTAAAAATTTAAAAACACTATTCCATTGTCTTTTTGCTTCTAGTGTTGCTATTCAGAAATCAGATGTCAATTTGATTCCTGGTCACTTTCTTTTTTTTTTTTTAATCGCCTTTTTCTTAAAAACTTTTAGCACTTTGTCTTGACGGTCATATATTTTATTAAAATGTACATAGGATTAAGAAAATGTGGCACATATACACCATGCAGCCATAAAAAAGGATGAGTTTGTGTCCTTTGTAGGGACATGGATGCAGCTGGAAACCATCATTCTTAGCAAACTATCACAAGAACAGAAAACCAAACACCGCATGTTCTCGCTCATAGGTGGGAACTGAACAATGAGATCACTTGGACTCGGGAAGGGGGACATCACACACCGGGGCCTATCATGGGGAGGGGGGAGGGGGAGGGATTGCATTGGGAGTTACACCTGATGTAAATGACGAGTTGATGGGTGCTGACAAGTTGATGGGTGCAGCACACCAACATGACACAAGTATACATATGTAACAAACCTGCATGTTATGCACATGTACCCTAGAACTTAAAGTATAATAATAATAATAAATAAATTTAAAAAAATGTACATAGGGTTTTTTGTAGTTGTTTCTGGTTGAACACAGGAATGATATATAGACATTACACCTGCTCTCAGTTCTTCACATGTTTGTTTGAAAACAGCCAATCTCATCACAGCCATTCTTTTTTTTTTTTTTCCCCTGCCCTAAGCCATTCTTAACTAGGTCATTAAAACAATCTTTGAGCAAGCGCACTTCTGCCAGGATGGTGGCCTCGCTGCTTGCACCAAAAATACACTTCCGGCTGCCTCACAACTCTTGCTCTGCACCATTGTTTTCAATATTTGTTGGCCTTACTTCATTTTTTACAACTTTATATTTTTAATAACTTTATCTGAATAGACATATAATTCATATACAATGCAATCTACTCCTTCAGAGTGTACAATTCAATGATTTTTGAGATATTTCCTCGGTTGTGCAACTATCACCGTTACCTACATTTAGAACATTTTCTTCAACCCATAAAGATATCCCACACCCTCTAACAGTCGCTGCCATTTATCTTCTCCCCCAATCCTCTGGCAAGCTTTCTGTCCCTATGGATTTGCCTATTGTGGACATTTCATAAATGGAATCATCCAACATGTAGCCTTTAGTAAATGGCTTCTTTCACTTAGCGTACTATTTTCAAGGTTCCTCCAAGCTGTAGCAGGTAGAAGTACTTTATTCTTTTTTATCACCGAATAATATGCTATTGTATGGATATGCCACGTTTTGCATATCCATTCATAAGTTAATGAACATTTGGGTTGCTTCCACTTTTCGACTGTTGTCAATAATGATGCTGTGAACATTTCATTTCTTCTTTTTTTTTTTTTAGCAGTGGGGTCCTTCTGCATTGCCCAGGCTGGAATGCAATGGCTATTCACAGACAAGATCACAGCACACTGTGACCTGGAACTCCTGGGCCAGGGGATCTTTTTGCCTCAGCCTCCCAAGTAGCTGGGACTTCAGGCATGTGCCACCATGCCCATTGCTATGAACATTTTAAACAATTTTTTTTGGTGTGTGGACATATATTTTCAATTCTGTTGGTTATACATACAGGAGTGGAAATGCTGGTCGTAAGGTAACTATGTTTAACATTTCGAGGACTGTTAAATGTTTCCAAAGTGACTACACCATTTTGTATTCCCACCAAGAAAATATGAGAGTTCCTATTTCTCTGCATCTTTGTCTTTGGTATTTTCAGATTTATGGATTTTAGCCATTTTAATAGGTACGTAGTGGTATCTCATTGTGGTTTTAATTTGTATTTTTTCTTTTTTTTTTTTTTTTGAGACAGAGTCTCGCTCTGTGGCCCAGGCTGGAGTGCAGTGGCCGGATCTCAGCTCATTGCAAGCTCCGCCTCCCAGGTTTACGTCATTCTCCTGCCCCAGCCTCCCGAGTAGCTGGGACTACAGGCGCCCGCCACCTCGCCCGGCTAGTTTTTTGTGTTTTTTTTAGTAGAGACGGGGTTTCACTGTGTTAGCCAGGATGGTCTCGATCTCCTGACCTTGTGATCCGCCCGTCTCGGCCTCCCAAAGTGCTGGGATTACAGGCTTGAGCCACCGCGCCCGGCCTAATTTGTATTTTTTCTAATGACAAATGACATTGAACACCTTTTCCTATGCTTATTTTCCATCTGTATATCTTCTTTAATAAAATGTGTGTTCAGCTCTCTTGCTCATTTTTAATTGGAGAATTTGTTTTCTTATTAAGTTTTAAGAGGTTTCTGTATATTTTGGCTATAAGACTTTAATCAGATGTGTTATATACAAACTACATGATAATTTCAAAAATGAAATTAAAAAAACAAGCCATGAGAGGAAGAAAAAAAAAGGATGCTGGGGGTATTTCGGGGCACGGTCTCTGGAGCTGGTGATCCTGAGTCCTGCTTCAGGCTTTGCTCCTTGTTAATGGTATGTTCTCCCCGAGTCTCAATTTCTCCCTCTGAAAATGGAGAAAAAATAATATTTCTCTTTGAATGTGGTTGTGGGAACTAAATGAGGTGATGTGTAAAGATTGCTGGTGCTTAGTAAAGATTCAGTAAATGGTATTTTAAATGAACTTAACTTACCCAGGATTCTCTGGGCAGGGATGGGAGGAACCAGACACAAATCTTGGGGTTTCTGCTTTCAAAACTCATGTCTTTTCCATACTGTCCCCACTAGAGGGCAGCATTAGAAGTCAGGCAGCCCTGGGGGGCCAATTTTACCTCTGCTACCTGCTAGCTGGGTAACACAGGGAAGGTGACTTCACGTCCTCTCTGAGTGTCAGTTTCTCTTCTCTAGAGTGAGGGTTGGATGAACTAATACACATACGTATATATGTGTGTGTGTGTGTATAAATATGTCTAGCACTATCTCTGAGACATAGTGTATGGTATCTATTTCGTTCATATACATGATGATGATGATTTTTTTTTTTTTGGAGATGAAGTCCAAATTTGTTATCCAGGCTGGAGTGCAGTGACACTATTTCGGCTCACTGCAACCTCCATCTTCTAGGTTCAAGCGATTCTCCCACCTCAGGCTCCCAAGTAGCTGAGATTACAGGCGCCCACCACCGTGCCTGGCTAATTTTTGTATTTTTAGTAGAGACGGGTTTCACCATATGGGTCTGGCTGGTTTCGAACTCCTGACCTCAAGTGACCCACCTGCCTTGGCTCCCGAAGTGCTGGGATTACAGGCGTGAGCCACCACACCCAGCCCATTTAAAAATTTTTTACTTTATGTTTTTCATGTCAGATAGGTACTGTGCTGATATTATAGCAAGGTTTGAGGAAAACACATCTTACACGTGAGCATGCAAACCCAATCATCACACTTATGAGCGGCAAAAGGATCTATACACACTGTTTAAAAGATGCACCATGGTGTATTGGGAAAACACAAACTAAGAGACAGGAGTCCTGGGCTTGTGGGCTATCTTGGTCTTACCTTGCTAAGTGACCTCATGTAAGTCTTGACCTCTCTAGACTTTGGACTACTCTTCATCTAGGCTAAAACATCAGAGTGACCAGTGGGGGTGGGGTAGCTTTCAAAATCCCAATTAAAAATATGAAATATATATATGTGAATGGTTAACGCCAAAAGCAAGAGAACAGATGCCTCTGAAGAAAAAGAGAAGGGGATGAGATTAAAGAAGGAGGTTCAACTGTATTTACAGTGCTTTATTTCTTAAAGAAAAATTGGAGTAAATATGGCAAAATGCTTAGCTTTGCTAAATCCATGTGGTAGAACACAATGGACAGTGTTCTCTATGCTTTTAAAAAGGAGAAAAGAGTTTGGTGAAAAGGAGATAGAGGATGGAGTGTTGGGTAAGGACATTCCAGGCACAAGGAAGTGAGCTGAGACATAGAAGAGATAAAGAGCATGGAATTTTTCAAGATATTTTGATACATAAAATTCAAGGAAGGGAGTGGCTGAGATAAGCAAGGAGAGGTAGAGAGGTCAAGTCAAGGAGGGCCTTGTGTGCCAAGCTGGGGAGTATGGACTTTATCTTTTCTGCTGTGGAGGTAGGAAGGACAGTCACCAGAGTTGTGTGATATGTACTTTTGCAGTTTGAAATCATTCGTATGTTTGTTCTTCATTCATTGTTTCATTGACCCACTGCCTTTCCAATCTCATGCCAGTCTTTGTTCTGGGCATTACAGATGCAGTGTTGAACAGGATGGGCACCATCTTTTCTTTGATGGAGTTCCCTCTCTTGGCAAAGCAGAGACTGAAGTAATTGATTATAACATTGATTAATTGCAAATGTGATTCACTACTCAGTAGCAGTGTAGAGGCTGGAGGCAAGGACACCAATTAGGGCTTTAATATTACAGTAGCCCAGAAGAGGGAATTAGAGGCCCTGGACCTGGGCAATGGCAGATAAGATGGAGATGAAAAGACAGCATTGCAAATATTCTAGAAAGTGATGAGTGGTTGAATGAGGTGGGGAAGAAGAAAGAGCAAATCATCAATGGTATTTCGTCCTGAGTGCCTGGGGGGAGCAGTGGTACCACACTTTGTGAAGGAGAATAATGTCTTCTAAGTCCTTTCTATTTCTTGCATTTATGGTCCTCAAAATTGTTCAGCATCTAGGGTCCTTGTGTTTTCTGCAGAACATAATGAAATAATGATATTTGTACTCTGCAAATAAAATATATAATTTTTTGATAAGTCATGCATCATGTTATATTAATTTCTAGCATAAGCAAGTAAAAATAGGCACTTCAGTTTGAAGTAAAAATTCCAAGAGAAAGAGTTAAAATTAGAAAACATAGTCATTGTTTTTTTCTCTGAAAGTCTAGGAAATGACTTTAGACTTATACCACTTTAGCTGCAGAAAACCTTGGTCTGGCTTGAGGATGCCAGGATTTTTCAGGAACATCATTGGAAGACCTCTATCTTGTATAGTGAATCAGGGCCCTTCCTGGTGGTACTTACAGAGAATGTTGCAGGTATCCTAGTTTTCCTTCCTAGTTGCAGAGAAAGGAGTAATGGAGGGAGAAGCAATAGCCCTACCAGGGGGGATTTTTGGTGCTGATACTGGTAGCGGGAGTATCTGTCTAATTCTGAAGCTTCTGGTGATACCAGGATTGGAGGAATTTTCAGTCAAGAATGGGGCTTTCAAATAAAGTGAAGAAAGGCAGACAACCCAGTTTTTTAAATGGGCAAAAGATTTGAACAGACATTTTTCCATTATTAATGCCAATAAGCACATGAAAAGTGGTCAACATTACTGGTTATTGGGAAAATGCAAATCACAATGAGATGCCACACCACACTCCCTATTTTAGCTCTAGTCAGACAGACAGACAGACATGGAATGTGGAAAGTAAAACTCTGTGACATAATTTTTTTCTTTTGAAATAGGATCTCACTCTGTTTTCCATGCTGAAATGCAATGGCACAATCATTGCTCACTGCAGCCTCAAACTCCCGGGCTCAAGCGATCCTCCGGCCTCAGTCTCCTGAGCAGTTGGGATTACAGGCATGTGCCACCGCTTCCAACTTTGTCTTCCATTTTCAACCAAAATCTCCAAAGCACAAATTATTAGGCAAAAGGACACCCTGAGAAAAACCTACAAAAACACTAAATGCAAAAGGCTAAAGAGCATAGAAGTAGTCAAATTAGTGGTATTCAGAGAAATGCAAATTAAAAGAATAACTGCTGGAAAATACACTTTAGCTATTAGACTTGGAAAAAATTAAACATCTAGATAATGCCAGGTGGTGTTGGGGATCAGGGATTTAGGAATTGTCATGTGCCACTGGGTGGATGTATAGGTTGACAAAGTCATTCTGAAAACTTCTCAGTTCTGTACCTGGATAGGTATCCCCTTATATATATAGAATTCTCTATATATATAGAATATACAGAATTCTCATATACATGTGGGGTTGCTTTGGCAGTTTTACAGTTGGAAGCAATCTGGTTATCCATCACTTGAGAACTGGATTAGTAAGATGTGTCATATATATCTGAAGCAGTTAAAAGCAGTAGTCCGGACATACAGATAGCAACATGGCTAGATCTTAAAAATGTTGAGAAACGCAGAAACGGAATTAAATATATACAATTTTAAGACACGTGTCCACAAAAATGGATGTTCTACCAGAGCATATACAAAAGAAGGATACATATCTAAAATATCAAAACAATTGCATCTGGGGGAAGGGGAATGAAACTAAGAAATGGAAAGAAAAGTGTATGAATAAAGGGATGAACGGATGGATGGAGGGATGGATGGGGGAATGGATAGGGAGATGGGGGGAGAGGATGGGTAGATGAGTAGGTGACGTACGAATTTCTCAAACAAGAGAGGGACCTTGCAAGGACTTCCAATGACAATATGCCTCAACTGAGGAGAACGATTACATCAACCCTCTGCATGAGAAGTGCCATCTCAAAAACAAAACAAATCCCTAAATATCAAAGCAATCTCTAGCAACATTGATGAATTTTCATCAAGAAAGCATTTTCAGGGCAAATTCTATTAAGATCTTTGCCTTCTTGATTAGCTTTTTGTGCAGCACTGGAGATCTTTATTGAATCTTACTTGTGCCAGACACTGTTCTAGGCGCTAGAGGTGCATCCATGAAAAAACAAAGATCTCTGTCCTCAAGAAGCTTATATTCTGATGATGAAGAAAGACAATAAACAGAAACATTGTAGCTATATCAATTTTGTAGTATAATATATCAAAAGTACCTTTTTAAAAAAAACAGGGTAAAATAGATCAGGAAGATGTGAGGCAGTTTTTAAAAAATAATTATTATTAATAGAGAAGTCATTTTGCACCTCACTGAAAAGGGGACTTGAAGAAACTGAGGGAGGAAGCTAAGCAGATATGTGAGACAAGAGTTTCCAGGAAGATGAATGAGGCGGAGCAAAGGCCCTGAGGCAGAAGTGTGCTAGGAGAGCAGTGTGGCTGGAGCCACGTGAGGAAGAGGGGGAGCAGTGGGCTATGAAGTCAGAGAAGCAAGGATGGGGCTGCATCTGGGCAATCACGCGGAACCTCAGAGGCAATTGTCAGGACTTCGGCTTTTACTCCGAGTGAAAATGAGAGCCATTGCCGGATTTTGAGCATTTTGGTCAGTGTGATGAGATCAAACTGTGCAGGGCAGGGGTAGAATCAGTGAGAACAGTTAGAAGGTCAGCGTAGGAATCCAGGTGAGAGACAGTGGCAGCTTGCAGCACAATTAATGGAACTGAGATGGTTAGAAGCCATTAGATCTTGGATACTTTGTTTGCTTATTTTGTTTTGAATTTTTGGCGTGAATATATATAATAGATTTACTATCATTTCTGTTTTATAGAAATTGCATCATATTAGATACATCTTGCTTTTCTCACTTACCAGTAAATTATGGAAACTTCACCCACCAAATCATCTAATATAGAGTTAATTCTTACAGTGGTAGTGAGATGCCTCACAGTGTACATTCAGAAATGTATTCAACCACTGTGCAGTCATACCTACAGATATTGTAGGTTCAGTTCCAGACCATCTCCATAGAGTGACTATCGCAATAAAGCAAATCACACACACTTTCTGGGTCCCAGTGCATATAAAAGTCATATTTACACCATGCTGTAGTTTATTAAATGTGTAATAGCATTATGGCTACAAAATGCATATACTTTATCTATAAAAAATTCTTGGCCAGGCACAGTGGCTCACGCCTGTAATCCCAGCATTTTGGGAGGCCGAGGTGGGGCAGATCACGTGGTCAGGAGTTCCATACCAGCCTGGCCAGCATGGTGAAACCCCGTCTCTACTAAAAATACAAAAATTAGCCGAGCATGGTAGCATGCACCTGTAGTCCCGCCTACATGGGAGGCTGAGGCAGGAGAATCACTTGAACCCAGGAGGCGGAGGTTGCAGTGAGCCTAGATCACGCCATTGCACTCCAGCCTGGGTGACAGAGTGAGACTCCATCTCGGGGGGAAAAAAAAAAAGCTAATGATTGTCTGAGACTTCAGCAACTTTTAATCTTTTTGGTGGTGGACGGTCTTGGCTCCATGTTAATGACTGCTGACTGATCAGGGTGGTAATTGCCAAAGGGTGGGGTGGCTGTGGCAATTTCTTTCTCCTTCCTTCCTTCCTTCCTTCCTTCCTTCCTTCCTTCCTTCCTTCCTTCCTTCCTTCCTTCCATCCTCCCTCCCTCCCTCCCTCCCTCCCTCCATTTGGTAAATTTGTAGATTACTATAATGGGCCAAAGCTCATCAGATAGCAGTTTTTTGGTTTTGTTTTTGGTTTTTTTCTGAGACAGGGTCTCACTTTGTTGCCCAGGCTGGAGTGCAGTAGCACAATCTTGGCTCACTGCAACCTCTGTCTCCTGGGTTCAAGCAATCCTCCCTCCTCAGCACCCCTAGTAGCTGGGACTCCAGGCGCACACCACCACGCCCAACTAATTTTTGTATTTTTTGTAAAAAGAGGGTTTCATCACCATGTTGCCTAGGCTGCTCTTGAACTCCTGAGTTCAAGTGATCTGCCTACCTTGGACTCCCAAAATGCTAAGATTATAGGTGTGAGCCACTGTGTGTGGCCTGCAGTTTCTTTTTTCTTTTTTTTTAAAAAAAATTTATTTATTTTATTTATTATACTTTAAGTTCTAGGGTACATGTGCACAATGTGCAGGTTTGTTACATATGTATACATGTGCCATGTTGGTGTTCTGCACCCATTAATTCGTCATTTACATTAGGTATATCTCCTAATGCTATCCCTCCCCCTCGCCCACCCCACGACAGGCCCTGGTGTGTGATATGCCCCTTCCTGTGTCCAAGTGTTCCCATTGTTCAATTTCTACCTATTAGTGAGAACATGCAGTGTTTGGTTTTCTGTTCTTGCTATAGTTTGCTGAGAATCATGGTTTCCAGCTGCATCCATGTCCCCACAAAGGACATGAACCCATCCCTTTTTATGGCTGCATAGTATTCCATGGTGTATATGTGCCACATTTTCTTAATCCAGTCTATCATTGATGGACATTTGGGTTGGTTCCAAGTCTTTGTTATTGTGAATAGTGCCACAATAAACATACATGTGCATGTGTCTTTATAGCAGCATGATATATAATCCTTTGGGTATATACCCAGTAATCGGATGGCTGGGTCAAATGGTATTTCTAGCTCTAGTTCCCTGAGGAATCATCACACTGTCTTCCACAATGGTTGAACTAGTTTACAGTCCCACCAACCGTATAAAAGTGTTCCTATTCCTCCACATCCTCTCCAACACCTGTTGTTTCCTGACTTTTTAATGATCGCCATTCTAACGGGTGTGAGATGGTATCTCATTGTGGTTTTGATTTGCATTTCTCCAATGACCAGTGATGATGAGCAGTTTTTCATGCATCTGTTGGTTGCATAAATGTCTTCTTTTGAGAAGTGTCTGTTCATACCCTTCGTCCACTTTTTGATGGGGTTGTTTTTTTTCTTGTAAATTTGTTTGAGTTTTTTGTAGATTCTGGATATTAGCCCTTTGTCAGATGAGTAGATTGCAAAAATGTTCTCCCATTCTGTAGGTTGCCTGTTCACTCTGATGGTAGTTTCTTTTGCTGTGCAGAAGCTCTTTAGTTTAATCAGATCCCATTTGTCAATTTTGGCTTTTTGCTGCCATTGCTTTTGGTGTTTTAGTCATGAAGTCCTTGCCCATGCCTATGTCCTGAATGGTATTGCCTAGGTTTTCTTCTAGGGTTTTTTATGGTTTTAGGTCTAACGTTTAAGTCTTTAATCCACCTCGAATTAATTTTTGTATAAGGTGTAAGGAAGACCACAATGAAGTTTGCTGTATCCATTGGGTCTTTCTTTCACAAAATATTTCTCTGTAGCATGCAATGCTATCTGATAGCATTTTTACCCACAGTAGAGCTTCTTTCAAAATTGGAGTCAGTCCTCTCAAGCTCTGCCCCTAATTTATCAACTAAGTTTATGTGTCATCTTAAATGTGTTGCTGTCATTTCAACAACATTCACAGCATCTTCACCAGGAGTAGGTCTCATCTCAAGAAACCATGTTCTTTGCTCATCCATAAGAAGCAACTCCTTGAGTGTTAAGTTTGATCATGAGATTACAGCAATTCAGTCACATCCTCAGGCTCCATTTCTAATTCTAATTCTCTTGCTATTTCTACCACATCTGCAGTTACTTCCTCCACCAAAGTCTTGAACCCCTCCAAGTCATTCATGAGAATTGGAATCAACTTCTTCCAAACTCATGTGTATGTTGATATTTTGACCTCCTCCCATGAATCACAAATATTCTTAATGGCATTTAGAATGGTGAATCCTTTCCAGAAGGTTTTCAATTTACTTTGCCCAGAGGAATCACTACCTATGGCATCTAAAAACCATATGAAATTTATTTCTTAAAAAATAAGACTTGAAAGTCAAAATTACTCCTTGCTTCATGGACTACAGAATGGATGTTTTGTTAGCAGGCATGAAAATAAGGTTAATTTCCTTTTACATCTCCATCAGAGCTCTTAGGTGTTTAGATGCATTGTCAATGAGCAATTATATTTTGAGAGAAATCTTTCTTATTTTTTTTTTTCCTGGCAGTAGTTTTCAACAGTGGGCTTAAAATATTCAGTAAATCATGCTGTAAACAGGTGTGCTGTCATCCAGGCATTGTTGCTCCATTTATAGAGCACAGGCAGAGTAGATTTAGTCCTAGGAATTCTGGAATGGCAGATGAGCATCGGCTTCAACTTAAAGTCATCAGCTACATTAGCCCCTAACAAAAGAGTCAGCCTGTCCTTTGAAGCTTTGAAGACAGATATTGGCTTCTCCTCTCTAGCTATGAAAGTCCTAGGTGGCATCTTCTTCCAATAGAAGGCTGTTTTGTCTACACTGAAAACCTGTTGTTTAGCATTGCCACTTTCATCAGTGATCTTAGCTAGATTTTTTGAGAACTTGCTGCAGCTTCTACATCAGCACTTGCTACTTCACCTTGCATTTTTATGTTATGGAGACGGCTTCTTTCTTTAAATCTCATTAATCAACCTCTAGCAGTTTCGCACTTTTCTGCCACAACTTCCTCACCTCCCTCAGCCTTCATAGAATTGAACAGCGTTAGGGCCTTGCTCTGGATTAGGCTTTGACTTAAGGGAATGTTGTGGCTGGTTTGATCATTTATCCAGACCACTGAAACTCTCTCCCTATCAGCAATAAGGCTGTTTGGCTTTCTTATAATTAATGTGTTCATTGAAGTAGCACTTTTAATTTCCTTCAAGAACTATTTCTTTGCATCCCCAACTTGCCTAGCTTTCAGCCCGTCTCAACTTTAGGTATGTCTTGCTCACTAAGCTTGATCTTTTCTAGCTTTTGGTTTAAAGTGAGAGACTTGTGACTCTTTCTTTCACTTGAATGTTTAGAGACCATTGTAGGTTATTAATTGGCCTAATTTCAATATTGTTGTGTCTCAGGGAACAGGAAGGTTTGAGAAGAGGGAGACAGACAGGGGAATGGCTGGTCGGTGGAGCAGTCAGAAATACATTTTTTGAATAAGTTCACTGTCTTATATGGGTGTAGTTGTGGTATCCAAAATGATTGCAACAGTAATATCAAAGATCACTGATGACAAATCACAATAACAGCTATAAAAATAATAAAGTTTGAAATATTGTGAGAATTCTCAAAATGTGACACAAAGACACACAGTGAGCACATGCTGTTGGAAAAATGGGGCCAATAGGCTCAATACAGGGTTGTCACAGCCTTCAATTAGTCGTAAAAGATGCAGTCTGTTAGGTACAATGAGGCAAAGTGCAATAAAATGAGGTATCCCTGCACATCCATGTTGATATCTCTTCACTTCATTTTCACTATTTATGTCTCTGAAAACAATACTAAAGTAAACATCCATGTACATGTATTTTTAATTCTGTTATTTACTGTTTTTAGAAGAGACTGGGTTTCCCTATCTTGACTGGGCTGGTTTTGAACTCCTGAGCTCAAGCGATCCTCCCACCTTGCCCTCCCAAAGTGTTAGAATTACAAGCATGAGCCAGCACGCCCAGCCAATAAATATGTATTAGTATGCACTACTGCTTTTACTAATATGGGATAGATTCTTTTTTTTTTTTTTTTTGAGATGGAATCTCAGTTTGTTGCCCAGGCTGGAGTACAGTGGTGAGATTTCAGCTCACTGCAAACTCCGCCCTCCAAGTTCAAGCAATTCTCCTGCCTCAGCCTCCTGAGTAGCTGGGATTATAGGCACCTGCCACTGCACCTGGCTAATTTTTTTTTTTTTTTTTTTGTATTTTTAGTAGAGATGGGGTTTCACCATCTTGGCCAGGCTGGTCTTGAACTCCTGATCTCGTGATCCACCTGCCTCGGCCTCCCACAGTGCTGGGATTACAGGCGTGAGCCACAGTGCCCAGACTTAAGCTTCTTTATGACATCTTAAAACAGTGTATGGGGTAGATTCTAAAGGAATGGGATTGCTGAGTTCAATGGCAATGCAACTAAAAACATTGTATTATGGAAAATTTCAGACATGCACAAAGTACAGATAATAGTATAATACAATAAGCCTCCATGTACCCATCACTCTGCTTCAACCATTACCAGAACATGAGTAAACCTGTTTCATTTAAATGCCCTCTCCCCTCGCCTTCTCCCCACCCCAACAAATGCTGAATTATTTTGAAGCAATCTGGTATATACTTCTAAGGTAAAGACAAGATTTTCTGATACATGGAATGAATGACGTGTATGGGAGAGAAAAAGAGGAGTCAAACATAGTTCCGAGATTGTTGGACTAGGCAACTGAAAATCTACCATCAACAGAGATGGCAAAGTCTAGGGTTGTGGGAAGAAGCATATTTGGGGGGAAGATCAGGCATTTGGTTTTGTACAGATTGAGTTTGTGACTTATTAGGCAGCTGATTGGAGGGATCTCATCATCAGTGGAGTAAAGAAATTTAGTCTGGCAGAGAGGAAGGAGTTGGAGAGATTTGGGAGTCACTGACTAGTGTTATCCATGAGCCTGGATATCAGACTGTGAGAGTAGATAGAAGAAGAAGACCAATGCCTACGGAGGCAGAATAACAGCCTCCGAAGATGTCCAGGCTCCTGAACCTGTTATTGTGTTATCATAAATGGCAAAGGGACTTTGCAGATGTGATGAAGTTTAAGGACTTTTGGATGAGGAGATTATCCTGGATTTTCCAGATGAACCCAATCTAATCACATGGGTTCTTAAAAGTGGAGACCCTTTCCCTGCTATGGTCAGAGAAATCTGTTAACGATGGAAGAAGAGTCAGAGGTGTAATGTTGCTGGCTTTGAAGATGGAGTAAGGGAACCAAGAGCCAAGGAATGCAGGCAGCCTCCAGGAGCTGGAAACAGCAAAGATATAGATTCTCCCCTAGAGCCTGCAGAAGTTAATACAGCTCTGCGGACACCTCTTTAGCCCAGGGAGACCCATATTGGACTTTTTTTTCTTTTTGAGATGCAGTCTCACTCTATTGCTCATGCTGGAATGCAGTGGCGTGATCTTAGCTCACTGCAACATCTGCCTCCCGGGTTCAAGCGATTCTCTTGTCTCAGCCTCCCGAGTAGCTGGGACTGCAGGTGCATGCCACCACGCCTGGCTAATTTTTGTATTTTTTTAGTAGAGACAGGGTTTCACCATATTGGTTAGGCTGGTCTCAAACTCCTGACCTCGTGATCCGCCCGCCTTGGCCTCCCAAAGTGCTGGGATTACAGGCATGAGCCACTGCACCCAGCCATATTGGACTTTTGACCTCCAGAACCGTAAGATAATAAATTTGTATTGTTTAAGACACCGAGTTTGTGGCAACTTGTACAGCAGCAACAGAAAATGAATATGCCTTCCTTCATTGAAGGGTAGAGCAGAGGGAGCAGCCCAGGGGACTGAGGGGCAGCCAGTGACAAAAGGAGAAAAGAAAGCCTGGCGTAGTGGCTCATGCCTGTAATCCCAGTGCTTGGCTGGGCTGAGGCAGAAGGATCAATCCCTTGAGCCAGGAGTTTCAGGCTGTAATGAATTCAGACTGCACTCCAGCCCGAGCAAAAAGAAAGACCTTATCTCTCTCTCTCTCTCTCTCTTTTTTTTTTTTTTTTTTTTTAAAAGGAAAGATATAGAGAGGAAAATGAAGTGAATGTGGATCCTGGAAGCAAAAGAGGAGGTAGCCAGAGCCAGGGCCTTGTGTTACTGACAGGTCAGTTAGGATGAAGACAGGGACGCAGCCACCGCAATTAGGAAAGTTTAGGGTAATTCTTTTGAAGACAGAGGAACGAAGAACTGTGATGACTGTTAAGAGATATTTGTTTTTATTGTTGTTCAAAATGGGAGAAATATTATATAACACTTTCAGTTAACAAATATAAATTTTTTTTTTTTTTTTTTTTTGAGACGGAGTCTCGCTCTGTCGCCCAGCCCGGGCTGGAGTGCAGTGGCGCGATCTCGGCTCACTGCAAGCTCCGCCTCCCGGGTTCACGCCATTCTCCTGCCTCAGCCTCCCGAGTAGCTGGGACTACAGGCGCCCACAACCGCGCCCGGCTAATTTTTTGTATTTTTAGTAGAGACGGGGTTTCACCGTGGTCTCGATCTCCTGACCTTGTGATCCGCCCGCCTGGGCCTCCCAAAGTGCTGGGATTACAGGCGTGAGCCACCGCGCCCGGCCTAAAAAAATTTTTAAAATGGGAGAATAACATGTTTGTAAGCTGATGGGAGTGACATAGAACAGGAGAGAAACTGGTGTTTAGAATGAGCGGGGACCAGCTGAGGATGTCCTTGAGTCACAGGACAGGGTCTAGTGCACAATTAAAATGACTTTTTTTGTTTTCTTCTTTTTTTCCATTTATTTATTTATTTAAAGAGATGGGTTCTTACTCACTGTGACCTCGAACTCCTGGGCTCAAGCAATCCACCTGCTTCAGCCTCCCAAGTTGCTTGGGACTACAGGTGCATGCCCCCCGCTCCCCCCCCCTCCCCCCGCCTCCTGAATTGGCTTTTGACAGGAAAAAGAATGGCAGCAAGTGGGTGAGCAGAAGATGTGGAGGCTGCTGCTGGGAGCGGGTGGCTATGGTGGGAGTCTGTGGACCTTCTCTTCCGTTTGCACCAGTTTCCTCAGCAGGAAGATTAAGGCAGAGCAAGGAGCTTTGCAGAGAGACACGATGTAGAAAAGTCCTCTCTGAGAGTGGGAAGCTGAACGGGCTAGGAAAGAACAGTCTGATTCCCAGGCCAATTAAGGTTCAACTATTTCCAAAAGGAAATAAATGAAACAGAAAGCATCACTAAAAATCAATGTGCAAAGTACACATTTTCTCCTGATGCTCGATCTCCAATTCCCAGCCCTCATTTGCCTGACAGGAGTCTGTGAGCCGCTCTTGGTCTTGGTCTCTTAGCAACTTTTTGGCCCCTGGGCTCTGTGCTGTTTCCTGCCTCCCTGAAGCTAGTCTGATGAATATCCTGTTCTGTTTAAGGCCAGATGAAATGAATTTTTCTGTTTCCAGCTGCACCACACCCTTTAGCGACCTCCCACTGAGTTCTGGTTTCTGGTCTAGACAAGACAGTTAGTTTCTTTTTTTTTTTTTTTTTTGATTTTTTTGTTTTTTGCTCATTTGCATAGCAGAGACTATTGACATCAGCCAGATCCCAGTAAGTGCACAAACCTGTCTCAGCCCAGTTTCTCAGCCCCAGCCCCGCTCTAGCCTCCTCTCCCAAGTGGGAGCTCCCCTTTCCATGGAGAATATATATAGCAAAAGTCCCACATATGAGTAACAATGACACACAGCCTATAGAGAAGACACCATGATCACCAAGGTGTGCTCTTGCACAGACCCTGAGCAGCCAGGGGAAAAGGAGCACGACCCTGGACAGCGATGGGGAGGAAGTGCTAATTTCAAAGGTGTGGTCAAAGCCAAAATGTTCCTAATGCAGTTTGCTCATATTCTGGCTACATATAGGACTCCCAGGGAGGTGAAGCTAGAAAGAACCAATAGACCTAGAAGAGCAGGTCTAGTTCGGGAGATATTTTACATGCATAGGAAATGGTCTGTACTTCCTGTGGAAGCTTCCAGGACTCCCTGCTTTGGGCCTCTGCTCCACTGGGAGTGAAATATTCGCTCTTTTAGCTGGAGGATAGCCCTTTTCCTACCTCCGTAATCCCCTTCACCCATTCCCTCCACCTAGAGACCTCTCCTCCCCGAATCTCCAACAACCCAAATCCTTTTCAGTGTCAAGTCCCTTTTCAAATTTTACATCGTCTGTCAAGGCATCCTGGTTTCTTCCACTAGTTTTCTTAAGCTGCTTCTTCTTCTTCTTTTTTTTTTTTGAGATGGAGTCTCACTCAGCCCAGGCTGGAGTGCAGTGGCGCGATCTCGGCTCACTGCAAGCTCCGCTCCCGGGTTCACTCCATTCTCCTGCCTCAGCCTCTCGAGTAGCTGAGACTACAGGCCCAGCCACCACGCCCGGCTAATTTTTTGTATTTTCAGTAGAGACGGGGTTTCACCGTGTTAGCCAGGATGGTCTTGATCTCCTGACCTCGTAATCCACCCGTCTCGGCCTCCCAAAGTGCTGGGATTACAGACGTGAGCCACGGTGCCTAGCTTTAAGCTTCTTTATGACATCTTAAAACAGTGTATCTCAAATCTTCTTTTTTTTTAATATCACCCTACTAAGGCATCTTTTTAAAGACATTTTCTTCCCTAGATCACCCCTCCCCTAATGAAATTGTGATAGCCCATGGTAAGAGTGTCTAGGAGAAGGTGGGGTCTCCAGGATGTTCAAGTCAAGGTAATAAGAAAAAAGCAATACAAGTCACATGGCTGAAGAACTGGCATGCCTGATTTTCTGCACTGGCCTGAGTGAGGTTCTATCCACAGGATTCTAAGTTCTTTCATCCCGTCTTTGATCAGAATACCATTCATTCAGATACCAAAAATCTGGCTCAGACATTGGATGGAAGGCATACTCGAACCAGCAAGGACACGCAAAATATAGAATATAGCTCCATTTTGAAACTCTTAACTTTTGAATCAAGTAAACTATGGATAGATTACAAAAGATTATTCACACTACAAAAGGCCCTAGATTGTGTCTTTACATAGTAGTGTGTGGTGAGCTAGAGAAAACAGAGTTTGATTTACAAAAAATATTCACAAAGTTTTGGGAATACACATGTTAGATTAAACATAGTACACTAACATAGACTCTGAGTATTCAATATCAAAAAATCATTATTTAAAAATACATATTGTTTTTGTAATTATAAAATAATGCATATTAATTGTAGAACTCTAGAATATATATATATATAAAACCTCTCCCAAATTAAAATCACATAACATTACCATGCAAAGTTTATTATTGTTAATAAACAGCCTATGTCCTAATTTTTTTTTTTTTTTTTTTGAGACAGAATCTCGCTCTGTCACCCAGGCTGGAGTGCAGTGGTGCGATCTCGGCTCACTGCAACCTCCGCCCCTCCAGGTTTAAGCAATTCTCTGCCTCAGCCTCTGGAGTAGCTGGGATTACAGGCGTGTGCCACCACGCCCGGCTAATTTTTTGTTTTGTTTTGTTTTGTTTTTAGTAGAGATGGGGTTTCACCATCTTGGCCAGGCTGATCTTGAACTCCTGATCTCTTGATCCACCTGCCCCGGCCTCCCAAAGTGCTGGGATTACAGGCATGAGCCACCGTGCCCAGCCTGTCCTCCTAATGTTTTTTAAACGAATATTTGTCTTAGTTTCTAAGATTGAGATCAAGCATCACATATTGTTTTGTAATCATACCTTGATTTACACAAAAGGTAACCATTTTTCAATACTATCAAGTATCCATTGATACTACACTTTTTCCCAGTTATATGGTATTCCATCCTATGAATGGACTGTGAATTATTATTTAATCTCTTATTAATGTTTCAAGTGTGTGTGTCTGTGTGTGTGTGTATGTGTGTATGTCTATTCTTATTTGAGATGGAGTTTCACTCTGTTACCCAGGCTGGAGTGCAGTGGCAAGATCTTGGTTCATTGCAACCTCTGCCTCCCGGGTTCAAGCAATTCTCCTGCCTTAGCCTCCCAAGTAGCTGGGATTACAGGTACGCACCACCATGCCTGGCAATTTTTTTTTGTCTTTTTAGTAGAGACAAAGTTTCACCATGTTAGCCAGGCTGACTATTATATTTTTTGCTATTCTAAACGGTTGAAAGTAAGCATCTTTGCAGAAATCTGTGCTGTCATTGATGGTCATTTCCTTAAGACAAATTTCTAAAAATAAAATGACTGGTTCAAAGAGTATGAAACATTTAACAACTTAAAATACAGGGTGAATGGCCGGGTGCAGTGGCTCACACTTGTAATCCCAGCACTTTGGAGGCCGAGGCAGGTGGATCACGAGGTCAGAAGTTTGAGATCAGCCTGACCAACATGGTGAGATGCTGTCTCTACTAAAAATACAAAAATTAGCCGGGCATGGTGGCGCACGTCTGTAATCCCAGCTACTCAGGAGGTTGAGGCAGGAGAGTCACTTGAACCTGGGAGGCAGAGGTTGCAGTGAGCCAAGATCACACCACTGCATTCCAGCCTGGGCGACAGAGTAAGACTTCGTCTCAAAATAAATAAATAAATAAATAATAAAAATACGGAGTGAATAGGCATCGGAGCATCTCAGGACATGGAGGAGACGGTGGGATGTTCACAGTAACGTTACAATCAGGGATCTATCTTATTGTGTATGAAGTTAGGTGAGGTGAAGAGTGGTACTGACTAGATTATGGCTTTGAGGGTCATGCAATCAGGCTTCCATTAGACATAGTTAAAAAGAACTTTCAACGTTTTCTACTCAAGATTTTAAAAGATAAACTTTATCAAGGAATAATTTAAATACAATAGTATGCACCCATGTTAAGTGTTTAGTTCCACGACTTTCAATAACCATAATCAAGATATGGAACAAATAGTTCCATCACACCAAAAATTTTCCTCATGCCCTGTCCCAGGCAGTCCCCACTCACCACTGATCTACCTTCCATCACTAAAGATATTTCTCTTTTCTAGGGTTTCACATAAACATAAACACAGCATGCATGTTTGTGTGTGTCTGACATATTTCTTCAGCATATTTCTGATTCATCCACATCCTTGTGTGTACCTATAGCTCATTTCTTTTTACTGAGGAATATTTCATTTTATGAAGATAACACAAGTTGCTGTCAAACAGCTATTGATGGATATTTATTTCCATTTTTGGAATATTATTAATAAAACTGTTATGAACTTTTGTGTACAAGTCTTTGAGTAGACATATTGCTTCATTTCTTTGGGATGATACCTGGGAGTAGAGCTGTTGGATGATAGAATATGTATATGCTTAGCTTTATAAAGAATTGACACTTTTCTAAAGTGGATGCACCATTTTACATTCCCATCAACAAAATACAAGGGTTTCAGTTCCTCTACATCTTGCTAACATTTGGCATTGTAAATTTATTTTAGTCTATTAGGTAGGTAGTAGAATTTCATTGTAATTTTCAAAAATTTTTATTTTTTAAATTGACAAATAAAAATTGTATACATTTATTGTGTACATCTTGTTTAGAAATATGTATACATTATGAAATGTCTAAGTCAAGTTAACTAACATGCATGACCTCATGTATTTATCATTTTTTGTGTGTGGTGAGAACACTTAAAATCTACTCTCCTAGCACGTTTTATGAACATAATACATTGACATTAACTATAGTCACCATGTTCTACAATGGGTCTCTTGAACTTATTCCTCCTAGCTGAAATTTTGTATCTTTTGACCAGCATCCCATTGTGTTTTTTTATTTGCATTTCTCTGATGATTAATGATGTTGAACATTGTATCAGGGGCCAATTGGCCACTCACATAATTTTCCATGAAGTGTCTGTTCAAATCTTTACCCCATTTCAATTGGGTCATTTGTCTTTTTATTACTGAATGGTAAGGGTTGTTGGTATGAGTTCTTTGTCAGATACATTTAACCAAATATTATCTTCTAGTCTGTGACTTGCCTTTGCATTTTATTTTTTAAGTCAATCTCTGGTAAATAAATAATCCTTTGTACTTTATTTTTATTTTATTTATTTTTTAGACAGAGTATCACTTTGTTGCCCAGGCTGGAGTGCAGTGGTGTGATCTCTGCTCACTGCAACTTCCGCCTCCTGGGCTCAAGCAATTCTTCCACCTCAGCCTCCCAAGTAGCTGGAACTACAGGTGCCTGCCACCACGCCTGGCTAATTTTTGTATTTTTAGTAGAGACAGAGTTTCACCATGTAGGCTAGGCTGGTCTCAAACTCCTGACCTAAGGTGATCCACCTGTCTTGGCTTCCCAAAGTGCTGGGATTACAGGTGTGAGCCACCGCACCCGGCCTCTTTTTGTATTTTATTAACCACACTTTTTGAAACACAAAAATTTTAAATTTTGATAAAATTCCCTTAATCGATTTTTCCTACTAGGGTTGTGTTTTTTATGGGCTGCCAGAGAAGTATTTATCTATTCTAAGGTTACAGAGATATTTCCTTGTTTTCTTCCAGAATTTCTATAGTTTTAGCTTTAATATTTGGGTCTGTGGTCCATTTTGAGTTAATTTTTGTGTATTGTATGAAATGAGATTTAAGTTTATTTTTCACTATATGGATATGCAGTTCCAATAAGATCTTTTGAAGACTATACTTTTATCATTTAATTACTCTATCTCCGTCGTTGAAAATCAATTGATCATGTTTGTGTGGGTTTATTTATGGACTCTCTATTTCCATTCCATTGATGTACATAGCTATCCTCATACCCATACCACACTATCTTGACTACCCTTCCTCTATTAATAGTTCAGCTTCACTAATCAAGTGTTACCTTCCAGGGGTCTCTCTAAATGCCCTGGGTGATCAACAGGGATTTTTCAATAAAACTGGCTGAAAATGAAGCCACTCTCAGCCCTATGTGAACTCTTGAAACTCCTGGCCTCACAGCTACACTGACATTCTTTGTTCAGCCTAGTGGCGTTTCACCTTACACATCTTTGTCTTAGTATTCACTGAGGATATTCACAGCCTTAAAGACCTGAATACTTGTTAGTTCTTAATCTCTCATAGGGACCCCTTGGCAGATTTCGGGAGCTCACTTTATGCCCCACTCCCTCTGTTCTGGAACTCTGCCTCACAGTTTACAGTCACATCAGCCAACTTTGATCTCTGTCCCCCAGACTCAGCAATACTGCAGTGCTCTACTTGGGATCCGCCTCTGTGCTTTTGGTCCAGAATATTTCTCCTGGCAGAAAGTGAGCATAGGCAATGATCCTAGAACTTTAATCATGTGTTCCCTCTCCTCATGATCACAGAACTGCACTACGTCCAATGTCTGAAAAGAGTTGTTTCTTAAATTGTGTCCAGTTTTCTAGTTGCTTATGGTAGGAAGGTAATGCCATCATAGAGATAAGTTCATGAAATGGAAATTCTTCACTAGACGTTAAACATGAAGATCCTCACTTCTGGCCAGGCACAGTGGCTCACACTTATAATCTCAGCACTTTGGGAGGCCAAGGCAGGCGTGATCACTTAAGGTCAGGAGTTCAAGACTTGCCTGGTCAACATGGTGAAACCCTGTCTATACTAGAAATACAAAAATTAGCTGGGTATGGTGATGGACACCTGTACTCCCAGCTACTCGGGAGGCTGAGGCAGGAGAATCGCTTGAACTCAGGAGGTGGAGGTTGCAGTGAGCCAAGGCACTCCAGCCTAGGAGACAGAGCAAGACTCTGACTCAAAGGAAAACAAAGAAAAAAAAGATCCAAACACTAGAGAAGAACATAGCACTCACTGGCCACTTAACCAAAAAAAAAATTTTTTTTTTTTTTTGAGACAGAGTCTCACCCTGCCACCCAGGCTGGAGTGCAGTGGTGCAATCTCGGCTCACTGCAACCTCCACCTCCGGGGTTCAAGTGATTCCCTGCCTCAGCCTTCCGAGTAGCTGGAACTACAGACATTTACCACCACGCCCATCAAATTTTTGTATTTTTGTAGAGACACGGTTTCACCATGTTGGCCAGGCTGGTCTGAAACTCTTGACCTCAGGAGTTTCCACCCCCCTCCACCTCCCAAAGTGCTGGGGTTACAGGCGTGAGCCACCCCGCCCAGCTGAATTTTGAAATATTAGAATAAAGCACCTTTACTGACATTGTCAGTGATATAATTAGTAACTAAGAGTTAATCATAAAATATTTAATAAATGGGATTATTTACTGACTCCATTATTTCACAATGCAACACTGACAGCTGTAAAATATATCTCCTTGATTATTAATATCAAGTGCTTTTATTTAGTTACTTTTCAGGCATCTTGCTCTTCTCCTTATAAGTTCTCTACCCATTCGGCATGTATTCAGTAACTTTTACTTCTTAAAACTTTAAGAAAATTTTAAATTATTTAAGGAATTAAATCTTCATACATTCATCTAGTACTTATAGATGCTTTTGGTTCATTTGTTTCTCTCTGTATTCAATTTTAAGATTTATTCTTATCCTTATTGATGTAAATTTAATATCTAAAAATATTTCATGTAATAATTTAAATATGTAAAACAATTTAGTTACAAATGTCAAAACTATGCAAGATGTATACTTCTCCTATGCCTTCCATCTCATTCCCACTCACTTCCTGCCAATAATTAGTTTTATTAATTTCTCATTTATTCTTCCTGAATTTCTTTTTTTTTCACTTTTTATTTTGAAAAAATTTAGACTTACGAAGAGTTGCAAAATAGAATATCAAATTCCCACATATCTTTCATCTAGCTTCTTTAAATATTATCATTTAATAGAAAAGTTGTACAATGATCCAAACCAGGAAATTAACATTGATAAAATATTGTCAACTTACCTGTAGATCTTATTCAAATGTCACCTATTGCCCCACTAAGGTTCGTTTTCTGGTAGATTGAGTTTTGTGAATGTTAACCTCACATTCCCGAGATAAATTCTACCTGGTGGTGATATATATGATATATACGTGTGTGTATGTGTATGTGTACACACATGTAAACACACAGGATTTTTTATACTCCTGTGTTAGATTTCATAATGTTTTTAAAGGACTTCTTTGTAAATTCATGAGAGATATTTATTTGTAACTTTGTTTTCACATAATGTCTTTTTCAGGTCTTGGTATCAGGCTCATGCTGGTCTCATAAAATGACTTGGGAAGTATTCTCTTGACCAATGCTCTATTTTTGTATAGCAAACCATCCCAAACCATAGTGGCTAAAAACAGCAATGATTTATTATTGTCAAGAATTTGGGCAACACTCAAATGAATGTTTCTTCTATTCCATGTGTTGGCATTGACTAGCGTCTCTCACTTGGGTGTATTCTACTAGAAGGTGGGCTTGGATAAAAAGTCCAAGAAGGCCTCAATCACATCTTGTTCCTTGGGACACCTCTACATACACCCTTTCTATCTCTCCATGAAATCTTTTATCACTCAGCAATGTAGCCTGAGCTTATTTCTAGCATGGTGATTGGCTTCTCAGAATAAAAGTTGAAGTTTCTGGGCCTCTAAAAGACAAAGTCTGGAACTGGCACAGTGCATTTCTGCCATAATAGAATGGTCAAAGCAAGGCATAGTCTAACCTGCTTTTACAGAGATAGGAAATAGATTTCACTTGTTGATGGGAGCAGTGATGCAGAATTCATAGCCATATTAAACACCTGATACTCTACTTTCTGAAAGATTTTGTACAAGATCAGTAATATTTCTTCTGTGGATGACTAATAGAACTCACCTGTGAAAACTGGCCAGGCGTAGTGGCTTATAGGTGTAATCCCAGCATTCTGGGAAGCTAAGGTGAGCGGATCACTTGAGCCCAGGAGTTGGAGACCAGCCTGAGCAACATAGCGAGACCCTGTCTCTACAAAAAATACAAAAATTAGCCAGGTGTGGTGGCACAAGCCTGTAGTCTCAGCTACTGAGAGGGTTGCTGCGGGAGGATCACTTGAGCCCAGGAGGTCGAAGCTGCAGTGAGCCGAGATCACACCACTGCACTCCAGCTTAGATGACAGAGTGACACCCTATCTCAAAATAAACACAATAAAACAAAACAAAAACAAAGAAAAATAATTCACCTGTGAAAACATTTCAGCCTGGAGTTTCCTTTGTGGAAAGATTTTTTTGAAATAAATTCAATTTTCTAATAGATAAAGAAATATTTAGAGTGTCTAGTTCTTAAGTCAGTTTCAGAAATTTTGTTTTTAAAGGTTATTGAATTTATTAGTATAGAGCTGTTCATAATATTACCATTTTATTGTCTTAAGAGTCTATGATGATATTTTCTCTTTAATTCCTATTGCCAATTTGTGTTTTGTATCTTTTTGTCTTGATCAAACTTAGTAGGTTTTATCAACTTTATTAATATTTTCAAAGAACTAAACTTTGGCTTTGTTAGTTTTCTTTATTGTCTGTTTTCTATTTCAATTATTTCTGCTTTTAAAACATTTCCTTCTTTCTACTTACTTTGGGTTTAATTTCTCTTCTTTATCTGGTTTCTTAAAGCTCAAACTTAGATCATTGTTTTTAAATTGCACTCCTTTAGGTAAATCCAATAAATTTTGATATTCTGTAATTACATTTTCATTCACTTCATAATATTTTCTAGATTTTCTGTGATTTCTTCCTTAACCCATGGATTACTTTAAAAATGTATTGTTTATGGACCTAAGATGGAAATAATAGACACTGGGGACTTTAAGAGAGGGGAGGCTAGGAGGGAAGCAAGGGTTGAAAAATTACTGATCCAGTACAATGTTCACTATTTGGATAATGGGCACACTAGAAGCCCAATCCCCACCAGTATACAATATACCCATTCAACCAACATACACATGTACCCCCTGAATCTAAAATAAAATAAAAATTTTAAACATAAATAAATAAACGAAAACGTATTGTTTAAGTTCCACATATTTAGGGTTTTTCTATGTTTTATTGTTATTGATTTCTACTTTAATTCTATGTGGTCACAGATATATTCTGTAATATTTCAATTTGAAAAATGTATGGAAACTTATTTAATGTCCTAGTACATGTTCTATGCGGGTGAATTCCATGTGCACTTGAAAATAGTGTGATTCTGTTGTAGTTGGATAGAGTGTTATATAAATGACAATTGAGACAAGTTAATTGATAATGTTGTTCAAATCTCTATCCTGACTGATTTATTGCCTAGTTATTCTATTGATGGTTGACAGTTGGTGTTAAAATCTTGACCTCTGATTATAAATTTATCAATTTATCCTTTTAGTTCTACCAGCTTTTACTTCATTAACTCTATTATTAGATGCACATACATTTAAGATTGTTATGTCTTCTTGATCAATTGATCCATTTATCATCATTAAATGTCCTTTATTCTTGCTAATATTGAAGTTTCGTTTTGAAGTCTAATTTTCTAATATTAACATAATCATACCCGTTTTTATATGCTTACTGAATATATGGTATATACTCCTCATTCTTTTACTCAAAACCTATCTGTGTTTTTACATTTTAAGTGTGTTATTTTTATTTGGCATACAGTTGAGACTGTTTTTCTATTCATTCTGACAATCTCTGGATTTAAATTGGTAAGTTTAGTCTATCTACATTTTTTTCTTTTTTCCTTTTTTTTGAGACAGAGTTTCATTCCTGTTATCAATGCCACTATCTCGGCTGGAGTACAATGCCACTATCTCAGCTCACTGCAACCTCCACTTCCCAGGTTCAAGTGATTCTCTTGCCTCAGCCTGCTGAGTAGCTGGGATTACAAGCACCCGCCGCCACGCCCGGCTAATTTTTTGTATTTTTAGTAGAGACGAGGTTTCACCAGGTTGGTCAGGCTGGTCTCAAACTCCTGACCTCAGGTGATCCACCCGCTTCAACCTCCCAAAGTGCTGGGATTGCAGGCGTTGAGCTACCGCGCCCAGCCTAGTCTACCCATAATCTAATACAGATATTGTTAGGTTTCTAAGTATGTCATTTTGCTGTTTGTCTTCTATTAATTTCTTCTGTGTTTTTTGTTATTGTTGTTGTTGTTTTTCTGTTCCTCCTTCTTTCCTACCTTCTTTTTAATCACTTTTTTTTTTTTTTAGTATTTCATTTTAATTCTGCTGGCTTTTTAACTATACTTGTTGGATTGGTTTTAGTAGTTGTTTTAGGCAGTACCATATCCATCTTTAACATAGTCTACTAATCATTAATATTGTACGAATTCATCAGAAAAATGTTAAAATTTTGTAACAGTAAATTTTAGCTATCATCCCTTATCCTTTGTGCAACTTCTGCCATATATTTTAATTTCCATATTTTAAATCTTATAATACAATATTATGTTTTTTCACAAAAGTATTCATTTTAAAGAAACAAAGAAAAGACGCGGTCTTTTGTACTTACCCACATATTTAACGTTTCCTATGTTATTTTTTCTTTTCTGTGTCTGAAATTCATATAATGTCAGTTTCCTCTGGCCGAAAGAACTTCTTTGTCATTTCTCTTAATGTAGCTCTGCTGGTAACAAATTCCTCCATCTTTCATTTATCTGAAAATGGCATTACCTGACCCTCATTTTAAAATGGCATTTTCATTGCTATAAAACAAAAATGTTCGAAAAATTTTTATTCTCACTCTCACTCTTATACCTTATGGATCCCATTCCATTGTTTTCAAACCTCTTTTTTGTTATGAGATCATCATCAATTACATCATTGTTTGGTGTGTTTTTCTCCTGCATAGTGTTCTTTGAAACATCTCCTCAAGATGTTCTTTGAAACGTTTTTGCTGTTGTGTGTGTGAGCATTTTTTGTTTGTTTGTTTTAATTTAATTTAATTTAATTTAATTTAATTTAATTTTTTTTTTTTTTTTTTTTACCAAGTCTTACTCTGTCGCCCATGCTGGAGTGCAGTGGCACTGTGTCTGGAGTTGGTTCCTGCCGGTGGATTTCTGGTCTCACTGACTTCAAGAATGAAGCCTCTGCCCTTCAGGGTGAGTATTGCAGCTCTTAAAAGCGGGACAGACCCAAAGAGTGAGCAGCAGCAGGATTTATTGAGAAGACTGAAAGAATAAAGCTTCACAGTGTGGAACAGGACCTAAGGCTCTTGCTGCTGCTGGCTGGGGTGGCCAACTTTTATTCCCTTATTTGTCCCCTCCCATGTTCCGTTTCTGTCCTATCAGCGTGCCCTTTTTTCAATCCTCTATAGATTGGCTACTTTTAGACTCCTGCTGATTGGTGCATTTTACAGAGCACTGATTGGTGCATTTTACAGAGTGCTGATTGGTGCATTTTACAATTCTCTTTCTAGCTACAGAGTGCTTATTGGTGCTTTTACAATCCTAGCTACAGAGTGCTGATTGGTGTGTTTTACAATCCTCTTGTAAGACAGAAAAGTTCTCCAAGTCCCCACTGGACCGAATAAATCCAGCTGGCTTCAGCTCTCAGCACAACCTCGACTCACTACAACCTCTGCCTCCCGGGTTCAAGCAAGTCTCCTGCCTCAGTCTCCTGAGTACCTGGGATTACAGGTGCCCACCACCATGCCTGGCTAATTTTGTATTATTAGCAGAGGCAGGGTTTTGCCATGTTGGCCAGGCTGGTCTCGAACTCCTGATGTCAGGAGATCCACCCACCTCAGCTTCTCAAAGTACTGGGATTACAGGTGTAAGCTGCCAAGCCCAGCCATGTGCTTTGATTCTTAGGGGGTTTGAAAGTTGATTTGTTTTTTTTTTTAACCAAATTTAGAGAGTTTTAAAGCCATTTTTTACCCAGTCTTTTTTTCTGCCTCATTCTCTCTCGTTTCTTTCAGAGGCTCTAATCACACATGTGCTGGGCTGCTTGATATTGTCCAAAGATCACTGAAACTGTTTCCATTTTTCAAAAGTCAATTTTTTTGTCTGTTTTCAGATTGGATTATTTCTATTCACTCATCTTTATGTTTCACTTACTTTTTCTTCTCTCATCACCAATCTGCTGTTGAGTCCAACCAATTAGTGAATTTTTGTTATTTCAGATGGTACAATTTTCAGCACTGGAATGTCCACCTGGTTGTTATTTATAATTTCCATTTCTCTGAGTTTGTCTTTCTGTTTACTCACTACGATCACCTTTTCCTGTAAGTCCTTGAACATATTTTTTTTTTTTTTTTTTTTTTTTTTTTTTTGAGACGGAGTCTCGCTCTGTTGCCCAGGCTGGAGTGCAGTGGCATGATCTCGGCTCACTGCAAGCTCCGCCTCCCGGGTTCACGCCATTCTCCCGCCTCAGTCTCCCAAGTAGCTGAGACTACAGGCGCCCGCCACCACGCCCGGCTAGTTTTTTTGTGTGTGTATTTTTAGTAGAGACGGGGTTTCACCATGTTAGCCAGGATAGTCTCGATCTCCTGACCTCGTGATCCACCCGCCTCGGCCTCCCAAAGTGCTGGGATTACAGGCTTGAGCCACCGCGCCCGGCCGAACATATTTTAAAACATCTGCCTTAAAGTCCTTGTCTGCTAACTCTAACAACTATGTCATTTCATAGTTGTAACAACTGTGACATCTCATAGTCTGTTTCTATTGCCTGATTTTTTTTTTTCATTATAAGTTACATATTCCTTTTTGTCTTCACATGTCCAACAGATGTTTTCTTATATACTAGAGATTGTGGATGTTATAGAGACTCTAGATTCTGTTATTTTTCTCTGAAGTATGTTGATATTTACTCTAGCAGTCAGTTAAGTTACTAGATAATTAACTTGAATGGTGGGGCTTAGTTTTACACTTACGTAGGCCTGTGGAAAGCCCCAGGTGTTTACCAAGCCTCTCTAATTTGGTAGGATTAAAACTCCAAACTTTCTAGTCTATAGTGAGCGGAAGTTGGGGAAATCTCCTTTCAGTTCTGATAGCCTTTCAGCTTTTGCTTTCTACTAGGTTCCTTGGAGTCTCCACAATACGTGTGCAGTTCAAGGGTTAACCAAGAATTTAAATGCAGATTTTGGGGGCTCCCTTTGCTGTAGCACCTGTATTTATGGGATAAGTTCCTTCACAAAGTTTCCAGACACTTTGACAGTTCTGAATGCTGTCCTCTGATACCCTATGCCAGCAAGACCAGGAAGTTCTCCTTGAATTGTAGTTACCCTGAACCACATAGACTTGGGGTCCTGTAAACGAAAAAACATACTATGTGAATCTCATACAATATTCTCCCCTCTTTTCCATTAGTCAAATCCCTTCCAGTTTCTGCTTGCTTTGGGTTATTTTTCCATGTCTTCCAATTATAGATGCAATCTGTCCAGAGTTTACCATCATAGTCTCTGGGAGGGTTAGACTAATGTAAGCTCCTCTACCATGATGGAAATTGGAGCCACTCCTTTTCTTTTTATAAAAATAAATCTAATTATGAAATTAATGTTTAATCATTGAAGAAAAACTGAAAGATACTGGAAAGCATAAAGAACAAACTGAAATAATCCTAACCGGCTGGTTCGCTGGAACTAGTCACTGCCAATATTTTGGTGAACTTCTTTCCAGTCTTTTTGCTATCTATCTATCTGGCAATCGGTCACATACATTTCTCTTATCTTGGGGCACCACTGCTTTTTAAATATTTTTTCCTCCTCCTTTTTTTTTTTTTTTTTTTTTGAGACGGAGTCTCGCTCTGTTGCCCAGGCTGGAGTGCAGTGGCGCGATCTCGGTTCACTGCAAGCTCCGCCCCCCGGGTTCACGCCATTCTCCTGCCTCAGCCTCCCGAGTAGCTGGGACTACAGGCGCCTGCCGCCACGCCCGGCTAATTTTTTGCATTTTTTTAGTACAGACGGGGTTTCACCGTGTTAGCCAGGATGGTCTTGATCTCCTGACCTCGTGATCCGCCTGCCTCGGCCTCCCAAAGTGCTGGGATTACAGGCGTGAGCCACTGCGCCTGGCCTTTTTCCCCCTTCTTTAGCCATTTTTAAAAAATGGTTTCTTTTTCCCTATCCATTCTTACAGCACTAATTGTATCTTTTTGACAGGTACAACCTGTAAAGTATCTCAGTGTCTTCAGTCCTTGGCAAACGACAGGCATTCAATGAATATATGCGAAATGACTGAATTTTCCCAGGCAAGGTAGAGATTTTTGTTAACCCACAACTATTCATTCTGTGGTAACCACCACAGCTGTTTACAAATGTTTGGTTCTCTCTTCTTTTAATGTACATGGTAGATTGTACTTTCCTGCTCTGTTGAGCATGGTTGGGGCCATGTGACTTGATTTGGGCAATAATAGCTGTGTGTCACATCTGGGCAGAAGCTTTTGAGACCAGTGCATACTTTGCCAGTTCCTCTCCTTCTGCTGAGGCGATTAGCAATGTTCCCTACAGAGGCGCCTCCATCTACCTGGTCCTGGCTTAAGGATGATGGTAACGTAGAGCAGAGCCATCACCCATCGCCCAATCCCTGATGGACATAGAGCACAAGCATGGCGTAGGCCTTTATTATTTTAAGCCAAGTGTTGGTAAACTATACCTGAGGGCTAGCGGTATTTATAAATAAAGTTTTATCAGAACACAGCCACAACTATTCATGTAAATAATGTCTGTTTTCACACTACCAAGGTGGTGTTAAGTAGTTGCTCCAAAAACTGGCTCGGCCAGATGCAGTGGCTCACATTTATAATCCCAATACTTTAGGCAGCCCAGGTGGGCTGATAACTTGAGCCCAGGAGTTTGAGACCAGCCTGGGCAATGTGGTGAAACCTCATCTCTACAGAAAATTCAAACATTAGCTGCATGTGGTGGTAGTCCTGGCTACTTGGGAGGCTGAGGAGGGAGGATTGCTTGAGCCCAGGAGGCAGAGCTTGCAATGAGTTAAGATGGAGTCACTGCATTCCAGCCGGGTGACAGAGTGAGAGTGTCTCAAAAGAAAAAGAAAAAAGAGACAGAGTGAGAAAGAAGAAAGAGAGAAAGAAAGAAAGAAAGAAAGAAAGAAAGAAAGAAAGAAAGAAAGAAAGAAAGAAAGAAAGAAAGAAAGAAAGAAAGAAAGAAGAAAGAGAAAGAAAGAAAGAAGGAAGGAAGGAAAGAAAGAAAGAAAGAAAGAGAAAGAAAGAAAGAAAGAAAGGAAGGAAGGAAGGAAGGAAGGAGAAAGAAGAAAGAAAGAAAAGAAAGAAGAGAAAGACTGAAGGAAAGAAAGAAAAGAGAAGAGAAAAGAAAGAAAAAAGAAAAGAAAAGAAAAGAAACGAAACTGGCCTGCAAAGCAGTACATATTTAGTATCTGGCCCTTTAAGAAAAGTGTTCTGATTTCTCTCTTAAGTTGCTGAAACTTGGGACTTTCTGTCACCGCAGTATAATCTAGGCAATCCTAACAATACACAAGTCTTTTATTGTGTATTGTTCTCTTAATTGACACATACTAATTGTATATGTTTATAGGTATATAGTGATGTCTTGATATATATAATGTCTAGTGATTAGATCAGGGTAATTAGCATATCCATCATCTCAAACATTTACCATTTCTTTGCTGATACATAATTCTAAGTTTCCAAATGAGTAGCAAGAACGGGCTAGAGGAAAGAAAAAGCCGTATGCAGTGACCCTAAGGGACCTGACTAGCTAAATCTGTGTTTCTAAATCTTTTAAAACATATCATGTTCCTTTTTTTATATAAACATTTTAAAAGCTCACACCATTCTTGATGTTAAAAATGTAAATCACTCGTTCTTGACCAAAAATATCAAAATGGATACTTTCTGGAGAAACTTCCATTTTGATCATGAAAGAGCCACTTTTTATTTTGTTTTGTTTCTGTGGCATATCAAGGTGAACACTAATTCTCCTTAAATAAGTGGAGAATGGAACATGGTGGGTTACTCTCAATATCAGCTTCTTCTCTGCTTTGTAATCAGTGGCATCCTTCCTCCTAGATTCTGCTAACCACCCCCCAACCCCTGGGAATGATCATGGCTCTATAAGAGAAACTTGAGGGTAGAAGAGAAGGCCTTTGACTAGGGCTCCAGTAGAAATGTATTTCCTTAATCCGTACACTAAATGCCCGTGACACACAATTCACCTGTATAACAAACCTGCACATGCACCTGTGACCCTAAAATAAAAGTTCAGAAAATATATTTGTTCAGATAAGGCACAGAAAGATAAATACTGCATGTTCTCACTCATATGTGGGAGCTTTTTTTTTTTTTTTTTGAAATGGAGTCTCACCTTGTTGCCCAGGCTGGAGTGCAGTGGCGTGATCTCGGCTCACTGCAACCTCCGCCTCCCAGATTCAAGTGATTCTCCTGCACCAGCCTCCCAAGTAGCTGGGATTACAGGCAGGCACCACCACACCCAGCTAATTTTTGTATTTTTAGTAGAGATGGGTTTCACCATGTTGGTCAGGCTGGTCTTGAACTCCTGACCTTGTGATCTGCCTTCCTCAGCCCTCCAAAGTGCTGGGATTACAGGTGTAAGCCACCGCTCCTGGCCATGTGGAAGCTCTTTTTAAAAAGTTCATACAAGAAGAGAGTTAAAATTGTGGTTGTTAGAGGCTGGTAGGGAGAAAGAGGGAGAGGGAGAGGTTGGTTAATAGATATAAAATTCCAGCTAGACAGGAGGATTAAGTTCTGGTGCTCTATGGCACTGCAGGATGAACATGGTTATCAATAATTTATTTTTTATTTTCAGAAAGCTAGAAGAGAGGATTTTAACTGCTCCCAGCACACAGAACTGATAAACGTTTGAGGTAATAGATATACTAAGTACCCTAATTTGATCATCACACATTGTATACGTGCATCAAAATATCACTCTGTAGTCCATAAATATGTACAATGATTACATGCCAACTAAAAATAAAAGAAAAAAAATTTCTCTCATCCATTGTCCAAAGGGGAGGCTGCAGGCAGCCTCATCATTGAAACAGGAGGATGGAAGGCGGCCTGGGGGTCAGAAGGACATAACCTGGGGTGAGGATTTTGAGAATGGAGGGATCTTCAGATTTAAGTGGGGCTGACAGGGAGTGCCTTATACCTGAGCCAAGCTCCCCGCACAAGACAGACTATTCTTGTGAGAGTCCTGAGTGACTGCTGTCTGTACCTGCTGGTGGCACACATGGCTTCTGGTGGCCTCTGTGGCCCAGTGAGTTTCTTTGGCTTCCCTTCCTTCTCCCAGGTTCCTCTCCTTTCTCTAGCTGCCACAGCCTTCCCTACCCACTAGGGTTCCTCAGATCGACACACCCACAGCCTCACAGTCTCACCCCACTTTTTCCCATGGAACAATAACAAGGACCTTTCGTATTTCACCCAGTGCAGAGACCCCAGGACTGAGATATCCTGTCCCCACCCCTTGGGTTCTAGCTTTACCGTGACCGGTGTCTAACTGCAACCTTGGGCCGGTCACTTTTTCTCTTGGCTTCATTGTCTTTACCCGTAAAATTAGGAGTTGGATGATATAATCTGTAAGCTCCCTTTTAATTCTCAGGATGTTTTTGCACATCACTTCAGGGAAATCAGGACAACCAAAAGGAAACAAAGAAAAGCTGTCAGCTTTTAGGAAACCTCAATTTATCATCACAAAAAATTCCTCTGAGTTATGGTGAAATGAAAATGGGACCAGTTCTTTCTCCACCTTTTGCCGACAGAGGGAGAACTCCTATGAGACAGGAAACTGCCATTTTTATGTCAAAGATGGGACTCACAGATCCACAGGTGAGTTTCATGTTGCTTCCAACTGTGTGGAGTCTGAGTGGCAATCTGGGCCCCAGAAACCAATTTGTCCAATGTATTTTCGTGATTAATGAGCATACCAGGACAAGCTCTTGGAAATCAGGATAGGCCTGAAAATGTTGGAACATTCGGCCATTAAGTGTGCTCTTATTCTATTCCTTAAAAACGAAAAAATCATTTTGTTTTATTCGGGGCCAGTGAAGCTCATCCAGCCTCTCCCTCCCTGGAAACCCTGGCCTTCTCTTGATTCTACCTGTCCATAGAGGCCAGACCACTCTTCAGAAGGCCAGATAATAAAAGAGTCAACGGTGGACTCCAGGGTCAGTTAGCCTGAGTTTGAATTTCCTCCCACCCTTATCTACTATGGGTAAGTACTGAACCCTTTCTTTTTTTTTTTTTTTTTTTTTTGAGACGGAGTCTCGCTCTGTCGCCCAGGCTGGAGTGCAGTGGCCGGATCTCAGCTCACTACAAGCTCCGCCTCCCGGGTTCCCGCCATTCTCCTGCCTCAGCCTCCCAAGTAGCTGGGACTACAGGCGCCGGCCACCTCGCCCGGTTAGTTTTTTGTATTTTTTAGTAGAGACGGGGTTTCACCGTGTTAGCCAGGATGGTCTTGATCTCCTGACCTCGTGATCCGCCCGTCTCGGCCTCCCAAAGTGCTGGGATTACAGGCTTGAAGTACTGAACCCTTTCTAAGCCTTAGTGTCCTCATGTGTACAATTGGGATCTTATAGGACTGCTAGGATTCAAGGAGAGAAAGCAAGTCATGCCCTTAGCATGGTGTCTGGGGGAATAGTGAACACTCAAACAGCAGCAATTGTTACTGTAAGAAATCTGGGTGGATTAGGTAAATTCTGTAGCAGAAAAATCCCCAGGCCCCAGTCCGCCATCTGCTCTTCTCCTCCTGCTCCTTTTTGTAGGATTCATGCTTCCTTGCTCTCGTGAAGGTCAGTGTGCCCTTGGACTTGTGTGTTCAGCAGCAGGCAGAGTAGAAGAGCTGCCTAAGAAACTAGTGGCAACCAGGGGCGCCCGGCATTCGGACTCCAAAATCTTCCCCTTTCACCTTTGGTTGGCAGGCAGGAGGCAAAGAGAAAACACCAGAGGCAGTGGGAGCCTTTCTTCTGGCACAGGGGAGAATGGAGAACATCAAAACCTAGCTCTGCCAGTGACTTGGCCAAGCCCGGTACAGGTGGAGCGGCACGATGCATGCTTTGCCCCTGCTATTGACGGTGGCCCGGGAAGCCCTGTGAAAAGGCGCCCAGTCCCCAGCAACAGCACTCATCTCCCCTCCCCTTCCTTCCCCTCCCCTCCCCTCCCTTCCCCTTCCCTCCCCTCCGCTCCCCTCCCCTCCCCTCCTCAGCCTCCTCTTCTCCCTGCCCCGAAAAAAGTTCTCGCCTCGCTGCTGCCTCCTTCTCTGTTGTTAGAGTTTACCTGGGGCTTCCCCTTGCCCCAGACACCGCAGCCGCTCCTGCACCACCTGGGAGATAGAGTCTCACCAAAGCCGGGTTGGGGCCCCTTCCAGGTGCAAAACCAGTAATCGGGCCTGCCTGGGGGCAGGCGGCAGCTGCAGATTGGCAGGCAGGGCGGCCTAGCCCGCGCGCAGCCGGATCCCGCCCAAACGTGGCTGGAGCTGCGAGCCGCTGGGGGCCACATCAAAGGCCGGGAGCCCGTGGAGTTGGGCTCGGGGCGCTGCGCCCCGGGGAGCACAGGTCCGGGCGGAGGCGGAGGGGCCGAAGCCCGGTCGACCTGCCTATTTCTGGTTCCCTGAAGGATAAGAGACAACTCCTCTATAAAGACAGTGGTCGCCTTCATCTTCCCGAAGAGCCGTAGTCCGGTCATCCTCCGCGGCTTGGGGAGGCTGCCGGGAGTCGGGAGTCTGGGCTGCAGGCGCCCCCAGGGCGTGGCTGGGCACCTGAAGACAGAAAGGGTTGAATGACAGCGACGTGACCGCTGTGATTACGAAGATGCCAACATCCGCGAAGATGCTGGCACCCGAACCCTGCAGCGGCCCAGGCAGGCACAAGGCTTTCCCGGAGGAGGGTTGAGGCTCTTAGTCCCAGCCCTGTCGTTCTGGGCTGGACAGAGGGATGGACATTTGCCCCCAGGAGCATCGGAGGCCGCAGGACCCAGCAGGAGGGAGCAGCTGGGCTCCCGGGCACGCTTTTCCCTAGGGAGTGACTGGGAGAGAGGTTGGGCGGCAGAAAGGGGAACTGAGGGGCTGCTAAGGCAGATTATGGTGGTGGGCCTGAAGACACCCCCGCAACTGACTTCCGGAAAAAAGGAACCTCGAAAAGCGAGGGCAGGGATAAAATAATGGCTAAGAAGAAATAAAGATGAAGAAAACAGCAAGCAAACCAAAGACATTGGGGAAAGAGGGGCAGAACCAGGAAGAACAAAACCAGAATTCTCAAATCTAAAGTGGTTTAGGCCAGGTGCAGTGACTCACGCCCGTAATCCCAGAACTTTGCGACGCCAAGGCAGGTGGATCCCTTGAGGTCGGGAGTTCGAGACCAGCCTGACCAATATGATGAAACCCCGTCTCTACTAAAATACAAAAAGTAGCCGGGCGTGCTGGTGAGTGCCTGTAATCTCAGCTACTCAGGAGACTGAGGCAGGAGAATCTCTCGAACCAGGGAAGCAGAGGTTGCAGTGAGCAGAGATCGTGCCATTGCACTCCGGCCTGGGAAACAAGAGAGAAATTTTGTCTCAAGAACAAAACAAAACAAACAAACAAAAACCCAGGGGTTTGATGCAAAATAGTAACTCTGAAAGTACAGCCCCTGGACCAGCAGCATCTGCATCACCTGGGAGCTTACTAGAAATGCAAACCCACTGAATGAGAAACTCTGGGAGTGGGCCCAGCAATGTGTGTCTCAGCAAGTCCTCCAGGCGATTCTGATGCTGTCTCAATTTTGAGAACCACGGGTGCAAAGGAAGGGGCGCTGGCCTGAGGGCTGGGAAACTGGGTCCCTACGTTTTCCCATCACTGAAGGGAAGGATGGGACTAGATCTGGGGACACACAGGCAGAACACACAGAATGAGGTGGGCCAGGTAGGTAATGTCACGTCCCCGAGGGCCTGCACTTTCCGCCAACCAGTTGTTGCCTGGCTTGAGTTTGGGCCGATGCTACCATGTTATCTGATTTTGCAAGAGAAACTGGAAACCTGGATTTTTAAAACGTGAAATCTCCTGCTTTTTCAAATGTTGGCAACTAATTAAACATTTTTAAAATACTGTTTGGGTCCTCACTACAGGCCAAGCAAAACACACCTGCAGCCTGGATTTGCCCTGTGGGTCCCTATTCATGTTCTTTAGACTCCAGCATCTCAATAGATTCTGAAAGAGCCTGTGATCCTGACATACAAATGTAGCTGCTGCCCTGACATGGAATAGTAGGGCTTCCCTGAAAATATTATTAGGAGAGAAAGTTGTTTGTTTGTTTTGAGACGGAGTCTTGTTCTGTCACCCAGGCTGGAGTACAGTGGTGTGATCTCGGCTCACTGCAAGCTCCACCTCCCCGGTTCACGCCATTCTCCCGTCTCAGCCTCCCGAGTAGCTGGGACTACAGGCGCCTGCCACCATGTCTGGCTAATTTTGTTTTTGTATTTTTATTAGAGATGGGGTTTCACCGTGTTAGCCAGGATGGTCTTGATCTAGGAGAGAAAGTTTTTATAATACTTCATAGTTAATTAATCATTTGAACCCAGGAGGTGAAGGGCGCAGTGACCACGCCGAAATCACACCATTGCACTGTAGCCTGGGTGACAGGGTGAGACTCCATCTCAAAAAAAAGAAAAATTTAAAAAAAAAAAACACCTCATAGTCACACAAAAATATTATTGTTTCTTTAATTCCTTCTTTGCTGTTCTCTATTATCCTCTTAATATGGGAGTCCCAGTGTTCTCACTCTAACTTAGACCTAAAAAATGCGGACTCACAGAAACATTAAGCAACGTGCTCAAAGTCATCTGCCAGATCCAGTCTGTGTTCTGCCTTCTCTCCAACCACAACTTCCTTGTCAAGGCCCACTCTGAAAACAGCTAGTGTTTATCAAGTGTTTTTTCTGTGGGCCAGACATAGTTCTAGGTGCTCTACATGTATTACTCTTTTAATCCAACAATGACCTGATGCAACAGGCATGGTTATTGTCTCCTGTTTTACAGATGATGAAACAGAAGCCCAGACAGGTTAAGTTACTTGCCCAAGGTTACCCAGCTTGCATTGCAGTAAGGGGCAGAGCTGGGATTCAAACCCAGGCAGCCCTGCTATCTTCAGAGCACATCGCTTTATCATATCCCCCACTCTCAATGAGAAGCCTCATCCTATCCCACCCAGATGGGGTCTCTAGGAATGGGGCATAAGGGGCCTGTGCTGATGGAGCAGAGCAGGCCAGTGCTCATGGGGCTGTGACCCATCCAGGTTGGCCCCTCTGCAACATGCCCTCTAATGTAGCCAGTGGGGCTTAAGGTGTCACAGAGTTTGACAGCTTTAACAAAGGAAGTGTCATCCAGAGAAGATGAAAGAGCAGAGCTGTTTATCTGAGGATTAGAGCCTTAAGAAATGTCTGTAACTCTGCAAGCTGCATTTCTGCATCTTATCCTTCTTGTTCCTGATAATGTTCTCCCGGCTTTAGAGCTAAGACTGCCCGGTAATCTAGTTTAATGTTACAAGGCTTTCTAGGTAGGAGAGCTGTCTCTCTACGGTGTGGCACTTATTCTTAAGTGCTCCAGATGGAAAGAGCACTGAAAAAGGAGTCAGGAGACATGAGTCCTAGGCCCAGCCTTATACACAATTGACTGTGAGACCTGGGGAAACTAATTTTACCTTTCTGGATTCCAGATGCTTCCTTTTCTGTATTGTCCAAAATGGTAGCCACTCGCCACATGTAGCTAGATTAAAAATTCAATATCTCAGTTGTTCTAGCTACGTTCCCTGTGCTAAATAGCCACATGTGGCTAGTGGATGTCATATAGGATGGTGCAGATGTGTAACATGTGTCATTGCAAAAGTTTTATGCTTGTGATTGAATTAGATAATCCTAAAGGCTTTGACCATTTAAATTCTACTTTTTGTTTGTTTCTGATGCATAAGCAGTCACTACTCACTATCTGCAAAATATTCGATGGGGATGGCTTATCTCCACCAGTTGGGTGGGGTGCTGTGAGCTAGTCACAGTCTGGGCTAGTCACTTCACCTTGTGGCTAAAAGGGAGGAACTAGAAAGACCTCCAGTCAGAATTAGTGATGCAATTTTGACCATGTACATTCCTATTCTATGTATCCCATTGGCCCATAAAGAAAGTGAACCCTCGTCATTTGGGGGTAAAGGAAATAATATTGTTGCAACTTTAAGAACCTAACAGCATGCCCCTAACCTGGTGTTGCAATGAAAACACTGGAGGGGCACCATCAAATAATAGAATCTAACATTTATCCAGCACTTAGGCACCATCCAAAGCACTGAACATGCTTAACTCATAGCCCTCATAGCAATGTTATGAGATGGACACTATTTCCCCCAGTTTACAGAGAAGGAAGATGAAGTACAGAGCTGTTCAGCAGTGCACTGTGTTACACGGCTAATCAGTGCTGGTGCTGGGATTCGGGCTGCCAGATAAAATACAGCACTGGGATTGTACTGGGTATCCTGTACTTTTATTTGCTAAATTGGCAACCCCAGATGTGCTACAAGTCCAGGTATCCTGGCTCCAGATTCTGTACTCTTAATGCCTCTGTTTTTCTGCCTCTTTAAAGAAGATGGGCCAGGCACGGTGGCTCACACCTGTAATCCCAGCACTTTGGGAGGCCGAGGCGGGCGGATCACAAGGTTAAGAGATCGAGATCATCCTGGCCAACACGGTGAAACCCCACCTCTGCTAAAAATGCAAGAATTAGTTGGGTGTGGTGGCGCACGTCTATAGTCCCAGCTACTCAGGAGGCTGAGGCAGAAGAATCGCTTGAACGCAGGAGGCGGAGGTTGCAGTGAACCAAGACTGCGCCAGTGCACTCCTGCCTGGTGACAGAGCAAGACTCTGTCTCAAAAAAAAAAAAAAAAAAAAAAAAAAAAAGAAGAAGAAGGTGATTTGGGATGCTATCTTCTAAGATGCAAGAGAGCAGCTCTTGGAACTATGCAGTACCCCTTCCATGCCACCTCTAAATCCTCATACTCAGACGAAATAATCAACCAGAGGGCAAATAATCTGAAAGTACACAATTTCTACAAACTGACACATTACAGATGCTCTGCAACAGGATCCAGCCTTCCTCTCCTGAAGCATGAGCCTTGCTTCACCCCTAGATGTGTGGGTGTCTTTATTTCTACAACTCTGCCCACGACCCAGTGGAAGCCCTCTCAACACAGCTTTAACATTGGACTCAAAAGTCAGGCTGGTTCGTGAGAATATGTAGGGCTTGTATTTTAAAACAGTTTCACGAGATCTGCTAGATTTGAATCCCCAGGGGTGGGGATAGTGGGATCTATATTTTTAAAAAGCTTCCCAGGTAGTTCTGTTGGGTACCCAGGTTCGATGACCACAGTTCAAAGGTGCTGCTTGGAGCCTCTGCCTAATCTCAGGAACTTTTCCCATCCTCTTAAGGGCCTAATCTACATCACATTCCACATACCCCTGCCCCCAGTGCCTACTGCCTACCCTGTTACCCTGAATATCTGAATCCCTTCTAGTTTCTTCTACTCTTGACTATTTCCTCCATTCATTCTTTTTTATTTATTTATTTTTTTTTGAGACAGAGTCTTGCTCTGTCACCCAGGCTGGAGGGCAGTGGCACGATCTCGGCTCATTGCAACCTCCCCTTCCCAGGTTCAAGACATTCTCCCTGCCTCAGCCTCCCAAGTAGCTGGGATTACAGGCATCCGCCACCATGCCTGGCTAATTTTTGTATTTTTGGTAGACAGGGTTTCGCCATGTTGGCCAGGCTAGTCTCAAACTCCTGACCTCAGGTGATCCACTCAACTCAGCCTCCCAAAGTGCTGGGATTATAGGCGTGAGCCACCACACCCAGCCCATTCACTCTTATTTATTCATCCTACTGTGTAGCTGGATCCTCTCCAGCCTTTATCTCCTATGAATTGACTTCTATGTAGTCAAATTTCTGGCCCATCACTATACAGGCATACCTCAGAGCTGTTCCAAGACTGATTCCAGACCACCACAATAAAGCGAATATCACTATAAAGTGAGTCACACACATTTTTTGGTTTCTCAGTGCATATAAAAATTATGTTTATGCTATAGTGTAGTCTATTAAGTGTGCAACAGCATCATGTCTAAAATAACAATGTACATGCCTTAATTAAAAATACTCTATTGTGGCCGGGTGCGGTGGCTCAAGCCTGTAATCCCAGCACTTTGGGAGGCCGAGACGGGCGGATCACGAGTTCAGGAGATCGAGACCATCCTGGCTAACACGGTGAAACCCCGTCTCTACTAAAATACAAAAAAAATTGGCCGGTCGAGGTGGCGGGTGCCTGTACTCCCAGCTACTCGGGAGGCTGAGGCAGGAGAATGGCGTGAACCCGGGAGGCGGGGCTTGCAGTGAGCTGAGATCCGGCCATTGCACTCCAGCCTGGGCAACAGAGCTAGACTCCGTCTCAAAAAAAAAAAAAAAAAAAAAATACTCTATTGTGGGTTGGGTGAGGTGGTTCAGATCTGTAATCCCAGCACTTTGAGAGACCAAGGAAGGAGGATTGCTTGAGCCCAGGAGCTCAAGACCAGCCTGAGCAACAAAGTGAGACCCCCATCTCTACAATAATAATAATAAAATACTTTACTGCAAAAATGCCAATGATCATCTGAGGCTTCAGCAGGTTGTAATCTTTTTGCTGGTGGAGGGTCTTGCCTCGAAGTTGATGGCTGTTGACTGATCAGGGTGGTGATTGCGGCAGGTTGGGGTGGCTGTGGCAATTTCTCAAAATAAGACAATAAAGTTTGCTGCATTAACTAACTGATTCTTCCTTTCACGAAAGGCTTCTCTGTAACATGCCATACTGCTTGATAGCAACTTACCCACAGTAGAACTTCTTTCAAAATTGGAGTCAGTCCTCTCAAACCGTGCCGCTGCTTCATCAACTAAGTTTATGTAACATTCTAAATCCTTTGTTGTCACTTCAACAGTGTTCACAGCATCTTTACCAGGAATAGCCTCCATCTCAAAAAAACACTTTCTTTGCTCATCCATAAGAAACAACTCCTCATCCGTTCACGTTTTATCTTGAGACTGCAGCAATTCAGTCAATCTTCAGGGTCCACTTTTAATTCTAGTTCTCTTGCTATTTCCATTCATCTGCAGTTACTTCCTCTATCCAAATCATGAATCTCTCAAAGTCATCCATGAGGGTTGGAATTAACTTCTTCCAAACTCATATTAATGTTAATATTTTTACGTACTCTCATGAATCATGATTTTTTTATTTTTATTTTTTTTGTAGTTGGAGTCTCGCACTGTCACCCAGGCTGGAGTGCATTGGTGCGATCTCAGCTCACTGCAACCTTCACCTCCTGGGTTCAGGCGATTCTCCTGCCTCAGCCTCCCGAGTAGCTGGGATTATAGGTGGCTGCCATCATGCCTGGCTAACTTTTTGTATTTTTAGTGGAGATGTGGTTTCACAATGTTGGCCAGGCTGGTCTTGAACTCTTGACCTCTGTGATCTGCCCACCTCGGCCTCCCAAGAATCATGAATATTTTTAATGGCATCTAGAATGGTAAATTCTTTCCAGAAGTTTTCAGTGTACTTTGCCCAGATCCATAAGAGAAATCACTATAACAGCTATAGCCTTATGAAATGTATTTCTTAAATAATAAGGCTTGAAAGCCAAAATAACTAAATAACTCCTTGATCTATGGGCTACAGAATGAATGTTGTGTTAGCAGTGTGAAAACAACATTAATCTCTTTGTACATCTTGGCCAAAGCTCTTGAGTGACTAGGTACACTGCAAATGAGCAGAAATATTTTGAAAGGAATCTTTTCCTGAGCAGTAGGTCTCAACAGTGGGCTTAAAATATTCAGTAAATTATGGTGTAAACCAATGTGCTGTCATCTGGGAATTGTTGTCCCATTTATAGAGCACAGGCAGAGAGGACTTATTAATTTTAAGGACCTAGGATTTTTGGAATGGTAAATGAGTATTGGCTTCGACTTAAAGTCACCAGCTGCATTAGCCCCTAACAAGAGAGTCAGCCTGTCCTTTAAAGTTTTGAAGCCAGACATTGGCTACTCCTCTTTAGTAAAGAAAATCCTGGATGGCATCTTTTTCCAATAGAATCTTCCAGTAGAATCAAAATATTCTTCCAAAAGAATCAAAATATTCTTCCAGTATTTTGTCTACATGGAAAATCTATTGTTTAACATAGCCATCTTCAACCATGATCTTAGCTAGATCTTCTGGATCACTTGCTGCAGTTTCTACATTAGTACTTGCTGCTTCATCTTGCACTTTTATGTTATGGACTGGGTTCTTTCTTTGAACCTCATTAACCAACTTCTGGCAGCTTCACACTTTTCTTCTGCAGCTTCCTCAGCTTTCTCAGCCTTCATAGAATTGAAGAGAGTTAGCGCCTTGCTTTGGATTAGGCTTTGGCTTAAGGGAACGTTGTGGCTGGTTTGATCATTTATCCAGACCACTCAGACTCTCTCCTTATCAGCAATAAGACTGTTTCCTTTTATTATCATTTATATGTTCACTGAAGTAGCACTTTTAATTTCCTTCAAGCACTTTTCCTGCAGGGGCATAGTGACTCACATTTGTAATAACAACACTTTGAGAGGCCGAGGCAGATGAATCGCTTGAGCTCAGGAGTTTAAGACCAGCCTGGCAACAAGAGGAAACCCTGTCTCTACAAAAAATGCAAAAATTAGCCAGGCATGGTGGCGCACACCTGTAGTCTCAGCTACTTGGGAGGCTGAGGTGGAAGGATCACTTGAGCCTGGGAGGCAGAAGTTGCAGTGAGCCAAGATTGTGTTACTGCATTCCAGCCTGGGCGAAAGAGAAAGACCTGTCTCAAAAAAAACCAAAAAAATAAAAAAACACACGATGGATTAAGTCCAGCATCTCAAGTGGGCATGGTTCATGGCACTCCAAAACGATTACAATAGTAATACCAAGGGTCATAATCACAGATCACCATAACAGGTACAATAATAATAAAAATGTTCGAAATATTATAAGGATCACTTGAGCCTGGAAGGCAGAAGTTGCGGTGAGCCAAGATTGTGCCACTGCACTCCAGCCTGGGCAAAAGAGCAAGACCAAAATGTGACACAGAGGCATGAAGTGAGCAGATGGAAAAGTTGTGCTGATAGACTGGCTAAATGCAGGGTTGCCACAAACCTTCAGTTTGTTTTTTTTGTTTGTTTGTTAGGTTTTTTTGTAGAGACAGGGTTTCACCATGTTGCCCAGGCTGGTCTTACACTCCTGGGCTCCAGTTGACCCACCTGCCTCGGCCTCTCAAGTTGCTGGGATTACAGGTATGAGCCACCTCGCCTGGCCGAAACTTCAATTTGTAAAAGATGTAATTATCTGTGACAGGCAGTAAAGCAAAGCACAATAAAATGAGGTATTCATGGAATCAACCCAAATGTCGATCAAGGACAGACTGGATAAAGAAAATGTGGTACACATACGCTATGGAATACTATACAGCCATAAAAAGGAATTGGATCATGTCCTTCTCAGGGACATGGATGAAGCTGGAAGTCATTATCCTCAGCAAACTACCACAGGAACAGAAAACCAAACACAGCATGTTCTCACTCATAAGTGGGAGCTGAACAATGAGAACACATGGACAAAGGGAGGGAAACATCACACACCAGGGCCTGTGGTGTGGAAGGTGGGGGAAGGGAGAGTATCAGGATAAATAGCTAATGCATGTGGAGCTTAATACCTAGGTGATGGGTTGATAAGTGCAGCAAACCACCATGGCACACATTTACCTATGTAACAAACCTACATATTCTGCACGTGTAGCCCAGAACTTAAAATAAAATACATTTTTAAAAAATGAGGTATTCCATATTATAGTCTCATGACTCATTCTCGTCCTACCTCCATCATCATAGAATCTTAAAAGGTTAGATTTGTGGATAAGGCCTCAGAGAAAAACCCTTATTTTACTAATGGGGAAAAAAAAGCCTTCAAGAGATGAATGAAGCAACCCTCCCACATTGTAGAGAGTGACTGAAGGCAAGCTGTCTGCGAGTTTGGCCTCTGAAGCCCAGGCATACGCACATAAAATATATTAAATGGAAAAAGACTACAGTTCCAAGCTAGGTTTGATTTAAAGCTAGGTTTGATCTAAAACAAGCTTGTCCAACCTGCAGCCTGTGGCCTGCATGTGGCCCAGGACAGCTTTGAGTGCGGCCAAATAACTGGACACCCCGATCTAAAACAAAAGTTATTTGGTGAATTTTCACTCCTGCTCCTGGGTTGGTTTTAACAATTAGAAATTAATTAGTGAATGGTCAGGTCAAATCAGCTGCCCATAGCCTAGGAATTCTTGGAGACTCTAGAATGTGAGGTAGGTGGCCTGTCAACCATTTAATTGACTGTGAGTCCCCTGAAGAAACTATGACTCTACCACCAACAATCTATGCTGACAGGTGAGACTGACAGATGGGCAGTGGGGCACAGGAGCTAGGTGTCCTTTATAACCTTCAGCTGAGAGACTAGACAAGCACCCTTCTTTTCCTTTAAAAACCTGCCCTAGGCCGGGCGCGGTGGCTCACACCTGTAATCCCAGCTCTTTGGGAGGTTAAGGCGGGTGAATCACCTGATGTCAGGAGTTTGAGACCAGCCTGGCCAACATGGTGAAACCCTGTTTCTACTAAAAATACAAAAAATTAGCCAGGTGTGGTGGTGGGCGCCTGTTATCCTAGCTACTCAGGAGGCTGAGGCAGAAGAATCGCTTGAATCTGGGAGGCGGAGGTTGTGGTGAGCTGAGATGTGCCACTGCACTCCGGCTTGGGCAACAAGAGCAAAACTCTGTCTCAAAAAAAAAAAAAAAAAAGAAAAAGAAAAAAAAGCCGGGCACGGTAGTGGCTCATACCTGCAATCCCAGCACTTTGGGAGGCTGAAGTGGGCAGATCATGAGGTCAGGAGATGGAGACCATCCTGGCTAACACGGTGAAACCCCATCTCTACTAAAAATATAAAAAATTAGCCGGGCGTGGTAGCGGGTACCTGTAGTCCCAGCTACTCTGGAGGCTGAGGCAGGAGAATGGCGTGAACCCAGGAGGCAGACCTTGCAGTGAGTCGAGATCATGCCACTGCACTCCAGCCTGGGCCACAGAGCAAAAATCTGTCTCAAAACAAACAAAACACACACACACACACACACACACACACACACACACACACACACCCCTGCCCTAGAGCAGCCATCTATTAGTAGTCTAATCTGACAACAACATTTCGTGCATCCACTGTGTCCCCAGCACTTTTAGGCACCCTAGTGTATGACAGAAGGAAAGTGGGCAACCTTATTAGAGACAAGCCAGAGATGGGACAATTAAGGTGTGCATGTTCCCCACTGGTACCCAAATCAATGAGGACCAGCCTGCATTTGGAAGCCCTAGGAACTCTTCCATGCATTCACAAAACTCTTCAATTCGTTCACAAAATGAGAGGACCTACCACATGTTGAACACTGAACTGAGTGCTGAAGAAGTGGATGAAGGCCAATAGGACGCGGTCCCTGCCCGCAGGGAGCAAGAGGCTGTTACTGGAAGTGAAACAGACCATGGATCCCCAGCATTTGGCCTTTGGATACATAAGGGACTTCCACTGCAGTGACAGAGTGTTGAATGAAAAGACCTTTAGGTCTGTGGGGGAGGGGTCCCTGGGGACCCCAGGATTACTTGGAATGAAAAGGGGGTCCGTTTTTGATACACGTTCTCATACATATTATCCATGTACTATCATTTAGTAGTTGTGTGATGCTGGGCAAGTTACTTAAACTTCCTCTGCTTCCATTTCTTAGCCCTTTTCCCATTTGCTTTGAGAATACTCACCAGCCATGCTTGCGACTACAGTATTTAGTCCGAAATAACTGCTGCGAAATATCTCGCTTCGATTATTATTTGCTCATCGCTCCAGTACATTGACTTTGGAAACAAAGGACATCATTCTATTGATAGCATTCTGTTTTTAGTAGCGGCATTTCCATTTACAAAATATAGTAGTTCTCCATCTCCAAAAATGTCAAATCCTAGAAAACATAGCATTCCTACACGTGATGTTAGTTATCATTCTCAAATAGTTGTTGGCCGAAGATTCATTCGATGGATCTGATTTTTCCAAAATAGACAATTGTGATGATTCAGAGGATTCTGATGTTAGTCCTGTTTGGAAATAACTCCAAGAATAGTTTTTGTACTTTATTTTCACATTGAAAATCAGTCAGTTTGCTTCAGCCTCAAAAAACGTGTCTATGTAAAATTAAATGACCACTAGCTTTTTTCTAAACAGGAAAAGGGTTAAGTGGTGAAATATAGATGGTCATAAAGAGGGCCATCTAACCACTCAGTCAATTCTACCGCTGAGTTTTCAAAAAAATAGTCTTGTCGCTTATTTGATTTGGAATTCCGTAGAAACACTGGAAGTTGATTTTATCACGGTGTGGGACTGTGGCAAAATGTGGCAAAAGAAGGAGAGGGAGAAAGAGAGATGAGCAGAGAAAAGGTAGAAAGGGGGAGAAGCAGTTGGGAGGAGGAGAGAGAATATATCAGACACAGTAAGAGCCAGGTGGGAGAAATACTTGATGTTCACTTTTGACAAGTCATTCATTCATAGCCCACACAAAGGAAAGCAAAGCTGTAATAGATAATTATTTAGATCATATCTGCTTAATCAGTCCCAAATGGTACTCAATTACCAGAGAATTAGAAATCCTTAATTATTGGTGTGGAATTTCAAAAGGCAAACCTAGGGAATATGCAAATGCTCCTGCTGGGTGCCCAGGTGGGACCCAAGTGTGCCAGGCTGCTGCCAGTCATTCACCTGGGAGAGGCACTGGGCTGATGTCTCCAGCAAGCAGCTGGGACAATTACACATTTGTGGAGAACAGCTGGAGATCCAGGAGAAACAAGAGGAAACTAAGCTGTGCCTGAAGCTATATTCGGGTAGTTGTGTTTCATCTATGGCGTTTTTACTTAAAAAAGAAAGAAAGAAAAAATACAATCATGGTCCATGTTAAATGAATGAATGAGAAGGTGGAGAAGCTTTTATTAATTACTGAGCACTCTCTCTCTCATGTTGGTCACATTTCACAAAACAGAGAAAACAAGATTTATGTCTAGAAGAGAGAATACCAGTTGTAATAAAGTAACACTTTGTGCTGGGAATTATTTTAGGTACTTCACATAATTACATAATCCTCAGTAACTACCCTGTGATGGAGCAGAGTAGCCTTCCCTTACCCATGATTTGGCTTTCCGTGGCTTCAGCTGCCCTCAGTCTGAAAATATTCAATTGAACATTTCTGAAATAGTCAATTCATAAGTTTTAAATTGTGCACATTTCTGATTAGCATGATGAAATTTTATGCTGTCAGCCGGACGCAGCGGCTCATACCTGAAATTCCAACAGTTTGGGAGGACAAGGCAGGTGGATCACTTGAGGTTAGGAACTCAACACCCACCTGGCCAAAATGGCAAAACCCCTGTCTCTACTAAAAGTACAAAAATTAGCCTGGCGTGACGGTGCACATCTGTAGTCCCAGCTACTCGGGAGTCTGAGGCATGAGAATCACTTAAACCTGGGAGGCAGAGGTTGCAGTGAGCCAGGATTGCACCACTGTACTCCAGCCTGGGCAACAGAGTGAGACTCTTATCTCAAAAAAAAAAAAAAAAAAAAAAAAAAAAAAAAAAAAAAAAAAAAAAAAGAAAGAAAGAAAGAAAGAAAAGAAAGAAAGAAAAGAAAAGAAATATCACACTGTCCTGCTCATTCCTACCTGCTCAGGACCTCGGTCATCCCTTTGTCCAAGATATATGCTACCTTCCCATTGGTGGCTATCTCAATGACCAGATGAAAAAAGCCTAGTATATGTCTCACTTTCTCATTCTGGGAGAAAAAAGAGAAAAACTGTATATATCTAGGGTTTGGTGCTATCCGCAGTTTCAGGCATCCACTGGGGGTCTTGGAACATCTACCCTGTGGACAAGGGAAACTACTGTACTACTATCATTCCCATTTTACAGATGAGACGATGGAGGCATAAAGGTTAACTAACTTGCTCAGCATTTCGCAGCTGAGCGGTGGAGCTGAGAACCCCACCTGGCAATCGGGTTCCAGAGTTTGTATTTCTAACCAGTAGGAAACACTTCCTTTCCATTCAGTGTATGAAGAGCTTCCTTCGACATGGATACGGTGAGGCATGAAAGGAATACGGAATTTTCCTGGAGAAGCCCAAACATGGAAGAGGCACCCACTGAGGCCACCTGTGTTGCCTGTTCTTGGTGGCTGACTATGGCATGGGCATTGGGCCTCTCCTTGTCCCAGCCTGCCCTTGGGCTTCTCTCCTGCCCTTGGGTTTTTCTCCTGGGGCATATTCCCCACCAACCTGTCGACTTTTTCAAAGGAGCAATACCCCACATAGAAGTTCTTTAGAGATTCATAAAATGACAATGTGTGTCGATTTTGGATGACGTTTACTCAGTGAGCAGAATTCTTCTCCCTGCTCCATCACCTCCCAGCATCACCAAAAAATAAATAATTAATTAATTTAAAAAAAGAAATTCCAGGAAGACTCCACTCCAGGGTCAAGGGCTCCTACAGGTAGTTGAATTGTACCAAAGATTTCTTTCTTTGTGGTCTCATCAAAGCTATGCCAATGGGCTACCTCTTGAATGACCAAATGGAACCTTAACTAAAAACTAGACGTTCATCTGTGATACAAGATTAAAGATCTGTTGCTAGAGAAAAGCCCTTTCCCATGGATTGCTTGTGCAACACTGAGGGGCAATGAGGAAGCAGCAGATGCTGAGGAGATCATGCAGGGGATTCTTGGGGCCCTCTATCCACCTTGAAGAAGCATTTTCAGCCCAAGTTAAACTTTTGATCTGTTGTCTTATTTTCTCTATGTGTGTATGTGTGTATATATGTATGAATGTATGTATTTTGCCCTGATCAGGAGCATAATGAAAAGTGGCTTGGTCTATCAGCCAGGAGAACTGAGCAGTTCTGACTCTGTCCCCATGAGCTATGCAATTTTGGGTCTGTCAGCTTCCCTCTCTGGGCCTCACTACTTAAATTTTTAAGGCATAGGAGTTGGAAGAGATGTTTTAACCTGGGAAATAATTTAGAATCTCCTGGAGGAGATACAAGGACCACCCCCTTAGCAATCCCTGATAAGAAGCTCCACCAAGTCCGAGTCCTCCTTTCCTAGCCCAGTTGCCACCCTGACGCAGCCACCCATGAGAACTACCTCAGCCTTCCTGTTGACATTTCAACACTTTTTCTCCCCCATCACTCCCCCCTGCCTCGCTGTGGAGGCCAAAGCCACAAGCAAGTAGGCATGTCCAAACCTTGGTTCTCACAGCACTGCCAAGCAGGCTGTTTGCAGAGGTGAGCCCCATCTTGACCCAGACTTCCAGCCCAGCTTGCTTATCTGCAGATGGCTCTGTGCCTCCAGGCCCAGCACGAGACTCAGTTTCAACACAGCCAAGCAGATCTCAATCTTCAGGGCCCACCCCATCCGCAGGCACTGCCTCTAGCACCTTGCTCACCCCTCTCAGAGACTTGGTTCATTGTCTAGAGGGATGGAGGCACCCCTCAGCCTTTCGAGTTTCCCTAGTCCCAGGCAGGAGCGGCACAGCAGCATGGGTGGGGGTAATTGCACAAGTCTCCTCTGGAGGGGCAGTGAGAGCATCTATTTATTATTTTCCTGCTGATTTATTGGGCTGGCAGAGCCCCACCCCTGGTGAGAAAGCTTCTGGAGCTCCTGACATCGCTGTTCTTGAAACCTGAAAGATAGTGGCGGTGGTAGCAGCATGGCAGGGCCGGAAGGTTTTGAGTCTTAAGAGATGGTTCTACATTGCATGTGACAGTGCAAACCCCAAGCACTCAGGTCCCCCTTGGGGGACACTCTACCTGTGGTCCTCAGAGAGGGAGTTACTATTTGGGAGACATTAAACAGGCAGCCCCAAGCAAATTCTGCCAGTTCTTATGGTATGAAAAACTGTGTCAAAGCATTTCTTCTCCTTGATAGGGAATAGGTATACATTAGTTCACATACAAGACACTCTTTAGAGTTTGCATTTTTGCCAACAACAATTGACCTTCACTGACATCTGAGTTCAGCTAATTATGAGCATTTAACAGAAACCAAAATAAACTAACATTTGAGCATGATGGCTCATGCCTGTAATCCCAGCACTTTGGGAGGACGAGGCATGAGGATTGCTTGAACTCAGGAGTTCAGACCAGTCTAGGCAACATAATGAGACCCAATCTCCATAAAAACATTTTTAAATTTGCTGGGTGTGGTAGTGCACACTTGTAGTCTCACCTACTCAGGAGGCTGAGGTGGGAGGATTGCTTGAGCCCAGAAGTCAGGGTTGCAGTGAGCTATGATCACACCGCTGGACTCCAGCCTGAGCAACAGAGCAAGACCTTGTTTCAAAGAAAATAAAAATAAATAAAATTGACTCAGGAGTAGCAAATATACCACTCCAGGCTCCCCGGACACCTAATACCTTGATACTGTCTGAGGATTTATACTCCATTCTTCTATGCTGTCTTTCTAAGCTGTTACCTACATCTTCAAGTCCTAGTCCAGCTTCCATGTCTAGCCTTAACTAAAAACTAGATGTTCATCTGTGAGATAAGATTAAGCCTCTATTACTGGAAAAAGGCACTTTTCCATTGATTGATTGTGCAATACTTGGTGGTAGGTGGGAGGAACTAGTAGATGCTAAGGAGATCATGCAGGGAATTACTTGGGACCCCCTTCCCAGCTTGGAGAAGCATTTTCACCCCAAGTTAAACTCTGTCTGTTGTCTGATTTTCTGTATGATCAAACCTTCCCTGATCATCCCAGGCCCCTTGACTGCACCTTTTCTGAGCATCTGCGACATGCAGAGCTGCCTACATTATTTGGCCCTCTACCATGCAATATTGTCTGTTGTGTGATAACTCATCTGTAAGCGTTATCTCCCTAAAGAATCTCCAACACTAGGAAGCCTATCTTTATTTCTTTTGGAGCGTGTCTTCCATTCATTCCTGGCACAGTGCTGATCACAAAGTTGGACTTAATAAATACTTGCTTGATTGAGAAAGATAACACATTGCCAATAGATCAAAAGAAGTCAGAGATAAGGCACAACTGTTCCAATCCCATGTAAGAGGCAGTTGTGCTTATAATTGTTGCTCGAGCTCCCTTCGTTCTCTGATCTTCCTCTTGGGGCTCATGTGATTAGTTCTGGCCAGTGGACTGTGAGTAGCAGGGCCAAGCATCACTTCAAGGATGAAGTGATGGACTTCAAGCTGTTGTACATGTTAACTTTAAGCTGTTGTACATGTTCGCCCCCCTCTCTATCCTCAGCCACTCATCCTGTTGTTATGGCAGCATAACAAGATGGCGGTGTCTCCATCAGCCAGGTCTCCGCCTGTTCGTGTAGAGCAGAGACTGCAAGGTGAAAGCCATGGGGTGTCTCCAGAAGTAAACTTTGATAACGTCTATTAGTTTGCAAGGGCTGCCATAACAAAATAACACAGGCTGTGTGACTTGAACAACAGAAATTTATTTCTGAGTTCAGGAGACTGGAAGTCCTAGACAAAGGGGCCAGCAGGTGTGATCCCTTCTGAGGCCTTTCTCCTTGGCTCGCCACCTTTTTGCTGTGCCCTCGCTTGGTCTTTTCTCTGTGTGCACATGTCCCTGGTGTTTTCTCTCTGTCCTAATTTCCCCTCTTTCCTCCTCTTCCTCCTCCTCCTCCTCCTCCTTCTTCTTCTTCTTTTGAGACAGAGTCTTGCTGTGTCACCCGGGCTGGAGTGCAGTGGCGCGATATCAGTTCACTGCAGCCTCTGTCTCTTGAGTTCAAGCAATTCTCCTGCCTCAGCCTCCCAAGTTGCTGGGATTACAGGCGTGTGCCACCACTCCCAGCTAATTTTTGTATTTTAGTACAGATGGGATTTCACCACGTTGACCAGGCTGGTGTTGAACTCCTGATCTCAAGTGATCTGCCCACCTCGGCCTCCCAAAGTGCTGAAATTACAGGCGTGACCCACTGCATCCATCCTAATTTCTTCTTAAAATGAGACTCACTCTAACAACCTCATTTTAACTTAATTACCTTTTTAAAGGAGCTATTTCCAAATACAGTCACATTCCGAGGTTACAGGGGGTTAGGACTTCAACACATGAATTTTGGGAGGACATAGTTCAGTTTATAGCAATGTGGAAAGCCTCTGAGATGTAGGGGTTTGTTTGTTGCATCAGTGGAGACTAACTTGATTAATATGGCTCTTGCTCTTATTTTCCAGAAGGAAGGATGATCTCCAGTTTGGAAAGGGAAACACAGAAGACAAAGAGAAATAATTTTAGCCCCGTCTAGGCTCAAAAAGAGCATCTCATCAGGTGTTTCTCGAAGTGTGGTCCAGGGAGCGCATGCATTAGAATCACCTGAGATGCTGGTTAGCACTGCAGATCCCAGACCCCACTCTAGACTTACTGAGCCAGACTCTTTAGGGGCAGCACCTGAGCATCTTCATCTTTAACATGCTCCCAGGCAATTCTTATGCACAGGTAAGTTTGAGAAGCTCTGATCCTACCACTTTACATGAGATATTCTCAAATTAGTGGCTCAAAATCCCTACTGCACATTAGAATCATGTGGGAAGCTTTTTTTTTTTTTTTTTTTTTTTAACAATTTTATTTATTTATTTATTGGAGACAGAGTTATGCTCTTGTTGCCCAGGCTGGAGTGCGATGGCACGATCTCAGCTCACTGCAACCTCTGTCTCCCAGGTTCAAGTGATTCTCCTGCCTTAGCTTCCCATGTAGCTGGGATTATGGGCATGTGCCACCAAGCCCAGCTAATTTTGTATTTTTAGTAGAGACATGATTTCACCATGTTGGTCAGGCTGGTCTCAAACTCCTGACCTCAAGTGATCCACCCGCCTTGGCTTCCCAAAGTCCTGGGATTACAGGTGTGTGCCAGCGCGCCAGGCCAAGCTTTTTTTTTTTTTTTTTTTTGAATGCTGTTTCTCTGCCTTATTCCTGGAGAACCACTGAAATGGTTCAGAGAAGGGCCTAGATATCATTTTATCGGTGCTCTTGTTATTGTTTTATTAAAGTTCTCTCTGATAATTCTGATATTAACCATTGATCTGGATTAATTGTTTAAAAGCATTTTCAGTTCTTATTTCAGAGGATTGCATAAGAAGAAACTGTTCCAAGCTGACATGAATGTAAACTGGCATCATGTCCTGATTTAAACATATATGACCTTCAACAAAACAGAAAGAGACTCATTCCTCTGTGGCTCATCCCCATTCAGATGTCACCACGGACACAGCACAAAGATAGCACAGTCGGAAACTGTGTGTGTAGGTGGTCAGATTGAGGGACATTCTCTGGCACCAGCAACTTTATCTGCACAAGAAGAATACTTCCTTTAAAATGACCAGTTTTCATGAAAGAATGTTTCTTGTCACTCAGTTTTGCTTCAAGTTCCTCATCTGGAAAGTGGGCTTAGCAGTTCTTGTCTCATAAGGTTGTTGTGAGGATTAAGTAAACAAAAGCAAGTTACACACACACACACACACACACACACACACACGGAGCTTGGTAGTACACAAAACTTTTGACTTTTTATTTGACAGAAGTAAGCTGTCAGTAATATTAGAATCTATGGAAAGTTAAATAAGTGTCAGTTGGCGGGACGTAAGCAAATGTCTTTTTTTTTTTTTTGAGACGGAGTCTTGCTCTGTCACCAGGCTGGAGTGCAGTGGTGCAATCTCAGCTCACTGCAACCTCCACCTCCCGAGTTCAAGTGATTCTCCTGCCTCAGCCTCCCAAGTAGCTGGGATTACAGGCACATGCCACCACACCTGGCTAATTTTTTGTGTTTTAGTAGAGACAGGGTTTCACCATGTTGGCCGAGACAGTCTCCATCTCCTGACCTTGGGATCCACCCGCCTTGGCCTCCCAAAGTGCATGAGCCACCGCGCCTGGCCGCAAATGTCATTTTTAAAAAAAAACTTTCATCCTAGTAAGTACAGACTAGTAAATCTGCTGTCTATAGACACCAACATTTTAGAATCATTCCATCAACAGTGACCACCAGGAACTAATATAGGTTCACTGAGAATAAGCCCTGTTAAATAAAGGCCTCTTTCTAGTATCATTGGTTACTGAATTGGCAAATTGGAAGATAAAATATATCTTGACAATTAGCAAGGCATTTGGCAAGTTGTTTATATATAGTGAGACTGTCGTGAATACAATAAGGGCATGTGCTTTTAGTTGAATTCCCCAATTAAATTTAAAAAAAAATGAATTGATAGCTCTTTGAGCTTTCTCAATGTTCAGCATTCTTCACGGTGTCTTAACCTGGAACCTTCAGATGCCCAGTGCAACCCCTTAGTCAGCATGAACACTCCATAAGGATTCATTAAATGAATGCTCCGGAGAGATAAAATGCTAGTTAAAGTCCCCCTCGCTGCTCTCTCCTTGGTTCCCATTGTGTTGAATAGGTTAATTGATAGCTTAGATAACAATTATGGATGATAAGATCAAAGCTCCAAATATTCTCTACATGAAATCAGTGAGGAATAAGAAGATAGGCTGGGTGTGATGGTTCACACTTGTAATCCCAGCACTTTGGGAAGTGGGAAGATCGCTTGAGGCCAGGAGTTTGAAACCAACCTGGGCAGCAAAGCAAAACCTCGTCTTTACAAGAAAATGAAAAACATTAGCAGGCTGGGACTACAAATGCACACATTTCTAGTCCCAGCTAGTTGGGAGGCTGAGGCAGGAGGATTTCTTGCGCCCAAGAGTTCAAGGCTGCAGTGAGCTACGCTTACGCCACTGCACTCCAGCTTGGGCGACAGAGTGAGACACTGTCTTTGAAAAAAAAAAAAAAAAAAAGATTAAAAAGAAAAGAAAGATGACTTCTTTTTGCTTAATAAGCAAGGACAAAAACGTAGTTGGGGAGATCTGGCTTAGCAGCATTCTTGTAAAAATCAATGTTCACTTGACAACAAAGTTAATTCGAACCAGGATTGTTCTTGGCAACGACACATTTAAAAACGTTAGCATGCATTAAGTTATCCGATGATCATAAGTAATGGTCTCGTTGTATTCAGCACCATTAAGACCTCATTGGAGGGTTCTAGATTCTCACTGTAGAGGGTTGAATTGTGGTCCCTCAAAAGACACATTCATCAGGAACCTGTGGATGTGACCTTATTTGGAAAAAGGGTCTTTGCAGGTGTAATTAAGGTGGATAAAGTTAAGTGAGATCATTTTGGATTCAAGGTGAGTCCTAAAACCAATGATAGGTGTCCCTTTAAAAAGAGAGGCGGGGGATGAGTGAAGATGGAAACGGGTTGGAGTGAGGCAACTACGAGCCAGGGAAATCCAAGGATTGCTGGGAGCTCCCAGAACCTGGAAGTGAGAAGTGATCTTCCCATTGAGCCTTTGGAGGGAGTGAGGTTCTGCCAACACCTTGGTTTTGGACTTCTGGCCTCCAGAGCTGTGAGAGAATAAATTTCTGTAGTTCTAAGCCACCACGTTTGTCAGTGGCATTCCCAGGAAACTAAAACACCCATTATCCTATTTATGCAGATGTGTAAATAAACCAATAAGCACTGCAAGGAAAGTAACTAAACGAATGTTCTGATTAAGGAGAATAGAACTGAGGTCTTGACATATTTCAGAGGCTGCCAGAGAAGACAAAGAAAGACAGTGACACTGATTGAGGGCTGCTCTGACTCAAGTCCCCCGTGCGTCAGCCTCACAGTGCTCTTCTTCATTTGCTACTTCATTCATTCCTTTCTGCAGAAGTATTTCCTGAGCGCTGACTATGTACCAGGCCCACTTCCAAGGCACTGGAGATAAACCAGTGATCAGATAAAGAAGACAGGCCCTGCCTTCATGGAGCTGGAGTTCTGACGGGGGGAGTTCAGGGAAGGCAAGTAATTGAAGAACAGAACAAAAGCCAGAATTTTGTTTGTTTTTGTTTTTAATGCCCAGCTCAGATGAAGATTGAAATCACCAGTAGCAGCCCCAGGAAAGGCTTTTGACTTGAGGAAGTGTTCACATCAAGGGTGAGTTAAAAGAGACCCTTCTTTCACCCTGGAGGAAAACCGAAGTCAGAACTATACTAAGCATTGATTAATAATAAAAAAGAATTTGTGGAAAAGTTCCAAATTTTTTTCTAGATTTATTTTTCTTATAATTTTCTTATTTGGGACACTTGCTTAGTGGCTTCACCAATGTTACGGCTTTTACCTTTCAAAGGTACATCTAAAGAATTGTGTTCCTTTTTCTTTGGGGCAAGGATCCTATGAGAAGCTTGGGTGGTGGAATTATGAGGCATTACTATCCAAATGGTGGTAATTATTCTAATTGAAGACAAAATACCTAGGAGGAATGGAAATGCCTCTTGTTTGTTATTTTGAAACCCAGACTTTAAAAAGACTGTGAGAAACAGAGAAAGCGTTTTCAATTTTACAAAGAAAATTAAGAGAAAAACAATAGGCTTCCCTTGAAAACAGACTATTATGAGTTAGCTTTGCTAGAATTCAACTTTTCTGTAAAGTAAAAGATGCCAGTTATAAATGTACCTGTATTTGTAACAAAGCCAGGAAATTCCAATAACACATCTATTTATCAGAAACAGAGTTTTTGGTTACATAGCTGCAGAGGCAGTCTGCTCTATGGTCTTTGATTATGAAAATTTCTTTTGTTGTTGTTGACTTTGCTTTTAATCCAATGAACTTTGTTATAAAGCTATGTTCCCAAGACATTTGTTATTTAAAGTAGTACTGTGTGTGAGAAGGAAGGGATGGAGGTACAGAAAAGCAAACCCCGTCTTTTCTCCTGGGAGAATTTCTGCTAGGAACAACGTTAGTCAACAGAATACATGCAAAGGCAATGAAGACCAGAGAGTTTCCTCTTCCTGTGATGGCCAGCAAAGAGGAGCAATCCAGAAGCTGCCGGCCTGAGATCTCACAGGGAAACCACATCCAGGGCTGCGGATTTACCTGAACAAATAGACGGAGGCCTTCCAAAGCTGCAGTCTAAATGCTGTTTATACTGTAAATAAGAAAGACACAAACAGCTCTCTGATGAGCTACTGTCACATCTGGGCTGCCTCGTGGGAACGGAGGTGGGTTAGGGAGGCTGGGCTGGCTGGGAGTGCTAAGATCTGCCCTCCTGGTAAAACCTGGGAGATGCGACAGATAAGCGATCTGGAAACACACAATCCTGCACTTTCCGAAAAACAACGTGGGGGCTGAGTTCCTTACCTATCATTTCTCCAAAAATTAGCCATAGGGGAATGTGAAGCAGGAATCAGACAGCTCATCCAGTAGCCTGTCCAGGGACTGGAATCCCCACCACTCCCTCTTACCCCTTTGGTTGTGCCATTGGTCTGCAAAGGCCCAGATACTAGCATTCAGTAGGAGTTGGTGTCAATAGGGTCGATATTTGTTGGACACTCTGCATAAAGCTCTGTGCTACTGGGTATGGAAGATACAAAGGTAGACAGACAGTCCCTTCTCTCAGAGCTTTCAGCCTAATTGAAGACATAAACTGGTGAAAATTCAGAAAGTGAAGGAGGACTAAGGATGGACCCCAGGGGAGATGAGCCAGGGCCCAACCCTCAGGCTAATGGCTGAGACCTGCCTGCTTTCTCTCCATATCTTTCTCCAGCTAGTCCAGTCTTCTGGCTTCCGTCGCACTTTGCTTATGACCCTCTGCAGACAGCTCCTTCCCTCCTGGCCTGCTCCCAGTCCTTCCTCTTTACCCAGCCAACCCAGCAAGCTCAGCTTCAGTTTCTCCTCCTCTGCGAAATCTTCCGTGAACCATCTTAGTAGAAAGTTTTTGTTCCTCCTTTGAGTGCTCACTGCATTTATTGTGTAGAACTGTGGTTCCCAAACTGTGTGCTGATGTGCTTAGGGCACCGCGTTGAGCTCCCAGGGTGCTATGGAATATTTTCCATTTTCTCCAAGAAAACATCGGTCAGACATCACACACACTCCTAACTCAAGGTAGTGCCCAGTTTCAACATGAGATTGTATCACATTCCTTTTGATGGAATATTTTTTTTTTTTTGCTGTTGCTGTGATTAAAACAAATAAGTTCCATGTGAAAATCAATGTGGAACAGAAAATGGGGGTGGCTCTGTACAGCCTGATTCCAAGGTCTGGGAAGCTGTGCAGTGCCCATAAATAAGTCACTGTAATTATTTAATAATGGAATACAAACCTTTTTTCTTTCTACTTTTTGTGTATTAATTTTTCAAATGGCTACTAAATTTTTAAGCCACAAACACTTATTAAGTCATTTGGACCTAATTACTTAATTACTTAATAAACAGAAGTGTTGATATTTTTTTTTTTGCCTGGGGCACCATGAGAAAATTACAGAGACACTAAGTTTCCATGACTGGAGAAAGTTTGGAAACTTCTGGTCTAGAACATTCACTAGACACACATAGCATTTCAGATGTGAACTCTTGTTTTATCTTCTCCTGTGTGTACTTGCAAAGCAAGCTAGGTTTTTCTGCTTGTTTGTTTGGTTTCTCCTTGGGCTGGGCTTGAAAGGAATAAGAGAAAGTTTTCTCTGCAAGACCGAAAGACGCTACTAGAAAGGAGAAAAGGTGACCAGCAGTTGGATCTGAAAGAACTAGAAGAGCTTAAATGAGAAGAGAACCAAAGCAAGGGAAAGGCCAGGAGGAATCCATAAATAAAATTAGGTTTAATTAAGGGAGTAGTTAGAGGATTGTATCACTTTTACTCAAAGGCAAGACACCACTCCTCTGCCCAAAAGTTTTTGAACAGCATATGTTGTTTTTTATTTCATAATGAGGGGAAGATTTTAAGTAAGCTTGTTTTATTACTATTAATAGATGTTTTAAGGTTAATACTAATGAGGGAATGAAAAGTTATTTCCATTTATTTGTTTGTTTGTTATGTTTTGTTTTGTTTTCAGTGCTTTATGTCTACAGTTTTCCATGCTGAAAACACTCTACTTTGCTATTCAAACAAAGCACCAGTTCATCTACGGTTGATTGCAGATGGAAAGATGAACTTGGGAGGAATCTTCTCCCGTGAATTTGCCAGCTTCTGGCAGTTGGGGACGGTGCCAAGTGCGAAGTTCCCTGGACTCCCTGCAAAGGGTCTTGAATGCTAAATAGCTAGGGGTTTTTGACTGATTGGCCCATGGAGCCCATGAAGGGAGGAAACTTGGGAATTTATCATGATAGTTTAGAATTCAGATCATTTTATGTTGACAGTAGGTTTTTGCCAACACTATAGTAAGATTAATGGGTGGTAACTCAACCTCTTAGAACTCAGTTTCTTCACAGCATTGATGTGAGGTTTAAATAAGGTCGTATGGCAGGGCAGTGCAGAAAATAAACAAGATGATGGAACATGTCCTTCCTTTAGACTGTCCCTTTCTTTTGTCCCTTCCTCCAGACATTCTGGCTGCTGACCGACCAGGTGGGCATTGAGTATCCTTGTTTTGCCCTCCTGGTACTGTATTCTTTTGATTTCTCTCTGCTAAGCTGCCCTCCGACCATCGGTGCGCTGGTTCTCGCATTTGTGTGCTTGGTACCTTTTGGTCTGGGTTCCTCCCCAGCGCCCTTAGTCTGCCATGGCAAGCATGATGGCTGGCTTGGCGAGGCTTCAACGGGGATTGCAGGGGTGTGGCTGTGACCACATCTTCAAACAAAGCTCAAACCTGGGGACTCCCCTCCAAAAAACTATGGATGAGATTTTCCTCTGATCTGAGAATTTCAAATCAAGTAGTGGTTAAATAGCTGACCCCTGTTCTAAATTCTGGCTCCACCATTAATGGCTGCAGGGTCTTAAGCAAGTTACTTAGTGTATCTGAGCTTCGGTTTCATCTATAAAATGGGAATAAAAATAGCATCTACTTCATAGGGTTGCTGTGAGGATTAAATGCTCAAACATGAAAGTACTTAGAAGCATGCCAGCTATAGTGGAGGTGCTTCATCCAGTGGTTGTCACCCGTTGAAGTCTTTAAACCTCTCTTGGCTCCAGACTTCATTTTTTTTGTTTTTTTCTTTTTGGAGACAGGGTCTTTCTCAGAGTGCAGTGGTGCAGTCATGGCTCACTGCAGGCTCAACCTCCTAGCTCAAGTGATCCTCCCAACTTAGCCTCTGGAGCAGCTGGTCCTACAGGTGTGTGCCACCACACTCAGCTAATTTTTAAATTTTCTGTCAAGACAAGGTCTTGCTATGTTGCTCAGGCTGGTCTCAAACTCCTGGGCTTAAGCAATCCTCCCGCCTCAGCCTCCTAAAGTGCTGGGGTTGCAGGGATGAGCCACTGTGCCCAGCGGGCCCCAGACTTCTTATCGGCACAGAGTTGGCAGCATCCACCCACCTGCTTCACTGTGGAGTTGTAATGGAAACTGCAAGAGGGCTTTCTAAGTTAGAAAGTTCTGTACAAACATAAGCCTTCCATTTGTTGTTACTGACCTATTTTATTATGGTCATTGGAGAGCACGGTGAAGGTTTCTCCTCCTCCTGAGGGAGGCTGCTGAGTGATGGCCATGGGGGCTCAGGCTGTGCCCAGGCATCTCCCACCACTGTGTGGAACTCACTCCCAACAGCTACCTCAGTCCCCCCAGGGCACCCAGGAAGATGTGATCCTTGGATCCTCCCTGGGCTATGAACAAGTCCAGAGCCTGGTTTTCCATCTCTCCTTTCCTCAATTAGGGGAACAGTCAGGCGCTGTCAGTTCTTTTTCAGGTCCCAACAAGCCCTGGGCTGCCCTGGAGGGAGAAGGAGAAGAGAGGAGAGGGAGGAAACTCTCCCTGTAAAACTTGGCTTCAACTGAATAGCTTCCAGTTGCCTTGAAATCTAATCTTCTTTTGAACTCAAATTTGCCGTCAGTCACATTCTTGGAAGGCGATGAGCTCCAGCCCCATCCTGACGGATGGGAATGATAATACCTTTCCAAGAACCCCACTCCTGGGGTGGTAGGAGCCGTCTGTCCGCCAAGGTTTTCTTTCACCTGTTCAGGAAGACTGAAGTGTCTGGGGAGCTTCAGCCCTGGGGGACCCTACAGACATCCTATTATCTGGGCATAGGAGAGACAGTGGCCCTCTTCCTACCTGCTGATGCTAGAACTGAGGAAGATTTTTATATCCCTTTCACAGACTCTTACTGAGTTCCCAAATCCCTGGTTTTTCTATTCCAACCAGCAAAACTTGACCCCATGTGACAGTCACTAACTCATGAATTAATTAATCCAACAAATATGTGTTGAGTACTTACCGTGGATTTTAGGCACTAGGAAGGACAGTGGACAGAATGAGCAAACACCTGTTCTCCATGACACGCACCCCACAACACAGAAAGGTCAGGACTGAAATCAGCCAGAGAGACAAGTCTGGACTTCAGGTCAGAAGGTTTGGGCTTGAGAGAGAGCTCTGACAAGTGAAAGATGTGTGATTTTGGATAAACCACTTAGTTTCCGTGAACCTCAGTTTCTTCATTGTAAAATGTGCATGAGTCAGTTTGGGATACTGTAACAAATTACCATAGACTGAGGGGCTTATCCAATAAGCATTTATTTCTCATAGTTCTGGAAGCTGGAAGTCTGACGTCAGAGTGCCAGCACAGCTGAGTTCTGGTGAGGGGCCCTTTCCAGGTTGCAGATGGCCAAGTTCTCACTGTGTCCTCATATAGAGAAAAGGAGCGAGAGAGCTCTTTGGGGGCTTTTTTTTTTTTTTTTTTTTTTAAATAAGGACATTAATTCCATTTGTGAAGTTTCCACCTTCATGACCTAATCACCTCTCAAAGACCTCACCTCCTAGTATGATCACATTGGGGATTTGAACCTGTGAATTTGGGGAAACACAAACAGTCTGGAGCAGACATAGTATGACCTGCTCATTCACTGCCATTGCAATAAAATGAAGGGAAATAAATCATTTGGGCCCAGCCGTGGTGGCTCACGCCTGTCATCCCAGCACTTTGGAAGGCCGAGGTGGGCAGATCACCTGGGGTCAGGAGTTCAAGACAAGCCTGGCCAACACAGTGGAACCCCATCTCTACTAAAACTACAAAAATTGGCTGGTCCTGGTGGTGCGCACCTGTAATCCAAGCTACTCAGTAGGCTGAGGTAGGAGAATCACTTGAACCTGGGAGGCAGAGGTTGCAGTAAGATCGCGCCACTGCACTCAAGCCTGGGTGACAGTGAGACTTTATAAAAGGAGGGAAGGAAGGAAGGGAGGGAGGGAGGGAGGGAGGGAGGAAGGAAGGGAGGGAGGAAGGAAGGAAATCATTTGTTATGCTGCAACATTCCACACAAATTGGTCCAGTATAGATCAACTGTGCAGTATTTTTTCAAACTTTGAAAACTTTGTATTCAGTTACGTGACAACATTCATTGAACACCTACAGTATGCCATGGACTTGGATCGCACAGATGATTATTCATCTGTGTATGAATATGTATCTTATGATACAGCCCCTGGGAGAGACACAGAAGCAGTTGGTTATAAAGCTATGCAGTGAGAGCAATAACAGAGCCACAGAAGAGAGCTATGGGAGCATGGAGGAGAGTACATTTCTGATAAAAAGATACTGTGAACAAAAGAATTTAAACTAGCTACAGCAAGGGTCTGTGGTCCTACAGCATCGAATATTGACAAGGAGTGCTAGAAGAACAGAGCCAATGGTAGAAAAGGCCTTCCACAAGGTAGGCCCTGCAGACTGTAACTTATTCATCTGCACAATCCAAGAGCTGACCTATGTTGTAGGTGTTCAATGAATGTTGTCACATAACTAAATACAAAGTTTGGAGTTGCATGGTTGATCTGTACTAGGTCAATTTGCATGGTGCTCTCTACCATGGTGATAGAGTTTATTCTCTAGGTGACAGGATAACATTGAAAGGCTTTGAGCAAGGACATCATAACAGTATCAAATCTGTGTTTTAGTTAACAGCAGTGTGTGAAGGACTGGTTGAATGGGCAACTGCAGAAATAGTGAGTCAATATTACGGTACACCCGCAAGCAAGATGGCGACCTGAAGTGGAGTGGTAGAAGGAGTTTAGGATGGATTTGTGAAATATTTAGGATGTGGAACGATAGGGATTGGAAATTGGATGTAGAGTGAATGGGATCAGGAGATCAAGGGATTCCCACATTCTTAGACTGAGTTTCTGCATGGATGGTGCATTGGGGAATCAGAAAGGAGAGAAGATTTAAAGGGAGCAGTGGCAAGTTTGAGGTGCTTGTTGGATTTCCAGGTGGCAATGACTAGCAGCCAACTGAACACAGGCAGTTCTTGCTTTGCATGGTTCTGACACATGTAAATTTCAGTTACAAGGTATAGTTCTTAACACCAGTCCCCCAACAACATGGTTCAGCTTTCTGTTACCACAGACATTAACCGTGATTAATGGCATCACGCATACACTTTGCTGTTAGCTCTGCAGCCCACAAATCCACCCCATAAATAATAGATGTGTATCATGACCTATGACCAGTCTCATCAAAAAATACAAGGTGTGTCGAGATTCAAACAACACAGAAATCATGAGGACAGCCCCAAGTCATGCTAACATCCATCTCTGGCCTTCCGCTCCTGTCCCAACTCCCCTCACATGAGAAGGACTTCCTGGAAGAAATGGGGATTCAAGCAAGCCCCCAAACACAATGCTAGAGAACTATTACATCTTCTGATGTGAAAAGTGAAAGCTAGAAGTTCATCAGACTAGCTGGACAGAGATTTTCCCGTTTTGTGGAAACAACCTGATTTCTGTCCTACCAGACCTGGAAACTACACCCAGTATCCCAGAATCACAGAAGAAAACAGAGATGACAGAAGACAAATGTCATTGTTCCTCTTCTCTCCACCCCCACCAATGTTCGGTGGCTCTTGTTGGACTGGTGAAACGGGAGAGGAAATAGAAAGTGGGGCTAGGGTGAATGGTAGAAACAGCACTGGCCTGGGAGCCTCAATTTCCTCATCTGAAAAATGGGGCTATAAAGTCACTTCATCAGCTCATTGAGAAACCCAAAAGAAATAATGTGTGAGATAACTTTTTCAACTGTGGAAGGCTGTTCAGTGTTCAGCGAAATGAAAATAGCTGGAGAGAGGAGAAAATCGGTAAGGAAAGTGGGATCCTGGTTTCCCACCCACCTCATAAACAATACCAGCAGCCACAAACATTGATGTCCCTCCTACTACATGCCAGCCAATGTACTGTGATTATTAGCTTCTATCTATTTTGTGCTTGGAGCAGGTGACTTGAGCTTTACAGGGGTTATCTCATTGAGTTCTCGAAGGATTAACAATTCAGCCTTTTGTCATCAACTAGCACCTCTGTGGAAATAAATTTATCAGGATCCACAGGACACGACTTTTTAGATTTGCAAAGGTCCATGGGATGGATTGCTCCTGGGAAAGCCAAGTTAGGGCACCGGCAGGGCCAGGAGTGGCAGGAAGAGGGAAGCCTTGGGGTCCACTGAATCTGGGTCAAGGCTCAACAGTCTCCACTGGCCATCTCTGTGACAGTGGGCAAGTGAGTCACCTGACTTCTGTTGACCTTAATTTTCAGGAACAGCAGGATATTAATAGTACTCATCTCATAGCAATGCTAGGAGGCTTAAATTTAACAAAGCACTTGCCACTTTTGCTGTAGGAAATGCTAGCTGCTAGCCAGACCGAAGGGGCTGATGAGCCTGTCCCCTCTGCCCACTGTAGAGGCTTCATCAGGCAGCACCAAGAAAAGAGTCTAATTCCAGGGGCTGCCTCCAGGGAGCTCCTTGTCAGCCCAGGCCCTGCCCCATGAGAGGGTTTCTTGGCTCCCAGAGTCCTTCATGCCTCTGTTTGAAGGACAATTTGAGCTGTTCTCAATGTAGAATTCTGGGCTGGGAGTCATAAATGATAGCCAGGGACTAGTCAGACACCTACTGGGCTTGATCCAGACTCTTTACTTTTTTTTCTCCTTCCCTCCTTTCCTTCCTTCCTTCCTTCCTTCCTTCCTTCCTTCCTTCCTTCCTTCCTCCCTCCCTCTCTCCCTCCCTCCCTCCTTCTCTCCCTCCCTCCTTCTCTCCCTCCCTGTTAACTTCTTTGCCCCCTTTTTCTCGTACTTTTTCTCATCTCTCTTTCTTCCTTCTTTAAAAAAATATTTATTGAGCATCTACTATAAGCCAGACGTATTTCCAGAGCTGGGAGTGTAGGAGTGAACAAAACAATGCCCTCATCCTCAGGAGGCTTAAATTATATCTTGGGAGAGAGACAACACAGCAAAATATGTGCTGATAGAGGCCATGGGAAAACAATCAAGGAGGGAAGGTAGGCAAGGAGTCAAGGTGGTCAAGGATGACATTTTAAGAAGGTTTATTGGGAAGAACTCATTGGTAAGGTGATATTTAAGAAGAAGCTTGTAGTGGGGTGGATTTTATTAGTGCCAGCAGCAACCTGGCAGCTGCCAGCATCTAAACACACCCATCCATCCTGTGTATAGACACAGTTTTTGTGTGCAGTGCACATATCTCCACGTAGGTCAATGCACACGGGTGTGAGGGTGTTTTCGTAGGATCGGTCCTGACATCCTGATAGAGATGCACCTTCATCCCATGGCCATTCACCAGCTGGCTGGCAAGACCAAACTCCCGTCCTCCCCCACTGCAGCTTGATCATGCCTTCCCTTCCTGCTCGTAACTGCAGACCTCACGGCAGTGAGGACAGCTTCTGCCTCTTCCCCCAAGCTCTCACTGACCCTGTGCTAGTCTGGACCCTGTGAGTCTGTCAAGGTGACTGGAAGGGAGAGAGAGGAGGAAAGGTCATCTTCAGGGTCACTTCTCCTGTTTTCCCTGTAGCCACTCACTGCCAAGGGACCCTGCAGACATGTCCACACACCCTTCTTGTTTCCCACCTGTGGAAACACTCATCCTTTCCTCATCCCCAAGTCCCCTTCCCAGCTCTTGGGTTAAATATCTTGTGAGGCATACTATACCTGTTTTTCCCTCTCAAGAGAATCACCCACAGCTTCATCATCATTAATGCCTGCCTTTTCCCACAGGGGTTAGATGAAAAGAGAAAAAAGAAAGAGAGGAAGGAAGGAAGGAAGGAAGGAAGGAAGGAAAGAAGGAAGGAAAGGAGGGAAGGAGGGAGGGATGGAGGGAGGGGAGCGGAGGGGAGGGAGGGAGGAAAGGAGGAAAGAAGGCAATGAGAGGGCTGGGGCTTTTCACCCACAGAAGTATCATTTTTGTAACTGGCCACAACAAGCCTTAGAAGCTCTCAAAGGAGTGGGGTTTGGCTTCAGAGCACCGTGCTCAGGCCATCCTTTAATGCCCCCTGCCTTCTGTTTTGCAGTAACACAGGAGGAGAGAAAACCTGTCAGAAACAATAGGTAACAGAGGCAAAGGAGAGGACAGAGTATGAGGTCTTGTTGAAAGAGCAAAGGAAGATGCCCAGGGCCACTGGGGAAGGGTCCTGGGGGTGTCCTGCCAACAGAACCCCTGAATCCCTGCTCCTCTTCACCCCCTATCCAGCTTCAGCTCCAGCCCTTCTGGAGGCCCTGCCAGGGGCCCTGGGCCTCCCGGCTGTACCTGCTAGGGGAGTAAGGCAGTGCAGTTGGTGGTAAAGTCCCAGATACACCCATGGTCTGCCCACCTCAGCCAGAGGGAACCCTGGGCAAGCCTTGTGCCCACACACTTCCTCATGCATGGAAGGGTGCTGTGTCTCCCAGAAGCAGAGGGAAGAACTGCCAAACTCACTTCTGCTCTGAAGTCTAAGAAAACCTAGTATAAACACAGTAGACTCTTTGAATTATCCACATGAAATGTTTAACACGTTTAGCCTGGAGGAGATGAGATTTAATAAGGGGATGTTCCCATGGTGATTTTATTACGAACTTTAATAATCAGCTACACTCATAGAGTGCCTGGTATCATATCAGTCACCAGGCTTCAGGCACCTTGCCACACACTCTTTTCCCTGAAATCCCTGTCAGGACCCCCCACCCCGACACACACACATACACTACCACCACCAATGTTATAGCAGGGAAATTTCTCTGAGGTCCAGCTGCATTAAATAACTAGCTCAAAATCATGCAACTAGTCGGTATTAGTCAGACTTGGAAGCCCGAACTGGCTGACTCCAAAACCCAAAGCCTCTATCACTGAGCTATTCATCTTCGACTTACACTTCAAGGATTTACTAGGCAGGCAAATGCAGTCCTTACGGTGCTGGTTCGTAGAAGGCAAATTTGATTACTTGAGTCCTCCATAGTTCTATTACTTTCTCCTAAAATCTAAGCAATTCTACAGGACTTAGAAGCTTCAGGAGACAATTCAGAGATATTTACAAAAACATTATTCCATGTATAGGTAAGCACCTAATGCTATACAAGTACTTTTAAAATCAACAGTAGGCCAGGCATGGCAGCTCATGCCTGTAATCCCAGCACTTTGGGAGGCCAAGGAGAGTAGATCACCTGAGGTGTCAGGAGTTCGAGACCAGCCTGGCTAACATGCTGAAACCCCATCTCTACTAAAAATACAAAAATTACCCAGGCGTGGTGGCACATGCCTGTAATCCCAGCTACTCGGGAGACTGAGGCAGGAGAATCGCTTGAACCTGGGAGGTGGAGGTTGCAGTGAGCCAAGATTGCGCCGTTGCACTCCAGCCTGGGCAACAAGAGAGAAACTCCATCTCAAAAAAAAAAAAAAAAAAAAAAGAAAGAAAGAAAGAAAAAAGAAATCAACAGTATCTTTTTAGACATTTTATGTGTTTTATTTTTAAGTTATAATGTGTTACATAAACATGACAACATTCATAGGAATCAAACAATAAGGAAGAATTCACCCCCAATTTTATCTTTTCAATTTATTCCCTCACAGGTTCATGGGGAAACCACTTGAAGACACTTACATACTTTGCCAAAAGCAAAATAAGACAAACTCTTTGAAAGTTTCTAAACAGAACTCCTCAAAAACAAAGGATTTGATAATATATATGTTCCCACTCAACTCAAAAATTTTCAAGAAAGAGGAAGACACTGAATCATTATCAGGAGGTTACGAGTGTTTTCCTAAATACATAGTTACCATTTCATTGCTTCACCATTCCCCACTGCCCCTCACTGCAATCGTTTACCTCCACTTTTCACCTTCTATGTCTCAAGTCCTTGCCTTCAACTGCCACCAAACCTAGAGAAATCACCATGTATTATCTCTTTCCTGAATATTATAATCACCTCCTATTCTTTTCCTGCACGTGCATAGTTGCTCCTCTCCAATCTATTTTCCATATTGTACCTAGAGCAATCTTTTCAAAACACAAATCTGATTGTTCTTAGAATAAAAACCCAAATTCTTAACATGACTCTAAAGGATATTCTTGGCTGCCCAGCAGCAAGCATGACCCTCTTCTTCCTTCCTATGAGAAATGTGATCAGTTAGGGTGTGTTCAGATGCAAGCAACAGAGTACCTGACTCACAGCAGCTTAAGCAATAAACACTTTCAATCATCTCATCTATGTTTCATGTTTGCTGTTGCTGCTCGACAATGCTATCAAAGGCCCAGGCCCTTTACTTGCTGTCATCTCCAGTATGTTGGCCATCGGCCCTCAAAAATCTGTCACCTCCTGGTTGAAAGAGGGTTGATGCAGCACCAAATGTCATAGGTGCATTTAAAGATAAGAAGCCTGGGGAAGACTCTGAGTGGTTAAAGGGCATTGCCTCAAGTGTAGTATCCTTTCACAAAAAAAAGGGAATATTCCTAGACGCTCCCCAGCTGACTTCTTAAATCTCAGGGCAGGACTGTGCCACATGGCACCTTCCAACTACTAAAGTGCCTGGGAATGTAAAAATATGGGAAAGGGAAAAGGTTATTACCATCACTGATTTAGTCCAACCATGATTCACTCCCTGGGACAGAAGGAAGGGCCTATCTTCTCTGTGCTCTACCCTAGCAGAATTGGTGGTTCTGTTAGCAGGAAAGAAGGTGTACGGGGTTGCAGGATGGAACTAGCAGTTGAGACAGTGGCAGAATTTGCCATAGGTCTCCACGCTCTCACCCCACCACCCATGTTTTCAGGGCAGCTGGCCTCATCCCCTGCTCCCATGGCAGGCCCAGGTCATCAAATGGCAATTTTCATCCTTCTGCCAGTAACTGACTGAGTGGGCTGAGGAGACATGAAGGGAGACCTGGGAAGACTTCTGGGCAAATTCTTCCTTTATTTTTCTAGGAGAGCATTTGGATGTGATCTTGAACTCTTCCTTAGGATGTAGTCTTGCATGGAGGTAAAGCTCTTAAATCCTGTAGCCATCTTGCTTCCAGCCTGATAAACAAGAGTGTACAGAAGCAGGGCAGAGCTGAGAGATGAAAGGTATCAGAGAAGCACAGATGGAGCCTCTGGCCAGCAGCCTCTGAGATGGCGCCGTGGTCCCTGCCTCCTGGTATTCATGCCCTTGTGTAATCTCCTTCCTTCAGTGTGGGCAGGACTTAAGAACTCTCTTCTAATGCATAGAGTAGGGTGGAAATGATGGCATATTATTTCTGATATTAATTTACAAAAAGATAACACCTTCTGTGTTGGTTTCTCACTCCCTCTCTCCCTCTCTCTTTCTCTGTCTGTCCTTCCTTCTCGTTCTTTCCTCACGGGCATTTGGGGAAGCAAAGCTTCCATGTTGCAAACATCCTTATGGAGAGGCCCAAATGGTGAAAAACAGGTTCTCAGCTTGATGGTGCATGAGGAACTAACGCCTGTCAACAACCGTGCAACAGATCTTGGAAGCAGATCCTTCACCTTGTCAGGTCTTGGGATGACCACAGCCCTGGTCGACAATTTGGTTGCAACCTCAGGAAAGATCTTGAGCTAGAGGCATCCACCTAAGCCATTCTTAAGATTCTTGACTCAGAGAAACTGTGAGAAAAAATATATTTTTTTCAGCTGCTAAGTTTGGGGGTAATTTGCTATGCAGCAATAGATAACTAAAATGGAGACATTAGATTAAGTCAGTTCTGCAGACTGCTTGTGCTTAGGACCTTCGGTCATATGAGACAATACATTTTCTTATTTCTTAAGCCGACTTAGGTTGGGTTTCTTGCAGCTAAAAGCACATTAAATGATAAAAAAATAAGGCTGCACATTATCTGTCTGTAGCCTGCCTCTCCAGCAGCATTTGAAAATACTTTCCCCCTTCCTTGGCAAAATTCCCCAACCTCCCTCTGAATTACATCAAGTCTCCTTGTGATGTGCTTTTCACAGTGCTTGTACCTTTCTTTGGGGCTTTAAACACAATGGAGAATTAGCTTTATGGAATCATTAGATTATTTCTGTCTCTCTTTTCTGAGGACAGGACTCATATCTTCCTGGGCACCACTGTATTTGAGGTAAGAGGTGGGACTCAACTCCAGAGGTGAGGCTTGGACATGGAACCACATTGAGGATTAGCTAAAACAGGGCCAAGGCAAAAGCAGCTTTCCATAAGACACGTCCACCAGTGTGCCCTGACAGTTTACCATTGCCATGGCAATACCCGGGAGTTGCCACCCATTTCCGTGGCAATGACCTGATGACCCAGAAGTTACTACCCTTTTCCTAGAAATTTCTACATAAACTGCCCCTTAATCTGCATGGAATTAAAAGTAGGTATAAATACGACTGCAGAAGTGCCCTGAGCTGCGGCTCTCTGCCTGTGGGCTAGCCCTGCTCTGCAGGAGTAGATACAAGGGCCATAATGCTGCTGAAGCTATAACACACCACTAAAGCTGTAACACTGCTGCTTCAATAACGCTGTTTTATTCAACCACCAGCTCACCCTTGACTTCTTACCTAGGCAAAGCAAAGAACCCTCCCAGGTTAAGCCCCAGTTGGGGGCTCACCTGCCCTGCATCACATCCACAGTGCTGAACATATGCTGGAGCAGGACAAGATCTCAGTGAGTAATTAGTGAGAAATGAATGAATGCATTGGAAATATAGATTGGTTGCTCTAGAGAAGGGCCAGAACTAAGTAGATAGATTTTGGAGTCAGCAGTATAGAAGGCATATTTGACTTCCTCCTGGGAATGTGTGACTCTGCCAGGAAAAATATGTGAAAGTGAGGGTGAAACTTGAAAATGACCAATCTGTGGAGGTTGGGGAGAAAGAGAACCCAGCAGAGGGGGTTCACAGGTGATGAGCAAGACAGCCTAAAATGCCAAGGTCATTTGGCTCTCTGAAGGAACTCCAACTGCTTGAGAAGTGACAAGCACTGTGCATGCAAAGATGTGGCTCTCAGGGTGTCAAGCAGGAAGTGTACCCACCAAGCCAGGCTGCAGAACAGCAACTCAGAGCGTGGGGCCTGAGAAGGGCACGTGAGCTACTCTTCCTTATGAAGCGAATGGACCAGGATGAGTCATCTTCCTCTTCACACCCGCCTCCTTGTGCTCCTTATCACCCAGTCAGCATGGGGATGAGGGAGAGAGCAGAAGTGTAGCCCTTTGAAGTCAGTGCCAATCACAGCACTTTTTAACGAGAAAGGGGTTTTTCTCCCAGTACAGATCTAATTGCAGCATCCATCACTGTCAACCAGAAGGCCACACTGACTGCGGAAGAGTCCTGAGAGGGTGGCCCAGGCACCCAGTGGGTGCCATCGACATGGAGAATGCAGGCTCCACGTTCTCTTTTCTTTAAAGAGCTGGGGCAGGGACTTAGATTATCCTGATAATTGTTTTTCCCCATACTTTTTGTTCAGCCTCTAACTCACATGTCTAGCTGAGTCTGAAATCCTATCTGGCAATATTGAATGAGGGACAAAGGGGGGCCTTATGAACACAGTGTCTATCAACGTAAGTGCTTGAGGCAGAAAGCTAAATTTCCAGATGACTGAAATGTGCTCATTGAGCACTAAAAAATAAAAAAGAAATTAAGCAATATCAAATTGAACACACACATGTCACTCATTCTGGCTGCAACCTACAATTCCACACAACTTCCTTCCTTCTTTCCTTCCTCAGTGGGTAAGAGGGATGGTGGAGGAGTGGGAAAAGCATCGTTGGGAAATGGGATTATCTAGAGCAGGAGTCAGTGAACTTTTTCTGTGAAGGGCCAAATAGCAAATATTTTAGGCTTTATGGACCACGTAGTCTCTGTATTAATCCATTCTGACACTACTATAAAGAAATACCTGAGACTGGGTAATTTATAAAGAAAAAAGGTTTAATGAACTCATGGTTCCACAGGCTGTACAGGAAGCATGACACCTTCTGGGGAGGCCTCAGGAAACTTTCAGTTATGGCAGAAGGCTCAGGGGAAGCAGGCATGTCTTACTTAGCTGGAGTAGGAGGAAGAGGGAGCGAGGGGTCACACACTTTTAAACAACCAGATCTTGTGAGAACTCTGTCACGGGAACAGCACCAAAGTGGAAAATCTACCCCCATGATCCAATCCCCTTCCACCAGGCCCTGCCTTCAACATTGGGGATTACAATTTGACACAAGATTTGGGCAGGAACACAAATCCAAAACGGATCAGTCTCCATCACAAAGACTCAGCTCTGCTGTAGCAAAAGCAGACAGACAGTACAGAAACATGAGCGTAGCCGTGTTGCAATAACACTGTATTGATGAATATTGAAATTTGAATTTTGTATAATTTTCATGTGTCGCAAAGTCGTCTTCTGATTTTTTCAACTATTAAAAAATGCACAAAGCATTCTTGGTTCACACACTATACAAAAACAGGTGGTGGGGCAGATTTGGCCCAGGGGCCAAAGTTTGCTGACTCCTGACCTAAAGTAAGGAGAGGAATGAAAACCATCAAAAGAAGCTTCTAAGCCTCCCTTCACCCTTGCTGCCTTCTCTCCCCTGCCCCACCTTCCACCCCATGATATTTAAACTTTATCCTGTAACAAGTATTCTTATATTCCCTCTTAGCTTACCTTGCCTATCTTCTCACAAATACTTACATTTGTGTTAGCATTCAAGAAATTTGTCCTTAGCCACACATTCCATTTTTGTAGCAGAAGGATTAAGGAAAAGCCAGAACTTTCTACTGAGTAAGGTCCTTGAGAAACAGGATAGATGGAGGTGGTAAGACCTAAGGAAAAGTGACTTTTAAAATTCAACTCTAGTGTGTATTTTAACGCATTTTTTTTGTTTTTGTTTTTGAGATGGAATCTCTCTCTGTCACCCAGGCTGGAGTACAGTGGTGTGATCTTGGCTCATTGCAGCCTCTGCCTCCTGGATTCAAGGGATTCTCCTGTCTCAGCCTCCTGAGTAGCTGGGAGTACAGGCGCGCACTACCACACCTGGCTAATTTTTGTATTTTTAGAAGAGACGGGGTTTTACCATGTTGGCCAGGCTGGTCTCGAACTCCTGACCTCAGGTGATCCACCCACCTTGGCTTCCCAAAGTGCTGGCATTACAGGAGTGAGCCACTGTGCCTGACCTAACACAACTTTTAAGAATGGAAAAATATTCAGCTGTATAAATTTTAGGTTCACTCAAATTTTCTTTCTATTGCTGTACTGTGAAGTGAAACTAATTTCTTGCTAATTATAGTGCCTGTATTTTATTTTTCTTACCTCCTCAAAATGTTAAATGAGCTTCTCTGAGATCTGAAAATCTTCATTCATCTCACGTTTGGATGAAACAAATGTCAGATACTGTAACTCGCAATAAAGGAAAGACCTCACTGCACATATTTATTGTGTGCTAATGCATTTGAACTTAATATATTTGCAGAAACTTCAGCCTGAGTAAATAAGGCAGTGGGCATCATGTTTGGAGTCAAACAGACCTGGGTCCAAACCCAGCTCTTTTGTTTGTTTATTTATTTATTTATTATTTTTGAGACAGAATTTCACTCTGCCACCCAGCCTGGAGTGCAGTGGCGTGATCATAGTTCATTACACCCTCAAACTCCTGGTGATCCTCCTGCCTCAGCCTCCAGAGCAGCTGGGATTACAGGTACAGGCCACCATGCCCAGCTAATTTAAACATTTTTTTGTGGAGACAGGCCATTGCTGTGTTACTCAGGCTTGAACTCCTGGCATCAAGCCATCTGTATTCATCCATTTCCATGCTGCTGATAAAGACATACCCGAGACTGGGAAGAAAAATAAGTTTAATGGACTTACAGTTCCACGTGCCTGGGGAAGCCTCACAATCACGGCAGAAGGTGAAAGGCACTTCTTACATGGTGGTGGCAAAAGAGAATGAGAGAGAAGTGAAAGTGGAAACCCCTTATAAAACCATCAGATCTTGTAAGACTTATTCACTACAACAAGAATAGTATGGGGGAGACTGTCCTGTGATTCAATTATCTCTCACTGGGTCCCTATCACAGGAGATACAAGATGAGATTTGGGTGGGGACGCAGAGCCAAACCATATCATTCTGCCCCTGGTCCCTCCCAAATCTCGTGTCTTCACATTTCAAAACCAATCATGCCTTCCCAAAAGTTCTCCAAAATCTTAACTCATTTCAGCATTAACTCAGAAGTTCATGGTCCAAAGTCTCATCTGAGACAAGGTGAGTCCCTTCTGCCTGTGAGCCTGTTACATCAAAAACAAGTTAGTTACTTCCTAGACACAATGGGGGTACAGGCTTTGGGTAAATATAGCCATTCCAAATGGGAGAAATTGGCCAAAACAAAGGGGCTACAGGCCCCATGCAAGTCCAAAATCCAGCAGGGCAGTCAAATATTAAAGCTCCAAAATGATCTCCTTTGACTCCATGTCTCACATCCAAGTCACACTGATGCAAGACATCAGTTCCCATGATCTTGGACAGCTCTGCATCTGTGGCTTTGCAGGGTACAGCCTCCCTCTCAGTTGTTTTCACAGGCTGGCTTTGAGTGTCTGCAGCTCTTTCAGGTGCATGGTGCAAGCTGTCAGTGGATGTACCATTCTGGGGCCTGGAGAATGGTGACCCTCTTCTCATAGCTCCACTAGTCAGGACCTCAGTGGGGACTCTGGTAGGGGCTCTGACCCCACATTTCCCTTCCATACTGCTATAGCAGAGGTTCTCAGTGAGTGCCCCACCCCCACAGCAAACTTCTGCCTGGACATCCAGGTATTTCCAAACATGCTCTGAAATTTAGGCGGAGGTTCCCAAACCTCAATTCTTGACTTCTGTGTACCTGCAGGCTCAGTGCCACAGGTTTGGCACTTGCACCCTCTGAAGCCATGGTCCAAGCTGTACCTTGTCCCCTCTTAGTCATGGCTGGAGTGGCTGGGACGTAGAGCACCAAATCCCTAGGCTGCACACAGCAGGGGGACCCTGAGCCCAGCCCACAAAACCATTTTTAATTTGTAGGCCTCCAGGCCTGTGATGGGAGGGGTTGCCTGAAAGGTCTCTGACATGGCCTAGAGACATTTTCCCCATTGCCTTGGCAATTAACATCTGGCTCCTTGTTACTTATGCAAATTTCTGCAGTTGGCTTGAATTTCTCCTCAGAAAATGGGTTTTTCTTTTCTATCCCATTGTCAGGCTGTAAATTTTCCAAACTTTTATGCTGTTTCCCTTTTAAAACTGAATGCTTTAAACAGCACCCAAGTCACCTCTTGAATTCTTTGCTGCTTAGAAATTTTTCCTGCCTGATAGCCTAAATCATCTATCTCAAGTTCAAAGTTCTACAAATCTCTAGGGCAGGGACAAAATGCTACCAGTCTGTTTGCTAAAACATAGCAAGAGTCACCTTTACTCCAGTTCCCAGCAAGTTTCTCATCTCCACCTGAGACCACCTCTGATTTTGGTCAAAGCCATTTAACAAGTCTCTAGGAAGTTCCAAACTTTCCGACATTTTCCTGTCTTCTTCTGAGCCATCCAAACTGTTCCAACCTCTGCCTGTTACCCAATTCCAAAGTTGCTTCCACATTTTCGGGTATCTTTTCAACAGTGCCCCACTCTACTGGTACCAATTTACTGTATTAGCCCGTTTTCATGCTGCTAATAAAGACATACCCAAGACCGTGAAGAAAAATAGGTTTAATGGACTTATAGTTCCACGTGGCTGGGGAGGCCTCACAATCATGGTGGAAGGCAAAAGGCACTTCTTACATAGCAGTGGCAAGAGAGAATGAGAGAGAAGCAAAAGTGGAAGCCCCTTATAAAACCATCAGATCTTGTGAGATTTATTACTATCACGAGAACAGTATGGGGGAAACTGCCCCCATGATTCAATTATCTCCCTCTAGGTCCCTCCCACAACACGTGGGAATTATGGGCGCTACAAGATGAGATTTGGGTGGGGACACAGAGCCAAACCATATCACCGTCCTACCACCTTGGCCTCCCAAAGTGCTGGGATTACAGGCCTAAGCCACCACACCCTGCCCAAACCCAGTTCTTCCATTGGCTGTAGGACTTCACTTCTGGAAGCTTTGGTCCCTTTGCCGGTGAAATGGAAATACTAGTGGTCAATCGTTCTCATGTTTAAATGAGCTCACAAATATGAAGTGCCCAGTTAATGTTAGTGTTCTTCATACCTTCCATATCTGAGACTCTCCGAATCTCCTGTCAATCTGTTAAAACTTAACTTTGAGCACCATTGTATTTGCAGAAGAGAGGTATCACAATCCTGCAATTTTCTTTTTTTGATATAGGAGTAAAATCTTAAAGCAGAGCAAGTAGTTTTAAAAAGCATTCAAAGCAAAGCCTTACAGAAGGAAGATAATTTTTTTTAGGCTGTCTCAGAATGTTCAACTTAGATTCAATTACTCGTAGCAATAATTAATAGCATATTAATAAATGAACCTGGCTTTCTAGAAGTAACAAAGCCAGAGCAGGACATGAGCTAATGGCTGCTCTCGGCTCTTAAATCTCTGCCAAGAAGAAGGGGGAGCCTGCCAAGGAATGTTGGGGGGAATTATCAGGCTTGTGGGTTTGCCAGGGCAGAATTAGCCAGGCTATAATGTGTGCGGGTGGGTTGGGGGGTGCTGTGCAGATGGAAAGATGGCTGGAAACAAGGCAGGATGGGAGGAGGTGGGAGGCTGCGGGGGAGGGCTTGAAGGACAGTGGGAAATAGGGCTGTGGTGGTGATGGAAGGTGGAGGGACTCTGGGTCCAGGAATTGCGCCCTGGAGTTACACACGAGCTTTGCTTATAAGGCCCAAATTCAGTGTCAGGGTTGAAAAAGGCCTCAGGGTTAAGATGGCTCTCACTTCTGATACAGATGAAAAACTGAGCCCTAAGGTGTTTGGACTGACCAAGGACACACATGTTTTATAAAGAAAGAGCCTCATTTGGTATGGTTGGCTTTGTAAGGGCCAACCTCAGAGATAGAAGTCCACTGTCATGTTTCGGCCAAAGGAGAACAGATGTCCAGCAAATGCTGGGCTCATCTTGTAAAAGTCCCGGAGCAATACCAGCTGCTTGTCCATCAATGTTCCACAGAGAGACGGTCTCACACACAGACACACACCACTGCAGTCTTTCTTTTGGAATTTGGGGATTGTGGGAATTGAACCTCACCGTTCTAGCTTTTTAAAATATTTTGGTGGCTACTGCAGCAAGTGTTTACAATGTTTATTATAATAAAATATGAACACTGATATGAACCCGACACCAGTTTATGGAAATGACTCAGTTTCCCTAGTGCTGAGAAAGGGGCATGTCACTGGATGCCTGTAACCAGCCTGGATGTCTGCAAAAACACGCCTTCTGACCACCCCATTGGCTAGTCTCGCAGGAAGAAGTGCCCACTCCCCTGTTGACTTACACTCAGAGCCACTGGGGCTTCAGCTCGAGGGCTGGGGTTGGAGGCTGTACCTGGATGACCATCCCCTGCCCACTCCTGGGCTCCTCCTCTGGGCGGAGCCTCCCCGTCTACACTCCTCCCTGTAAGGAGAGAGCCTAGCAGTGGGGAGGTGTCCGATGGGTTTTGCTGGAAAAGAGGTGCCAATTATAGCCTTTATTAGGCTCACACCCGCCGTCTCACTGCCTTTCGACTGCTCCAGACCACACACACACTCAGTTTTCCTGCACTGGGACGGGAGACCTGTGTGGTCCTGCCGGCTCACTTATAATAAATCTGTGAGCTTAATAAAAGGCATCACTTCTATCTTTTGATCTCTCTTGAGTTACTCATTAGCTCTGGGTAACACACTTCTTGACTGACAGGCCTTTCCCAGGGAAAACCCAGGTTTGGTGATTCTTCAAACAAAAAACGATGTGTGTGTGTGTGTGTGTGTGTGTGTGTGTGTGTGTGTGTTGGGCATGGGGCACGCTGTGATTTGTGGAGAAGGAAGAGGGAAGGAGGAGCTTGGCCATCTCCGAAGATGTCTAGTGCAATCCCCAGAGGGAAATGAGTGTCCCCAGGAGCTGCTGCTGCTGCTGGTGGAGGGCTCAGGGCCTTGGGATGTTGGGTCCTTGTGGGCTTCTCCTATTCCAGTCCTTCCTGCTCTCCTTCACAATCCTTCTCAGGACTCCATTCCTCCATGAAAGCTCTCTGTTTACTCTCTGTCAGCTCCACGTCTTCGCCTTAATCCAATCTGCATTTGCTATAAATACACTAAGGCCACTTTCTTGTGTAACTTTTTGCCTCTAAATTCCTTGAAGTCACCAATATTCCATTTTCTTTCCTACTCCTCGGCCCTCCTCAAGTCAGCCACACCAGCCATTTGCGGGTAATGGCTGCCCTTCCTCTGGGTGAAACACTGGCCTTAGGTTTTTTCTGAGTCTTCACAACAGCACTGTGAAGTGAGGATAGCTGAGGGAAACTGAGGCTCAGAGAATTTAGGCAACTTCCCCGAGGTCACACAACTAATAGGCAATGGATCAGGGACCCCATCCTAGGGTTGTCTGAATCCACAGGCCCTTCTTATACCCACATTGCCCCTAACCACCCACACTGGGTCCTCCTTGTGAGCTGGTCCCTGCCTTTTGCACTCCTCCACCCAAGCCCAATGTCGAGGTGAAGTTCCCAGTGTTCCTGCCTCCCTGGGGCTCACATCGTGCCCACTTTCTCCCGATGACTTCACTCTGGGCCGCGGGCTGCTGTGGGAAACCACAGCCACTTGGAGAGTCGCGGGGAGGACGCCAGACTCAATATCGACTCACTGTGTGTTGGCGTTTCAGCTGACAAAACAAAACTACCAGGCCAGCCATGCTTGGTCCTCCTCCCCACACAGACACAGCCTTCTTCACAGCCACCCCCGTGTGAAACCGCAGGCTCAGGGGCCACAGCAGAGGCAGCGCTGCCAGTTGGCTAAGGGTGCAGCCTCAGCAGTCAGCTGAGGTGGGGTTAGCGTCTGTTTGACCTTGAGCAAGTTACTCAGCTGCTCCCTTCAGCCTCTTCCCGTATAAAAGGAAGATAATAATAGAGCTCACTTCACATACGTGTTAAATGAGATCACCCATGTAAAAGAGCCTGGCATCCAGGAAAATCTTTTTTTTAAAGGTTAAGTATGATTAGGGTTATAGGTTGAATTGCATCCCCAAAAAAGATACATTGAAGCCCTAAGCCCCAGGACCTGTGACTGTCATTTTACTTGGAAGTAAGGTCTTTGCAGATGTAACCAAGTTAAGCTGAGGTCATTAGGGTGGGCCCTAAACCCATATAAGAAGACAGAAATTCAGACACAGAGAAGAAAATACCGTGAGAAGACACAGACACGGAGGGGAGACAGCTGCGTGAAGATGGAGACAGAAACTGGAGTGGCACTGCCGCAGCCAAGGAACTCCTGGGGCCATCAGAAGCTGAAAGAGGCAAGGAAGAACTCTCCTCCAGAGGTTTCAGAGGGAGCGTGGCCCTTCCGACGCTTTAATTTCAGACTTCTGGCCTCCAGACTGTGAGAGAGTAAGTTTCTCTTGTTTTAAGTCACCAAGTTTGGCCGGGCGCGGTGGCTCAAGCCTGTAATCCCAGCACTTTGGGAGGCCGAGACGGGCGGATCACGAGGTCAGGAGTTCGAGACCATCCTGGCTAACACGGTGAAACCCCGTCTCTACTAAAAAATACAAAAAACTAGCCGGGCGAGGTGGCGGGCGCCTGTAGTCCCGGCTACTCGGGAGGCTGAGGCAGGAGAATGGCGTAAAAACCCGGGAGGCAGAGCTTGCAGTGAGCTGAGATCCGGCCACTGCACTCCAGCCTGGGTGACACAGCGAGACTCCGTCTCAAAAAAAAAAAAAAAAAAAAAAAAAAAGTCACCAAGTTTGTGGTACGTACAGCAGCCCTAGAAAGCTAATGTAGTTTGTATTAAAAAGATCATTAGTATAGAAGCCCCAAGACCTTGTAGTTTTGACTTTGCTTCTAATTAGTTGTGTGCCCTTGGACTGATTATAGAGGCATAGACTATTAGAATTGGAAAAGATCTTATGGCCCAGGTGAAGAAACCGAGGCCCACAGAGGGTGGTGACTAGTGCCTCACCCCACTGAACCTCAGTTACTTCATCTGTAAACACAAGAGAAATATGCCTGCCCTGCCTGCTTCACCAAGCTGTGCTTGAGGAGTCAATAAATCACTTAGGCAGACCAGTTGCCATCATGGTCATGGCAACACACAGACTACTCTCTGCCTTCAGACCATCACCATGGTCAGTTTCCCAGGACCCTGGTTACGTCTGAAGAAGGTACCAGGCCTAGGATGAGCTGTTAGAAGCAGAGGAGATCAACAGCTCACTATCCGGGCAAATGTGGAACAGACTTGCCACCCGAGAGACATTGTGGATGGCATGGATTGGCATCCGCAAGCAAGGGCTTGGTCTTCTAGGGAAGAACTGATGCATCAGGACACCTGGGTTCTGCACCTGGTGTTGCTACCCATCTCACTGTGCATTCTCAGCCAAGTCCCTTACCCTCTCTGGGCCTTCCCTTGCCTGTTTATAAAATGTAGAGCTGGGACCTGCACTCAGGTTGGCATGACTCCAGTCTCTGATCATAATCACCATTGTATACTGCCAAAGAGATGAAGAGGTTTACCATTCCTGGGGGTACAGGGCATAAGTAGCACATATGTGTCCTGAAATCATAGAGCTAACAGGCTCAGGAGGTCATCTGGTTCAATGTGCCAGGTGATAACTCATAGGCAGGTATTTATATCACCTCTGGATGTTCCAGTTTTGTTTGCCTCACTCCCCTTGAGGATGCTCATTCTGTTGGCTTGTAAACAGTCTTCCTTATTTAGGAAATGATGAATACAAAGATTAAAAATTTATACAATTCTTATTTTATAAAATGCTTCATTTCTGGGTTTGTCTGTTTTTTGTTTGTTTGTTTGTTTTCCTTTTTCTTTTTTTTTTTTGGCCTATATGACTTTGGACAAATCACCTTGCCTTGCTTAAACTAGTGTGGAGACATTGTGGAGTTGCTGCAAAGGGGAAGTAGGGTAAGGCTGTGGAAGCTCTCAGCACCCCTGGATCATGGCAGGTGCTCAAGAAACATAGGTTTTTTTCCTCCCTTATGCTGATCTGGAGCTAGGAGATTACACTTACCCTGTGCCTATGTCAGCACTGAAGACAACATTCAAGTGGCCCCAAACTCTTAGCATTCATATCACGTTCCTCCTCATCCTCATTTTCTTCTTCATCATCATAACTAACAACTGCAGCAGCATCAACCTCCTCAGCAGCACCAACATCCTCCTCCTCATCATCTTTATCAACATCATCCTCGCCAATGTCATCATCTTCTAACATTATTCTCTTTGTTATCATCGTCACACCATACACTTGAATTAATACTAGAATTTATCATGTGCGTTAGTCAGGATTCTCTGGAGGGACAGAACTAATAGGATAGATATATATTTAAAGAGAAGTTTATTAAGTATTAACTCACCGGATTTCAAGGTCTCATAATAGGCCATCTGCAAACTGAGGACCCAAAAAAAAAAAAAAAAGCACCCAATCCGAGTCCCAAAACTGAAGAACTTGGAGTCCGATGTTTGAGGGCAGGAAGCATCCAGCACAGGAGAAAGATATAGGCTGGGAGGCTAGGCCAGTCTAGTCTTTTCACTTTTTTCTGCCTGCTTTATATTTGCTGGCAACTGATTAGATGGTGCCCACCCAGATTAAGGGTGGATCTGCCTTTCCCAGCCCGCTGACTCAAATGTTAATCTCCTTTGGCAACACCCTCACAGACATATCCAGGATACTTTGCATCCTTCAATCTAATCAAGTTCACACTCAGTATTAACCATTACCCTTTGTCTACCCTTTGTCAACTTGAACCCATACAAATCTCTTGAGATCATACATAATCTTTAAATTAATATAATAATAAAGTCATAATTATGCTTAACATAATACAACTATCCTTCTTACAACCAGAAATGTACCAATCCCACCCCAAATGCTATTACATAAAGTTAACAATACTTAAATGTTAATATAAGTCAATAAATCTTTTTTTTAATAATACTTTAAATTCTAGGGTATATGTGCACAACATGCAGGTTTGTTGCATATGTATCCATGTGCCATGTTGTTGTGTTGCACCCATGTATCCATGTGCCATGTTGTTGTGTTGCACCCATAAACTCATCATTTACATTATGTATATCTCCTAATGCTATCCCTCCCCCCAACACGACAGGCCCTGGTGTGTGATGTTCCCCTTCCTGTGTCCAAGTGTTCTCATTGTTTAATTCCCAACTGTGAGTGAGAACATGCAGTGTTTGGTTTTTTGTCCTTGCAATAGTTTGCTGAGAGTGATGGTTTCCGGCTTCATCCATGTCCCTACAAAGGACATGAACTCATCCTTTTATATAGCTGCATAGTATTCTATGGTGTAGCTGTGCCACATTTTCTTAATCCAGTCTATCATTGATGGACATTTGGGTTGGTTCCAAGTCTTTGCTATTGTGAATAGTGCCACAATAAACATATGTGTGCATGTGTCTTTATAGCAACATGATTTATAATCCTTTGGGTATATACCCAGAAATGGGATGGCTGGGTCAAATGGTATTGCTAGTTCTAGATCCTTGAGGAATCGCCACACTGTCTTCCACAATGGTTGAACCAGTTTACAGTCCCACCAACAGTGTAAAAGTGTTTCTATTTCTCCACATCCTCTCCAGCACCTGTTGTTTCCTGACTTTTTAATGATCACCATTCTAACTGTTGTGAGATGGTATCTCATTGTGGTTTTGATTTGCATTTCTCTGATGGCCAGTGATGATGAGCATTTTTTCATGTGTCTTTTGGCTGCATAAATGTCTTCTTTTGAGAAGTGTCTGTTCATACCCTTCACCCACTTTTTGGTGGGGTTGTTTGTTTTTTCTTGTAAATTTGTTTAAGTTCTTTGCAGATTCTGGATATTAGCCCTTTGTTAGATGAGTAGATTGCAAAAATGTTCTCCCATTCTGTAGGTTGCCTGTTCACTCTGATGGTACTTTCTTTTGCTGTGCAGAAGCTCTTTAGTTTAATTAGATCCCACTCGTCAATTTTGGCTTTTGTTGCCATTGCTTTTGGTGTTTTACGCATGAAGTCCTTGCCCATGCCTATGTCCTGAACGGTATTGCCTAGGTTTTTCTTCTAGGGCTTTTATGGTTTTAGGTCTAACACTTAAGTCATTAATCCATCTTGAATTAATTTTTGAATAAGGTGTAAGGAAGGGATCCAGTTTCAGCTTTCTACATATGGCTAGCCAGTTTTCCCAGCACCATTTATTAAATAGAGAATCCTTTCCCTATTTCTTGTTTTTGTCAGGTTTGTCAAAGATCAGATGGTTGTAGATGTGTGGTATTATTTCTGATGCCTCTGTTCTGTTCCATTGGTCTATATCTCTGTTTTGTTACCAGTACCGTGCTGTTTTGGTTATTGTAGCCTTGTAGTATGGTTTGAAGTCAGGTAGGGTGATGCCTTCAGCTTTGTTCTTTTGGCTTAGCATTGTCTTGGCAATGAGAGCTCTTTTTTGGTTCCATATGAACTTTAAAGTAGTTTTTTCCAATTCTGTGAAGAAAGTCATTGGTAGCTTGATGGGGATGGCATTGAGTTTATAAATTACCTTGGGCAGTATGGCCATTTACATGACATTGATTCTTCCTATCCATGAGCATGGAATGTTCTTCCATTTGTTTGTGTCCTCTTATTTTGTTCATCAGTGGTTTGTAGCTCTCCTTGAAGAGGTCCTTCACATCCCTTGCAAGTTGGATTCCTAGGTATTTTATCCTCTTTAAAGCTATTGTGAATGGGAGTTCACTCATGATTTGGCTCTCTGTTTGTTATTGGTGTATAGGAATGCTTGTGATTTTTGCACATTGATTTTGTATCCTGAGACTTCGCTGAAGTTGCTTATCAGCTTAAGGAGATTTTGGGATGAGACGATGGAGTTTTCTAAATATACAATCATGTCATCTGCAAACAGGGACAATTTGACTTCCTCTTTTGCTAATTTAATACCCTTTATTGGCCGGGCGTGGTGGCTCAAGCCTGTAATCCCAGCACTTTGGGAGGCCGAGGCGGGTGGATCACGAGGTCAGGAGATCGAGACTATCCTGGCTAACATGGTGAAACCCCGTCTCTACTAAAAATACAAAAAACTAGCCGGGTGTGGTGGCAGGCGCCTGTAGTCCCAGCTACTTGGGAGGCTGAGGCGGGAGAATGGCGTGAACCCAGGAGGCGGAGCTTGCAGTGAGCCGAGATCACGCCACTGCACTCCAGCCTGGGAGACACAGCGAGACTCCGTCTCAAAAAAAAAAAAAAAAAAAAAAAACCCTTTATTTCTTTCTCCTGCCTGATTACCCTGACCAGAACTGCCAACACTATATTGAATAGGAGTGGTGAGAGAGGGCATCCCTGTCTTGTGCCAGTTTTCAAAGGGAATGCTTCTAGTTTTTGCTCAATCAGTAAGATATTGGCTGTAGGTTTGTCATAAATAGCTTTTATTATTTTGAGATGCTTCCCATCAATACCTAATTTATTGAGAGTTTGTAGCATGATGGGCTATTGAATTTTGTCAAAGGCCTTTTCTGTATCTATTGAGATAATCATGTGGTTTTTGTCTTTGGTTCTGTTTATATGATGGATTACATTTATTGATTTGTGTATGTTGAACCAGCCTTGCATCCCAGGGATGAAGCCCCATCATCTCAACCCAGGCAGCCAGGCAGAGGCACTCCTCCCTTCCCAGATGGTGTGGCTGGTAAGAGGTGCTCCTCACTTCCCAGACAGTGAGCAGCTGGGCAGAGGCACTCCTCACTTCCCAGATGGGGCAGCCAGGCAGAGGTGCTCCTCGCTTCCCAGATGGTTGGCAGCTGGGTAGAGGCGCAGTTGAGCAGTTTTAAGTGAGTTTCTTAATCCTGAGTTCTAGTTTGATTGCACTGTGGTCTGAGAGACAGTTTGTTGTAATTTCTGTTCTTTTACATTTGCTGAGGAGAGCTTTACTTCCAACTATGTAGTCAATTTTGGAATAAGTGCAATGTGGTGCTAAGAAGAATGTATATTCTGTTGATTTGGGGTGGAGAGTTCTATAGATGTCTATTAGGTCTGCTTGGTGCAGAGCTGGGTTCAGTTCCTAGATATCCTTGTTAACTTTCTGTCTCATTGATCTGTCTAATGTTGACAGTGGGGTGTTAAAATCTCCCATTATTATTGTATGGGAGTCTAAGTTTCTTTGTAGGTCTCTAAGGACTTGCTTTATGAATCTGGGTGCTCCTGTATTGGGCACATATATATTTAGGGTAGTTAGCTCTTCTTGTTGAATTGATCCCTTTACCATTATGTAATGGCCTTCTTTGTCTCTTTTGATCTTTGTTGGTTGAAAGTCTGTTTTATCAGACACTAGGATTGCAACCCCTGCCTTTTTTTGTTTTCCATTTGCTTGGTAGATCTTCCTCCATCCCTTTATTTTGAGCCTATGTGTGTCTCTGCACGTGAGATGGGTCTCCTGAATACAGCACACTGGTGGGTCTTGACTCTATCCAATTTGCCAGTCTGTGTCTTTTAATTGGAGCATTTAGCCCATTTACATTTAAGGTTAATATTGTTATGTGTGAATTTGATCCTATCATTATGATGTTAGCTGGTTATTTTGCTCGTTAGTTGATGCAGTTTCTTCCTAGCATCGATGGTCTTTACAATTTGGCATGTTTTTGCAGTGGCTGGTACTGGTTGTTCCTTTCCATGTTTAGTGCTTCCTTCAGGAGCTCTTGTAAGGCAGGCCTGATGGTGACAAAATCTCTAAGCATTTGCTTGTCTGTAAAGGATTTCTCCTTCACTTATGAATCTTAGTTTGACTGGATATGAAATTCTGGGTTGAAAATTCTTTTCTTTAAGAATGTTGAATATTGGCCCTCACTCTCTTCTGGCTTGTAGAGTTTCTGCTGAGAGATCCTGTGTTAGTCTGATGGGCTTCCCTTTGTGCGTAACCCAACCTTTTTCTCTGGTTGCCCTTAACATTTTTTCCTTCATTTCAACTTTGATAAATCTGACAATTATGTGTGTTGGAGTTGCTCTTCTCGAGGAGTATCTTTGTGGTGTTCTCTGTATTTCCTGAATTTGAATGTTGGCTTGCCTTGCTAGGTTGGGGAAGTTCTCCTGCATAATATCCTGAAGAGTGTTTTCCAACTTGGTTCCATTCTCCCTGTCACTTTCAGGTACACCAATCAGACACAGATTTGGTCTTTTCACAGTCCCATATTTCTTGGAGGCTTTGTTTGTTTCTTTTTGCTCTTTTTTCTCTAAACTTCTCTTCTCACTTCATTTCGTTCATTTGATCTTCAATCACCGATGCCCTTTCTTCCAGTTGATCAAATTGGCTACTGAAGCTTGTGCATGCGTCACGTAGTTCTCATGCCATGGTTTTCAGCTCCATCAAGTCATTTAACGTCTTCTCTACACTGGTTATTCTAGTTAGCTGTTTGTCTAATCTTTTTTCAAGGTTTTTAGCTTCTTGCAATGGGTTCAAACACCTTCCTTTAGCTCAGAGAAGTTTGATCATCTGAAGCCTTCTTCTCTCAACTCATCAAAGTCATTCTCTATCCAGCTTTGTTTCATTGCTGGCAAGGAACTGCATTCCTTTGGAGGAGAAGAGGTGCTCTGATTTTTAGAATTTTCAGCTTTTCTGCTTTGGTTTCTCCCCATCTTGTGGTTTTCTACCTTTGGTCTTTGATGATGGTGACATACAGATGGGGTTTTGGTGTGGATGTCCTTTCTGTTTGTTAGTTTTCCTTCTAACAGTCAGGACCCTCAGTTTCAAGTCTGTTGGAGTTTGCTGGAGGTCCACTCCAGTCTGTTGGAGTTTGCTGGAGGTCCACTCCAGACCCTGTTTGTCCGGGTATCACCAGCAGAGGTTGCAGAACAACAAATATTGCAGAACAGCAAATGTTTCTGCCTGATCGTTCCTCTGGAAGCTTCATCTCAGGGGGGCACCCAGCCGTATGAGGTGTCAGTCGGTCCCTACTTGGGGGTGCCTCCCAGTTAGGCTACTCAGGGGTTAGGGACCCACTTGAAGAGGCAGTCAGTCTGTCCTCAGATATCAAACTCCGTACTGGGAGAACAACTACTCTCTTCAAAGCTGTCACACAGGGACATTTAAGTCTGCAGAAGTTTCTGCTGGCTTTTGTTCAGCTATGCCCTGCCCCCAGAGGTGGAGTCTAGAGAGGCAGGCAGGCCTCCTTGAGCTGCAGTGGGCTCCACCCAGTTCGAGCTTCCTGGCCGCTTTGTTTACCTACTCAAGCCTCAGCAATGGTGGGCGCCCCTCCCCCAGCCTCTCTGCTGCCTTGCAGTTCCATCTTAGACTGCTGCACTAGCAATGAGCAAGGCTCCATGGGCATGGGACCCTCCGAGCCAGGCGCAGGATATAATCTCCTGGTGTGCCGTTTGCTAAGACCATTGGAAAAGTGCAGTATTAGGGTGGGAGTGGCCTGATTTTCCAGGTGCCATCTGTCACAGCTTCCCTTGGCTAGGAAAGGGAATTTCCTGACCCTTTGTGCTTCCCAGGTGAGGCAATGCCTCGCCTTGCTTTGGCTTACACTCGGTGGGCTGCACCCACTGTCCTGCACCCACTGTCTGACAAGTCTCAGTGAGATAAACCTGGTACCTCAGTTGGAAATGCAGAAATCACCTATCTTCTGCATTGCTCACACTGGGAGCTGTAGACTGGAGCTGTTCCTATTTGGCCATCTATAAAGTCAATAAATCTTATGTCACATGAAAAAGGAAAAAGGAAATAAAATGAAGATATTTTCTTAGTACAAGTGTATACATGCACAAACTTTTTTTTTTTTTTTTTTGAGACAGAGTCTCGCTCTGTCACCCAGGTTGGAGTGCAGTGGTGTGATCTTGGCTCACTGCAAGCTCCACCTCGCAGGTTCAGGCCATTCTCCTGCCTCAGCCTCCCGAGTAGCTGGGACCACAGGTGCCCACCACCACACCTGGCTAATTTTTTTGGTATTTTTAGTAGAGACGGGGTTTCACCGTGTTAGCCAGGATGGTCTCAATCTCCTGACCTTGTGATCTGCCCATCTCAGCCTCCCAAAGTTCTGGGATTACAGGTGTGAGCCACCGTGCCTGGCCAACAAACATGTTTTTAACAAAACAAGGAGGAAATGCTCATGACAATTGCAGTCTTCATTTCTGCAACTGGTCACATGTCATAGTTGGTATTCATGACTACATTCTTCTACTACATATTCTGTATTCCCTTTGCCTTCAGCAAGCACCTCAGCAGGTGGTGGGTTTTTTCTTGGTGGAGTGACACAAAACTTCATTCCTGAAGGGCCTGGGCAATTTGTAGTCCTGCTTGGATTGGGCCATTGTAGTTTCCCATTGACCTGAATCACAGGGCATAGTAATACTAAGAGACATCCCAATGGATCTCCAGTATTCCATGCATATTCTTTCTTACTTCTGTTGTGGAATAGTAGACTGATTTCATCTTGATAGTCTGGGTAAATCACCTGGACTATAACTCCCTTCTTAGCCTGCTGATTTAAAGGTAGGAGGAGCCCAAAGTGTCCAGGTGGCAATCTTAACTTCCAGTTTAATGGAATTGTTGTTGGGTCTCCTGGTGGCAGCATTCCTCCCTCTGGAAATAAGATGTCTATGCCAGTAGAATGTAATGTCGTGGGAACAGGAAGCAAAAATTTTGCTGGTGGATCACTAGGGGTGATGGTGAGTGATGCCACTTCCACTTCCACCTCTTGATTCCTGGACCCGTGAATCCTGGCTATGGGAGAGACAGTACCATATATTGGATGCTGCTTCAGAGCATACACGGCCTTCTGAAGAACTTTGCCCCAGCCCTGCAAAGTATTGTCACCTAGTTGGCTTTGCAATTGTGACTTCAAAAGGCCATTTCACCCTTCTATCAATCAAGCTGCTTCAGGATGATGAGGAACATGGTAAGACCAGAGAATTCCATGAGCATGAGCCCACTGCTGCACTTCTTTAGCCATAAAATTTGTGCCTTGGTCAGAGGAAATGCTGTGTGGAATATCATGATGGTGGATAAGGCATTCCGTGAGTCCATGGATGGTAGTTTTGGTAGAAGTATCGTGTACAGGATAGGCAAACCCATTTCCGGAGTAAGTGTCTATTCCAGTGAGGACAAACATCTGTCCTTTCCATGATGGAAGAAGCCCAATGTAATCGACCTGCCACCAAGTAGCTGGCTGATCACCCAGAGGAATAGTGCCATATCGAGGGCTCACTGTTGGTCTCTGCTGCTGGCAAATTAGGTACTCAGCAGTAGCTGTAGCCAGGTCATCCTTGGTGAGCAGAAGTCCATGCTGCTGAGCCCATGTGTAACCTCCATCCCTGCCACAATCCCCATTTTGTTCATGGGCCCATTGGGCAATAACAGGAGTGGCTGGGGAGAGGCTGAGTGGTGTCTACAGAACAGGTCATCCTATCCACTTGATTATTAAAATCCTCCTCTGCTGAGGTCACCCATTGGTGAGCACTCACATGGGATGCAAATATCTTCACAGGTTTTGACCACTCAGAGAAGATCATCCACAGACCTCTTCTCCAAATTTCTTTGTCACCAACTCTCCAATCATGCTTCTTCCAAGTCCCTGACCATCCAGCTAAACCATTGGCTATAGCCCATGAATCAGTACATAATCACACATCTGGAAATTTCTCTTTCCATGCAAAGTGCACAACCAGGTGCACTGCTCAAAGTTCTGCCCACTGGGAGGATTGCCCTTCACTGCTGTTTTTCAGGGATGTCCTAGAAAGGGGCTGTAGTGCTGCAGCTGTCCACTTTTGGGTGGTGCCTGCATATCATGCAGAACCATCTGTGAACCAGGCCCTAGTCTTCTCTTCCTCTGTGAACTGATCATAGGGAACTCCTCATGAGGCCATCGGTGCAGGCTGGGGGAGAGAAAGCAGGGTGGCAAGAGTGGAGTCCATGGGCATTTGAGCCACTTCCTCATGTAACTTACTTGTGCCTTCAGGACCTGCTCAAACTCAATCATTTATATACCACTTCCAGTTGATGATGGAATGCTGGTACACAACCCACTTTATGGCTAGATGGGTCAGAAAGCACCCAGTTCATAATAAACAGTTCAGGTCACATGGTGATTTGATGACCAATCATCAAACGTTCAGTTTCCACCAAAGCCCAGTAACAGGCCAAGAGCTGTCTCTCAAAAGGAGAGTAGCTATCTGCAGAAGATGGCAGGGTCTTGCTCCAAAATCCTAAAGATTTCTGCTGTGATTCACCTGTGGGGGCCTGCCAAAAGCTCCAAACAGTATTCCTATCTGCCACTGACACCTCAAGCACCATTGGATCTGCTGGGTCATACAGCCCAAATGGCAGAGCAGTTTGCACAGCAGCCTAGACCTGTTACAGAGCCTTCTCCTGTTCTGGACCCCACTCAAAACTGGCAGCCTTTTGGGCCACTCAATAAATAGGCTAGAGTAACACACCCAAATGAAGAATGTGTTGCCTCCAAATTCCAAATAGGCCCACTAGGCGTTGTGCCCCTTTCTTGGTTGTAGGAGGGGCCAAATGCAGCAACTTATTCTTCACCTTAAAAGGAATTTCTCAACAGGCCCCACACCACTGGACTCCTAGAAATTTTACTGAGGTAGAAGTTCCCTGAATTTTAGTTGGATTTTTTTCCCATTCTCTGGAATGCAAATATCTCACCAATAAGTCCAGTGTGTTTGCTACTTCTTGCTCACTAGATCCAATCAGCATAATGCCATCAATGTAATGGACAACTGTGATATCTTGCGGAAGCAAAAAGCGATCAAGGTATCTTTGAATGAGATTATGATGCAAAGCCAGAGAGTTGATACGCCCCTGAACTAGGACAGTAAAGGTATATTTGCTGGCCTTGCCTGCTGACAGCAAATTGCTTCTGGTGGGCCTTATGGACAGGAATGGAGAAAAAGGCATTGGCCAAGTCAATGGCTGCATACCAGGTACAAGGAGATGTGTTAATTTGCTCAAGCAATGAAACCACATCTGGTACAATAGCTGCAGTTGGAGTCATCACTTGCTTAAGCTTACGATAATCCACTGTCATTCTCCAAGATCTATCTGTCTTCTGCACAGGCCAAATGGGAGAGTTGAACCGGGATGTGGTGGGAATCACCATCCCTGCATCTTTCAAGTCCCTGATGGTGGCACTAATCTCTGCAATCCCTCCAGGGTTACGATATTGTTTTTGATTTACTATTTTTCTAGGTACAGGCAGCTCTAATGGCTTCCATTTGGCCTTTCCCACCATAATAGTGCTCACCCTGCCAGTCAGAGAGCCCATGTGGGGGTTCTTCCAGCTGCTAAGTATGTCTATGCCTATTATGCATTCTGGCACCGGGGAAATGACCACAGGATGAGTCTGGCGGCCCACTGGACCCACTGTAAGTCAGACCTGAGTGAAAACTCCATTAGTTACCTGACCTCCATAAGCCCCTACTTCAACTGGAGCACCACAATGACATTTTGGGTCCCCTGGAATCAATGTCAGCTCAGAGCCATTGTCCAGTAGTCCCTGCAATGTCTGATCATTTTCCTTTCCCAGTGCACAGTTATCCTGGTAAAAGGCCAGAGGTCTCCTTGGGGAATTATGGGAGAAAGATTAACAGCATAAATTGTCAGTAGTGTAGTGGGGTCCTTCCTTAAGGGGACTTGGCCTCCCCTTTGTTCAAGAACTTCTGGGTCTGTAAACTGGCTCAAGTCTGGAAATTGATTGAGGGGAGGTGATTCTCTGTTTTTATAATTCAAATTCGTCTTTTGTCCATTCGACCTAGCAGTTTTCTGCTTATATAACTCAAATAGGAATGCAGTAGGCTTCCTATCAATTTCACTTCTAGAAACATTGTGATTAATTAGCCAGTGCCAGAGCTCTATACAAGTCAGACTATACTGATTGCTGCTTTGCCTCTGCTGTCCATTACCTTAGGCCCACCTTGTCTTTGATGGTTGAGTGCTGCCACTTGGTTCCTGCCACCTCGGGATTCAATTATTCCCATTGCATTTAAATTTTGTAGTTGAGTGACTGTGTTTCCCACTGTTAGATCTGACATACAGAGAAGAGCCATTATGGGGCTTTCAAAGATGCTGGTGCTGCCCTAACAAATCTATTTTGCAAGGCATTGGTTAAGGATATATCTTCTGGACCCTCCTAGCTGGGATGAGTAGGTCTAAAGTGACTAATCCACTCCACCATCCCACTCTCCCTAAGTCTTTGGATCCCTTCCTCTACATTAAAATAAGGGAGACCAGGCATTTCCGACTTGTGCAGAGTGGGCCATCTTTTAATCCATATTTCAGCTCATCTAGCAAATAAACTATTAGAACCTTTTTTTAACTCCCTGGGCTGCAATATTAAATGCAGAGTCCCTACTTAGTAAGCCCAAATCGATAAATTTAGCCAGCTCCAGCTCTATGTTCCTTCCACCATTATCCCAGATCCTTAACATCCATTCCCATGCCTGTTCTCCAGATTTCTGCTTATATAAATTAGAAAACTCAAGCGCACCTCTTCCTGGGTCACACTCTCAACTTCACCTCTAGGAGCCCACCAGGACTTTAGTCTAGTTATAGGTCCAAAAGCATACAAGAGTGTTGGAGGTGGCTCCTGAGGAGAACCTACATTATCTTGCCTGGCAACTGCCTCAAGGGAGGCCATCACTGTTGCCTCAGGCAGTGCAGGGTTTATCTCTTCAGACAAAGGTGGAAAGGCTGATGGCAGCAGGAGTCAGAGAGAGATGTTGTCACTTCTGGAGATGGGGAAGCTGTCATCTGGCCAAAAAAAGGTTCATCAGAGTTTACAAACTCAGTGTCCCCAGTTTCATCAGGGTTCTCCCACATGCAGGGTCCCATTCTTTTCCAATTAACACCCTCACTTTAACAGTAGACAGCTGGTGGGGCTGTGCATGCACCTTTCGTTGCAGGTCAGCCACTCACATGAGAAGAGCTTGTGTCTGTTTTTCCACAATTTCAGCTCTTTCTCTACAGCAGATGAGACTCTCACTCAGGGCAATTTTAGCAGATTTGAGGCTCAGTATCTGCTTCTGATGCTGGAGATTAGAATCCCTGAGTTCATCATTTTCTTTCATCACTTTGTCCAGTGAACTTAGGAGCAACCAACCAGCTTCACTATGTTCTTTGGTTCTCCACATATGGCCAAAGGTATTATGTACAGAGTCACTAAACTCCTTGGCTCTCATGAGCAGTGAATCAGAAGTGTCAAATGCATTTATTTTGCATAACTCTCTAAACAGTTCATGCCAAGGACTATAAGTACTATTAGTAGAGTCCTTAGCATTTTTGGTTCTAATCATATTAAGCAGCCAACTCCAGAAACCCCAAAACCAACTAAAGAACTTCATCCTTAATATTCTGTTCTTGTAGAACCACTTCTGGTACCAAAATCTGTATTAGTCAGGGTTCTCTAGAGGGACAGACTAATAAGATAGATAGATAGATAGATAGATAGATAGATAGATAGATAGATAGATAGATATAAATGGGAAGTTTATTAAATATTAACTCACATGATCACAAGGTCCCACAATAGGCCATTTGCAAGCTGAGGAGCAAAAAAAGCCAGTCTGAATCCCAAAACTGAAGAGCTTGGAGTCCGATGTTCGAAGGCAGGAAACACCCACTATGGGAGAAAGATGTAGGCTGGAAGGCTGGCAAGTTTAACCTTTTTACATTTTTTTCTGTTTTATATTCACTGGCAGCTGATTAGATGGTGCCCACCCAGATTAAGGGTGGGTCTGCCTTTCCCAGCCCACAGACTCAAATGTTAATCTATTTGGCAACGCCCTCACAGAGAAACCCAGGATCAATACTTTACATCCTTCAATCCAATCAACTTGACACTCAGTATTAACCATCATACCGTGTATTCCCATAAGTATGCCAGTCAATCCTTCAACAATTCAATGAACTAAATATTATTTTTATTTTACAGGTGGTGGAGCTGAATCTCAGAGAACCAAAGTGACTCAGGTTCGCAGAGCTATAAGCTTCAAAAGCAGGAGCCTAACCTAGGATTTTAGTAGTCATATCATCCAGCCAGCTCAGGTTACACACAGCTGAGGTAGGAACCTGCAAGTGTTCTTCAATGAGGTTTGATATACTCCATCATACCTCATGAATCTGACTTTTTAAACCTTAAGGAAAGATCTTATGCTTGAGTGTGTGTGTGTGTGTGTGTGTGAGAGAGAGAGAGAGCGAGAGACAGAGAGAGAGAGAGAGAGAATGTGCATATCCCTGGAAACCTCCGGAGCTTTCCTTCTGCCAAGCAGACTTGGGATTCAGCCCACACCTGCAAGATTTGGATGTCTTTTGTCCCCTGAGAGTCTCACTCTGCCTGGCTAATCCAGGCTGAGCTTCCTGCTGCCTCCTTACAGGACGCAGTTCAGACCAGAATATTAATGGAGATTACAGCAAGGAGAAGAATAGATTTGTGTGGGGAGTGAGCTGCCTGGCAGAGAAGCTAGGTATCCAGGTAAAGGCCTTCCATGAATGATCTTGAAGCCCTCACGGGAAGCAGGATGGGATGTAGTGGGCCCTTCTCAGAGATGCCTAGAACTAACCCGTGTCCTGAACTCTGTCTAGGACAAATCTGCCCACACCTTTGTTTTTCTAGATAGATGATGTGCATGCATCTTTTTTCCTTCTGCATGTCAAATTCTACCCAATATAATAGGGTGCAGCCCAGTACACGTACAGCCCAGTTTGACTAGGATAGTTAGGCTGGCATCTTTTGTCCTGATACCTCATCCAGTTTGCCACTGGTCACCATCAAAAGTGTCCCTATTTAGAGATTAACTATAGTACATTCTTCCAAGGTTGAACATCAAAGAAGATAGGTGACAAGGACTATCAAGTGAGAGGTTTGTCATGTGGCTCAGTTGGAAGAGCACTAGACTCAGAAGCAGAGGACTTAAATTTATCACTTAAGTGGTAAACTGTACCACTTTCTCCCCAGGTAGGACTCAGTTGTCTCATCTGTAAAATGGGCATGATTGTACCCACTTCAGAGTTGTCAAATGTGAATGGCTTTAGTAAGCTCTGTTCTGTTCTCTGCAGCCATTCCTTTTAATGATTTGTTTTACTTTCATTTTTCAGTTTCAAGTGAGCCAGTTTTTCTTCAAGGTAGTTAACATCTGGTCCCATGGAATCAGTGGGGATGTTGGGCCAGGGTCAGGGACCCTCTCAGAGAGCTGTGAGAATCTAGTTATGCTTGGAAAAATCCAGCCCATCTCTCAGTGCTGCAACAGCTGAAGCAGCCATGCCCCAGGAACTGCTAACTAGAGAGAGAGATTTGAAAGATCTGGAAGATTGTAAAAAGCATTTACTCATTGGATGTTTGGGAAATTGGAGCCAAAAAAGCAGAAAGTGGTATTGGAAGGTGGATTAACTACAATAAAGGGCTGAATTTGTGCAGGGGAGGGAAAGACTGAAGTCAGCCCTGAAAAACCATGCTCCTGGGGAAGCTGGCTCACAGTGGTTTCTCTAACCTGGTTACTGAGCGCAGCCCTACTCACTAAGTCCTATGTTGGTGAGTTGGACATGGTGGACATGGTGTGTTCAATGCAGAAGACACTGCAAACCTCTTCTTGGCAAGCCCCAGTTCTCCCCACCATGTGAATGCAGCCACTTCTCAACAGCCAACTAAAGACTGTTGATGTTTCCAGCTTTTCCTTGACTCCACCTGTTTCAAGAAGTGTGAATTGCTCCATTCTCACTGCTTTACTCCAAGCTTAATCGTTTTTGCAAATGTTATCATGTTTTATAAGAGACTCTCTGTATTTGTCTTCCTCCATCCACTGTGAGCTCTGAGAGGACAGACACTCTCTCCATCAATCCCCACAACCTCAATGCCTCCAACAGCGACCTTGGTCAAGTTAACCTTGTGGAGACTCTTTATCTGGACCCAAGACATTTTGATCCTCCTGTGCTGGATATTGTTTAAAGGTGGCCTGCGTTTGTTCCTACCCCCTTCTATGCACTCCAGTGTACTGCAGAGGCTAGAAGCCTGAGAGCTACATTTCCCCAACTCCCTTGCCATCAAGGTCAAGGTTCTGCCAATGGCCAAATTTGCAAGAGATTTGGCAGCTTTGGCAGATGGGAGTTTTACAGTGGCCAGCAATATTTCCCATGCTCCGCCTGTCATCTGTGCTAGCAGCAGCAGGTTCCTGCAGCCTTCTGACCTCTGGATTGCGACTTCCCAGGGAGCCTGACCAAGAGTATAGTGGTGGCCTCTGACTCCACCCCCTTTCCTCTAAGTACCTCATTCCCTGCAATACACTCTCTTTTTGAAATATCTAAAGTGTTTTTTTCTTTTTCTGCACTGAATCTAGATGATACAACATTATACTGACCTGAAGCTATTTGAACTCTGGATTTATAAACAGAAAATTTTAAAAATAGAATTATACTAATATTAATACATTTTCACCAAGAGAATATTTTTAGGAACAAATCTCATTAAGCCAATATAATTTCTAGATTGATTTTCTATATGGCACAGTTATACACCTCCCTCTCCCATTTCCATTTTTATTTTATGGAAAATTTTTGATCAGGCTTGTGTTTTCTTCTCTTTTTGCTGTAAAACTTAATGAAAGATTCAATTATCAATGGAGGTTTTATTTTTGTCAAATTCAATAATACTTATCGTATCTTCTAACATTGTGATTTTTATTTTGTGGTTTTATGTCTGCGAAGTCTAATTTTCCTAGTGAGATCCTGTAATTCTTAATTTTGCTGAGAAAATTTAATTGTTCTGTCAATTTTTAATCCATAACAAATTTTACCATATACAGGTTTAGCTGTTGACAGTTTAATTAGACATTGAATATTTTTACACTTCCCAATTTTTCTTAGATCAAATTTTTACAGCTTTGATGTTTCCCACAAGATACGACTCTTCAGTTTTTCTCTTTGCTGGATTTCACTGTGCACCATTTTTGCTGGTATCAAATGTCTTTCTTGATTATTATTTGTACAGGTCAATTCTAACAGTAATTGTCACTATAAATTAATTATATAAAGATTGATTCTTTCCATTGTTTATTAGATTGAAATAAGTATCAGAAGGAAGAAGATAGAGGATGTGTATGCATAATAAAATTTCTTCTTTTGCTTCTTCAACTATAAAACCTACTTGTTTTGATGATTAAACAACACACAAAATACTTAGCATATTTAAAGCATAAACTCAATAACTACTAGTAATTAGTACATCAATTCCAAAGATTTGTGAGCTAAATTGAACTGTTAATCCTGTGAGATGGGTATCATTATTATAATCTCATTTTACACCCAAGGAAGCAGAGTGGATTGGTGGCTGGCCATGCCAATCCGGGCCATGGGCTCAGGCCTTCTGAGAGTTGATGCCAGGCCCTTTCTCCTACTCTATATAGCTCTGCAGGGAAGAGAATGTTTCTGCCCCACAAGGAGACAGCTCAGCTCTTGGACACATCAAGTGGATATAGGTGTGATATGCATGCCAAGTCATTGTAGAAATTCCACCAGAACATTGCCAAGGGCAGGCTAGGATAGATCTACCCACTAGAAAACAGAGTAAATGTAACAAAACACCAAGCCAACCCCAGAAAGTTCAGGCACCAGGCAGAACTCACCAAACAAAGACCACTGAAAGGGGCCAATGACACCTCAGAAACCTCAAGAGCTTTGGGCAAAAGGGACCAAAAAGGAGCCTGATCATACCAGAGATAATGAGACCCCTGCTATCCGTCACCCAGTGCCCAGCTGGATATCATGGTTTGAGAGAAAGGTAGGGCAACAGAGGGAAACAGCAGCTCATTCTGAACATTGAGTGGGGCTAGGCCAGGGCCAGGGCTACATGTTAGTTCCCTGTTGCTGTTATAAGAAATTATCACAAATTTAGTGACTTAAATGATAAAAACATATTATATTACAGTTCTGGAGATCAGATGTCTGCAATGAGCCTCACTAGGCTAAAACCAAGGTGTCAGCAGGGCTGCTTCTTATGGAAGCTCTAGGGGAGAATCTGTTTCCTGGATGTTTCCTATTTCTACAGGCTGCCCACACCCTTTGGCTTCCTTCAGCAACTGGAGGCTGAGTCCTTCTCTCGCTGTCATCTCTTTGGTTCTCCCTTCCAATTCCCTCTTCCACTTTCAAGGACTTTTGTGATTCGACTGGGTCCACTTGGATAATCCAGGATAATCTCCCTATTTTAAGATAATCTAATTAGTAACCTTAATTCCATCTGCAACCTTAATTCCATTTTACCGTCTAACCTAACATGTTCATCGGTTCTGGGGATTATTAACAGACAGACATCTTTGGCGCCCATTATTCTGTTACTACAGGCTGATAGAAGTCAACCAAGGTAAAAGTAAGGGCATGGGAGGCCAGATCACTATAGAAAACTGATCACAACCTGCATTACATTCTAGTTATTGGGCAAATTCCTGAGAGACGGTATGATGTAGCTTTGGTATCAGGCAGAAGTGGATTCAAAGTCTGGCTTTAACATTTAATGACTGGTTAACAGCCACACTGTGATATTTCCTCATTTGTAGGGTGGTGATGTTAATACCTAAGTCATATATTTTTAGCAATAATTCTACAAGGCATTATGTATGAAAATGCCTAACATATTCCAAATATGCTCAATGTCCTTCTACCATTGCTCACTTTACAAGATGCAGCTTTTGTTTCCTTCCTAACATTCATTTATTTGGTAAATATATATGGAACATGATCTATGTGCTGAGTACCATATAAGGTGCTGCAGGAGAGGCAGTACATGGACTCTGTCCAACTTAAAAAACACAACAGAGGGTAGAGGTGGATAACAGGCTAGGCAAGAAGCTGCAGCAGAGAACTTAGAGGAGGATGGCCGGGTTTTTGCTTCTTCCGAGATCCTCATGAGTCATACTTTACTGGGCAGCGACTGAGGGAGTCCACAATCACACAGCAAGGAGCATAAACGGGAGAGGCCAGATGCTAAGAGCATAGAATTTGAATTCAGACCTGGATTTTAAAAATAAACTTTTATTATTTAAAGTTCCAAATACTAACAACAGAAGAAAATATAAAACTGTTTTGTCTAATTCAGTAACCACTAGCCATACATGGTTATTGAGCATTTGAAATATGACTAGTTCAAATTGAGATATGCTAAAAGTGTAAAATATCCATCAATTCCAAATGCAGTATAAAAAAGAATGTAAAATATCTCATTAGTGATTTTTATAGTAATTATTTTGGATATGTTTGGTTAAAAATATTATAATTAATTATATCTTTTATTTCTTTTTTAATATCAGTACTAGAAAATTTTTAAATTACATACATGGCTCATATATTGGTATTGAATTACACTGGTGTAGAATAATGAATCTCCAGTTTGAATAATTACTCAACTTCCATAATTACCAACTTCTGAACACTCTTGTTCAATCTATATCCCCACCAGCCTCTGTCTCCACTGAAGTAAATCCCAGATATCATATTATATTGTATGTAAATATTTCAGTATGTATCTCTAAAAGGACTATCCTTAAAAACATAATTTTATTATTACACCTAAAAAACTAATAATAATTCTTTAATATTATTGAATAGCGATGTCTGGCTCCAGACAAGATGTAATAGACACATTTATTCCTATTCCTCCAAGTACAGCTAAAAACCCTGGACATAATTGATAGGACAAATACAAGAAGACTCTGAAAGGTAGAAAAAAGAACTGACTAGGAGCCTCAAGACTTGAGGAATGACACGGTGGCAAGTTCCTGGATTTTTTTTATTCCTTCATCTTTCATATATTATGGCTTTTACAACCTAGAAGTACAAAAAGGTGTAGACAAAATAACCCTCAAGAAAATACTGTTCTCTTTAGCCAAAGGATAAGAAAAGGGGCAACCTAGCAGATCAAAAACATTTTTGAAGATATTCACTCTACTCCACCCAAATACCATGGGAAAAATGAGGCATCTACCAATTGCAGAAGTCGAATAAGGAGCCTAGGCTTTGGTTCCTGCCCAATGGTAACAAGGTTCCTCTTGTACTCATGGTGTCAGCAGAGGCTGAGTAGGAAACCTGGACTTCTGCATTATTTGGTGGTAATTAAGTGGCATCCTGTTTTATCCTGCTAGTTCAGTGTCAGCAGAGACCTACTAGAATAGAATATTTAAATAATTGCCCGAGTTTCATAAAATCCAGCATGTCTAGGATACAATAGAAAAACACCCCTTATACCAAGAGCCAGAAATATATCAATTTAAATGAGAAAAGGCAAGCAAAAAGCACCAACCTGGAGATGACACAGATATTGGAGTCATCTAACAAGGATTTCAAAACAGATACCATAAAAGTGCTCCAACAAGCTATTACGAACACACCTGAAGCAAATGAAAAACTGGAATGCCCCAGCAAGGAAACAGAAGATATAAAGAAAACAAAATGAACATTTTAGAATTACAAAAAAAAAAAAAAAAAAAAAAACTGAAAAAAAATCTCAATAGATTAATTCAATGGCAGAATGACAGTGACAGGAAAGAATCAGTAAACCTGAAGATAAATCAAAATAAATTCCCCAATCTGAATAACAGTCAGAAAATGGACTAAAAAAGAACACAGCCTCAGGAATCTGTGAGAAAATAACAAAAGATCTAACATTTCTGTCATTGGAGTCTTAGAAGGAAAAAAGAAAGTGTGGAACTGAAAAATATTCTAAGAAATTATGGCTGAAATTGTCCTAAAATTTTAAATTCAAAAAATGGAGTACACCTCAAACAGGAAGACCCAAAAAAATACATACTAAAACACATTCTGGTGAAACTTATGAAAACTAATGACAAAAAGATAAAAAGATCTTGAAAGCAATAAGAGAGAAATGATATCTTGCTTACAGGAGAAAAAAATTGAATGATAGCAGATTTTCTCATTCAAAATCATAGAAGCCAGAAGGAAGTGGCACAACATTTTTCAAATGCTAGAAGATAAGAACTGCTAACTTAGAATTCTATAGCCAGCAAAAATATCCTCAAGGAATAGAACAAAAATCAAGGCATTGTCAGACGGATAAAAACTAAGAGAATTTGTCACCAAAAGACCTACTCTATGAGAAAAGCTGTAGGAAGTTCTATAAGCAGAAAGGAGAGGATGAAAGAAAAAATCTTAGACCATCAAGAAAGAAGAAAGAATAATAGGGAAAAAGTTAAAATATAGGTAAATACAATAGATGTTTCTTCTCCTCTTGAGCTTTCTAAATTATGTTTGATGGTTGAATTAAAATTAAAACACTGTATGATGTATTTCTCAAAGTAGAGGAAATATATAAGACAATTATAAATGGAGGAGGGTATGTAAGCTCAATGGAGGTAATATTTTTACATTTCACATTAAGTGATAAAATGTTTCACCAGTAGACTGTAATGTTACATATATATATGTAATGCCTACAGCAATCACTATATTTTTAAAACTATGCAAAAACATATATTCAAAACCACCATTAAAAAATGTTCAAATAGGCTGGTTTGATGATAGTGGGCTATCAGAACTTATTAACATTAGTGTCATTAAAGTTGGTATACAACCTCCCACTGCTTAAAAAAAAAATGACTGGCTTAAAAAAAATGTTCATGCAATCCACAGAAATGCAGGAAAGGAGAAATAGAACAATGGAAAACAGAAACAATAAACAAAAACAAATAAAATGTCATATATCACCCTTAATATATCAATAATTGCATTAAATATAAATGGTCTGAATATACTAATTAAAAGTCAGAGGTTGGCACAGTAGATAAAAAAGTATGACTCGACTATAAACTATATGCAAGGAACTTCAAATATAATGATATAGAGAGGTTAAAAGTAAAATGATACAAAAATACACCATGCAAAAATTAATCAAAGGAGAGTAAGAGTGACAATATTACTATAAAATAAAGTAGACTTTGGAGCAAATCAAATTACCAGAGGCAAAGAGGAATGTAACATAATGATTAAAGGGTCAGTCCACCAAGAAGACATAGCACTCTTAAATGTGTATGCACCAAACAACAGTGCATGAAAATATATAAAGCAAAAACAGATAGAACTGAAAGGAGAAATAGACAAACCCACAACTCCTGATGGACTTCACAACCCTTTTCTCAGCAATTGATACAACTACTAGACAGAAAATCATCAAGGATATAACTGAGTTCAACATCACCAACAACCAAAAAGATCTAACTGGCAATTACAGAACACTCCACCAAGATAAAATCTATGGTTCTAGATTTTGGTGAATGTCATTTACTCTGGGCTTGATGCCCTGCATAATAGAAGTCCCTTAATAAAATGTATACAAAAGTACAAATGAATTTTAGTAACTTCTGATTTTTTTAGATGATTATTTTACTTGACCTCTCTGTCTGTAAGAAAACTGTGCCCCAACCAATATGCTGAGAACTCAGTGCCTTGAACAGTGCCTAGCACATACATAAAAAATTGTTGGTTCTGATTTGTCATTCTCAAAAACCCTCACAATGTGGCAGAGAAGAGTTTATTACTATGATTGTCCAGATGTGGAAAATGAGAGAAGTGTTGAAAGTTTTTTCACCATTCACCTCAGCATCCACCATTTTGCAAATCAGTATGTTTTCACAGACCTCTCATTGTAAATTTTGGACTGGCCAATGAAATTGGGTGCTAATTGTCCATTATTTCTGGCAAAGAGTGACTTAACTGCATGTTCACGTTTGTCATCTGACCCCTACATTGTTGTCATCTCATAAGGACACTGCCTCCAGCCTGGCAGTCTCTTTTTTTAATCTAAAATAGTTACCAAATCACTTAACTACAGCTACAGAATCAGAAATTCAAAAGCAGATCAATATAAGTCACCCAAACTAAAACATAAAAGGAAAAAAACAGTGCATGCGAAAGAAAAAACTGAAAGTTTTGTCCCAAATTTTTAACTAAATCGAATGCTCCACATTTATTTTTGCACCCCAAAGACACCCCCTCCTCAATGGCTGCAGTACCTCAGTGGGTGTAAGTCCCATCTGAAAGCATGTCCTGTATTATAATTAAGGTCCTTTCTGATGCTGAGGTTTCACCATCAGGTCCTGGAATCACCTGGTGGAGAAACATACTTTTCAGTCTAGTGTCCATTTTGACAGAAGTGTGTATGAAGAGAGGTCCTTTTGGGCTTGGTTAGTTTCTGTTCTCTCATTCTTGTTTTTCTCTTAGGATAAGGAAGGAACACACAGGAAAGAGTTCAGACAGGGAGAGCTCTGTTCAATTCTTATTCATGACTGTGTAAGGTTATAATTCAGATCACCCAGCACAGGAGTTCTCAAAGGCTGGCCTATGACAAAATGTGTGGCCCAGCCATCTCCCAGCAGCTTCCTTGTGGCTCCTGTTTCCTTTCCATTCTTGCATTTTCCATTTTGCCTTTTGCCCTGAGACCAAACTGGGGGAGAGTAGTTCCCTGTCAGGAAGTGACTGCAGGCTAATGCCTAAGCTGACCCCTGGGGAGTCGTAATCCACCTCTCCCCCAGAGGCAAACCAAAGACTTTTGATCCTGTCACCAGTGACTGAGGCCAACATGCACATTCCTGCTCCCAGAGTCACCAGCCCAGCCTATATCCTCATCAAAACTGACAGAGAAGTGGAAAAAGAAAAAGAAGAAAAAAAGCATTCACTAGGGAAGTAACTTAGGGTAGAGAGTAGGGGCAACCTATCACACCCCAGGCATTATCCCAAGCGTGTTAGGATGTATGAATATTTCTCATTTAATACCACAACAGTCCTCCAAATGGTACTGTTATTCATATTTCACAATTAACAATAACATTCTAACATTTATTAAATGCTCATTGTGTGTCAAGCATTATGCTAAGTGCTTTATGTGCATTACCTCATTTAATTTCAAAATCTCCTCTGAGGTAGGTGCTATGATAATCCCCACTTTACAGATGGGGAAATCAAGGCACAGAAAATCTATGGAACTTTCCCAGTCACATAGCTAGTGAGCAGAGAAATCACAATCTGAATCCAGGCCCTCTGGCTTCAGATCTTTTGTTTTTAACCACTTTCTCCAATGGCTTCATATATGAGGGAAACTAAGGCTCAGAGAGCAAATCCATTTGTTCATAGTCACACCCAGCTGGGCTGCCCATAAAACTCAGATTAAAACACAAGTCTGATGCAAACGTACAGGCTTCAGTTGTTCCAAGATATATAAGGGGTGGAACCCAACCTTTATCGCCTAAGTTTCTACTATGGCCCAAGCACTGGGCCCAGCACTGTTGCACAAATGTTTAATTTAATCCCCAACCATGGGAAGTAGACAATAGGAGCCACATTTTTTTGAATAAAGATTCTGAGGCTCTGAAAAGCCTAGACCATGGCACACTCAGATGTTGAGTCTTCTGTCCTCCAAGCTGCACTTTGTTTCACGACTACTCAGTTGCATCCTCAGGCATGGGTGAGCCATGGGACAGGCTCCTACTGTGCTCCTCCTCTGGCAAGAGAGAACTCCCTGCCTTCCAGGCAGCCAGCATTCAGAAGGATTTCCCAAATCAGCAGCCCACCTAAGGCCCACTGATTACATTGGCTGTGATAGTGAGCACCATGGCAGGCCATGAAGAAAGGGGTTTGGGAATGGTGAGGTCTTTTCATGTCCCTCAGTTGGACTCTGGACCAATGTAATCCAAGGACTTAGTGCTGGCCCAAGGAAGAGAAGTGTCTCTGTTAAAGCAAAGGTGATATAATCCCCAGTTTGGGGCAGAGATAAGACTTCCCAGCTATTTAGTTGCATTGGACCTGGAGGCAGAAGACCAGCCCTTTTAGCTCTATCTCTGTCTCTTTACTAGTGGTGAGATCTCAGTCAAGGGGTCATTTACCATTACTTGGCTCATCTTTGGAAAAGTGATCAAGTGATACTAATCTGAGCTCACACCTTTATACATGGGACCTTAGACAGGGTAACAGCTTCACCATGACTCAGTTTCCTCACCTGTAAATCAACATAATTACACCCACTTCACCTGCCTCCAAGTCCCCACCCTCAGTGCTTTAGTTAAGGTAGATAGATGTGTTCACTTCTTACCTGGGTTTCAGCAATGGCTTCCTGACAGGTCTTCCTGTCTCTTGGCTGGCCTGGATGGCTTTTCCACATCCTCTCCTAGCCAAGCTCACCATCTGTTATGAGTTTTATTGTATTCCAAAAAAAGATATGAAGTCCTGACCCCTAGCACCTATACACATGACCTTGTATAGAGTCTTTGCAGGAGTGGTCAAGTTAAGATGAGGTCATTAGGGTGGGATCTAATCCAATACGACTGTATCCTTAAAAGAACAGGAAACCTCCATATAAAGATAGAGACACACAGGAGTGAGGCTGCAGAAGAAGACATTGGAGTGAGGCAGCTGCAAGCCAAGGGAGAGCAGGGATGGACAGTCACCACCAGATGCTTGGAAGACACAAGGAATGATTCTACCAAGAATCTCAGAGGGGGCATCGCCCTCCCAACACCTTGATTTCAGACTTCTGGCCTACAGAAAGAACTATGAGCGAATACATTTCTCTTGTTTTAAGCCATTCAGTTGTGGTGCTTAGTTATAGCAGCCCTAGGAAACAAACATACCTCCTTTACAACTGGGCACAGTCTCCTCCTCCAGGAAGCCGCTCCTGCACCAGCCTGCCCAATACTCACACTGCTACCACTATGCCAATACTGTGGTCCCACATCGCCTGTGCACGCCACCGCCCACACTCACCCCAGAGTATTGGGATGGACGATTCACTCGTCTGTCCCCTCCACTGATGGGGTGGGGGTATGAGTACTTCCATATGGGACACAGCAGACTTTCTGTGAAAGCAAGGAGCATGACTTCCTTCCTTTTCCATTCATTCATTTAAAACCTAGCTTTTGAGCACCTATTACCCACGAAGCACTGTTCCAGGCCTGAGGGATATGTCATTGAATTGGACACAAAATATCTCTACCTTTGAGGAGTTTTCTTTTCCCAAGGGCTGGGGGAGACAAAAGCCTTTTAACACGTTAAACAAATAAATGAACAATTTCAGATAGTGACAAATGCTATAGAGGAATGCAATGGGCAAGAGAAGGAGCAGTCCTGGAGAATGAAGAGGACAGGGGAAAAGTTGAGGTGCCCTCACAATAGGTGGTCATCAAAGGCCTCTGCAGGGCACTGAGGGAGGCCAAGACCGTAATGAGAGTCAGCCACACCCTGGGGCGAGTCTGCCTTCCTCAGGACACTCTACACTACGTGGAGTTTGGGAGGGTGTCTGTGGTGCTTGTCATTTTGTTACCAGCTTCTGTGATTTATAGCGCTGAACCCTACCTTGAGTAGGTGCTCAACAAAACAATGTTTTGTTGAGGGACTGTCTGAAGGGGGGTGTTATGAGAAGAGTCAGAAACTGCAGAAAGGGCCTAGTATACTGTGGGTATTCTATAAATGTTCTCCTGCCCCTTTCCCATCATTGTTGGCAGTACAGGTAAACTTGGAGCCCATTGGTTCTATACAATTTGTCCATCACCTCTCCAAAGAGGCCAGTTTCCAGAGGAAATGCACTTTCTGCGACCCACACACAGTGCCAGGAAGATATTTCAGTCCCTTACAATGCAAGCACTTAACACTGGTGATAAACAGTCTTACTGATAACAAAAGAGTTAAACTTTTAAAACTTTTTCACATCCACCATATCCCTTCATCTTTCCAACAACGCTTTAATGCAGAAAGCACTCTCTCTGCCATTTTATAGGTGAAAACCCAATCTCAGAAAAGGGAAAGACAGCCCAAAAATTCCTCCACAATAAGCAGTGGGGCCCTGACTCCAAACTCCATGCTCCTCCCAACACATGAGAGGTGGGCTGAGAAGAAATTCCAGTTCTAGGCCAGGCGCGGTGGCTCCTGCCTGTAATCCCAGCACTTTGGGAGGCTGAGGCAGGCGGATCACGAGGTCAGGAGATCAAGACCATCCTGGCTAACATGGTGAAACCCCGTCTCTACTAAAAATACAAAAAATTAACCGGGCATGGTGGTGCGCGCATGTAGTTCCAGCTACCCAGGAGGCCGAGGCAGGAGAATGGCATGAAACCGGGAGGCAGATCTTGCAGTGAGCTGAGATCGCGCCACTGCACTCCAGCCTGGGCGACAGAGCGAAACTCTGTCTCTAAATAAATAATAAATAAATAAATAATAAATAAATAAATAAATAAATAAATTCCAGATCTTAGATTCACCAGACTGAGGGAAGCTTGGGGAATAGATACCTGTTAGTGCAAAGCCATGTGACTAGAAGCTGCCACAGTGTAACACCCAGAGATGGCCCTCAGTGAATAGTGTCATTATCGGCAGTGAAATTTCCAGAAGCAGAGAAATTCACTGCTGGCTAGAGAGGTGCCACCAAGTAAGGGGTCAGAAGCTCTGCGCATGATATTCTCCAACAGCTGGCTCGGTGACCTAGGGCACATCGGTGAACCTATTGTTTGATTACTCTTTTGTTTATAAAACAAAGTAACAAACAAATTAAAGCAAAACAAAACAAAAAGAAAAACAAGGATGAGTTTTGTTCCCTTCCTCCATCACAGGGCAGCTGTGAGGATGAACCAAGGCTAGAAACTGGAGCCAAAGGATGAGAGGATGCTGCTGTGCACCTGGAGGCTCACCCAGTATCTGACTAAACAAGATGCCTATCCAGAGAGAGGGAAAGAGACAGACAGAGATGGGGAGGCAGAGAGACCCTCCTTCCAGAGAACCCTGGGATGAAAGACAGAAGATGGCTGGTTCTCAAACCAGTGGCTGGGGCAAGTGTCCTCCAGCACGTGACGTGTGTGCTAAATCAGTGGCCAATATACACGGCTGTTTCTCCCACAGCCGGGATTCCCAGGTCCAGAGGAAGGAGTGGAAATGGGAGCCACTCCTCTCACTAGTCCCTGGTGATCCACACCCAGTGTTTTGCTTCCCAACTCTACAACTTTGGGTTGCTTATAACAGAATACCTAAAAGTGGGTAATTTATAAACAAAAGGAATTTATTTCCTGCAGTTCTGCAGACTGAGAAGTCCAAGGTCAAGGGGCCACATCTGGTGAGAGCGTTCCTGCTGGTGGGGGCTCTGCAGAGTCTGAGGCGGTGCGGGGCATCACATGACAGGGGGCTGAGAGTGCTCCCGTGCTAGCTCAGGCATCTCTTCCTTTACTGATAAAGCTATCAGTTCCTTTCCCCATGATAGCCATTAATCCATTAACCCATGAATGGATTTATCCATTCATGAGGGTAGAGCCCTTGTGATCCAATCACCTCTTAAAGATTCCTCCTATCAATATCACCACATGGGGGATTAAGTTTCAACATGAGTTTGGTGGGAGCATTCAAACCACAGCAGTCCCCAAGGGGGACTCTTCCACGGGGGACACAGCAGAGGTTCCATTGAAGTGGAAGTTGAGGCTGCCACCTGGTCATGCTGGCTTCTTGCTCTAGAGAACCAACAAGCAAAGAGGCCATGAAAATATGATTGATCCTGACTCTCAAAGGGAAATCAGGTCGCAACTACACAGCGGCGATAAGGAGTATGTCTGAAATGTGGACCTTCCCTAGAGTGACTCTTATAACTCCCACATGCTGTGATAAAATTCAATGGAAAACTACAACAGCCCAATTCAGGAAGGACTGCCAGTGACCCACGCCCCTCAGAAAAAAAGGATCATGTCACCAAAAATAGAATGGGCAGTGGAAGAAGATAATTATAAATACCAGTTGCCACCACAAGACCAGTTGCACAAACAAGGGCTTTAATACTTATGAATATTTCTTCCTCTTTTTTGATATGAATATGGTTGAGTGCATATTAACTAATTTCTTACCCCTCTCCCATTCCCTCACCATCTACTATAAGATGCACTAACAGTAGTTAACCTTATATGTCAGTATTTAAGTCATAGGATATCAAAGGAGGAGTGTGAATCAGCTAGAAGAATTAACACCACCCAAAGAAGGAAAAGGCACCCTGTATCCTCCTTTTGGAGAAAGAGCTTTACATGTTATCATTGATTGTATGCTGGAACAGTTGTACCATGTCAGACAATAGTATGACTTTGCTATCGCCTCTATTCGCTAAGTGTGGTTTTAAGAGGCATGTATGAGTGCCAAATTGACAAGGGTGTATTGTGGTGGCTTTGTAAGGTGTTGACAATTCTCTTTCTGTACGTTTTTGGTTAGGGTAGACCACAAGATTTTCCTGAGTTTTGGAGGGTGGAGTAAAGCAGTAGCTGTATGGTGTGTAAGCTGCGGAGGCACCAGGCATTGCTGCAACTCCCATACATTGTCACTTATTTGCTACCTCACTTTGCTGGAATGGGACAGTGGCTATGCCTGCGGCTGCTCTGTCTGTCCTCCTTTTGGCTTCCCCAACTCCACAGCAAGTGCGGGTTCAGCTTCACAATGAAGGGCACTAGCTGCTGCTGCAGGACAGCCTTATGGTGGCGGTGGGAGGTAGGAAGGGCCTGTTGTGGACTGAACTGCGTCCCCACAAAATTCTTACACTGAGGCCCTAACTCCCAACATGACTGTGTTTGGAGATAAGGCCTTCAAAGAGGCAAAGTTACATGAGGTTGTAAGAGCGGGTCCTAATCCCATAGGACTGGTGTCCTTATAAGAAGAGAGACAGCAGAGAGGTGCATGGGCACAGAGAAAAGGCCATGTGAGGACTCCAAGAAAGGGTTGCCACCTGCAAGGCAAGGAGAGAGGCCTCAGGAAAAACCACACCTGCTGACACCTTGATCTTGGACTTCCAGCCTCCAGAACAGTGAGAAAATCTATCCCTATTGCTTAAGTCACCCAGCCTACGGTATTTTGTCATGGCAGCCTGAGCAAACTAATACAGGGCCTGACACAGATTCCAACTCAAGTGTGGAATCCAGGCTATGTTTGACGTTCCCCCACTTGTCACCCATCTTCCATTCCAAGCTGCTTGCCCTGTGGACTTCAAGCTCTGGCAACTGAGAAAACAAGCCTTCTAGAGACTGCTAAACCAGCTCCCACAACGGCATAAGGACGCATCCTGCAACAAACCCCAGGGTCCTGCTTCTCTGACAGAAGGCTGGCTGGCTTCTCTGACAGAAGCCTGGTTGGTAGAGGAGGGGAGGCTCCTGCACAGGCCTGTGTGGTGGCCCCTGGAGGGTTGGAACTCAGCTGTGTTAAAGGGTGGGCACTGGCCAGGGGCGTGGGCACATTGGTAACATGTCCTATGCATTTCTCTCCCAGCCTGAGCAGGAAGGAGCCAACTTGTCACCAGGGCTCCTCCTAGCCACCTCCAGGAGACAGGAAATAGAGGCAGAATTAAGATGAGCAGATGGTGCCAGCCATGCATGCAGTCCACTGTGCAGATGCCAGTGACCCCACCTGTAAGCTGCCAGGCCCTGTGCAAGATCAAAATCCTGCAGTCTCCAGCACCTGTGCACCAAGCAGCCCAGCCGTGCTGCAGCAGGTACAGACCCAACAGCCAGCTGCTTCCTCCCATATGACAAAGCCCAGAGCCTACAGCTGTCAGGGATTAGAGGGCGCAGCCATGGGTCACTAAGCTGTTAAATTACAGGCACTTTACCTCCTCTGCCACCTGAGCCGACTCCCCCAGCTTTCTCTGCCACCTCCCCCTGCTCTGCCTGGCTATGCTTTCTCCTTCTGAAGGCTTTGGGATTGGGGCAGGTTCTGGAATATAGGCCTCTTAATAAGGCCAATGCTGCTTTTAGGATTCGTTTCTAAAGAACTTAGGATTTGAGCAGCCTGGTCCAGGAGTCCAGAGGCTGGTGGAAAAGCAGAAATCAAAGAGCTCCTACTATGTCCAGTCACAGGGTAACTGTCATGAATTAAGCTTGTATTATGTACCAGGTGGGTTGTATGTACAATCTTAGCAACCCTATGAAATCAGTCATAGCATCTGTACTTTCTAGAGAATTGTCTGAGGCTCAGAGAGGTTAGAGGACTAAAAAATCAATAAGAAAATCAAAACCCTGTTTGCCTGACTGGCAAGTCTTTTCTCCTCTCTACCTGGAGGCTTTTGCTTGTTTAAATCCCCCTGTCTTGGCCCAGATGGGGCTAGGGTGTGTGTGGGGGTGAGTGGGAGAAGCAAGACATAGTGAAGTGGTTCTCAAAGTGTGGTCCAACTGGCAGCATCAGCATCAGCTGGAACCTCGTTGGAAGTGCAGATTCTCATGCCGTTCCAGGCCTCCTGAGTCAGAAACCCAACAAGTACTCCAGGTGATGCTGGTATGTGCTCAAGTTTGTGAACCACTGGCCTAAAAAGCTATGACTCACTAGGCCTGGCCTCAGGGTGCCCTGGCTGAGGATGTGGGGACTCTAGAGTTAAAAGGGCTGAGCAGCTGGGCGCGGTGGCTCACGCCTGTAATGCCAGCACTTTGGGAGGCCGAGGCGGGCAGATCACGAGGTCAGGAGATCGAGACCATCCTGGCTAACATGATGAAACCCCATCTCTACTAAATATACAAAAAATTAGCTGGGGGTGGTGGCACATGCCTGTAGTCCCAGCTACTCGGGAGGCTGAGGCAGGAGAATGGCATGAACCCAGGAAGCGGAGCTTGCAGCGAGCCGAGAGAGCGCCACTGCACTCCAGCCTGGGCGACAGAGCGAGACTCCGTCTCAAAAAAAAAAAAGAAAAAAAAAGGGCTGAGCATAGGCTCATACCCGAGTACCATAACACTGCCTGGGGTAGTATGACCCCTTTCACTCATGAAGCACCTTTCCAGACCTCATTCACCAAACCCTCAGACCAACTGCAAGGATAACGCATATCATGGCCTTCTTTTTACTGATAAGATTTTCTGAAAAATGCTGGGTTCAAATCTTGATTTTGTCATTCCCTAACTGTGTGACCTTGGCCAAGTCACATACTTTCTGTGCCTTATGCTCCTCGTCTGCAAAATGAGGTGATCCTGTACCCCCACCTCCAAGGGTTGAATGCCAGGTTAAAGCAGATGCTACGCCAGGAGCCCAGTGCTGTGCCTGTCACAGCAACTGCCTGTCATAAGCAAATGACAGTCGGTGAATGTCATTGCTGTGGCTGGTCAGGGCTCCGAGAGAGTGGAGAGGCTCTGAAGACTAACCCAGGCTGCCTCTCTAACTGCTTGAGGTCCGATCCCTCAAAGAACCTGGGAAGGAAGCGTAGTGCCCCAGCTGTTACTCTGCTCCCTGCTAGTAGGGCACCCTCCAGAATTCTAGAGAAGGCACGGGATTCCCAGGCTGCTCCCATGCCTCTGGCCTCAGGACTCTGGACTCCTCATTCATCTTCTCTGGGCTTGGGTTTCCTGTAAAGAGAAGAGGCTAACTGTGCTCAGAACTTATCCATTTGCTTGGAGGAGGCTCCCTGGGCTCTGTGTGGAGGAGGCTGCGAGGCTATCTGGGCACCAGTGAAAACAGATTCATTTCAGGGTCCGTGCAACATAAAAGAACAACCACAGCAAAAACACTCAATCTGTTGTAGCATCTCAGAGTTATTACAGTGTGGGTTTCCAAACTGAGGAAACTCAGGTTGCTTGGTCCTGAGCACCTGGCTCTCCTGCCATGGCCAGTTTTGCCCCTGCGGCCCCTCTAAGAGGCAGCAGGAAGTATCAAGTCCCTAATCACTTCCTCCTGGATGGATGCGGCTCCAGGGCGGGAACCTGATCTGCACAGAGGCCGCCCCTCACGTTCAGCCATTCTGGGACTTTAGGGAGAGGCAGACACTGGATGTGCATACCGTTTTCAACCCCCGCAGGTGCTGTTTCCTCTTATATTCAATCACAGGATGAAAACCTTCCCTTTGAAAATTAAACAATGTGTCCAGTGACCAATGCCTGAACCTCTGTGGTCTCATTTGCTCCTCAGAGCTGCTCTGAGCGCATGGCGTCATTATTCCTGGTTTTCTAGAAGCTTGCACAGCTAGAAAGTTGTGGGGTTAGGATTCGAACTCCTGTCTTCTAACTACAAATGCAGTGTGCTTTGCTTGGAGCTCCCAAGGGTGTCCTGTGACGCTAGAGGTATTGCAGGGAGGACAGCATGAGGGCCCTGGGGAGGGGTCTCTGCTTCAGCAGGGAGGCTGCAGGTTCAGCTAGCCTGGCTTCCCGTCCTGGCACAGCAACTCTTCCGCTGTGTGTCCTTTGATGAGTCAATCTACCTCTCTGAGGGAAGTGTCATTGTTTGAGGCTATAAATGCATAAGTTTAAGTTGGGTATTTTTTGGGGAGATAAAGCTCTGATTGGCTCCGATTTGATAAATAAAAGTAATGGAGCTTCATTGTTTCATAATAAAAGTGGTTTATTTGATAGGCAAAATATTTGAGGAATAGATTCCAAAGAGTGGAAGATAAATAAGAAAGGCATTCCAAATGATGAAAAGATTAGGGACTGTGCCAATCCACAGACGCCAGTCACAGCCCTCAGCCCACCTTTGGACTGGGAGTGATTTTCTCTCAGAGGAGAAAAGCATTGATCCAAGTACTCCTGGTGGCAAGTTTTCCTGTGGGGCACCTCTCTGTGTTATACCTGCAGGGGCTCATCTACCTTTCCTTGAATACTTCCAGAAACGGGAGATCCTCTCATAGGCTAAACTCTTGCAGGTTGGATGGCACTGATTGTTAGAAAGACTTTCTGTAGAGCAAGCCAGAACCAGCCTCCCTGGGACCCCATGCCTTTGATCTCACTCTGGCCTCAGACGTCACATGGTAAGTCCTGGCCAACAGCCCTCTGGGTTTTTGCAGACAAGCATTGGTGTCTCCACTAGCAAAGGCTCATGTTCGTCTTCAGTCCATTGCCCTGGCACTCATAACTACCCAACACCTTACCTCTAGAATGTTCTGGAGTTGTTTAAAAATTAAAGTTAATTGGGCTGGGTGAGGTGGCTCACACCTTTAACCCCAGCACTTTGGAAGGCAGAGGCGAATCTCTTACAGTCAGGAGTAAGAGGCGAATCTCTTACAATCAGGAGTTTGACACCAGCCTGACCAACATGGTGAAACCCCGTTTCTACTAAAAATACAAAAATTAACTGGGCGTGGTAGTGCGCACTTGTAATTCCAGCAACTCGGGAGGGTGAGGCAGGAGAATTGCTTGTACTAGGAGGCAGAGCTTGCAGTGAGCCAAAATCACACCACTGCACTCCAGCCTGGGCAACAAAGCAAGACTCCATCTCAAAAAGAAATACAGTTAATTACATTCATATAGAGAATTTTACAACCTCTCCCATACTTAAATACCTAAGGGATAATAATGCCACCACTACCCATTCCCCCATCTGTGTAGTCCTTCATTTCCTTCAAAGCACTCTTGCATTCTTTATTTTATTTGATCTCCTCAGCACTCTGAGATAGGCCAATGGGAGACTATTATCCTCATTTCACAGATGAGGAAACTGAGGCTCAGAGAGGTCAAGTGACTTGTCCAAGGTCACCTACAAGTGAGTGATGAAACTTATTGAATTACAGATTCCTAACTTCATGGTTGGTGCTCTTTCTACTACAGCTTATTATCAGAACTAATGCTGAGTTTTAAAAAAACCATCCACTTCTCAGACTCTGTCCCACAGGAATATTTTTATAAAAGAAGGTACACGTTTCTGTACAAGGATGATCACAACATTGCTTGCAAATGACTGTTTGCAATCTGACTGCCCATCAATGAAGAACGGGTCAAAAATTATGGAACAGCCATTAATGAATTCTACATGGCTTCCAAAAGAAATGAAGTGGCTCAAGGTGTATTCACAGGAGGAATAGGTATGCTGTTTGGCTGAGTGTAGAGGGGAGGAAGAATCCACTTCCAAGTTCATGTGGTGGTTGACAGGTTTCAGTTCCTTGCAGGTTGTCAAGACAAAGGGCTACAGTTGCTTGCTCTTTGTTGTCTCCAGCCACCTTCAGTTTCTTGCCACATGGGCCTCTCCGCAGGGCAGCTCACGACATGGTAGGTGGCTTCCCAAAGTTGCAAAAAGAGAGAGTCTTCTAGCAAGATGGAAGTTATAATCCTCTGTAATCACAGGAGTGATGCCCTTTGCTGCATTCTATGGGTTAGAAGCAAGTCGCAAGTTCTACCATCACTCAAGGGAAGGGATGCCACAAAGACAGGCATACCAGGAAGCAGGAGTCATGCGGGCCATTTAGAGTCTGTCCCCACAGGGGTCAGCCATCTTTTTCTATAAAAGCCAGACAGCATTTATTTTAGGCTTATACATCAGACAGTTTCTACTGCATCTACTCAGTTCTGCCTTTATCACACAAAAGCAGCTATAGACAATATGTAAACCAATGACTGTGTTTCAATAAAGCTTTATTTATGGACATCAGCATCTGAAATTTATATCATTTACACATGTCACAAAATATTCTTTTGATTTTTTGTCCCCAATCATTTAAAAGGGTAAAAACCACTTTTAACTTGCAGGCTAGACAAAAACAGGCAGTGGGCCAGATTATGGGCCATTGTTTAGCAATCCCTGCCCTCATTTAGCAGTTGGAAAAATTAAATTTTTGCATATCAAATTTTTTAATGTGAGTTACTCCAGAACTGAGGCCTCAGGACAGCCTCTCTACGTGATCAACTTCCGCTCATTGGAATTGTTCAGTTTAGAGACTCTGTGACTCTGTTCTGAAGGAGGGAAACGATCCCTGCATTTGCTAAGCCTCGATTCCTTTCTCATTTTCAATATAGTACATTAGGCATGCAGAAAGGCGAATTGGTCTTTTATTTTTTTTTATTTTTTATTTTATTTTATTTTTTTGAGATGGAGTCTTGCCCTTTTGCCCAGGCTGGAGTGCAGTGGTGCAATCCCAGCTCACTGCAACCTCTGCCTCCTGAGTTCAAGCGATTCTCCTGCCTCAGCCTCCCAAGTAACTGAAATTATAGGGGCCCACCCCCACACCTGGGTAATTTTTGTATTTTTAGTAGAGATGGGGTTTCACCATGTTGACCAGGCTGGTCACGAACTCCTGACCTCAGGTGATCCACCCACCTTGACCTCCCAAAGTGCTGGGATTACAGGTGTGAGCCACCATGCCCGGCCTGGCGTATTCGTCTTGAACTGACTTGTTCCGAGGCTAGGAAGTGACCCCGATTAGAACACACAGGCCACAAATGAGGCACCCAAGTCCAGAGGGGGCAAGGTGACTGCTCCTCACTGCTAAGGAAAGGACTGGACACCCAGCCTCCCGCCGCCCAGTGCAAGGTCTTCCTGTCTGCCATGTCAGCCCACTCTGATCTTTCCTTGTTCTCACTCTCACTATCATTCTCTTTCTGTGTATGTGTGTGTCCTGCCCCACCTCCAATCCCCTAAGCCTACCCAGAGCCCCCGGGGGCCTGGCAGAGTGCCTCCCTTCTCTTCTGCCTGCTCATCCTTCTTTTATTTTGAGATGGAGTCTCACTCTGTCACCCAGGCTGGAGTGCAGTAGTGCTATCTCAGCTCACTGCAACTTCCGCCTTCTGGGTTCAAGTGATTCTCGTGCCTCAGCCTCCCAAGTAGCTGGGACTACAGGCTTGCACCACCATACCTAGCTAATTTTTTGTATTTTTTAGTAGAGACAGGGTTTCACCATGTTGACCAGGCTGGTCTTGAACTCCTGACCTTGGATGATCCATCCACCTCAGCCTCCCAAAATGCTGGGATTACAGGTGTGAGCCACTGCATCCAGCCTGCTTATCCCCTTTGCCTCTCTCACCCAGGCATTGACTGGGGCATCCAGGTGGGGGGTCCATGCACCACAAGAGGTGGGAGGAGGGAAGCAAGTTCTCCATGAGTCCAAGCGAAATGCATTGAGGGAATCTACAAAGGAAGCATATGGCAAATAGATGCTTGCTGAGCTTTTAGCTTTTAGCTTTGGAGAGGAAAGAAAGAAAGAAAGAAAGAAAGAAAGAAAGAAAGAAAGAAAGAAAGAAAGAAAGAAAGAAAGAAAGAAAGAAAGAAAGAAAGAAAGAAAGAAAGAAAGAAAGAAAGAAAGAGAGAGAGAGAAAGAGAGAGAGAAAGAAAGAAAGAAAAAAAGAAAGAAAGAAAGAAGGAAGGAAGGAAGGAAGGAGAGAAAGGAAGGAGAGAAAGGAAGGAGAGAAAGAGAGAAAGAGCGAGAGAAAGAGACAAAGAAAGAAAAAGAAAGAAAGAAGGAAAGAAAGAGCAAGAGAAAGAAAGAAAGAAAGAAAGGGGGGGAGGAGGGAGGGAGGGAAGGGAAAGGAAGGAAGGAGAGAAAAAAAGAAGAGAGAGAAGGAAGGAAAGGAAAGAAAAGAAAGGGAGGGGAGGGGAGGGGAGCGGAGAGGAGAGGAGAGTTTGACCTGGTGTCTCCTCCAAAGGCTCCCACTGGACTGGGAGGAAAAGTAGTTCCACATGGCTACAACAGAGGCTGTTCTCACTCAATTTTTGTTTGAGGGTTTGTGAATAATAAATGAACAGTCACTTAATGAAATTATACCCAGGGGCTTAAAACCGAGCTTGTCTCTAGACAATAAAGTCTAGAGTGATCTTTTAAAAACATTAATGGTATCATGCCTCCCCCTGCTTGATATCCTTAGGATAAAATCCAAACTCCTCCCCACAGACTACAGCCTTGCAGCCATACAGCCCTGCAGCCCGAGCTGCCCCTGCCTGTTTCTCCCCACTCCTACCCCTGCCTTCATATTGTCCACACCTTCCTGGTCTCCTCTCTATTCCTTCAATAACCAGGCTCATGCCCCCCTCAGGATGTTTGCATTCTCTGTTCCCCCTGCCTAAAAGTTCTTTCCAAGCTCAGCATGGTGGCCTGTAGTCCCAGCTACTCGGGAGACTGTGGAAGGAAGATTGCTTGAGCCCAGGAGTTCAAGTCCTGCCTGGACAACATAGTGAGATGCCCTCTCTAAAAATAAATAAATATGTATGTATGTATGTGTGTGTGTATGTATATTATATACATATATATAAACTCTCTACATGTATACATATGTCAAGAGCTTTTCCCCAAAAATGTGTACAAATAATAAAACAAAACTCTTTCCTGGGACTTTTGGAAGGGTTGATTCCACATCATTCAGGTCTCAATTTTAATGTTGCCTTCTCAGAGGGGCCTCCATCCACCTCCCATCTGAAGGAGTCATGTACTCTTGCAATTCTCCGCTCTGCCTGTCTGTTTCTTTCATATCCCTTAACACCCCCTGCAATCATCCTCTTTGTTTATGGGTCTATGGTCTTCTCTCACTTACTGCTACATCACCAGTACACACTGCAGCACCTGGCACACAAGGGCAACGCCATAAATGTTCATTGAATGAACCAATAAATGATTCCTTTTTTTTTTTTTTAATAAAGGATAATTGCAACCCCAGTGTCCTTCGATGGGTGAACGGTTCAACAAACTGTGGTACATCCATGCCACCAATACAACTAAGCAAGGAAAAGGTGGAAATTACTGATGAACACAAAAGCTTGCCTGAGATCTCAAGTAAATTCAGCTGAGTTGGGGGGAGAAGCCAATTTGGAAGGTTACATACTGTGTGATTCCAGTTATGCAACATTCTTGAACTGTCAAAACAGATGAGTGGTCTCCAGAAGTTGGGGATTGGGGTCAGGGGAGAAAGTGTGTGTCTGTAAAGGAATAGCATGAAGGATCCCTAAGGTGATGAAACTGTTCTGTATCGTGATTGTGGAGGTAGTTATACAAAGCTACTCATGTGATCAAATTGCACAGAACTCTATACATGCATGTACACAAATGAGTGCTTGCAAAACTGGTGAAATATGAATAAGTTCTATGGATCGTATCGAAGTCAGTTTCCTGGTTTTGAAAGTGTACTAGTTATGGAAGATGTTAACATTGGGGGAGGCTGGGTGAAAAGTGCATGGGACCTCCCTATATACTCTTTATTTTGCAACTTGCTATGAATCTACATTTACTTCAAAATTTAAAAGGTTTTTTAAAGTTCTGCACAATCAAAAAAAAGACAAATTAAAATATTTTAAATATTAAATTCATTCATAGGCAATTTTGTTATTGCCATTGTGATATAAAGTATATCTGATACAATGAAAAGTCTTTTGCAACAATAGTTGTGCAACGTGCTTTGCCTCTGATATCAAAGAACAATCCTTTTGTCTTATTGTTGAATTGGCATTTCTACCTGATTAATATCTAACATGGATAGCTATTCATAGATACTTGACTGAGAGGTAGAGCATGAATGATTCAGGACCCAGGTCTCCTAATTCTAAATTCTTCGTCTTCCCCTTTTCCACCAATGACAGTTTGGGTAACTGTTTGGAAATCCTAAAGTAACTTAAGTGTATTCAGATTTTCAGGCTCTGAAGCCTGCACCCATTCCCTCCTCTAGAGGTGCTGTGGCCTCCCAGTCCCAGCCAACTCTGAGAGGCTAATTAGCACTGCTTTTCAAAAACTCAAGGTGGACTAAGAGAGAAAAGCAGCTCTGTTGGTTGTTGCTCATTTGCGGATGTTTTCCCTGCAAAACCACATCAAAGCAGGGAAGCCCACCGTGGACTTGGCCAGAAACCAAAGCTTGCTGGCCAATCTGAGCAGCAGCAAGTTTCATCAGGTAGAAAACCATTTTATCTTCTGGGCCCAGATTCCTCCCTAGAGTGGATGGAGGCGGAGCATCTCCCAAGCAGCAAAGCTCTTTCTAAGCTCTGAGCTGGCATAGGGAGCCCCCAACTTGAAGAGTCCTATCCTGAGCAGGTGGGATAGAGATGGGAGGTGAGCCGCCAAACATACCCCACAGATGGTCACTCCGTGCCTACCAGGTGCAAGGCAGGGTCAGTGTGCCTTTGGGGAGGAACCCCATCACATTCAGTATTGAAAAAATTAAAATGTGTTTTAATCTTCCCGAAAGATTAAAATCTTCCCGAACACACGCTGATTTTTTTTTTTTTTTAAAGAGACATCAGAGGGGTTGCCCTGTTAGAAACTGAAGAAGGCAAACAATAAAAATGCCATGGGCCCCACCTCCTCCCTCTCCACACAGGTCTCCAGGAGATTCCAGCATTCAGAACACACAGAGGAACATGGAGAGTCTCCCAGCGAGGAGTCTATATTGATGTGAAAGCAGCTCAGGATTTAGCAGGATACATGGATTGGAGTGGTAATGGGAGTGGGGTTAATTTGCTGTGCTGGGGAGGGCATTTCAGCAGGAGGGACCAGGCATACTCTGATGCCTCTGGTCCTGTCTCTCCAGATGCAGTGGGGTTTATAGCCATCTCCTCAGCCATGCCCTGAGCTCCCTGATGAAAGAGTCCATGGCTTTCATCTTTTTTTCTTCTTATTTATTCATTAAAAAAAAAAACGTTTTGAGATAGAGTCTCACTCTATCACCCAGCCTGCAGTGCAGTGGCACGATCACAGCTCACTACAGCCTCAATCTCTGGGGCTCAAGCGATCCTACCATCCCAGCCTCCCGAGTAGCTGGGAATACAGGTGTGCACCACCACATCGAGCTATTTTTTTTCTATTTTTTATAGGAATGGGGCTTTCCACTATGTTGTTTAGGCTGATCTGAAACTCTTGGGCTCAGGCAATCCCCACTCCTTGGCCTCTCAAAGTGCTGGGATCATAGGCATGAGCCACCGTGCCTAGCCCACTTTCATCTTTAGATCTCAAGTGTCTGGCACTGTAACTGGTACATAATAGGCACCAATAAACTTTGAGTGTGTTAAAAGAAAAACCTTAGACAAATTAAATTTAACAGAGCTTAATTGAGCAAAAAAAAAATGAGTGAATCAGGCCACCTCCCAAACCAGAATAGGTTCAGAGAGGCTCCAGTGTTGCTGCGTGGTGGTAGCAAATTTATGCATAGAAAAAGGAAAGTGGTGGACAGAAAATGAACAGGTACAGAAACAGCCATAGTGGTTACAGCTCAGCATTTGTCTTATTTGCACATGATTTGAACAGTTGGCTGCCTGTGAGTGGTTGAAGTACGACTGCTGGGGTTGACTGAGACTCAGCTATTGTTACAGAGGCATACTCCTAAATTAGGTTTTCAGTCTGGCTACCCACTAAATTAGGTTATGGTTCAACCATAAGGACCCAAGTATAGGAGTACACAGGCTTTCTCAGGCAACATTTTAGCTTGAAATTAACAAGTGAATGAATGAATGAATAATGAATGGTTATTCTCCTGGTAATGAAGATTAATCCATGATTTCTGAGCTGTGGAGATGATGCAATTTTATATGTTTTAGAAATACCACCTTGATAGCCCTATGTAAGTTTTGCAGTAGGATGAGGGTTTGGGAATTTTAGCTAGGCGTCCTAAATCTGCGAGGATAGGGCAAGTCACTTTAATCCTCCTCCACCCTCAACTCTTACCCTGCTCTTGTAAATAAAGAGCCATGTTGGGGCTTGGTGCATATAGAATCTGAAAACCCTTGGAGTTGTGAGGTTTGGGCTAAATGTGACAGTCACCTTCCAGTCACTGTGTGTTATAGGGACCTTGGACTCCATAAGTATTTGTTCATTCATTAAATGAAGAGGCCTGGGGAGTATCATGACTTTGGGAGTATAGACCTTTGTCAGTTCTTAGCTTTGATCCTCCTTCCTATGTTAGAGAAATTCCCCACCTTATGAATCTTATTGAAAAGAGACTATCTCACACAAAGGAGGCAGAAACCCAAGAAATTGCTTACCCAGCCTTCCTTGCAGCCAGAGTAGTGACAGGGACTGAAGCTAGCCAACCAGATGCCACCACCTCCCCGGACTTCAATAAGGTGTCAATGACTCCCATTCCATTCCTCAGTCATGAACTTCCTACAGGACAAATACCACGGTGGATCACTGCAGACTCCAGTGACATCCAAAGAGCACTCAGGAGATCCAAGGACTCCTCCCTCCCTGCTGCCACAGGTCACAGTGGCCCCAGCTCTGTCCATACCAAGAGATGCCACCTTAAAAGAGAAGCAGAGCAGATCCACCACGTTTACCCAACTCAGAAGGACTTCAAATTCACAATGGAGATTTCTTGATTCAATATTTCAGGTTATAGGCCATGCTCCACTGTCAAAGGCCAGAGAGTACCTGAGAATTTTTTTCTATTCTCTTATTCTCTGAATGTTTTAAGGAGGCAACACTTTGAGGTTGTTTTACACTAGATAAGAAGTTAAAATCATAATGTAGAGGCTAGTAACATGGACCCCAGAATAAGAGAAACTAGTACTTTGCACTAAAACCCTCCAGCTGTGTGACTTTGGTACCTAGCACGTGGCGAATTCTGTTCATTGTAGCTACTGTTACTCTTACTAACTGAGAAGACTGAGGAGTCAGGGTGGGAGAGAAGGAGAAGGGACAGGCTGACTCCAAAGACTTGGCCGTATGCCTGGCTGAGCCGGCCAGACAGTGGAAGAGGGATTAAATATACTCAGTGGAGCCCTGAGGGCAGAGGAAGAACTGAAGGTGTTTGGCCTGGATGTAAGACTTTCTAACAAACATCGGAAGATGTGCCAGGGTTGCTCCATGGAGAGCATAAATCTCCAGTATGGAAGGATTTTAAGCCAAGGCTGGAGAAATGCTTGGTGAGCTATTGGAGAGAGGATTAAATAGACATCTGATCTGATCTAAAGTTTAAGCAATGAAACCTCCTTTTTAAATGAAATGTTCTGTGACACCCTAGTCAGTGCTATGACTACCCAAAAGGCATACCAAGCACATCCTCGGAGCCTCAGCAAAGTAGGGAAGGGGAGAGAGAGAAGTTCCATTCGAATAAATGAGCTGGAATCTTTCAATTGGCATACTTAAAAATGAGTTACTTTCATGGCAGCAATTAAAAACAAGCTGTATGTAGGAAAGGGGGCACCACAGCCTTGGCAGTACTCAGTATGCAGGGCTTTTAAAGTCTTAATTTGGTCCTGAACCCACTATAACAAACAGACCAAAGCAGAACTGTTTTGGAGAAAGTAGGAGCAAGACCCTTAGAGAGTCCCAGAGCCCAGTTTGAAGAATCCCAGAGATTCCGTCTAGACAGAAGGTGGGGAGGTGAGGGGAAGTTATTGCCATTATTACGCACACTGGCTTATGTCAAGCCCTGCTTAGAGTTTCGTCTAGGATATTATTTAACTTAAATTTGCTTAATAATTTTAACTTTTCCATTTTTCTTCCATATCTATTATCTGAGTTCTACTTTTATAACATTCCGTAAGGGAGACTGAAGAGTGGCTCCTTTATCTATATCTTACAGATGAGGAAATGGGTCCAGATCATACAACATTTTTCAGTGGGGAATTTATAATAGGTAAAAAGTGGAAGCAGAAGAGTATGATGAACCCCTATGATACGGTTTGGATCTGTGTCCCCACCAAACGTCATGTCAAATTGTAATCCCCAGTGTTGGAGGCGGGGCCTGGTGGGAGGTGATTGGATTGTGGGGGTGGAGTTCTCCTGAATGGTTTAGCGGCATCCCTTTGGTGCTGTTCTTTTGATAGAGTTCTCATGAGATCTGGTTGTTTAAAAGTGAGTAGCACCTCCTGCCTCATTCTCTCTTCCTCCTGCCTCACTCTCTCTTCCTCCTGCCTCACTCTCTCTTCCTTCTGCTCTGGCCATGTGGAGTGCTGGCTCCCTGTTTGCCTTCTGCCATGATCGTAAGCTCCTGGAGGCCTCCCCAGAAGCAGATGCTGTTGTACTTCCCGCACGGCATGAGGAAACATGAGCCAAACTTTATAAACTTTCTTCATAAAGTACCCAGTCTTGGTATTTCTTTATAGCAGTGCAAGAAGGAACTAATACACCCTAATTATCTATTATTCATCCCTGACAACAACCATCAACCCCTGGCCAGTGGTACCTTATCTATACCCTACCCAAGTTCTCCTTCTAGTTTTATTTGAAACAAATCCCAGCCATTATATTATTTCATTCGTAAATATTTCCATGTGTATCTTTAAAAGATTAAGATTCCTCTCTCTTTTCATAGCATAACCACAATACTATTATCATACCCCCCAAATTAAATACAACTCTTTAATATAATCAAATATTTGATTATATTTGACATAAACCCTCTTTGGGGTTTATGTTTCCAATTATTTGGAAAATGTCAGAATTTTTCCTTTTTTTTTTTTTTTTAATCATGATCCAAGTAAGGACCACACATTTCAATCTGATGATAAATTTTTAAATAGCCTTTTAATCTATACTCTATCTCATCTTGCAATTTATTTGTTGAAGAAATTCAGGCACTTGCCCTATGGAGTCACTCATAGTTTGGATTTTCCTGATTGGATCCCTCTTGTGTGACTCAAGTGTTCTTCTCTCCTCTCCCTCCTCTGTATTCCCTGTAAACTAGTATTTGGTTCTGGAGGCATGATCAGATTTGGGTCACATAGATATTTATGGAAAGCAGGAAATAGCCTTGCTGTGATGATACCCATGCTGTTGGTCCCACGCATGACTTCCATCCCTGCCACCCCGGTTACTGTTCATGAGCCATTGTGCAAACACTGAGCTAGCTGAAGACAGAAGTAGGCTGAGATCCGTTGGCTGAGTGATCCTAATTGCTCAGTTGTTTAGTCCCCTCTTTTGCAGTGAAAGCTTCTTGCTGAGCATTAAGGGGTCAATATAAAGATTCTCACACCTGGTTGGGCACAGTGGCTCACGCCTGTAATCCCAGCACTTTGGGAGGCCAAGGCTGGCAGATCACACGAGGTCAGGAGTTCAAAACTAGCTTGGCCAACATGGAAAAACCCTGTCACTACTAAAAGTACAAAGTTAGCCAGGCATGGTGGCACGTGCCTGTAATCCTAGCCACTCAGGAGGCTGAGGCAGGAGAATTGCTTACACCTGGGAGACGGAGGTTGCAGTGAGCCAAGATCACACCACTACACTCCAGTCTGGGAGACAGAGCAAGACTCCGTCTCAAAAACAAACAAACAAACAAACAAACAAAACAAAAAAAATTCCTCACACTTTGGGCCCACTCCCATAGATCCATCCACAAACCTTTTCTCCAAAGTTCTTTGTCCCTGATCTTCCAATGTTGCTTCTTTTAGGTTCCTGACAAGCCAGCCAAGCAATTCACCACAGCCCAGAAATCTGTGTTTACTCTTTCTTTAGGCAACTGCTCTGTCCACAAAAAGAAAATGACCAGATGTAGGAGATACAGGAAAAAACAAAGTATTTTTTTCTTTTCCTATACAGTTAACACAGAACACTTCACCTGTGTGTATGGAATGGAGAGAAGTCACCAATATGTATAAGGGGATTTTTCCTCACATACCATCCAAGCAGTTCTCCAGCAGATACCAACTGTAATTGGTATCCTATTATTAAATTCAATTCTAACACTATCTACCAGGAGTTAGATCCCACAGGTTGAGGGCTCAACCTCACAAGACTGCCCCAACTTCAGATGCCAATTGCAAGCTCTAGGTTGTGACCTGTGCTTCTAACAGGCTATAAATCAGTGTTCCTACCACCCCCTCGTTAGGTTCAATTCATTTACAAGAAAGGCTCGGGAAAATACATTTACTAGTTTATTATAAGGGATGTTACAAAGGATATGAATAAACAGCCATATGGAGGAGAGACATAGGGCAAGGTACAGGAGAGAAGGGGCACAGAGCTTCTATGCCCTACCCGGGTGCACCACCCTCCAGGCATGTGTTCAACTATCTTGAAGCTCTGCAAACCTGTTCGTTTGGAGTTCTATAGAGGCTTCATTAGGTAAGCATGATTGATTACATCATTGGCTACTGGTGATCAACTTAGCCTTCAGCCCCTCTCCCAGCTCCAGAGTTTGAGGAGTGGGCTGAAAGTCCTCTGATGACCAGCCCCAATCCTGAAGCTATCTAGGAGCCAACAGTCACCTCATTAGCATACAAAAGACATTCTTATTCTGGAGATTCCAAGGGTTTTAGGAGTTGTGTGCCAGGAACCAGGGCCAGAGACCAAATGTGTGTATCTTATTACGTCATATCACACCAGGTGTCCACTGGGAGGTCTCCTGACTGCTGTCTTTTAGGGCCATGCTGAGAGAGGCTGTAGTGCATCCACAGTCCACTTTGGGCCTGCAGCTACCACTAAACTGACTTATGCATGAACCAAGATTGAACTTTTTCCTCCTCTGTCAGCTGGTCATAGGGAGCACCCTCCCTCCTGCCCAAGACCATAGGTGTGAGCTGAGGAAGACGCACTGAACAACAGGGGTAAGGGATATGGACGTCAGGACCATCTATCTGTGTGGTTTACTTGCCCCCTACCCTAACCTGCATAGACCCGGTCTCCAGTGTGCCACTTTCATACACAATAGATTTCTGTGGCCCAGACCATTCACCTCCCTTACGCCACCGTATGACTTGGTGGCTCTAACAATATCCAGCTCATGGCCTCATGGCACTTGACTTCCTGTGGTCAGAGGCTCAATTTCTACAAAGGCCCAGGAACATGTCAGGAGCTGTTCTTGAACTGATGGTGTATAATTCTCTGTTGCAAATGCCTTGACCTCCTTCTAGAACCCTAAGTGTTGTGCTACCACTTTCTCACGGGAGTTTGCTGGAAGCTCCAGATGGCATCTTTCCATCTTTCTCTGTCACAGATATATTTGATATCAAGCAATCTTCTAGGGTATATGAGTCAGGCAGCAGAGCTGCTTGTCCTGTAGTCTGAACCTGCTCTAGGGCCTGTTTTCCCTCTGGACCCCATTCAAAGCTAGTGGTGTCTGCATTAACTGATAAATGGGTCCCAGCAGTATTCCTAAGTATGGAATGTGCAGCTTCCAAAACCCCAAAATATCTACTAAGTGCCATTTTTCTTTCTTAGTGGTAGGAGTTTTAAGGTACAATAGGTTGTCCTTTACCTTGGAGGGAATATCCTGACCGTGTTCCAAAGCAGTAGACCCTTAAAAGCTTTATCAACATAGCAGGTCTCTGAATCTTCCATGCCCTTTCTCCTATACTCCAGAGCACATGTCTTTTACCAAGGCATACAGAGTATTTGCTATTTTTTTGCACCTCAGGTGAAATTAGCATGATTTCACCAATTTATCATGTCCCATGGGATGTTAATAGATGTTTCACACATACACACACAAAAACCCTCAAAGCTATATTAGCTATACTTTTGCTCTAAAAAATTTTTAAATCTCTACCTAAGAAAAATACTGGTCATCGGTGCCGTTGATATTATTATGCGATAATATGCTTTTTAAAAATGGTGTGTCTTATTGCAAAAATATGCAACCAGCCAAAAAGCCCATCCATCAATAAGTGGATAAAGAAACTGTGGTGTGTGTGTATACATATATACCATGAAATACTAGTCACCCATAAAAAGAAATGAAATAAAGGCATTCACAGCAACCTGGATTGAATTGGAGACCATTATTCCAAGTGAAGTAACTCAGGAATGAAAAACCAAATATCATATATTCTCACTCATAAGTGGGAGCTAAGCTATGATGATGCAAAGGCATAAGAATAACACAACGGGCTGGGTGTGATGGCTCACAGCTATAATCCTGCACCTTGGGAGGCCAGGGCGGGTGGATCACCTAAGGTCAGGAGTTCAAGACCAGCCTGACCAACACGGTGAAACTACATCTCTACTAAAAATACAAAAAAATTAGCTGTGTGTGGTGGCAAGTGCATGTAATCCAAGCTACTTGGGAGGCTGAGGCAGGAGAATTGCTTGAACTCAGGATGTGGAAATTACAATGAGCCAACACTGTGCTATTGCACTCCAGCCTGGGCAACAAGCACGAAACTTCATGAAAAAAAAAAAAAGAAAAAAAAAGAAGAATATAATGAACTTTGGAGTCTCAGGGGAAAGGGTAGTGGGAGGGAGTTAAAGACTACACGTTGAGTACACAGAGTACAGTGTACACTGCTCAGGTGATGGGTGCACTAAAATCTCAGAAATCACCACTAAAGAACTTATTCATGTAACCAAACACCACCTGTTCCCCACCACCTGTTCACCTGCCTTATTGAAGAATCCCAGGGAGCATTACCTGATCATAAACATGTGACATCCAATGTAGCTCCATCTATGTGTGGCATATAATAATTGATCCTTGTGTGATTCTTCAATGATTGCTATCAGCCTATGCTGTATGTTCAGACCCATAAGATCCAAATATATTTGTGGTGCAATTAAGTATTTCTTGTATCCTAGACATTTCTACTACCTCATAATTTTCATGGATCTAGAATAATTTTATTTTCTTTTTAATTGACAGATAATTGTATATATTTGTGGGATACGATGTGATGTTTTGATATAGTTCCCTGTATTAATGTGTTTTCACACTGCTGGTAAAGACATACCTGAAGCTGCGCAATATACAAAAGAAAGAGGTTTAACTAAGGTGCAATGTGGCTAGCAATATACAAAAGAAAGAGGTTTAACTAAGGTGCAATGTGGCTAAGGAATGCTTACAATTATGGCAGAAGGCAAGAAGGAGCAAGTCACGTCTTACATGGATGGTGGCAGGCAAACAGAGAGCTTGTACAGGCAAACTCCCAGTTTTTAAAACCATCAGATCTCATGAGACTCATTCACTATCATGAGAACAGTGCAGTGCAGGAAAGACCTGCCCTCATAATTCAATCACCTCCCACTGGGTCTCCCCCATGACACGTGGGAATTGTGGCAGTTACACTTCAAGATGAGATTTGGGTGGGGGCACAGAGCCAAACCATATCACTCCCACATGAGTGAGAACATGTGATATTTGTTTTTCTGTGCCTGGCTTATTTCACTTAGCAAACAAAGTTTTTTCTAGGTTTATCCATGTTGCTACTAATGACAGAATTTCCATCTTGTTTAAGGCTGAATAGTATTCCATTGTGTATACATACCACATTTTCTTTATACATTCAATTGTTGATGAACACTTAGTTTAATTCTATAACTTCACCAGTAGGAACAGTGCTGCAGGGAGCATGGAAATGCAAACATCTATCTACAGCAAACTGATTTTCACTCCTTTGGATATATACCGTAAAGTTGAATTGCTGGGTCATATGGTAATTGTATAGGAAGTTCTTAAGTAAAAAGCAGAATCATGTGCTCCCAAACTGGTTCTGACAGACAGCCACAAAGTCAGGCAGCCTCCAAATGAAGAGACAACCTTCAGTTTCTGAAAAGTTGGGAGAAGAGCTGTTCAAAATGAAATAATTAATTGCTAAAAATAATAACAACAATAAAGCACTGTACAAATATTGCAAAATAAGCAGTTGATCTTTTCTTCTTTGCTACATTGTGCAGTGAGAAAAATAAAATATAAAAATAGACTTGATATTGATCCTGATAACAAAGATCCAAAGCAGCTACCTTGCTCCTTATATTAAATGGAAAGATGGTATTTAAATAATGCAAAGAGATTTACTTCAATTTAAAAAATTTCTAGGGATCATACTTTATACCAAAAGATACACCTATATTTTTAAAATCTTGATCTATTTAGTTACTAACAAAATAAAAATAGTTTAAATTCTGGAATTTCACAATTTTATTCTAAAGTAAAAATATAAATCTCCCTTTGATAACTTCTTGCTGCAAAGAATCTATAAGACCATGTTCTGCTATGTAGCGTGACCCAATAACATTACTACATTTTAATCATCTTCATGTCCCTTCAATACATTGTACTTGTAAAAAATATTTCAGAATGACATAAGTTCCTTCTCTCTCTCTCTCTCCCCTTCCCTCCCTCCCTTTCTTTCTTTCTTTCCCGGGGTTTAGCTCTGTTGCTCAGGCTGGGTGCAGTGGTGCCATCACGGCTCAGTGCAGCCTCAAGTTCCTGGGCTCAGGGGAGCCTCTTGCCTCCGTCTCCCAAAGCACTGGGATCACAGGCGGGAGCCAAAATGCCGGGCCCTTTAGGCCATTTCTCAAGGGACAAGCTCCTCAACCTACATCTCCATTTTCTGGCTTTAGGACAGAACCCCTGTTTCTTGGGGGAGGAGATGGCCATGGTAAAATAATGGTAGCCATGAATATCCGCCAGGCAACTGTAGTGTCTGTGCCAGCTCTTCCTTCCACCCACGAGGGCTTAGGGAGCGGCGGTGGGGCCAGCAGTTTCAGCTTTTTCAGGAAGGTCTCTCTGTGCTGCCACCTTTAGGTCTCCTAAAAGTGCCTGTCCTGTTCCCTCAAACTACCAGATTGCAGGTACCTTTTGTCTTCGCAGATTCGTCTGAAACAGCCCAGCAACTACAGAGTTTCTCCAGGAGCCTCTGGCGCGTGTGCCTTAGTGAGCACCACCCTCTCTCTCTCTCTCTCTCTCTCTCTCTCTCTCTCTCTCTCTTTCTCTCTCTCTCTCTCTCTCTCTCACACACACACACATACACTCTCTCACACACTTTCTCTCTCTCACCTCTTTCCTGTCTCTTTCTCTCTCTTTCCTCTCTCTGTCTTTTCTCTCTCCCTCCTTCTCTCTTCTCTCCCTCTCTCCTCTCTCTCCCCTCTTCCTCCTCCCCCTCCCCTTTCTCTCTCTCTCTCTCACACACACAACTCCTTGGGGCTGAAGGGCACACCCCCAGCTCTTGCGAGTTCTTTGTGGACAGCCAGCACTGTGGTCCCTACGTGGAAACGGCCTCCTTTAAGGAATGTCACCAGACCCAAGGTTCCCCTTCCTTGACAGCCTGCCCCCAGCAACTGGTTGACAGAAGGGATGGACACCACCCACTGCTGCCTCTTTTCCTTCCCTTCCCTGTGGGATGCCACCCAGGGTTCTCTTTCTCTGTTGCCCACTGGCCCCACCCCCAGGGACCGCCCAGACCCCTTCCAGGAGGCATCTCCTCTGGGAAGTTTCTTGGGCCAAAACCTCCTTTTCCCACTTTAATCTGCGAAAGTTCCTGTTTTGTTTTGATTTATTTTTTCCTTTGGGGAAGGAAAGAGAGGGAGACTTTCAGAAGAGAAGAGGGAAAGGAAAAATAGAGTCATAAAACTGTGCTTCTGTAAAGCTCAGTCCAGTTGGCAACGGGATTTTATTCACATTATCTTAGGAAAGAGGAAAGGGGACTCCTCCCACCAGGCGGCGAAACTACAGGTGATCTTTGTTTTCTTTCTGTTGCTTTTTGCTTTTCTATATTTTCAGGATTTTTTTTTTTCAATGAGCAAATAATCAGAAGAAAAAAAAACAGTAAAGCTATTCTTAAGGAGAAAGGAGGAAGCCAGGCCACAGGGCTGGAGGACTGGACTTCAGTCCCTCTTCCTTCGGCACCCGCACCTCCTCCCCGCCCCCGCGCGGCAGCTCAATTGAGGGCGGCTTGGGCAGAGGAAGTGCGGCTGCGAAGCTCAGAGGCGGCTCAAAGCTGGGATTTCTGGTCGAGCAGATCCCCCCATTCTTTGCTTCCAGCCTCAAATCCCACGCTTACTCACTTCACAGCACCTACTTTTAACCTGCCAAATGCCACTAAATCTGCAAATTAAACCTCTGATTATAGAATTCCTTTTGATGTAAAAAAAAAAGTGGGGATTTTTAAAATGTAATTATTCATACACTAAGATTTTAATTGTGCTGCTTTTCTCCCTCTCTTGCCTTTTTTTTTTTTTTTTTCCAGGGCAAGGTGATTCCCCTGTGCTGGGCCTGCCCAGGCAGCGCCAGGGGCCGGGTGCAGGAAGGAGCCTGTAGGAGTTTTCTGATGGGGATCAGGAGATCAGGATGCTCCATTCCAGGGAGGTGGGAAGGGGTCTGGGCAGCAGCTGGTGGTCCCAGGAGTCTGCCCCACAGCCTCCCCATCTTAGCCACAGATGACAACTAGATGCAAGGCTGCAGTGTCATTTCAAATGTGGGGAACTTTGAGCCAAGCCCCCCAAGTCCCGGCCTCTGCGGCAGGTTCAGCACCCAAAGTGCTGGGACCTAGGCACGTTCTCTGGATGGACGGTCTGGAGCCAGCCTGTTAATGCAAGGAGCAGCGGGGACAGGGCCTGGGCTGCCCACTTTTCTCCAGCTTGCTTCTCCTTCCCCTCTCCAAGGTGCAACCACACAGATCTTTTTGCTTTTTAAAATTGTGGTAAAATACACATAACATAAAATTTACCATTTTAACCCTTCATAAGTGTACAGTTCTGTGGCATTAAGTACATTTACACTGCCATGAAACCATCACCGCCATCCATCTCCAAAACGTTTTCATCATCCCAAACCGAAACTCCATACCCATGAAACTTCCCATTCTCCCCTCCCCCCAACCCCTTCTAACCACCTATTCCCTTTTCTGCCTCTATGAATTTGACTACTCTAGGTCCCTCATAAAAGTAAAATCCATCATATAATATTTGTCCTTTTGTGTCTGACTTCTTTCACTCAGTGTAATGCCCTCAAGATTCATCCATGTGTCACAAAGTCATTCCTTTTTAAGGCTGAATAATATTCCACTCTATGTATATACTGCATTTGGTTTCATCTTTTGGCGATGGTGGGTAATACAGTTGTGAACATGGGCGTTCAAATATCTGTTCGAATCCCTGCTTTCAGTTCTTTGGGAATATGCCCAGAAGTAGAATTACTGGATCATATAGTACAGACTGATCTTTTAAACATGCAGAGTAAACCATTCTGTTCCACTGTTTGCAATAAAATCCAGGCCCCTCTTGGAGCCTACAAGGATCTGCCTGATAGGGTCCCTGTGGAGTCAGGGACCTCCTCTCATCCCATCATCCTTGGGGGCACGGCCACAACCACACTTACCTTCTCTGGGATTCTCAAACATCCCAGCCCTCCCCAGCCCTAAGCACCTGCTCTGGCCTGTGACTTTCTCCTGGAGTGGTCCTGTGATTGGTTATCCAGCCTTCATTCTTAGATTGGCAGCTCAGAGACCCTCCCCTGACCACTCCATTCAAAGCTGGCCCTGTGCCTCTCTGTCCCCATCACAGCTTTGCCCTTTTGCCTACTTTCCTTGATCTGGAATTACTTGCTTATTTATTGACTTGTCTCTTGCCTACTTCCTGACCTCCCCAAAGTGAAAGCTCCAGAGAAGTATGGATTTTATTTTTCATGTATGTATGCCGAAGACCATGCCCAGCTTGTTGCTGGTGCGCCTTAAAAAGTTGTTGAATGAATGAGTAAATGAATGAACGAATGCCTGAATCCAAGCCTGCATCTTTCCAAATAGGTGGAGTGGGGCCACTGAGGGTTCTTCAGGCCATAGACTGAGCATGGGTGTCTTGTAGGAACATAAATTTTACTTGAAGAGTTGAGGGGCAGACATTTTTTTTAAATTGAGACAGAGTTTCACTCTGTAGTCCAGGCTGGAGTACAGTGGTGTGATCATAGCTCACCGCAGCCTCTACCTCCTGGGTTCCTTGGCCTCTCAAACAGCTGGGACTACAGGCACACGCCACCACATCCAGCTAATTTTTGTATGTTTTTTTGTAAGATGGGGTGTCGCCATGTTGCCCAGGCTGGTCTCCAACTCCTGGACTCAAGTGATCCTCTCACCTGGGCCTCCCAAAGTGCTGGGATTACAGGTGTGAGCCACTGCTCCCGAAGGAAAGCAGTTTTATATTTGCATTTACTAAGACAAAATGCAACTAATAACTTTAAGGAGTTATTAGTTATTAGTTTCCTGGGGCTTCCATAACTATTATAAACTGGGTGGCTTAAACAACAAACATGCATTGTCTCACAGTTCTGCACGCCAGAATCTGAAATCAAAGTGTCAGCAGGCTTGGCTTCCCTTGAGGGCTCTGGGGGAGAATCTGTCCCAAGCCTGCCTCCAGCTTCTGGTAGCCCAAGCGTTCCTCGGCTTGCAGCTGGCATTCTTCCTATGTCTTCACATCATCTTCTTTCTATGTTTGTTTGTCTTCGTGTCTAAACGCCCCCTTTTCATTAGGACACCAGTCATATGGGATTAGGACCCACCCTAATGACCTCATCTTAAACTTGATCATCTGCAGAGACCCTATTTCCAAATAAGGTCACAGTCACAGATCCCGGGGTTTAGGACTGCATCATTTTTTACGGGGTCACAGTTCAACTCATAACAAGGAATGGCATGGAAATGTGCATGGGTGGTTTAGATGTGGCGAGAACTTTCATTTATTTAGCCCCTGTAAACAGCTGCACTGCCAGGGCAGGTGGATTGCGTTGTCATGTTCTCTCTCCTCCACTGAACTTCAGAGAAAAAGACTGAAAAAGCCATGGCTGTTTTACAAATCAGGCACCTGAGCCCAGGGAGGGGACGTCCTGCCTCTGGTCATGAGGCTGTCTTAAGCAGAGTGAGTGCAGGAACACAGAGAGCTGACTGCCCTCCAGGGCTCTTTCTAGATCGGACCTTCTCAGGTGGAAGGGAAGTCTCCAAGATATGGAGATGGAAAATTGTGTGCAAAGACTTTTGTGGGGTGTACCCTCGGGAGATATGCCTGTGAGGAAGTGAGGAAGGCAGGACAGGTAGAAAGAAGATGACTCACAAAGCAGCTGCAATAGAGGACTCAGACAGTCCTGCAGGGGCCCAGGAGCTGTCCTTTGTATCCCAGCCTGGATCCCTGGGAGGAGGTGTAGCCTTGCCACCCAGGGCAATGTCCAGCAAGGGATGCAGCTGTAAGCAGTGAGCATCTGGTATTCCCAGCAGCTGGAGGATAGATAGGTGTGTAGACCCCAAAGAGGGAATCTGGGCAGAGCATCACAGCATCTATTACACAGCTGAGTAAATGTTCATGGACAGATGGGAAGGTCAGCAAAGTAAGAGCTCTTGGATGTGGGCCACAGTGAGCAGCACCAGCCCAGCCAAAATGACAATGATGATAGTGGAGGTGAACAGCAGGCAGAGGGAAGCCGTGACCTAGCAGCGTGGTCCTCAGCATGCCACATACTTTTCAGAGCCTCTGGTTTCTCATCTGAAGGCAGCGTTCGGGGCGCCTCACATGGGGTTGTGTGTCCTGCACCTGCCCGGCACACAGGAGCTGCACCACAGAATTCAGTCCTCTCCCTTCCCTCGTCAAGGCAGGCTGATCTCTTGACAACATTCCAGCATGCTTTGCCTCTTGCCTGGTGTATTAGTCAACTAGGATTTGACCACCATTACAAAGTACCACAGCTGAGAGACTTAAACAACAGGGCTTTATCATCTCACTGTTGTGGACACTGGAAGTTCAAGATCAAGGTGTTGGTGTCAGCAGGGATGGTTCCTTCTGAGGGTCACGAGGGAAGGATCTGGTCCAGGCTTCTCTCCTTGACTTGCAGGTGGCCATCTTCTCCCTGTGCCTTCACCTGGACTTTCATCTACACGTGTCTGTGCTCAAACTTCCTCTTTATAAGGACATGAGTCACGTTGGATTAGGGTACATCCTAATAACCTCGTTTGATTACAATCATCTCTTTATAGACCCTATCTTCAAACACAGTCTCATTCTGAAGTATTAGGGGTTAGAACTTGAACATATGAATTTTGGAGGGGGAAGAGACTGTGACATCCATGAGACTACACCAACTGAAACGCGTTCCCTGGAAGTTGAGTTTTATAACAAATCTCCAATATGAACATGCTTACCTGTTTTATTCCTCTTTTTCATCAATCTGAGAGCAGAATAAGGTGCATTCCTGATTTGCTTATTTACCATATTTGCATCATCTTACCTTTTTTAGCCATTGCTTATCACTTTGCACTATCCCATCCTCCACACTGCCCACAAAGTAATCTCTCTAGATCACAAACCACACCATTTCGGCTTCTTCTTCTTTTCTTCTTTTCTCTTCTTCTTCCTTTTCTTCTACCTCTCGTTCTCCTCCTCCTCCTCCTTCTTCCTCTTATTCCTCTTTTTTTTCTTTTTTTTTGAGACAGAGTTTCACTCTTGTGGCCCAGGCTGAAGTGCAATGGCGTGATCTCGGCTCACTGCAACCTCCACCTCCCAGATTCAAGTGATTCTCCTTCCTCAGTCTCCCAAGTAGCTGGGATTACAGGCGCCCACCACCACGCCCAGCTAATTTTGTATTTTTAGTAGAGACAGGGTTTCGCCATGTTGGCCAGGCTCATCTCGAACTCCTGACCTCGGGTGATCCACCCGCTTTGGCCTCCCAAAGTGCTGGGATTACAGGCATGAGTCACCGTGCCCGGCCTCAGCCCCTTCTTCTAATCATTCAGTCCCCCAGACCATCCACCCCAAGCCATCAGCCATCACCGATTGGGATAAAGAACAAGCTCATTAGAATGGCAGCCATGTCACACCACAGATGCCATTCTCAGGATGACCCTTGCCTCCCTCTTCACATGTACTCCATCACTTAGGATGCCTTAGCTGCAAGGTACAGAAAACTCAACTAAAACAGGCTCAAATATAACTAGCCTTGTCATCTCCCTAACAAAAAGTGCAGAGTGAGAAGCTGTGGGGCTGTTCAGCTCAGAGGTTCTCGGCATCACCTAGGCCCTTGCCCCCTCACCTCTGCTCTGCTATCCTTATAGGGGACAAGGTGGCTGCAGGGGCTCCAAGTTGCACTCGCTTTCACCCCAATGTCAAGAGGCAGCTATGGTCCTGAGTGAGTTTTCCCCATCTCATGGGCCAAAACCAGGTAACAGGCCATTTCTGAAGCTATCACAGGGGATGGGGTACCATGATTGGTTTACACCAGCCCGGCACTTCCCCGAATCCTAGGGCTCATCCTGACCCTCACCTTGCCTTTGAAGGATTTCCTGTCCCGTGCCTGGCAGGGCTACTAGATCTTTTCATTCTGTCATTCGACAAACCTCTGCTGAGCATCTAGAAAGCGCCAGGCGTGGACAATATGGCAGTGAACAAAAACAGTCATTTAGTTACCCTCATTTTGTCCATATTTCTATGATAATACTTGACATGTTTATTATGTTTTGTAGCATATATGATATTAGGCACCTCTCTGAGCCTCAGTTTCCTCATGTATAAAAGGGGGATAATAATGTACACCTCTTTGTTGCAAGATTTAGAGATAATACACCTAAAGAACCCAGGTGTGCTCAATTTATAGTTGATGCACAGGAGATGGTAACTCTTGCCCAGGCACCGTGGCTCATGCCTGTAATCCCAGCACTTTGGGAGGCCAAAGTGGGTGGATGGCTCAAGCTTGGGAGTTCGAGACCAGCCTGGGCAACATGACAAAACCCCATCTCTACAAAAACTAGGAACATTAGCCGGACGTGGTGGCACGCGCCTGTAGTCCTAGCTACTAACAAGGCTGAGGTGGGAGGATCACTTGAGCTCGGGAGGTTGAGGCTGCAGTGAGCTAAGACTGTGCCACTGCACTCTAGCCCTTGTGACAGGGTGAGACCCTGTCTCAAAGAAAAAAAAAAAAAGGTAACTCTTTACAGATGTGTTTTCCCAAGACAAAGGGTGTTTCTGTTGTGTCATGAACTCCTTTGACAGTCTAGAATATTTTCAAATGCATAAAATAAAATACAAGGGAGAAGAAAGGAAACCAATTATATTGAAAGACAGTTAAGAAAATATTTTAAAATATTTGAACACAGAACCATATGCTCTTTCTCAGTACTTAAATAACACAATATGGTGTCAGGTCTAATAATATATCAAAGTAGTGATGATGAGTGTTAATGATATTTCAAGGTTCCCACAACTGCTGTAATGTCATGTGAAAAGGTCTGTGATTTCTATTGTTGACAAAGACACAGGTGTTGCTAGGATTAGCTGGTTTGCTGCCGACATGCATATTTGAAGGAAGTGTTAACCTTTCGTTACAGGCTAAGGAAAATAAAAATATAGGGTTTTTCCCCCCCTTCAAGTTCTCAGACTCCCTGAATTCTATCCATGGACCCCTTGGCAGTTAATAGACTTCATGTTAAAAACCTGCCCCTGGAGTTGGAGCAAAAATGGATCTTTTTTCCCAAGGCCCTAATAATAGTATCCAGTACGGCCTCAATACCTGAAAGACCTTACTAATAGGTTTTTAAAAAATCGGTAAATGAGGCTGGGCGCAGTGGCGCATGCCTGTAATCCGAGCACTTTGGGAGGCCGAGGCAGGCGGATCACTTCAGGTCAGCAGTTCGAGACCAGCTGGCCAACATGGTGAAACCCCATCTCTGCTAAAAACACAAAAATTAGCCAGGCATGGTGGTAGGCACCTGTAATCCCAGCTATTTGGGAAGCTGAGGCAAGAGAATCACTTGAACTCGGGAGGTGGAGGTTGCAGTGAGCAGAGATTACACCACTACACTCCAGCCTGGGCAACAAAGCAAGACACCGTCTCAAAAAAAAAAAAAATCACTAAATGAGAACACACACAGAGCCCTTGTTTGGGCCTTCTTGCCAGACCTGGAGTCTAGAAGAGATTTAGGGTTTCCAGGGAGCTCTGAGACAGTCTTCACACCTGCAGCAGTGGCTGTGTCCACACAGTTTCATTTTCTGAGCTTTGGAAGATGGCCGCTTGAAACCTGCAGAAAACTCAACCCCAAACTGAGAGAACTGATCTCTACAAGCATCCCCAGGGCTCCTTTCCCAGGGCTCAGCCTGCCTTGGGCTGCCTGAGGGTATTGACAGGAGGCACTGCCGTAGAAAGTGAGAGGCCCTTGAGTTCTCCAGCTGCCCTGCCCTGATTAGCTGTGTGACCTTGGCTAAAGCAACTCTCCTCTCTGAGCCTCAGTTTGCTCATCTGTAAGAAGCAAGGGCTTGGGGGGATGATGTTTCTCAAATGGTGCTGCGGGCATGCATTCTTGCTGTTTCAGACTTCTCTATCAATGATATGTGTGGGGGAGTGGGGGAGTGGGAGGGTGATTTCATCTTGTTTTTTGTTTTTGTTTTTGTTTTTCTGAAAAAAGACATTTTCTGGATCATCAGTCTGGCCACCTTAAAAATAGTGTCTCAACTGTCACAAGCCAGTAAGGAGTAGCAGACGGAAGGGACACATATACAACGAGCTGGCAATAAGTGAAGACCATGTGACATGGGAAGTGCTTGGGATGCTGTGCTTGGGATATTTCCCTTTGGTTAGACTAGGAAAAGGACGGAAGAGCAAAGTTATTCCACCAAAATTGGAGATAAATCCACGGAATAAACAACAACAAAAATCACATCCTAGGAATGAAGTGCCGGAGTCCCTCTGCACTGGAGTCCTGAGGGTAGCACGTGATATAGCACATATGAACGAGATTGTTTTGAATTTTTAAAATTTTGTTTGTAGATTTGTCCATATTTAATTTGAATGTTCATTTCTGCTTATCCTTGTATGGGAACTATCAGTACAAGGAGTTCCTGGGTAATTTTATATTTGTACATGTTTAAGTAGCTTTATTACAAAAACAAAAACTGTTTCAGACAACATTGGAGGTATCTGTGATTTTTTTTTTTTCTTTTAAAGGAGGGAGGTGCCAATATGAAATCTGAAAAGCAATCAATTCAAAATATATATCCATTTGGGGCCCCATTTCCTCTTCACCCTGCCCCCCAACCTTCAGGGCCTCTAATTCCCAGAGAACAAGCTCAGACTTCCCTGCCTGTGGGGTGTCGGAGTGGGGCTGGGGGTGAGGTGGGGGCAGGAAGGGAGGTGGTCAGTCCTCTTTGAAGGAAGGGCCTTGGGTGTACTCTGCTGCCCTCTTCTGGCTACACAAATCATTGCTAGGTTTATCTTGGGCTTCGAAAATTTGGAGGGTGTGTTTGGCCCTTTGGGCAGGTGGCAGTGACCTTTAATTGCAGGACCGTTGCACAGAGCTCACCTCAATCCACCTAAGCCCTCATGGCCTGAATTGAGCCAATTTTACAAGCAAGCACTGCCCTGTTTGGAGGAAGCCTTGGATAAGGCATGATGGGAGGAAAACAATGATCCAAGCCAGGGATGAGATGAAGGGGAAAGGGCAAGAGGGTCACTTCCATGGGCTCCCTGGTGGCGAAACCAAGGAGAGGTTCCCGCAGTTTCACCCTGGCCTGAACGGTCCAAGCCCTGCCTCCATTCTCAACTGTGTCTATTACAGGGCTTCTCGGCCTTGGTTTACTTAGCTCCCGAGCATCCATTCAGGAGGAAGTCCCTTCCCCAGCCACAAAGACACCTGTGCCTGCAACAGGAGGCCCTGTGCCTTCTCCAGGGTGTTGGTTTACGATAAATCTTTGTAATGACCACACCACTGAGGAGAAGAAAACAGTCCTAACTCTAGAAGGCTCCCTGGGCACTCGCAGCCCTTCAAGACCCAGACCGTTCTTCCCCACACACCCCCAGCCCCCGACCCAGGCATCTTTCTGGGCCTGCAGCTCCTCCTACTGGTTCTTCTCCAGTTGAGCATTTGCAGTGAAGGCTAGGTGTGGGGCTAGGGCCTGGGTTTATGGCAGTGGCCTTTGAGGAATGGGTAGGTAGTGGGGAAGCAGACCCCTAAACCAACCTCCACAACACCAAGGTCAGTGCAGGGGTGGAAGGGTAAGAGGCGCCTGGATGCCTGCATGGGACAGCACATTGCTCAAACCATGGGGCAGCTCCTGGGCAAGGCCATGGAACTCCATCAACCCCAGCCAGATCTTAATTTTTACCTCTCCCTTGGTATCCAGCCCTGCCCAGCACATGGTAGGCCTCAGCATCTGCCCAGCTCCTGGTCCCCGGGAGGCTCCTCGGCTGTGGAGTGGAGGACTGACGGGTAGGGTCTGAAAGAGCAGATCTGAGAAGGACGACTCTTTTGGGCAAAGGCAGCAAGCTCCCAACACAGAAGCTCACCCTGTCCTCTTTCCAGGAGGCTGATGGCCCTGCCCTTGTTGTGTTGCTCACCCCGTTTCTCTGGGGACACAGCTGGGAAAACTCAGCAAAAGCTCCCAGGCCTCGTCTATCTCCCCCACTCCTCCAGCAGGGCTCACCCGGTTGGGCCTCCCTGCCAGCAGCTGGAAATCCCTAGAACCACTCTTACTTTCTTTCTACACCACCACCCTCCTCTGAGCAGATACCTGATCCTGGCCACCCTCATAGCGAGGAGCCCAGCTCCACATGCAGCCCAAAGTCAGAGGGAAGTTCTTCCCAAAGCTCCTGGCTCCATGCCCCCTCCCCAGAGCATCTGGCCCTTCTCCTAATGATGGATCTTCTCCTCTACCCTCTACCTCCCCATCTAGCCTTCAGACCACCACATACTGATTTGATGAGAACTTGGGGGCCCTGGGCCCAAAGCACTCCTCCTGCTATGGTGGTCTATCCCAGTGGTTAGGCTCACGGATCCTATACCCAGCCTACACATCCCTCCTCCACCACACACTGGCTGTGTGGCCTTGGACAAGTTACCTAACCTCCCTGAGCTGCATTACTTCATCTCTACTTCTTCCTAGACTCCTCATGAGGACTAAGGGAATCAATGTCTGGAAAGTGTTTTATAAAGGTCTCAGCACATCTTTGGTGCTCAAGAGAGGAACTGTACTATTCCCATCATCACTGCAAATTAACATAGTTTGTTAACTGGCTAGCAGAACCACTACTGACTAATCTGTGGCACATGGACCCCAGTGACCCTAACAGATCCTATTGCAGGGCATATTGGCTGGGCCAGGTCAACCTCTAACCCTGTGCCCAAAGCTGCATCAGCACCGTGGGGGGGCCACAGAACTTTATCCTTAAGGAAGAGGCAATATCACAGGCAAGATAAGACTAATTCACAAAGCAATTAGTAAAAAATACAAGATAGCTTAAAAGTACTAAATTGTTCAGTGCAGACTATAATTGTGTTAATAGTAAGAACCATTTGTATGGCATTTGAGAGTTTACCCAGCACTTGGAAATACATTATCTCATCTCACGTAATCCTCAAAGCAAACCAGCAAAGTAAGTACAGCTGTTCCTCAACTTACAATAGTTACATCCCAATAAACCCTTCGTAAGTTGAAAATATCCTAAGTTGAAAATGCATTTAATACCCTCAACCTATAGAAACATCATCATTTGGCCTAGCCTATCCTAAATGTGCTCAGAACACTGACATTAGCCTACAGTTGGGCAAAGTCATCTGTCAACACAGCACACGGTGGAATATGGGCTATGTATCCTCGTGATCGCAGGGCTGACTGGGAGCTGGGCTCACTGCTGCTGCCCTGCATTACAAGAGACTATCATACTGCATATCGTTAGCCTGGGGAAAAATCAAAATCTGAAGTCTACTGAATGCATATGAACTCAGTCTACTGGATGCGTGTTGCTTTCACACCATCACCATCCTAAAGCTGCAAAGTCTTAAGTCAGGGATCATCTGTATTGTTAGATGCAGATGAGGAAACCACGGCTCACACAGATTAAAAGGCTTAGTTGTGATCACTACCAGTAAGTGGGTGGCTCAGAAAAGACTCCACCCTGATTCTCACTTCATCTGGTACTAAGATCCTTGCTTTTTCCATTAAGTGGAGTGTGTGTTTGTGTATTAGTCTGCTCAGGACCGGGTGAGACTTAAACAACAGAAATTTATTTCCTCCCAGCTCTAGAGGATGGAAGTCTAAGATCGAGGTGTCCTCAGGGTTGCTTTAATTCTGGGGCCTCTCTCCTTGGCTTGCAGATGGCCGCCTTCTTCCTCTGACTTCACGCAGTCTTCCCTCTGTGCCACATGTCTATGTCCTAATCTCCTCTTATAAAATAAGGGACGCCAGTACCTCTGGTTTAGGGCCCAGCATTAAGACTTCATTTTAATTACCTTTTTAAAGACCCTATCTCCAAATACAGTTACATTCAGAGATACTGTGGATTCAACATATAATGGAAGTGACACAATTCAGCTCATAAGTGTGTGAGTGTGTGTGTGTGTTAGTGTTCCGGGGTGGGCACTTCTCCAGACTTCATCTTGCTCTCATCCTTCTTCTCATTTCCCCAAGACTCCCCGTGGCCAGTGCAGCCTCAGTTCAGGTTTCCTGTCAATGTGCGCTGTGCCTGGTGCGGCCTTTTTCTGGCCTCCCTCACAGGCATGGTGGCCTCTCAGAGCTGGATAGGTCCCAGAACCATTCAGGGGATGGGGTTTCCCTGTGACCTTGGCCCTGCCCTGAGGTCCTCAGAATATGGCAGCAAAGGAGAAGGAGCCACCTGCATGGGCCCGCCCACAGCAGGCACCAGTGCCAGTTAAAGAGGCCGGGAAAGCAGGCCTGCAGCAGCCCCTGGAGGACTCCTGGAGAAGCACAGCCATGCTCCCAGATCCATCCAAAAAAGGAATATGGCGGGCGGACCCAGGAGCACGGCCAGGGCCAGGGCCTGGGGAAAGATGGAGGGAGGCAGGCAGCAGGGCAAGCCCCATAAGAACGTGCCCGCTGACACAGGAGGCGGTGTGAGGAGAACTGCATGCCAAACTGGAGACCACAAGGTCTGGGTTCAAGTTCCGGCCTCTCTGTTCCGTGCCGCCACCCTGGTAAGTTACCTCAAGTTACCTCGTCTTTCAGAGTCTGGATGTTCTCTGTTCTCACCGGCAACACAGGGGAAACAGTAGCACTTGCTTCACACGCTGCTGTCAGGATTAAATGAGATAATTTTTGTAAAATGTCACCTGCCACACAGTAGGCGCTATCAGGGCTGCATAGTAACTTTTGTGGGTATTAGGCACTTTTGCTTTCATGGGTGTCTTCCTCTATAAAAAATACTTAAAATTCTATCGTACAACTGTGTTAGAAGAAAGATGAATAAAATCCCAGCTGGATTATACTATTTTCTTTCGGTTTTAAAAGAAATGAAGACATTTTCATGGGCCTCTAATGAATGGTGGCCCCTAAGCATTGGGCCTATCATATCTAATGGGTAAGTGGCCCCAGGGGCTGCATCAGTGTCTACTGCTGTGGATGTTAAAGTGTCTCAGAAACTGCCAAGTGTCGTGGCTGGTAAGGAGTCACTGTCACTCCTTTAAGAACACTCCTTCTGTCTTCCTGGGGTCCAGCATCCCTGTCCTCCCCTTTGGGTACTGATTGCAGTGCCTCGATGTCCAGTCTTCCAGCAGAGGGCACTACAGGCCTTTCCCTTTAGTCCCACGGCGATACGGGGCTGGGATGTTCTGATGGGGAATGCCAGGCAGGGACCGCACCTGGTGAGCAGCGCCTTCAGACCTCAGGCAGGCAGGGGAAGGGGACTCTGGAGGACAGATGCCCACTAGGTCATTTCACAGCAGCCCCCAGGGTGGCGGCAACAGCGTCCTCTAGTGGCAACATATTCCTCCATCCAACGTCTGCCTCCCCTCCCCTCCCCTCCCCTCCTAGGGGCCCCCAGCATCCAAGGCATGGGGTTTCTGTTGCCGTTCATGTATTTGTCTAAAACTCTCCTCAACCCACACAGGATTGGAACCTGATGAAATGGATTGGAACCTGAGTCAAATGGGCTCAATCCCAAGTGATGTATGAGCAACAGGGCCTTGACTCGGTTTGCACATTGATGCCAATGCTTTCCCACAGGGTCTCCATCTGGTGAGCCCCACCTCAACCTCTATGGATGCCAGCACCACCAGGGCCATGGCACCTCAAGCCTAGGCCAATGCAGGGCAGCGGGGGATGCCGCACACACCTCAGCCCACCACTCAGCGGCCCCCAGGGCTGCCCACAGTCCTGCAGCCCTTCTAGGAAGGGACCTGCCCACAGGATGTGCCGTCTCCATCACACAGAACAAGCATTTTATTCCAGGGATTGCCAACATGTGAGCAGGGTGGAAGTCTCTGACAAGGCGGGCTAGAACCTTTGGATGTGTTTTGGGGGCCAAATCAGCTAAGGCTCAGAGAGCATATAAAGGCTGCATGAAGGTGGTGAGCTGCCCCCACCTTCACAGGTCTGGGGTCCTAAACCCCTGGAGCCATGGTCAATCCTGTGCCCCAAGGCTCTTCTTCTGCAGGCCCTGAAACTTTCACTACAGCTCAGACACTGCCGCGTGGGCCAGGGACGGAGGGGGTGCTTCTGGCAACTGTTCACAGCCCCTCACTCAGCCTCCCTGTGACCAGGCACAGAGTAGCCAGGGAACGGAGCAAAGCCAGCTGGCTCCAGACCCAGCTGAGCAGCCTCCTGGGAACCTCCTAACCTATGCTTAATGGGGAGGGTCACAAGGCAGCTCAGAGGGTGCACCTCCCTGGGATCTGAAGCCTAAAGAAAGCCACCTCCAGCCAGGCTACTGGGAGGCGTTGAGGGCATGACCCCTCCACCGTCGGCTAAGGTCCTCAATGGTGTCCTGAAGCATCAGGGTCCAGTTGTCACCTCTCCGCATCGGGGTGCAGCGTGTCTCCTTGTGCTCCAGGGCTACGATCTCTGCAGGAGTCTCAGGGGTCAGGCCAGCAGCCAGGACAGCTTCCGGGAACTTGGCTGCAGAGGCAGGGGCAAGGCAGCACCGGGGAGTGCTGCTGGGGATGGGGGCAGGTGGCAGCAGGAGGACAGTGAGAGAATAGAGGGATGGGAAAGGAGAAGGTGGAGGAGGAAGGAGAAGAAACAGTGGAAGGTTAGGGATAGGGTGGGGTATGGAAGACAGAGACACAGACAGAAAATTGGTACCTCAAACTTATCGCTACAATGACGCCACCTGGCAAACTGCTCTTCCGGGTTGGAGGCCAGCTCAGCCACCTCCTCTGCCCCTGACTGTCCTTGGGATACCTGTCACGTTCCCTCTTCTGGGCCCACAGTTTCCAGGGCACAGTTCCACACAGCACCCATCACACTCCATTACAGCCATTTGTTCGTAGTCCTGTCTCTCCCACCGCTTGGAGAAGAAGAGGGCCCCTGAAATTCAAATGGTCCCTCAGTGGCCCAAGCCCCCATGGCCTGTACCTGGGCTCCTGCCTGTCCATCTGCTGGTAATGGTAGTTCACGGCCACCGCCGAGTGGGGGCACAGCAAATACTGGTTCTCATCCCAGCAGCGGCCCATGGTCTGGGTGATGGCTTCATCAGACACTGACTCGGATGTCACCACCTCTGAAAGCTGAAGGGTCCCAGGTCAGAAAGATGAGGTATGTTGGGAAAGCAGGGAAAGATGACAAAACCCCACTCTCCACCACAGACCCACACAAACCCCAGGGATCCAATGGGACATTCAGACCCAATGGCTCAGACGTGGCTCACAGTAAAAATCCGGCCTCCCAGTTTTGAGCTGACTCACTCTGCTTGGAGGAAGGATACATTTGAGTTTTATGTCAATCCATTTAGTCGGGATTTGGCTCCTAATCAGCAAATCAACAAATCAAGATTTGTTCAACAACTTGCCACAGCCAGAAGGCTCCAGGCAGCTTGGCTGCTGGCACACCTCCTTCCTATCAGTTGCTATTCAGCTCACGGAGCACCTCCTCCAGGAAGCCCTCCCCACTTCCTTCGGACAGAGGAAGACTGCCTTGTCTGTGCTCCCTCAGTGTGTTTGGTTTATTTGATCATCTTCTGAAAATGTATTGTATGCTTATAATACACCAAACACCCTGCATATACTTGACTGCAATAGGGATCATAGAGTATCATAGATTTTCTCTTTTTCTTTTCTTTTTTTGAGACACCGAGTCTCTGTCTACCCAGGCTGGAGTACTGTGACACGATCTTGGCTCACCGCAACCTCCACCTCCCGAGTTCAAGCAGTTCTCCTGTCTCAGCCTCCCAAGTAGCTGGGATTTATAGGCATGTGCCACCATGCCCAGCTAAGTTTTGTTTGTTTTTTTTTTAGTAGAGATGGAGTTTCACCGTGCTGGCAAAGCTGGTCTCAAACTCCTGACCTCAAACAATCCACCTGCCTCAGCCTCCAGATATTCATACAGCTACCTGCTGTGAATGAGGGTTCCCAGGCGGCAATGAATGTATTTTACTTGTCTTTGTGTTTCTAGCACCCAGTACAGTTCCTGGCTCACAGTAGATATATAATATGAATGCCATTGCAGCAAGTGTATAGCCAGAGAGAGAATGAAGGAGTGGGGGGTATGGTGCCTGTCTTCATGGAGCACCTCATTTATATGAGGAGAAGGAATGTGAATGTCAAACCATTAACCAAATAAATTGATCTTTGGGTACATCAAAAGAAGTACAGATTCCAGAAGGCCGAAATTCCACTCCAGTCTGCATTGGTATGGCTCAGCCTAGAGAACTGCATCCAACTTGGAAAACAACACTTTAAGGTGGATATTGACCATGCAAAATTATGTCATGCAAGGGACCACTAAAGGAAGTAGGAAGACTAACCTGGTAAATGAGGATTCTCTAAATACTGGAAACACTGAGATGTAGAATCAGACTGTGTAAGCTAGAAGGAGCAGATTCTAGCTCAACGTAAAGACTTTTGTAATGGTGAGAGCTGGTGTGAGGTAGTGAGGGTCTGGTCACTGGAGGTATGCACAGTCTGGATGGCCACTCAGTGGGAATGTGGTAGAGAAAATTAAAGGCAGCTTCAGAAATCCTTTTTTTTTTTTTTTAAACACAGAATAAGTACCATCACCACGTTGCATTAAAATAAAAACAATCCTTCCCAATTAGATTCCTACCATTCCAAGGGAATAAAATTTCTCCTTTTCCAAGAAAAATAAGACAGAGAAAGGGAAGGAGGGAGGGAAAGAAAAAAGAAAGTAAGAAGGAAAGGAGGGAGGAGAGAGGGAGGCAGGAAGGTGAGAGAGGGACGAAGGAGAGGGAGGGAGGAAAGAGAGAGGAAGGAAAAGGAAGAAAGGAAGAGCTCAACGGAAACAATGGTCTGTGTTCATACTGGATGGGCAAAATGGCTTCCAGTTGACAGTATTATTGGAAATTAACAACAATAAGAAGTAAAAATAAGTTAATATATCAAGCCATCTATTACCAGGAAGTATGCAAAGTGCTTCACATATATTATTTGACTTAAATCTCACAACAACTCTATGAGGTAGGCATTCTTACTATCGCCATTTTATAGATGAAGGAACTGAGGGACAGAGTTTAGGAAACTGGCCCAGTGTCTCAGCGCTCACTTGGGATTGAGCCCATTTGACTCTAAACTATGTTCTCTATTACCTCTCCTCATTCAATAAATTGTTCCACATAAAGCGTCAGTAAAAGTGACGGGCTCATAGCAGGTGCTCAAGAAACAGGTGTCCTCTTCCCTTGACTAGACTTCCAAACCCCAAGTCTGCTATGTGGCTGTACCCTTTCCTTTCTCTGTGGTGTGTGGGCAGTGACTGACCTTGCTGTGCAGTTCCTTGGGCAGAATCACACTTTGGGTCCTTTCAAACTGCTCCATGAGGGCTCTTGTCACCTGGCTGTCACAGCCAGAGAGTAGCCAGAATACCCTCTCCATGTTGTAGGGCACCTGGGCAGAAAGTCACTTTCAGGTCCACACTGATCTCAGCCCCATCCAGCCCCACCTAACCAACACCTGGGCCGGATCTGCACACCTCCCCCAGGCCTACCTGAATGTCCATAGCTGATGCCAAGGTTGATTTAACAGCCTCAGACAGAGAGAAGTCTCCCTGCTGGACAGTCCTGTGGATGATGTCATTGCGGTTCACTGCCACGACCAGACGGATGGGCAGGCCTATCTTCTGAGCAATGTACCCAGCTTAAGACAAGAGAGGAAGAGAACAATGGCTTTTTAGAAACAAAAGAAAAAAGTAAATTGGGCTTCATCAAAATTAAGAAACTTTTGTGCTTTTTGAAGCTTTTCTGCTTTAAAAAGGACACTATCAAGAAAATGAAAAGGCAACTCACAGAACGGGGAAAAAATACAATTCATATATCTAATAAGGGATTGTATCCAGAATATATAAAGAACTGTTGCAATTCAACAATAAAAATACAAATAACCGAATTAAAAAATGGGCAAAAGCAAATGTCCATCAGTGCCAGACTGGATTAAGAAAATGTGGCACATATACACCATGGAATACTATGCGGCCGTAAAAAAGGATGAGTTCGTGTCCTTTGTAGGGACATGGATGCAGCTGGAAACCATCATTCTCAGCAAACTATCACAAGAACAGAAAACCAAACACTGCTTGTTCTCACTCATAGGTGGGAACTGAACAATGAGATCACTTGGACACAGAAAGGGGAACATCACACACTGGGGCCTATTGTGGGGAAGGGGGAAGGGGGAGGGATAGCATTAGGAGATATACCTAATGTAAATGACGAGTTAATGGGTGCAGCACACCAACATGGCACATGTATACATATGTAACAAACCTGCACATTGTGCACATGTACCCTAGAACTTAAAGTATAATAATAATAATAAAATGGGCAAAAGAACAGGCATTCCTTCAAAGAAGACATACAGATGGCCAATGAGCACAGGAAAAGATGTTCAACATCATTAGCCGTGAAGGAAATATAAACAAAAACCATGAGCTATTACTTCACACCCTCTAGGATGCTAGAATCAAAAAGACAGATAATAAAAAGTGTTGGTGGGGATGTGGAGAAATTGGAAAATTCCTACATTGCTGGTGGTGACACAAAATGGTGCAGCCACTTTGGAAAACTGAAGTCTGTCAGTTCCTTAAAATATTAAACATAGAGTTATCATATAACAGAAATTCCACTCCTAGTTATATATCCAAAAGAAATAAAATATATGGTCACATGAAAACTTATACACAAACGTTCACTGCAGCATTATTCATAATAGCTGTGTTAAAACAATCCAAATATCTATCAGCTGATAAACTCATAAACAAAATATACCGCTGTATGGTATATACATATAATTGAAAAAGTACTGATACATGATACAACACGAATGAACCTTGAAAACATTATGCTAGGGGAAAGAAGCCAGGCACAAAAGACCACACACTGTATGATTCCTTTTATAGAAAATATCTAGAATAGGAAAATCTATATAGAGAAACAAAATAGATTCGTGGCTGCCAAGGGCTGGCGAAGGAGGTGGTCTAAGGAAAAGTGAGGAGTGACTGCTAATGGGTACAGGGTTTCTTTTTAGGGTGACGTAAACATTCCAAAATTGGTTATGGTGATAGTTGCATAAGTCTGTGAATATATTATACTAAAAACCACTGAATCATACACTTAAAATGTGTGAATGGTATGTGAATCATCTAGCAATAAACCTGTTTCAGACACACACACACACACAGAGAGAGAGAGAGCGAGTGTGAGGATGACTAGGAGCACATCACCATGCCCTGAGGCTGTTCTATGTGTCAGCCCCTCCCAGGGGCCAAAGTATTTCATAGATGGCTGACTACCGTAAAACACCAATTTTTGGAAGAGGAAATGAAAGTTCCAAGAGGTCAAAGTGACCTTTCCGAAGCCTGTTAAGTGTCAGAGTCAGGATTCAAAATATGCCTAAGTCCTGAGCACATGCCCTCCCTCGACTCAGCTTCCCAGACTACTCTCCCTGCACAGGCATCAGGGGAGGCCAGAGCAGCACCCTCAGTCCACCCCAACAGCAGTTCTTGTTTGCACAGAACAAGCAAGGAATTCCTCCCTTTAAGAGGTGTAGAGCCCGGACATGTGACATCATTTAGGAAGGTTTTACATATGGTGCTTTCATGAGCAGTTTCTCTCTGGTGAGTAGCTAAGGGGAGTTAGGGACAACCACACAATCCAACATCACTGTTAACCTGGCAAAACGCTTTCTCATTCTTTTTTTTTTTTTTTTTTTGAGACTGAGTCTCTCTCTGTTGCCCAGGCTGGAGTGCAGTGGCACAATTTCCGCTCACTACAACCTCCATCTCCCAGGTTCAAACGGTTCTCCTGCCTCCGCCTCCCAAGTGACCGGGATTACAGGCGTGCGCCACCACACTTGGCTAATTTTTGTATTTTTAGTAGAGATGGGGTTTCACCATGTTGGCCAGGCTGGTCTTGAACTACTGATCTCAACTTTCTCTTTCTTATTTCACCTGGTCCTCATGAGAACATCATGATATCCTTGCCTGACAGGGGAGAAATGGAGGCTCAGGAAGGTCCAGGGTCTTAAAGCCAAAGAGTTGGTTCCTGACAGAGCAAAGGTGGATAAGAACGCCCTCAGGAAACGTTGGTCACGTGTTTATTTTGTATCGAGCACTGTGGTAGGCTCTGGGCTGCAGAGGGCCACTGGCTGCACAACTCGGTGCATCACTAACTGGAGGGTGATGGGAATGGGGAGCATGGTGGGCTTTACCCCATGAGTGGCAAAGAAGCTATTCATTCCCTCCTTGCCTGCCAGCCCACTGTTCTCTCCACCCTTCTTTCAGTGGCAGAAGTCAGGAAGCCCCACCCAACCAACACCTGGGCCACATCTGCACACCTCCCCCAGTGGCTTCCTAACCACTCAGATGCTTCTGTGCTCTCAGCTAGACCGTCCTTGGTGCTCATCAGAACCAATGGCATTGCTGGAACTATCAGGAACAGTAATTCCCGTAGCCTCGCCAGCTCTGCAGCCAGACTGCCTGGGTCGCACTCCTGGCCCAGCTGCGTAACCAGGGCATGACTCCTTTCTCTGTGCCTTTGTTTCCTCATTATAAAATGGAAAGTGTCTTCTCCACAGATGGATAAATGAGTTCCTATGTGAAAAGCATTTAGAACAGTGCCAGTTGCATACTAAGTGCTTGATAAATATTAGTGATTAGATAAAATGATTTGAATGCTACACAGCTGTACAGCACTTTGCCCTTACAAAGTCTGCATGTACACAGGAATCTTATTCGTTCATTGAGGCAGTCCTGGGAGATATGATGAGTGATACAATCTCATTTTATAGCTCAAAGGTTGAGTCTAAAGGACTGCTCCACAGCCTCTCAGCTAGTAAAGGACAGAACTGGGGCCAGAACCCCAAGTCCAGAACTCTTTCCACATCACATGGGGTCAGGGTAGTGCATCCAGGAATGGGAACACACGTGCCAGTCAAGCCGCTTGCCCTCACATTGGGTAGCTGGCCAGGGTTGGGAGCAAAGTCCACATTTCTGATTGAGGGCACTGCCAGCCAGGCACAGCGGCTGACCCTTGACCTTGCCTCTCCGCACTCTGCTGAGCCGGCGAGCACATCAGGTGAGGCTGCAGGAGCATGCAGGGTTAAGCCATCACCCTCTGCTGCTGGCAGCAGAAGCCCAGGATGCTGCCCCAGGCAATGACAGGGGAAATCTTCTGGGAGCTGCTTCTGTGGGGTTTCCCATCACCTTCAGAACTGGGACTCCACCTTCTTTCTCCTCACAGTTGCAGCCAAAAGGCAGCTAGAAGGACTGGGGCCGCAGGTATTTTTCTGGAAAGCCCATTTGTGCCCCGGGGACTCCTTACCTGCAAGGTTACCGGCAGCCCCTGTTGGCACAACCACCTCCACCAGGGGTAGGGGATGCGTGTCCAAGGATGGCGTACACTGGAAGTAAGCAAAGAAGTGGTGGGCCATCTGCACCAGGACCCGGGACCAGTTGATCGAATTCAGGCTCATCAGATTGTGCTTCTTGACAAAAGCCACATCAGCAAACACAGTCTTGATCGGCTCATCGAGCTCATCGCTGTTTCCCTCCACTGCCGGGGCAAGAGGAGAGGGCAGCTGTCAGGAGCATGTAGAGCCCCCAGGAGGTCAGCACCCGCCTGCGACAGCCCTCCCAGGCTGAGCCCATCCTCCTGGGACCTTCGCGTAGCCTAGGTTTCTTTACTTTCACGTAACTTGACCTCACTTTCTAGACTCAATATTAAGCTCCTCAAGGACAGAAACCATGCCTCAGATGCTTGTGTTCCTAAATAACTGCCCTAGCTTAGAACAGAAAGGGGAGCCAGAACCAGTTCCAATGTTTCTACCATTATCTAAAATAAGATAGCAAATGTCAACCTTCTGGGATCCTGGGAAAATTTCTCTTTGTAATCCCTGCCCACTTCCCCCACTCTTCCGCAGACGAGGAACCGTGTGGCTGACTGGAAAATGATGAGAGTCATAGCCTTTCCTCCACAGTCCTCTACCAGGGCCCAGGGTGGAAACAGCCAACATTCCCCCGTGGTCTGTCCTCTGCCCCCATTAGGTCACAGGGTAGGTGTTCTGCTCTCTGCTACTATATGGCAGGTAAGATTACATGGACAGAACTTCCCCTCCATGAAACTGGGTGTGTACATCAGTGTAATTTATGAGTGAATTACTGGATAAATTTATGGTGAATTGTCCACTAATACAAGTTATATCCCCCATCTAGCTCAATGAGCAATCAAGCCAATATTGATTTCTTATCTGATACCCGAGTATGTCTCCATTGAATCTACACTTGGAAGGGAGAGGGGTGAACTTTACTGGGAAATGTGCCAGAGAAGGCATTAAAGGTGCTAACCATTCTGCCCTTCAACACTGTGTAGCAGCAATGGAGCTGGGGGACTGACTCTAGATCCCCGTGTGTATCCAGAATGGCCAGGGCCCGTCACGGTGATTCCATTCCTTTGCCAGGACCAAGCCAATCAGTGCCTGGTATTCTCATGGGGTCAGGGTTGGCTCCAGAATGAGCATGTGAATAAATTCAGGTCAGTGAACCACAAAGACGTGTTTGCTGAGTTCTAAGAAAAGATTCACTGCTTTTAGGAAAGAGCAACAGGAAGGGAGAGACCTGGTTACCTCAAGGAAACACCATATGACCACAAGAGGAAGGAGCCTTAGGACTGAGGAGGGCAGAGCAGAGGATGGGAAGGACCTGGGTTCCTGAGAGCAGTGTCAGTCACTGAACGAAGCAACTGGGAGCCCACTCCACCTCTGGCCTTCCAGTTATGGAAGCTGGAAAATATTCTTGTTTAAGCTGGTCTGAGTTGAATTTTTTGCTACTTCTAGCCAAAAGCATCCCAAATAATGTAATTAATAAATACCTAGCACCTGCTGATTATTCTGTGCTTAAGAAGAACCAAGTATACAATGTACATGGAAATCAATGACTTTATAAACCAACTGTCCACACGCAATAATCTAAGTGGTCCATCCCTACTTGCTAAGCTTACCAGTCTACGGAAAAATACATATTTGCTGTTACATCCTGAACTAACACACATCCTCCTTAAAACCAAACCAGAAAGCTCTAGAAAGGAAAGAAAGCATCTGAATAGTGCCATTTATAAACAAAACTGATTTCTGTGAAGCCTGCTGCCTTAGTTTCTGATTTTCTTCAACATGTACACAACAAAACACTCCCTTCAGGTCCAGATTTAATGACTTGATACATTCATCAGATTCCGCACTCCCACCATTACTTTACACTTGAGCACTGTTCTCCAATCCACAAGTCAGGAATGGAGCTTTCAGTCACACCCTTAGGTCTGCATACAAAAAAGAAAAAAAGGGAGGAGGAGGCAGGACAGAGGCACAAAATGCTATTCTCTGCTTTGATTCTAGGAAAAAACAGTCCTAGATCCATAACTAGCAATTTTGGTGCTTGGGGTATAACAAGGACCCTCAGGAGCCTGAATCTTGTGCATTGAAGTCTTGCAACAACTGCGGGAAAATGCAGCCAAATATGAGCAATTAGCAAGGCAAATGTGTAAGACGACGTCAACACCTGCATTAGCATGGACTTTTCACTGGCAAGTGTATGCACTTGCTAAAGAACAGAGCAGAGGGGCAGTTTGCTTGCTCTTGAACAAACTGACAAAGGATATTATGCTATTCCTTTGGATAAGTTTGCTTTCACTGTGCTTTTGCTCCTTGTCACAGCTGATGTTATACAAAAATAACCTCTACAGGATGATGATAAGAAGCCAGGACAGTTGTAGAAGGAACATTCTCTGCCATCACACTTGCTGTTCTGTCAGGTGAGTGACCAAACTAAGCCAGGCCTCCTGGAAAGCGTGCCCGAGGCCACAGCCCACCCAGGCCAAAACTTAATCCAAGTCCCCACCTTACAGCTACCTGGGGTCCAGTAGGGTGTGAGAGGTAAAAATAAAAATGTACAGCTCCACCCACACTCGCCCCATCTTTCTCCACTCCCAATCCCTATAATGATTAAATCCATTAGGAATAGATGGCCTGATATTAAAAAAGATGGCTTTTGCCTTTCTCCAAGCACAAAATGCTGTGATTCTCATGATGTGACTCAGGTAGGAGTATAACCAGTGGTGGGTACCACTGGTCCCTATTTTAAATATTTAGACCAGATAACTAGTGCATGGCTTAGTTGTTCCCATACTGTAAAGAACAGCAGGAACCGTCAACATATAATGACACATTATCTCTTTTTTTTTTTTTTTTTGACAGGGTCTCACTCTGTTGCCCAGGCTGCAATGCTATGGCATGATCCTGAGTCACTGCAGCCTTCTGGGCTTAAGCGATCCTCCCATCTCAGCCTTTGGAGTAGCTGGGACTATAGGTGCACACCATCAAGCCCGGCTAATTTTTGTATTTTTTATAGAGGCAAGGTTTTGCCATGTTGCCCAGGCTGGTCTCAAACTCCTGGGCTGAAGCGATCCACCCACCTTGACTTCTCAAAGTGCTGGAATTACAGGCGTGAGTCACCGCACCTGGCAACACATTCTCTTAAAATAATTACTTAACATGTTGGTGTCCTCTAAACTTCAGAGTCTTGGAACAAAACCCAAGTCATTTGGCTCAGGTTATGACTCTGCATGGCTGCTGACATACATGACACTTGCAGGTTGGACATGCATGGAGGTGGCATGTTTTGGGATATGGTTTTCAATCCGTACTTAGTGTGCTGTACTGTTAGTATCAGTTTATGCATCTGTCACCTCCAATAGTTTACTGTGTAGCCAGAACCCTGCCCAGAGCTGAGCCAAGGCATATACACCAACCTCAAATATGACTGATGAAAGGAAGACAGTTACCCAATTGTGCAGTTTTGTTCCAGCCCATCTCCCAAAGCTAACCCAAGTAAGGCAGGGCTGCACTGTCCCTAGAGCCTCTGCCTCAGCACACACCTCCAAACACATGTACGTTCTCCTTCAGCACCGTTGTCATCTGGAGCTCCTGAATCTTTGTGCAGTGACCTTTGGGCAGTAGAACGATAATGTCCACGTTCTTTGCCCCTTGAACACTCTCAATGGCAGCACTTCCTGTGTCCCCAGACGTTCCTGGACGGGAAGAAAGGATAACCCTCCCCCTTTAGAACAAAGGGAATGAACAAGGAAAGAAAGGGTCCCCAAAGCACTGTTGTCAAATATAGCAACAACTACTTCAAATACTTGGAGGATATGAACCTAGCACTCCACATTGGGTCCATGGATCCACGGATAAAATTCAGGACATCAGTGAACTTGTGAACCACATCATCTTAAGCATTTTGTGCCCTTCAAACGTTACTCTGAGGAAGTTCCATAGCCTCCATCAGCCTGGCAAAGGGGTCTATGGCACCAGAAAAGGTTAGGAACCTTGCTCTGGAAGAACCAGTACCACAGTCCCTGAGTGGCTCCATGAACAGCATCCCATAGGTGGACACCCTACAGTCACAGCACTCAGGTATTCCGGGTTCGTGCACCAAAACACACCTACAACCACAGTGACGTGCTTCTCCCTCTTCTCCAGGAAGTACTGCAGGAACTGTGCTGTGCAGGACAGGGACAGGTCCTTAAATGCATATGTGACACCATGCCACAGCTCCAACACGTTCAGCCCGTTCCTCAACCTGGACAGATGGACCACCTCTCTGTGACGGAATCTGCTGAAGGCTCGGTCGATCAGATCTGTGAGGGTAGTGGGGTGGAGAGCCAATGAGGGGCCTGGTCTCTTTCTCAAGTTCCCTCTCAGTCTCTGAAGATAAAAGTTTCCAACTCCTGCTACTAAAAGGCCAAAAATCTTCATCTTAAATGATACCATTTTTGAATACAATTGTATAAACCTAGAAAAAAAATCTGGGAAAACATACACCAAACTTTCGTAGATTCCTTATAGTGATTTCCTCAGAGACCAGGATTGGTGCTAGAAGACTTTTTCATTTTTTATACTTCCTCATTGTTTGACTGTCTCGTGAGCATGTATTCCAATCAGGGGTCAATTAAATAGCTACATAACACATCAATGTCACATCCCATCTAATGCTCCTTCGTTTTTTTTTTTTTTTTGAGACGGAGTCTCGCTCTGTCGCCCAGGCTGGAGTGCAGTGGCGCGATCTCGGCTCACTGCAAGCTCCGCCTCCCGGGTTCACGCCATTCTCCTGCCTCAGCCTCCCGAGTAGCTGGGACTACAGGCGCCCACAAACACGCCCGGCTAATTTTTTGTATTTTTAGTAGAGACGGGGTTTCACTGTGGTCTCGATCTCCTGACCTTGTGATCCGCCCGCCTCGGCCTCCCAAAGTGCTGGGATTACAGGCGTGAGCCACCGCGCCCGGCCCTAATGCTCCTTCTTAAAGATAGGAAGCTTTTTGTTTGTTTGTTGCATTACTAAATCTCGCACCTGTGACGCCAGAGCTTTTGGATGGCTGATATACAGCCCTCCCTAAGGCAGGACTGGAGCAGTCCTAGAGCAGAGCTTCTCAAACTGTCACTGGCAAACCAAGCACCTGGGATCTTGTTAAAAAGCAGGCTGGTTCAGTCAATCTGAAGCAGTCCCGGATTTCCAACAAATGCCCAAGCAATGCCATTACTGCTGGTCATCAGACTGCATTTTAAGTGGTCCTTTCTCTTCCCCAACCCCAAACCACCACCATTACATTATGGATTTTGTTCTTGCTGTTTCAAGTGTGGCTCATGGACCAGTAGTGTAGTATTATTCGGACATCTGACAGAAATGCAGAATTCTCACTCCTATGCCAGACCCACTGAATCAGAATTTGGTTTTTAACAAGATCCCGGAGGGAATCCATAGGCACAGTATAGCTTAAGACAAGCTGGTCCGGGACAGTCTTGAAGTCCCTTCTGGAATTAACATTCAAAAAATAAAAGAGCAATTTGGGGGTCTGGGTGCTTTATGTGCAGGAAGGAAACACCTCAACGTTCAAGTCACTCAAGATGATTCTAAAATCCCTAGTGTTGAAGAGGTTTTTTGAAAAGAGAGAGAGACAGGAAGGAAGGAAGGAAGGAAGGAAGGAAGGAAGGAAGGAAGGAAGGAAGGAAGGAAGGAAGGAAGGAAGGAAGGGAGGGAGGGAGGGAGGGAGGGAGGGAGGGAGGGACGGAGGGAGGGACGGAGGGAAGGGAGGGAGAAAGAAAGAGAAAGAAAGAATGAAGAAAATGTCAACATTCATCTTCCTGGAGAAAGGATGAAATCTTTCAGAATATTTTCAATTCTGGGATTCTAGAGTCAGGAAAAGAAAGTAAGTTTGAGAAATGTGACTAGAGACTTCCTAGTGGTTTGGTGATGGATTTGCAATTCTGTAGACTGAGCTGGCAGGGGCTGGAGGAGTGGAAGTAGAGGTGGGAGCACTCACCATTTAAGTCATCTTTCGGAATGAGCTCAGAGCCGATGAAGAGGGCACACAGCTCCTTCACCAGGCCAGGATAGGAGAGTGTGCTCCACTGGCACAGGGTCTCTCTGTCCAACTGTGGGAGCTCTTCCGGCATAAAGAGGCCTCCATCGGGTGCATAGCCAGAGAAGAGGGCCCCCTCAAAGTTGACCCGTGGGGCTATGCCCCTGGTGCTGACGTACCACATGATCCTGGAGGCCTGCAGAGAGGACAGTCCCAGAGGCACCTGGTCTCCAAGCTCCCACACCCCATGGGGCAAAGCCAAAGCACACACAGTCTCACAGTTAGCCTCTGGACCACCACTCTCTGGGGCATATGTCCCAGACCTAGAGATGGCAGTCCTGTCTCAAGTCTCATGCCAGCTTCATCTGCAACCGTGTAAATCATGATTCCATCAATCAAAATGAGGCTATTCCACTGACCTCCTGTCTTGAGGGAGAAGGTATCGGAGCATGCCTGGAAAAGAGAAAGCTTGGTCCTCACCAGTGAGAAAGGCGGCCTGGGGGTGGGGACAGATAATAGCAATAGTAGGCAACTACCAGCTTGATACCTCTCTTGCTAAGGTAAAAGGCCAACACACAGAGTTATACACCCCTGTCAGGGATGTCTGGAACCACTTCTGCTCAAAAACCAAACACCTTCAATGGTTATTGGAAACACTGTCTACAGCCTAGTAGTTCTCAACTCTGGTAGCCTGTTGGCATCAACTTGAGAGCGTTTAAAAAAAAAAAAAAACAACTACCTGAATCAATTAAATTAGACTCTAAATAAGAGGCTCCTCAAGAGAGTCTAACATGCAGCCAGGGTTGAGAGGAGGGTGACCAACTTATCCCAGTTCGCCCAGGAGTTTTCTGGTCTTAAAACTGCAAGTCCCATGTCCTAGGAAACCCCTCAATCCCAGGCAAACTAAGATGGTTGGTCATCCTAGTGGATAACCAGTGTTCTCCCTCTTAGCCTAATCCTATGACAGTTACAAGTGCTGACATTCAGTCTTTAAAACTAACTGGCCCTGCATGGACTGAGTTCTCTGGTTCCTGGGGAAGCCCAGGGCACCTTAGGCCTAACTCTGGTCACACTTCCACATCGGTTACTTTCCCAGGAGCCAGATGCCATGTCAAGGAGCTGGGCTCGAACTCTGAACACCTTCCTCTGGATCATGACAGTGAATTTAGGGGCACTGGCTTCGAAGCCCCAGAGTAACTCTGGGGATGAATTTGACAAGACATAGCCCTCAGTATTAGTTTGGACTTTCTGTGCCAGGGTGGGAAGGGAACCCCTGCCCTCTAAGGGCAAAGCCACCCAAAGCTCTCTACCTACATGAGGCCTATGAGCACTGACCTGGAGGAATTCTCATTTCCTAGTCTGTGGCTCTGACATCTATGGGCCCAAGTGCAAGTCTAACGTGGGCTGCCACATGCCACTCTCTTACCTACAAATATAAGTGTATCTAACTTAGAGACAGAGACAAGCTTGATCATACAAACCATGAATCTTTTGAAAGTGATTATGCTGGGACAATGGTATAAGCCAGAACTGTCTCTGGCAACCTAGGACACAAGGTCACCCCATGTGGAAGTCCATGTCAAAGAGATGAAATCTGGCTAACTCCAAAAGTTAACTGCAGTGGATAAGCAAAGCAGACAGTATTTCACAAAACAGAACCAGGGTTGGGGGGCAGGTGTTAGCGGTGCTCAATAAAGAGAGGAATTTCTGCAATTCTGTAGTAAGAGTTAGAGCCAACGCAAACTGCCCAAGACCCTGGCATAACAGAAAGACGGCCTTCATAGGACCAGACTTAAATGCTACGCCTTAGCCCAAAGAACCCGTCGCAGGAGTGAGGGCAGGAGCAAGCAGGGCAGTAAGGTACAGCAAAAGAATTTTTGGAATGCCCTTCCCTGGGTGGAAGGAATATCACACCTGGGGCACTGGGAAGGAGGATATGGAACAACTGTCCAGCAACAGAGGACAGAGGGGCTGGCGCGGGGCTCTGAGCAGGTCATGGAAGGAGCTGGCCTCATTAGCACAGACCCATGCCCCTCACGCAACAGGACTGTCTCTGTTCTGTCCAATGCCCTCCAGGGGCAGCATTCCCATGCCAATGGAGCAAAGCTAAAGAGAAATACACATGGTTGGGTTCAATGTAAGCCAGAGGCGGAAACAGCAACCACACAGGAGGTGGCGAGGTTGAAGAAGAAAACCAAGTGCTGTTTGTTGGGCTGCTCTGTGGGGCCTTCAAGCATGGGACGCAGACCCGGACTACGTGACTCCTGGGATTTTATATTCTAATAATTTTCCCTCACGACTCCTCTGGACCCTATTCCAGAGTAGAGAAGGTCAGAAAAACTCTAACCGATAACCAGGATAAATAAACACTATGGTAAATAGGAGCGGCCCGAAGGCTGGGAACCAGAAGGTGGGTAGACGGGCGCTCCTCAGGGAGGTGGAGGGGTTTTGTGAGAAGCGGTGGGGCAGGGCGGAGACTCGGACCCCAGGAGCCTACGGCACCCCTAGGGGTGGAGGCAGGCCCCGGGCTCTCTCAGCCTACCGGCGCCAGTCATCCCGCCAAGGAGGGCCGCCTAAACCCTCAGGGGGCTCGCAGGCGCCTGAGGTTCCACTCCCTGTCCCTGAAAACACCACGGACTTCTGTTCCGCGTTTCTCCATTGACTGCCCAAACCCCGCAGAAAACGCAAAGCATCAGAAACCCCACCACCACCCTCCTAAGTTCCCCCAAGTCCGAGCGCCGGAACCAAAGGTTCCAGAAACGGGCGGGGCAGCCGACGCGGGCCTGCTGGAGTCAGGGCTGAGCAGAGCCGCAAGAGCGTCCGGAGCTCGGAAATCTCGCCCGCTACGACCCCGGGTGGGCGGCAAGGTTGGCGCGCGTTACCGGTGCGGGGAGCGGAGCGCAGCGGGGATGCCCGGGCTGCCAACGTGAGCACTCCCGAGGCCGCGTCCCCGGCGGTGGGGTGGGGCTTCCGGTCGGGGCCGGAGCTATGGTTCTCAGCTCCGGGGAGGGAAGGACCTGGGGGTGGGGGGGGTGGGGGGTGGGGTGGGGTGGGGGGTGGGGTGGGGTGGGGGGGGTGGGGGGGTGGGGGGGGTGGGGGGGTGGGGTGGGGGGGTGGGGTGGGGTGGGGGGGTGGGGTGGGGGGGGTGGGGTGGGGGGGTGGGGTGGGGTGGGGGGGGTGGGGTGGGGGGGGTGGGGTGGGGGGGTGGGGTGGGGTGGGGGGGGTGGGGTGGGGAGCGGAGGGCGGAGCGCGGAGGACAGCGCGTGGGCCGCGGTGCGGGATCAGGGAAGTATCACCAGGGAGAAGCCCTGTGCCCCTCCCGCGGCCCGTTTTTTAAGGCGCTTTAGTAAACGCTTTATTCACATTCGGCTTCAGAATCTTCGTTGCAGGGCTGTGAGTCCCACCAAACCTCATTTTTCAGTTTAGAAAATGGACAGCAAGATGCGAAGAAGAAAGGCCCTGCGTTCCTTTAGGATTCTTGTCTCTCATCTGCAGCATCAGAGAGCTGGAGAGCATGAGAGCCTTGGTTCTCAACCTGAGGTTAGTCTGTTAGGATTTCAGAACCCACCAGATTGGTGACATCGGCTCAATTCCGAAAATTCTTTATAAAAAAATTTCAGTGGTTTTGGGGGGTATGAAAATTCTTTATATTTTTTGAGAAACACTTTTTATTAAGCATAGGTCTATTGTAGGATAAAAGCCCGTCACCCCCATTCATTTTTTAAGAGAAACAAAAAGGCAAGAACTTGAAGGAAAAACAAAACAGCAACAACAACAAAAACGCCCTCTAGATAAGCCCAAATGCCCCTGGATTCACATTTAGCTCCTGGGGCCACCCACTGAAGCAAAATTAGAGGAGGTAGACCAGAGAGGTTCAGGCAAAGGTTTAGTTCTGAGTGGGCCAGGTCACTCTGGCAGTCCCATCTGGGCCTCCAGCGACCCTCTCGTGTTGCCTGTTTCTGCCTATTTCTTCCTCCTATCTCTGACATCCTCCTACACTTGTGGTTTCTGCTTACTCAACTTACCTGTTCTCCAAAATTCGGCCCATACATGGTGCCCTCTTGACATATCCACACAGGTGCATGCACCTACCATGGATTGACCCTAGTCTGGGTGGATCTCAGATTCTGGAAAGAGAGAAGGAGAGAGAGACTGGTCACTGCTCAGCTAATGGGATTGGCCTTCTTGTCCCAAGCTGGGGCTGAGGACTTGTCACAGAGTTCACACAAGGGTCAGAGGGGACACTCCAAGAGAGACGGGTATAGGCCAGGCAGGGACCCCCAAAGGGTTTTCATCCCCTCTATCAGGTGTACTTAATCACTCAGAGGCCAGGGAAACTGAGGCCCATGGCAAAAATAAGATTCAGCAGCGTGTGTTACAGCACTCGTGTGTGTTACAGCGTGTGCTACAGACTCAACCAGTAGAGTCTGCATGAGGACAGATGCACCTTCCACGGACCTCTCCCACAAGCTCTCTGCCACAGTTACACAGGCCTGCAGGCCTTTGCGATTCTATGGGCAGGAGGAGTGGCCAGAAACTGCTCTCTGAATTGTAGTTTTGACTCCCCAGAAAAGAGAGGAGCAAAATGCTCCGGGAACAACAGGGTTCATTAGGAATCTCTGCCTGAGACATAAAGAACAGGACAGCCGCAGAGAACGGAAACATCCGCATGGCCCATGAGGAAGACAGAATTCTGAATTGCCAAGCAGCAGTAGGGATGTGGAGTTCTCGGGGACTTCTACACGGTATCAGCATTTAGTTTTTATAGGATTAGAAACCACCTGTTTTTTTTTTCTTTTCAACCTTTATTGATTAGAGTGCTTAGCTGTCTATAACATTGAAGCCAACGATCTTCCAGCCAATGCTGAAGCAGAGCCCTGGGGTCGATGCCGTGCTGTTTCTTCTGTGTGACCCAGGAAGAACTATTTTAGAGAGGCTTCTCCAAAGCTGTACAGGAGAATTTACCTTTGTTGCCATGCACTGGATGTAGGAGTTAGGGACCAGAGCCCTTGCTAAGGATTAGGTTAGGGCCTGGACTTCTGGAGAAGAAAGCAACCTGCTAAAAGTCCTCCAGCCTTTGTGCAGGGCAGAGGGCAGAACTCAGGCTGCTTCTGGTGTCCAAGCTGGGCAAAGACAGCAGGGCAGAAGAGAGAGAAGATGGCATTCCAAATCAGGATAAACCATTCTCTCAGAGCATTTTCGAACTCCTAAATTGATGATCCATCATTTTGCCAAGTATGTGTGGTGGTGGTTTGAGGAAACGGGGTAATATTTAAGTTTAAGTACCCTGAGTCACCCTCACGTCTTGAGTTCCTGACTCAGTAACAAGAGTGCCAAATAAATAGCCCCAAATTGTCAAACAAAACCTGACTGGCATAATTCTAACTGCTTTTTTTGCAGAAATGATCCTAAAATTCATTTAGAGGTGCAAGGAACCCAGAGTAGCCAATATAATCTTGAAAAAGAAAAACAAAGTTGGAGGACTTAACACTTCCTAATTTTAAATCCTAGTACAAATCTATGTTAATCAAGATGGCCTGGTACTGGCATAAGGATAGACAAACAGATCAATGGGATAGAACTGAGAATCTGGAAATAAATCCATACCTATATGATCAATTGATTTTTGACAAGGATGTCAAGACTACTCAATGGGGAACGAATAATCTTAAATAAATTATAATTGGATAACTGGACATCCATACACAAATGAGTGAGTTTGGACCCCTGCCTCACACCGTATGCAGAAATTAGCTCAAAATCAATCAAAGACCTAAGTATAAGAACTAAAACTATAAACGTCTTAAAATTAAACATAGGTTTAAATCATTGTGCCCTTGGGTGAGGCAACAGTTTCCTAAATATGACACCAGAAGCACATGCAACAAAAGAGAAAACAGATAAATTGAACTTCGTCAAAATTAAAACTCTTGTGCATCAAAGGACTGTATTAAGAAAGTGAAAGACAATCTACAAAGTGGGAGAAAATATTTGCAAATCATACACCTGATAAGAATCTAGTATCCAGAATACATAGAAAGCTCTTACAACTCAGTAATAAAAATATCTAAGTCTTAAATGGGCAAAGAACATAAATGGACATTTCTCTGAAGAAGATAGACAAATGGCCAATAAGCACATCAAAAGATGTTTAACATCATTCGTCATTAGGTAAATGCAAATCAAAACCACAATGAGATACCGCTTGTCACCCACTAGGATGGCTAGAATCAAAAAAGATAACAAGTGTCAAGGATGTGGAGAAATTGGAACCCTCATACATTACTGGTAAGGATGTAAACTGCTGCAGCCATTTTGGAAAAACAATTTGGCAGTTCCTCAAAATGCAACCAAGCAATTCCATTATTAGGTACATACCCAAGAGAATGGAAAACATAGGTTCATGCAAAATATAGCGTAAGAATGTTCATAGCAGCACTATTCATAATAGCCAAAATGTGGAAACAACCCAAATGTCCATGAACTGAAAAATGGATAAACGTATGTGATCTATCCAAACTGTGGAAAATTATTCAGCCATAAAAGGAATGAAATACTGGTACATGCTATGACATGAATGAACCTCGAAAACATTATGCAGGTGAAACAAGCCTGACAACAAAAGCCTGCATATTGTATGGTTCTATTTATAGGTAACACCCAGAAACTTGTTCTGGGCATATAGATTTACTTAAGTCTGTAGAGGCTAAAAATAGATTAGTGGTTGCCAGGGGCTGGGCAAGAGAGAAATGGGGATTGACTGCTAATGATTCCAAAGTTTCTTTTAGGGGTGATTAAAATTTCTGGAGTTAGATAGTGGGAATGGATGTACAAATTTGTATGAATTTACTAAAAATCATGGGATTGTACACTTTAAAGAGGTGGATTTTATGCTATGTGAATTATATTGTATTTTAAATCTGCAAAAAAATATAAAAATTGATTGACTAGGAGTCAGGGTGCCCAGAGAGGAAGGCTTTTAAGGCCTGCAGGGCAGACTGAGTCCTGGGAAGGAGCACGTTTGCTGCCACTGAGAGAATAAAACAATCAGAGAAAGCCTGATTCAGGCATGATTTAATTAATAAGTAAACAACTTTAGAAATGATTTCTAAAAACTCAGAGAACAAAGCCTCCTCTGTTGCTAAGAGCTTCTCAAATATATTAATATTATGTACTCTTTCCTACTGTTCCAAATACATTCTTCCATTGCTGGATTTATTAAATAGTAGTGAATGCTGCAGAATTAATACAAATGAGAGATGCCTTTTAGGATTCTGATATCTAGTTTTACTCAATAGCTTTTGAGAAACCAGCAGAATACATTTGAGAAGGGTACAAATAGTTCTGTAGTTATTTTTACTTCTGGTGCTGTTCTTTCACCATCTGAGCAGTGTGTGTTTATAAGAGATGTTTGTTATAAGAACTGGGTACTGGTTTTCCAGTCATGCCTTTTTCCTTCCCTTGGCCCGTGCTAAGCATTGCTCTGTATGCCTGAAAGCATTTGTGCTAAATTCAGAGGTACTTTTGTTCAAGCAGATAGGAAAGACATGTCTACCCATTTATCCCTATTAAATAGAATTAGGTGAAAGCAGAGTTTACATCCCCAAATTAGGGGTTTCAGAGGCCACTGGTACATCTGCTCATCCTTCCCTCCAGGGAAAGAGATTACTCATTAAAGAAATATCCTCCAAGGGAGAAGAGGAAGAGATCACTTGGTTGATCGTCCTGGATTGTAAGAAATGTCTCCAAGATGGAGAAAGAGAGGAATTTAACTCTCCAAATCTCTCAGGACTTCTATACCTTTAGGGAGACACTGTCTCCAGTTTCTAAGGCCATGGCAATCCAAACACCTCCGCTGTTCAGAAAGCCTGAACCGTGAAAAACTATGAAATATTCATGGAGAATTTTCTTCCAATGCCTGGAGGCACAGCTGCCTGCCACCTTGTACCATGAAGAGGAAAGCCACAAATTAATGATAAGAGAGCAGAAAGATAGAAGGGGCCTGAGACCTTGGTGGTTTCCTTGAGCAACTGAACAAGCCTTGTACTTGCTTGTCTAAACCTTGTTTTCTCTTGCAAGGAGCCAAACAGTATCCTAACTGCTACATTTCTTCTATCAGAAACTGACAGGACAGAAGCGAAGCAAAAAAGAAAGAAGTGTAAGGGGCATAAACAATTGTTACAAAGCTAGAGTACGAAATGAAGTGCTCGTGTCATCTTCAGTGCAACATGCCCTACACAGAACTCTGCATTCTCCCTACTACTCTTTCCCTACTCTGTAAGCAGCACTGTCATTGGCTCAGCTGCTGAGGCCCCCAAGCAGGCATTCTTGATTTTTCCCTTCCCCGTGTCACCCATGTTCTATCAATCAGCAAGCCCCATGGGTTCTATCCCTAGAATGTATGGTCCACTTCCCACCACCTCCACCTCCTACCCACCACTACCACCTATTGTCTCTGCCCTTCCACATCACAGTACATTCTTCCAGCAGCAGAACTGGTCCCAGCATACCAGTGATTAAAGTCTCCACAATTCGCATCGCCATTCCACCGTTCAGTTCTGAGCCCGTGTGTCCCTGAGTGATTTCCCTAGTCTCACCTTGAAACACTCCAACCCTCACCCACTGTGATGCTCGAGTAGTACTTAGCTTTCTTCCTTTCCAAAATAAGCCAAGCTTTTTCACATCTTTGGGCATTGCTGTTCTTTCTAATTAAATGCTGCTCCCTAGGGTCTTCTGTGACAGGCTCTTTCTCATGACTGAGGTATTGGCACTAACATCACCTTCTGAATGAACGTTTCCTGATCATTCTCCCTTCCCTGTTTCTCTCTACGAAATCACCATTCTTACTTTCCTTATTCCACTTACTGCAGCCTGAAGCTGCCTTCCTTATATTTTGTTTTGTTTATTGCCCACCCCAGCCCAACTCCTGCTAGAACATCACCTGCTTGAGAGCAGAAGCCTGCTCCATTCACCACTGTGCCTACAGCCCTTGGGCCACATACTAGCCACTTGAGCTCTTAATCAATGTTGGTTTTGATAGGTGTGATGACCACCTCTCTTTTCTAGGAGTGAGGTAATAGTTTTATAACTTCAGAATGGCCTTAGAGCATCCGAAGAGCCCATCTGCCCACAGTCATTCTATCGTACTGTTGATTTATTGCCCTTATACCACTATTGCTATGACTTTCATGTGCTTGTTAGCTTTTCCCCCTCTCTATTCTAATGGAAGCTCTGTGAGAGTGGGAACCTTATTTTTTGTATTCGACACTCTCCTCCGCACCTAGAACAGTAACTAGCAACACTCAGTGTATGCTTGTTGAATGAATGAATAAAATACATAGAAAACAACATTGACTTGCATAAACTGCCAGCCACCTGAATTTCACTAACAGCTCAGCACAGAGCCAGCCTGCAAAAGTGGATTCGATACCAATATGAAATTCCACAACCGGCGGCCATGATAAACACTCCTGGAAAACAATTGTCAGCAAGGACATTGCAAGCTTCAGAAAGGAGGTACACTTCTGCAGTTGGATACATTGAAAACTAGAAAATCTTTGTAGATTGAAGCGGTCTCACATGCAGAAAGGGAACCTGCAGACTGCGTAAGTTCCTTTTTCTACTGGGCAAGCCAAGCAACCATTTCCTGGGACCCAAATCTCAGTGTAGGCCCTATTCTGAAAAAGTCTGCTGTCTCCCTTTAATAGCATTCAATCAGTGGTTCTCACACTCCAGGATGTAAGAAGAAACGTCTAGGCCTGTTTTTCTCAAACTTTAATAGGCAAAGGCAACACCGGAGAATTTTGTTAAATGTGGATTCTGATTCACTAGACCTGGCATGGGGCCCAAGATTCTGCATTTCTTTTTTTCTTTTTTCTTTTCTTTCTTTTTTCTTTTTTTTGAGACAGAGTCTCACTCTGTCACCGAGGCTGGAGTGCAGTGGCACCGTGTTGGCTCACTGCAACCTCCGTCTCCTGGGTTCAAGCAATTCTCCTGCCTCTGTCTCCCGAGCAGCTGGGATTACAGGCGCCCATCACCACACCTGGCTAGTTTTTATATTTTTAGTAGAGACAGGTTTCACCATGTTTGCCAGGCTGGTCTTGAACTCCTGATCTCAGGTGATCCACCCATCTCAGCTTCCCAAAGTGCTGGGATTACAGGAATGAGCCACCTCACCAGGCCAGATTCTGCATTTCTAACAAGTTTGCAGGGACTCATGCTGCTGATGTGAGGATCACACTTTGAGTAGCAAGTACCTAGGAAGCTTATTTAAAATGCTGATTCGTGGGCTCGACCTCGAGATTCTGATTTACATGATCAGTGAGAGGGACCCTAGAAACTTTATTTTTAACAAGTGCCCCAGGTGATTCTGATCCAGTGGTCTGTGAATATATTTAGAGAACTTATGCATTTGTTCGTCATAATGAAGAGTGATGAACTAACAAGCTGCCTTGAATAAAGGTGGCTAAAGAAATAGCGAATGGATTGCGGGCATGGTAGAGAAGGAGCCCTTTATACAGGTACTTTCTTATGGATGATGAGGGAGAGTGATGTCAATATGATGTTTGCAGTACAGTGTTTGCAAACGGCCTTTGTTCAGATACCTAAAAACTTCCAACACAGAAGCTCATGAATGTGCTAGTGAAGTCATGAGTTCTTCAGTCTCACTCTGTCGCCCAGGCTGAAGTGCAGTGGCACGATCTCGGCTCACTGCAAGCTCCGCCTTCTGGGTTCACGCCATTCTCCTGCCTCAGTCTCCCCAGTAGCTGGGACTACAGGGGCCTGCAAGCACGCCTGGCTAATTTTTTTGTGTTTTTAGTAGAGACAGGGTTTCACCATGTTAGCCAGGATGATCTCAATTTCCTGACCTTGTGATCCGCCCACCTCAGCCTCCCAAAGTGCTGGGATTACAGGTGTGAGCCACTGCGCCTGGGCAAGTCATGAGTTCTTAATACAGAGTTTGGCATTGTTCATAACAATGGGCCGGGATTGATATTTCAGGAAATAACCAGGGCTACAGCACCTGTGTTTTTGGAAAGCTCATTTTCACAGATAGTTGGAAGTGTAAGATGAAAATCGAACTTAATCCTCTACAGTCTACCCTTTGCTCACTCTGCTCAAGCCACACGGCACCCGACTGTTCCTCCATGTGACAAATGCATTGCCACCTCACATCTTTGCACTCACTTGCCCTCCTGCCTGGAAAGGGCTTCTCCTAGAGGTCTTCCCTCTTAATGCAGCCAGGTTTCTGTTCAAAGTTCTCCTGTTTAGAAAGGATTTCCCTAAGCACTTTGTCTAAAACAGCCCTCTCCTTGGGCGTAATTCTTCTGCGTAGGCTTATCACCACCAGACACTGGAGAAAGTCTTTGGTTTCTTTTCACCATAAAATAGGGCGAGGTCAGCATAGAATTTATTACTTCAGGTGACTGGAAAACTTTAGGTGAGCCTCAGGTTGACCCAAGTACTACACAGGACATCTGGATGGCACAGTTCTGGGTCATGAAGAACAAGCCCGAGACTACACGAGGCCGAGACTCATTGGAAGACAGAGAACACACAAGTCAGGCAAGACAGCCATAGATCAAGCCCGGCCTGGAAGTAGATGTTGACTGCCTAGAACAGCATCAGCAAACTATGATCCATGGGCCAAATCCTGCCCACTGCCTGATTTGTAAATAAAGTTATACTGGAACTGTTTGAGTATCGCCTATGGCTGTTTTTGTACTCCAATAGTACAGTATTGTATAGTGGCAACATAGACCATGTAGCCCGCAAAGTCTAAAATGTTTACTGTGTGGCCCTTTATGAAAAAGTTCACTGGGTTCTGGTCTAGAAGCGCTCTCCTTGGTACAATTGCTGTCTGAGAAGTGAAGATGGGCAGCATTTGTTCGAACACTGTCGGGGAGACTCAGAACTCATGGACTCTCTATCTCTCACAATGTGAGACTCCACAAGACAAAGTTTGGTGTTTATTTGTCAAGGGAAGGGGAAAGGAAGGCAGGCCCTGGAGACCCAGGAAACAATGCGAGACACAAAGGGATACAGAGGCAAAAGGAACAGTTGAAAACATGGGCAACATTGCCAATTAAACCAAAGTTCTCGGCTGAGCTTGCCTGAGTGCAGAAGGAGCAGGGACACGAGAAGTGTGTCCTGGGCCATGGGAGGGGCGTGTTTCTGCAGGTGCAGAGATGGGATGAATTACTCAGGGCCTGGGGAAGGAAACACAAGGAAGACACACTAAGCCTCTGAGGGCAGACCTTAGGAACATCACAACATCTTCAGGAATCAGAGGTGAATCTCTAACTGTGGACCCTCATACTCCCACACTAGTCAGGCATTGGATGCGGCTGTCCCAGGAGGAGCGCTGGCCTTGGGCGAGGCTGTTTCTTCAACTGACACAATTTCCAACGAAGGTTACAGCTGAGGACCTTCTGCCAGCAGTTCCCAGCAGTTGGGGAAGAAGCTCTGTCTTCCTGCAGAAGCCTCTAGGCAAAGCTTTGCAGCATCTGCCATGTCTACAAAATGATTTAAGAGAAGCAGATGTCGCATTCTTTTGGAACTGACATTAAAGTAACGGACATTTACTCTGTCATTCACTCGTTTTTATTCCATAAATTGTATAATTATATATATGTATAATGTGTAATTTTGTATATATTATTTATATGCCAGGCTCTAGGCATATAAAAGAAAGCGTGAAACAAGATCTCTGCCCTCCAGAAGTCCATAGTCTGGGACAGACAGAGGGACATACATAGCCCAGCTGAGAAGTGCTCTAAGGGAAGCAAGCACAGGCCTTGGCACAGCACAGAGAGTGGAGGGGCCTGTGAGAGACTCAATGAAGGCTTCTCGGAGGAGGTGACCTCTGAACTAGCCTTGGTGACTTTGTTTGCAGTCATAGGTGGAACTGAAGAGAGTTTCTGTTTATCCACCTGCACCAGGCAGAAAGGTGGCTGATGCGGTGTTTGACAGCCTTCTTTCCTACGTGGTACTGGCACCCTGAGATCAAACTTTCTGGTTCCTTGTGCCAGCAAAAAAACCCAAGCTGGTTACACTCACTGCCACTAGATGGCAGTACTTGGTCAAAAGTGCTTGAAACCGGGGTTTTATTACAAATCAGCCTTAGGTCTGATTTTGGTTCGGAGAGAGGAGGAAATCCTTAGGAGTGGCAATAGAATTGCATGGATTACAAAGAAACTTTTCTTTAATTCGTTAAACTGTACAGGCTCACACCTGTAATCTCAGCTCTTTGCGAGACTGAGGCAGGCAGATCCCTCGAGGCCAGGAGTTTGAGACCAGCCTCGGCAACATGGTGAAACTCCGTCTCTACATCAAATACAAAAATTAACCTGGCATGGCACCATGGGTCTGTAGTCCCAGCTACTCAGGAGATTGTGACCCAGGTGGTTGAGTCTGCAGTGAGCTGTGATCACGCTACTGCACTCCAGCCTGGGCAACAGAGTGTGACCTGTCTCAAAAAAAAAAAGAAAAGAAAAAGAAAAGAAAATAAAAGAAAAGAAAAAGGAGGAGGAGGAGGAGGAGAAGAAGAAGAAACAATAAATGTTTTTCCAGAAAATTATCAGCATTGGAATTTTTTCTATGAGAACTATCTTTCCTTACTATGTCCCTGCTACCTCTTTTAACTACCAGTTGTGTACCCACATTAATGATGTTATATTTAAATTGTTTTCCTTGATCTCCAAGTAGCAGTGACTTTATCACTTTTTCCTGTTCCCTCAGCTTCTCTGTTAAGTAGATGATGATCGGAAAGCAGCAATTGTCTAAAATGTTTGGAACATGTTAGAATCAGAAGATAGGTTGGGTCTTCCCCCACATTTTACAGATGCAACAAATAGAGTTGAGGCTCATCTTTAAGGTCACCTGGCTCCTTTTCCAGTACAGGCACAGCTTGGAGATACTGCAGGTTTGGTTCTAGACCACCACAATAAGTGAAATCAGCAAGTCATATAAATTTTTTTGTTTCCAGGTACATATAAAAGCTATGTTGACACTATCCTGTAGTCTATTAAGTGTGGAATAGCATTACATCTAAAAAGCAATGTACATACCTTAATTTAAAAATACTTAATTGCTAATGTACACAAATCAGTAGTTCTCTTATACACCAACAGCAACCAAGCTGAGAATCAAATCAATAACTCAACCCCTCTTACAATAGCTACCAAAAAAAAAAAGGCTTAGGAATATACCTAACCAAAGACGTAAAAGACCTCTACAAGGAAAACAACAAAACACTGCTGAAAGAAATCATAGATGATACAAACAAATGAAAGAAATCACAGATGACACAAACAAATGGAAACACATCCCATGCTCATGGATGGGTAGAATCAATATTGTGAAAATGACAATATTGCCAAAACAGTCTACAAATTCAACACAATTCCCATCAAAATACCACCATCATTCTTCACAGAACTAGAAAAAACAATCCTAAAATTCATATGGAACATAAAAAGAGCCCTCATAGCCACAGCAAGACTAAGCAAAAAGAACAAATCTGGAGGCATCACATTACCTGATTTCAAGCTATATTATAAGGTCATAGTCACCAAAACAGCATGGTACTAGTATAAAAACAGGCACATAGACCAATGGAACAGAATAGAAAACCCAGAAATAAGCTCAAATACTTATAGCCAACTGATCTTCTACAGAGCAAACAAAAACATAAAGTGGGGAAAGGACACCCTTTTCAACAAATGGTGCTGGGATAATTGGCTAGCCACGTGTAGGAGAATGAAACTGGATCCTCATCTCTCACCTTATACAAAAAACTCAAGATAGATCAAAGACTTAAATCTAAGACCTGAAATTATAAAAATTCTAGAAGATAACATTGGAAAAACCCTTCTAGATATTGGCTTAGGCAAGGCTTTCATGACCAAGAACCCAAAAGCAAATGCAATAAAAACAGAGATAAATAGCTGGAACTTAATTACACTAAAGAGCTTTTGCACAGCAAAAGGAAGCGTTAGAAGAGTAAACAGACAACCCACAGAGTGGGAGAAAATCTTCACAATCTATACATCTGACAAAGGACTAATATCCAGAATCTACAACTCAAACAAATTAACAAGGAGAAAAAAAAAATCCCAACAAAAAGTGGTCATGGCTAAGGATATGAATAGAAAATTCTCAAAAGAAGATACACAAATGTCCAACAAACATATCAAAAATTGCTCAACATCACTAATGATCAGGGAAATGCAAATCAAAACCACAATGAAATACTACCTTGCTCCTGCAAGAATGGCCATAATTTAAAAATCAAAAAATAATAGATGTTGTCATGGATGCGGTGAACAGGGAACACTTCTACGCTGCTGGTGGGAATGTAAACTAGTACAATCATTATGGAAAACAGTGTGAAGATTCCTTAAAGAACTAACAGAACTACCATTTGATCCAGCAATCACACTACTGGATTTCTACCTAGAGGAAAATAAGTCATATGAAAAAGATGCTTCCACACACGTTTATAGCAGCACAATTCACAATTACAAAAATGTGGAACCAACCCAAACGCCCATCAATCAACAAGTGAATAAAGAAACTATGATATATATATATACACACACACAATATGTATATATGTATATATGTGTATATATATGATATATATGTACATATGTATCTGATGGAATACTACTCAGCCATAAAAAGGAATGAATTAGTGGCATTTGCAGCAACCTGGAAGAGATTGGAGATTATTACTCTTAGTGAAGTAACTCAGGAATGGAAAATCAAACATGTTCTCACTCATAAGTGGGAGCTAAGCTATGAGGATGTAAAGGCATAAATAATGACACAATGGATTTTGGGGACTCAAGGGGAAAGGGTGGGAAGTGGGTGAGGGATAAAAATTACAAATCGGGGGCCAGGTGCAGTGGCTCACACCTGTGATCCCAGCACTTCGGGAGGCCAAGGTGGGCAGATCACCTGAGGTCAGGAGTTTAAGACCAGCATGACCAACATGGAGAAACCCCGTCTGTACTAAAAATACAAAATTAGCTGGGTGTGGTGGCACATGCCTGTAATCCCAGCTATTTGGGAGGCTGAGGCAGGAGAACTGCTTGAACCTGGGAGGCGGAGGTTATGGTGAGACAAGATCACACCATTGCACTCCAACCTGGGCAACAAGAGTGAAACTCCATCTAAAAAAAAAAAAAAAAAAAAAAAAAAAAGAAGACTACAAATTGGGTTCAGTGTATACTGCTTGGGTGACGGGTACACCAGAATCTCTCAAATCACCATTAAAGAACTTACTCATGCAACAAAACATCACCTGTTCACTAATAACCTATGGAAATAAAGAATTTTTAAAAATTTAAAAAATGAAAATACTTAATTGCTTAAAGCCAGGTGTGGTGGCATGTGCCTGTGGTTCCAGCTACATAGTAGACTAAAGCAGGAAGATCCCTTGAGACCAGGAGTTCCTGTCTAGGTTGGGCAACATAGCAAGACCCTGTCTCGCAATAAAAATAAAAATGGATAGATAAATAAAAATACTTTATTGCCAAAAATTTTAGTGGTCTTCTGGGCCTTCAGCAAGTTGTAATATTTTTGCTGGTGGAGGGTCCTGCCTTAATGAGGATGGCTGCTAACTGACCAAGGTGATGGTTGCTGCAGGTTGGAGTGGCTGCAGCAATTTCTTAAAATAAGACAACAATGAAGTATGCTGCACCCATTGACTCTTCCTTTCACAAAAAAAAAAAAAAAAAAAAAAATTATCTGTAGCATGGGATGCTGTTTGATAGCATTTTACCCACAATAGAACTTCTTTCAAAATTGGAGTCAATTCTCTTAAACCCTGCTGCTAATTTATCAACTAAACTTATGTCTGTTCTAAATCCTTTGTTGTCATTTTGACAATGTTTACAGCATCTTCACAAAGAGTAGATTCCATTTCAAGAAACCACCCTCTTTGCTGATCCATAAGAAGTAGCTCTTCATCTGTTCAAGTTTTAGCATGAGATTGCAGCAATTCTGTCACATCTTCAGGCTCCACTTCTCATTCTCGTTCTCTTGCTAATTTTCACATCTGCAGTTACTTTCCCCACTGAAATCTTGAACCCCTCAACGTCATTCATGAGAGTTGCCATCAACTTCTTCCAAAGTCCTATTGGTGTTGCTATTTTTACCTCCTTTCATGAATCACAAATGTTCTTTTTTCTTTTCTTTTTATTTTTTCTTTTATTTCTAGTTGATGTGTAATGACTGTACATATTTATGGGATACAGCATACTTCAATACATGTATACACTACGTAAGGATAAAATCAGAGTAATTAGCATATCCATCATCTCAAACATGTATTATTTATGTTGTAAACATTCGGAATTTTCTCTTCTAGCTTTTTGAAAATATACCCTAAATTATTATTAATCATATTCACTCTACAGTGCTACAAAATACTGTAACTTATTCCTCCCATAGAGCTATAACTTTGTATGCATAACCAATCTCTCCCTATCTTCCTCTCTCTACTACTCTACTCAGCACTTATAATCACAGTTCTACTCTCTACTTTTATAAGCTCAATTTTTTCAGCTCCCAGATATGAGTGAGAACATGTGATGTTTATCTTTCTGTGCCCAAATTATTTCCGTTAACATAAGGTCCTCCGGGATCATCCATGTAGCTGCAAATGACAGGATTTCATTTTTTTATGGCTGACTAGTATTCCACTGTGTACATATACCACATTTTCTTTATCCATTCATATGTCGATAGACTCTTTGGATGATTCCACTTTTTGGCTGTTGTGAATAATGTTGCAATGAACATGGAGGTATAGGTATCTCCTTGACATATTCGTTTCCTTTCCTTTGGGTAAATACTGGATATTATTGCTGAATGTTATGGTAGTTCCATTTTTAGTTTTTTGAGGGCCCTCCACACTGTTCTCCATAATGGCTATGTTAGTTTACATTGCCACTAACAGGGTATAAGAGTTCCCTTTTCTTCACATCTTCACCAGTGTTTGTTTGTTTGTTTTTGTTTGTCTTTTCGATGATAGTCATTCTTACTGGAGTGAGATGATAGCTCCCTGTGTTTTTGATTTGCATTTCCCTGACATTAGTGATGTTGAGCATTTTTTCATATATTTGTCGGTAATTTGGTTTTCTTGTGAGAAATGTTTATTCAGATCACTTGCCCATTTTAAAATCAGATTATTTGGGCTTTTGGCTGTTGAATTGTTTGGGTTCCTTGTATATTCTGGATATTAATGCCTTTTCAGAGGAGTAGTTTGCAAATATTTTCTCCCATTCTGCAGGTTGTCTCTTCACTCTTGTTTGTTTCCTTTGCTGTATGGAAACTTTTCAGTTTGATATAGTCCCATTTGTCTATTTTTGTTTTAGTTGTCCATGCTTTCGAGGTCTTAGCTATAAAATTTTTGCCTAGACCTATATCCTGAAGTGTTTCCTTTATGATTTCTTCCAGTGGTTTTATAGTTTTGGGTCGTACATTTAAGCCTTTAATTTTTTGGAGTTAATTTTTGAAGATGGTGAGACACAGATGAAGTTTCATTCTTCTGCATATGGATATCCAGTTTTCCCAGCAACATTTATTGAAGAAGATGTCCTTTCCCAATGTATGTTCTTGGTGCCTTTGTTGAGAATCAGATATAAATATGTGGATTTGTCTCTAGGCTCCTTATTCTGTTCCACCGGTCTATGTGTCTTTTTATACCAATACCATGCTGTTTTGATTACTATAGGTCTGTAATATATTTTGAAGTCAGGTACTGTGATGCTTCCGGCTTTTTTATTTTTGCTAAGAATTGCTTTGGCTATTCAGTGTCTTTTTTAGTTCCATAGGAATTTTAAGATTGTTTTTTCTATTTATGTAAAGAATGCCATTGGTATTTTGATAGGGATTGCATTAAATCTGTAGATTGCTTTGGGCAGTATGGTCATTTTAGCAACATTAATTCTTCCAGTGCATGAGCATGGAATATCATTCCATTTTTGTCTGTTCTGTTTAATTTCTTTCATCAGTTTTTAATTTTCATTGTAGAGATCTTTCACCTTCTTGGTTAAATTTACACCTGTGGAGATTTTTTAGAAATTGCACATGGGATTATTTTCTTGATATCTTTTTCAGCCAACTTGTTTTTGGTGTATAAAATTTCTACTGATTTTTGTATGGTGATTTTGTATCCTGCAACATTACTGAATTTGTTTATCAGCTCAGAGTTCCTTGATGAAGTCTTTAGGTTTTCCTATATATGCTATATCATCTACAAAGAGGGATAATTTGACTTTCTTTTTTCCAGTTTGGAAACCTTTTATTTCGTCTCTTGCCTAATTGCTGTATGATATCTAATAACAGTGATGAAAGTGGGCATCCATCATTCAGTATGATATTATCAGGGGGTTTCTCATGTATGGTCTTTATTGTGTTGAAGTGTGTTCCTTCTATTCCTAATTTGTTGAGAGTTTTTATCATGAAGACATATTACATTTTTATCAAATGCTTTTTCTGCATCTACTGACATGATCATGTGTTTTTTGTCCTTCATTCTGTTGGTGAGATGTATCACACTTATTGATTTCTGTATGTTGAACCATCTTTGTATTCCTGAGATAAATTCCACTTGGTCATGACATATTATCTTTTTGATGTGTTGTTAGATTTAGTTTGCTAGTATTTTGTTGAGGATTTTTGCATCAGCGATATTAATTTTTCATTAGTGAAACTGGCCTACAGTTTTTGTTTGTTTGTTTGTTGTGTACTTGTTTGATTTTGATGACAAGGTAATGGCCTCACAGAATGGGTTAGGAAGAATTTGCTTCTCCTTAACTTTTTTGAAGAGTTTGAAAATAATTCTTGTTCTTTTAAAATGTTAGTAGAATTCAGTAGTAAAGTCAGCTAGCCCTGGGCTTTTCTTTTTGGGGAGATTTTTTCTTTAAGTGCTGGTTCAGTGTTACTCATGATTGGCTTATTCAAGTTTTCTATTTCTTCCTGGTTCAATCTTGGTAGGTTATAGATGTCCAAAAATCCATTCATTTCCCCTAGGTGGGGATTTGTTGGTATATAGTTCATAAAAGTCTCTAATGACGCTTTTGATTTCTGTGTTATCAGTTGTAATGTATTCTCTTTGTTTCTGGTTTTATTTATTTGGGTCTTCTCTCTTTTTTTCTTGGTTACTCTAATAGCTTGTCAACTTTGTTTATCTTTTCAAAAACCAACTTTTCATTTCATTGATCTTTTTGATTATTGTTTTAGTCTCTATTTCATTTTGTTCTTCTCTGATTTTTTATTATGTTCTTCCCTTCTGCTAATTTTGAGTTTGGTCTGTTTTTGCTTTTCTAGTTCCTTGAGGTAGATTATTAAGTCATTTATTTAGTCTTTTTTCTTTTTTGATTAAGTGTTTATTGCTATAAACTTCCCTCTTGGTATTGCTTTTCCTGTATCCCATAGATTTTGATGTGTTGTGCTTTCATTTTAACTTGTTTCAAATAATCTTTTGACTTCCTTAATATTTTCATTGACACATAATCATTCAGGAGCACATTATTTAGCTTCCTTGTATTTGTACAGTATCCAGAGTTTCTCTTGTTATTGATTTCTAGTTTAATACCATTTTAGTCTGAGACAATATTTGATATGATTTTGCTTCTTTATTTGTTGAGATTTGTTTTGTGGCCAAATATGTGGTGTATTCTAGAAAATGTTCCATGTGCTCATGAGAAGAATGTCTATTCTTCAGCTGATGTATAAAATGTTCTGTAAATGTCTATTAGGTCCATTTGGTCTATTGTGGAATTTAAGTTGGATATTTCTTTGTTGATTTTATGTCCAGGTGATCTGTCCAATGCTGAAAATGGGGTGTCGAAGTCCCTAACTATTTTTGTATTGGGGTCTGTCTCTTTCTTTAGCTCTAATTATATTTGCTTTATATATCTGGGTGCTCCAATGTTGGGTGCATATATATTTGCAATTGTTATATCCTCTTATGCAACTGATCCCTTTACCATTATATAATGACCTTCTTTGTCTTTTTAAATTTTTACTTAAAAACTGCTTTATCTGGTATAAGTATAGCTACTTCTGGACAATTTTGGTTTCTGTTTGTATGGAATATCTTTTTCCATCTCTTCACTTTCAGTTTATGTGTGTTTGAAACTAGGTGGAGTGAGTTCTCGTAGGAAGCATAAAGTTTGGTCTTTTTTAAATTTATTCATTCCATCAGTCTTTATGTTTCAGTTGGGGAATTTAAACCATTTACATTAAACATTATATTGATAAGTGATAAATTAGTCCTGTCATTTTGTTCATTGATTTCTAATTGTTTTGTATATCCTTTGTTCCTTTCTTTCTCCTTTACTATTTATTTTTGCAATTTGGTGGTTTTCTGCAGTGAAGTTTGATTCCTTTCTTTTTCTCATTTGTGTATCTATCAGTGAGTTTTGTACTTTTGTGTGTTTTCATGGTGGTAGACATTGTTTTTTCACTTCCAAATGCAGGACTTCCTTAATATTTCTTGTAGGGCTAGTCTAGTCATGATGAATTCCTTTAGGATTTGCTTTTCTGGAAAAAAATTTTTTTTCTTCTATTTCTGAAGGATAGCTTTGTTGTGTATAGTATTCTTGGCTGTCACTTTTTTTTCTTCCAATACTTTGAATATATCATCCCATTCTCTCCTGACTTATAATGTTTCTGATAAGAAATATGCTGTTAGTCTAATAGAAATGTTCTTATATGTGACTTGACATTTTTCTCTTGCTGTTTTTAGACTTCTCTCTATATCTGTGACTTTTCACAGTTTGGCTGTCATGTGCCTCAGGGAAGATCTTTTTGGGGTGAATCTATTTCAGTACGTTTGAGCTTCCTGTATCTTAATGTTTATATCTCTTCCATTACTTGGGAAATTTTTAGCTATTATTTCATTAAATAGATTTTCTATGTTTTTCCCTATATATTCTTCTTATGGAACTTCCAAATTTGAATGTTTGTTCTATTGATGGTGTTCTATATGTTATGTAGGTTTCTTTACTCTTTCTAATTTATTTTTTTTCTTTTTTGGTCTGACTAGGTTATTTCAGATCTGTCTTCAAATTCAGAAATTCATTTTTCTTCTTGATCTGGTCAATTGTTGAAGCTGTATTATATATTTTTTTCATTCATTAAATTCTTCAGTTTCAGGATTTTAGGATTCAGGTTTCTTTTTTTATGATTTCTACTTCTTTTTAAAATTTTCCACTCAAATCATAGAATAGTTTTCTTACTTCTTTGTATTATCTATCTGTGTTCTCTTGTATCTCACTGAGTATCCTTAAGACCATTATTTTGAATTCCTTTTTCAGGCATTTCATATATTTCCTTTTCTTTGGAGCCTGTTACTGAAGAATTACAGGGTGTGTGTGTGTGTGTGTGTGTGTGTGTGTGTGTGTTTCACATGTCATGTTTCCTTGCTTCTTCATGTTTCTTGTGTCCTTATGTTGATATTTGTGCATCCGGTGTAATAGTTGATTCTTCCAATTTTTGAAGTAACCTCCATAGTGAAAGTCTTTTTCCTATAGATATATCCATAGTGTTGGTTGGGTAGGGTAATTTTGCTATGGTTCTGGGTAGGCACTATAATGTACTCTGCATGATTTATTTGGCTATAATCAATGTCAGTGGTGTTGGTGAGTTTCTCAGTGGCTTAGGCTACTATTGTTTGTAGAGGCTGTGGTGAGGCTTTCCTGGGAACTGAGGTGCCAGGCAGGCCAGTTCTTAGGCCCCTGAGTGGTATGGCTGAGCACCATCTGTTGTGGTGGCAAACCCTGATCAGTCTGGTCCTTGGACCCCTGGGCAGGGCGCACAGGTGGCAATAGCAGTGAGATGAGTGGGCCAGTATTTGGGCCCCCAGGAAGCAGGTCAGGCAATTGAAATGACAGCAACAGTTAGGGCGAGCTAGTTCTTGGGACCCTAGCTAGCATTCATGAGTATCCAAAGTGATGATGGCATGATTGTGGCAGTAGGCCCGGCAGGCCAAACTTTGGGCCCCCAAGTGGTATGTAAGAGTGTGAGCAGTGGTGGTAGAAGTCCAGGAAGCCCAGTCCTCAGCCTCCTGGGCAGCATATGCAGGTGTCTGCAATGGCAGTGGTGGTCCTGCACTGACAGGAAGGCCAGTCCTTTGGCCCCTGGCCAACAAGTGCAGATAGCTGTGGTGGTCTGGGCAGACAGCCAGTCCTCAGGCCCCCATGCAGCATGCATGAGCACCTGTGATGGCACTGGTGGCCCAGGCAGGCTGGGTTTTGGGTCCCCAGATGGCTCATACAGGTACACAGCAGCCCCTTCTCTGGAGGGAGTGGGACTACGGTCAGTGGCAGTGGTCCCAAGCAGGTGACTCTCAAACTCTGTGAAGCATATGTTTTGGCTCCTTATGTCCTAGGAGCAGCCTCCCTGAGGTGCTGAGCTCTCTGTTCCCTGGGGTGTAGGCCACTGCAGGGGCTTGGGCACTAGGAACATAGCTGCATTGCTGGGTCCAGCCAGGGTTGTAATGCTGCAGCTCTCTGAGTGGATATGTATCCCAGGGCAGGACGTTGTGTGGTGTTGACTCCACTCTCAGAATTGTGCCATGTTGCAGCATTTGGGTCCTAGGAGAAGGATGTGACCCAGGGTAAATTCCTTCTCTGGGACACTAGGCAGCTCTCTATACTACACTCAGGGCCGCGAGGGCCAAGGGGCTCTCCTGTAGCTAGGATTGCAGATGTCTGTGGTGAGAATGTGAACCATCCCATCCTAAGTGGTGAAAACAAAGAATATTACACTACTGAGTCCTTAGCAGAGGAATGACCCTTTTTAAAAAAAGTGAACATAAATGAAAGAACAACCAATGAAAAATTATGGAGTATTTTATCAACACTGATGAACTGGGAAGATGATATACAGTGAAAAGTGTGCAGGTAGGGGAATGAAAACACTGGACATAGGAGAAAGGTAGCAGAGAGGTTGCAGGTGGACCTTGCAAATCAGGAGAATGCAAAGATCCCCTCCCTTACCTGCATGTTCCTATTGAGGTTTGTTAATGATTGCTAAGTGTGTTGTGGGATCAGGGAAGCTGTGGAAGGCAGCTAGGAATATGGGTCATAGAGCGGCTCTCCAGTGCTTTCCCAGATAAGCAGAGATTGAACCTGCTATGACAGGTGAAGTGGGGTCAGTTGTGCTGCTGGAGCATTCCCTGAAAATGGAGATGATAGGGGTGTGCCCAGGTGGGCACCTGAAAACCAAATCAGTCTCATGATCCTTAATTTCCATGATAATAAATCAGGTGATAATATCTCAAGCTAAAAGGAAAATGGGGAGGAAAATGGGGAAGAGGAGGAAAGAAAGCTTATAAAAACATGTCATTTAGAAATGTGGAGAAAGTAGCTAAAAGAGTTGAAACTGGTTACAGCCATCTTATTACTTTATCTTTTTTGTGTGTTTTTTAATTTGGGGAAGGGTCCTGAATTGCCAAACTTTAGTGTGTCCCCAAAACACTAGGGGAGCTTGCTAAACACCTAGGCCCTGTCCTGAGACACTCTGACTCAGTAGGTCTGTGATGGACCCAGATGTCTGAATGTTTAACTTGTATAGGAACTGAGTGGACCACTTTGGGGAATTCTGCTCTAGATTCCAAGTGGGAGTGGAGAGTGGAATGTAACAGACCCCAAGTTCTCTTCCAGCTCCACTCCTTCCTACCTGTGTGACTTGTGCAGATTACTTCACTTCTCTGTTTGCTCATTAGTTAACAAGGGATTGCGTTAAGTCAAGGCTTCTTGAACTTTTGGGGAGGTTAAGTTTGAGAATCTATTGAAAGCCTTGTCAGAAAAATGTAATCTGAAATTTTACACATAATTCAGGTGTTTCTGGGCTCTCTAGACTCCTAAAGTCTCTTAGTTATAATTTCTTAGAATAAATGTCCTCAAAGATCTGTCAACTTTGACATTCATGGATGATCTGGATTCTGGGTGCTGTGGGCAACCTGGCTGGGGAGAGGACACAACTCGCTTTAGACAGCAGGTTTAGAATCCCAGCCTGTGGGTGGTCTCCTGACATACATTGAACCAGCACTTCATTCTGCCTTTTACAGGGACGAAGAGCTGGTCACTAACTTGGCAGATACAAACAGGACAAAAGTCTACCCCACCTTCACCAAGATAATGGTAGCTAAGCATCCTGGGTGTGCTGAGTGACCAAGGACATCCAGGGCAATAAAAAAAAAAGCAGAATATCTCAAAAGGGTTGAATTTATCAGAAACTGACTATCAAGAAAGATAAAAGGATCAGCCTGAGGAAGTGGCCTGAGCTCTACCCTTCTTCAGATTCTAGAATAAATGGCCTTTCTAGAGAAGTACAAAATTTCTTATAGTAATGATTTTGATAATGGCTGCAGTGCTCATTCTTCATTCCATCCATGGACACATAAATGAAAAACTGGGCTGGGAGAGTTCACATTTACTGGGAAGGGGTGAGGCAATCTGTGTGGTCATAGGTTCAAAGGTCCTTAGTCAACTTTGTCAAGACTGAAGAGACCTTTCACCCAGAGGTGAGCCATGGTACAGCTCTGCCCATTATCTAGGGTCACTGGAAGCTTCTGGGATTGAGTGTTGACTTCATACTATCCAGGTCTAATCAAAAGAGCCACTGATTAGATTGCTGCTTCCCAATCTAAATAAGACTATTATGATACGTGGCTCATGGCCAGATGGTCAATGGTTTTAGATAGGAAAAGGCCAAGTTTTTAGATAGGAAAAGTAGGCTCAGGGTCACTAAAGTTGTGAGCCACCCCACTGGGACATACATGCTGGCACCAGGCTCCTGACCTCCGTTCACCATTCCTTCCAGCCTAGAGTGGGAGGCCGTCTACATGGGAGTGGAGAAGTAGGGAGGACCTGGTTTGACCATGAGGCACACATAAGAAGACTTACCTGCCACATGTATTAATTTTGTTATCAGTCTGCTGTTCTATCTTTTCATTCCCAACCTGAAAACACAACTATTACATCGTGACTGGGTTACAGAACAAATCAGAATCAGGTTGCCAACCAGGCTCAGATGATGCCTTTCTTGCCTTTTTTGTTGTTTATGTTATGATGTGATCATCTATAGTAATTATTATTTTTATATTTTAACATCTTTGCAACCAAAATTCTTTTGAAAATGTTATTGGTTTATGAATTTTAAAAACCGGAGACCCTGGGGTATAAAGCAGGATTGCTAAAATGCCCCTCTTCACTACACCTTGCCCAGATCTTCTTATTCTGCTAGACTTTTTTTTTTTTTTTATCACTTCATCTGGTTGATACAAAAAACCATAAAACAATGAGAATAGGCAATATACATTCCAGGGTTATATGCCCTATATTTCAACAGAGATGATTCACAGATCAACTCAGAAAGGATTACCCTCCAGAATAAAAGTTAAAAATTATCCAAAAACCGTCAAGACCTGACATCATTCCCATTATTTCCTCAAGCACTCACTTCTGTAGTCACATTGACTATTTGCTTTCACATGTTTCTGCTTGGTATATGCTTTTCCTTCTGCCCATAGTTCCATTCCCCTTTGGTCAGACTGTTGAACTCCTATTTATCCTTCAATATTAGGCCTAAGTATTACCATTTCTGTGAAGTCCTCCCTGACTTCTCCCACCCTCTTTCTTTCAGGCAAGTCATATGCCCTTTATCTCTGTGCCCATACTAACCTGGACCAATCTCTTGCTTAGCATCAAAGACACTGCATTTGAAAAAGCTGACTTGATTTTCTGCCTTCCCTATTAAACCCTGAGCTCCCTTCCTCAAAGATTCTATCACCTACCTCTTTCTACACCCAGCACCTAAAGTATAATGCTTGGCATACATTTGTGCTAAGGAGATCCCTTGGACTCAAATTTAAAATAAGGAAGCAAGTGAAATTGATTGGCTAAAACCTACACCGACTACCATAGGTAAAAACACAAGAAAACTTTAAAATTTAGAATAATACAAGATAATCCACTATTACCATTATTTTTATGACAGTTCTGGCAGTCTTAGCCAAGACTATAAGGCAAGAAAGCGAAATGATACGTAGAAGGATTGGAAGGAAAGAGCTAAGATTATCACTACTTGAAGATAATACGATTATTAAAAAAAAATTTAACCTCTGTTTCCGGCCAAGATTAATCATTCTGCATGACACAACCAAAAAACAAACAAACTACATAAAATAGTTTCCAAGACACTAGACATCATACAATGAAGGAAACTGATCTCTGAAAACCTAGAAATAAGTTATGAGAATCTTACAATTGCCCCAGCTTATTGCTTTGAGACAGCTTCTAGGCTATGACACAGTTAGACAAAACCAAGGCAAATTGTGGTGAATTCCTTGAGTTGAGGAGATAGAGCTAAGAGTTCAGGAAGACCAAGTCAGCAAGAGTTTGCAGAAAAGAGTACCGGAGAGGAGACAGCTGCACAGGTAAGAACTCCAGAGATCTGCAGATCTTCAAGTAGTCCCCAGACAACTGATCAGCAAGGAAATTATCCAAGGCTAAGGAAAGAACCAACCAAAAGGATGAGAGGGTAACAGCATCTGGCACTCACATAGGGCCAGGAATAGTGCCTGTTTCTACCAGCACAAATGAAAAACCTCATGATTTATGGACATTGAACACATTATGCTGAAAGGTCTTGTCTTACTACTAGGCGAGACCACTGTTCCAGTCCTGCCTATCAAATCTTAAAAGCAAGACTTAAAAAGATCAAAGTATTTCAAAGTAACTAAACTGCATCTCAGAGCAAAAGACCCAGAATATTTATGGGAATACAAAACTATCCTCTACTCAACATAGTAAAATTTACAACATATGGCATCCGATAAAAAATTACCAAGCATGTAAAGAAACAGGAAAAAATAGCCATAAAAAGTAGAAAATTCAATCAATTGTACCCTTTCAAAATTTATGAATATGCTAAAAATAGAAAACAAGGATATTGAAGCAGTTATTATTCTTATATTCTATATGTTTACCATGTTAAGTGAAGATAAAAAATATCTAAAAACCAAACAAACAAAACCACATTGAATGTTTAGAGATGAAAACTGCAATGTCTGAATGTCTAAGATGAAAAATACACTGGACAGTATTAAAAGAATATTAGCAACCAAGCATGGTAGCTCGTGCCTATAATTCCAGCACTTTGGGAGGCCAAGGCAGGAGAATTGCTTGAGGCCAGGAGTTCAAAACCAGCCTGGACAACATCGCAAGACCCCATTTCTACAGAAAAATTTTAAAATTACCCAGCTTTGGTGGCACACGTTTGTAGTCTCAGCTACTCAGGTGGTCGAGGTGGGAGGATCACTGGAGCCCAGGAATTCAAGGCTGCAATGAGCTATGATTGCACCACTGCACTCCGGTCTGGGCAACAGAGCAAGACTTGTCTCAAGAAAAAAAAAAGAATGTTAGATATTGTAAAAGAAAAGATTAGTGAACTTGAGGACACAGCAGTAAATACTATACCAAATGACAAACACAGAGACAAATAGAATTTTAAAAATAAACAGAGCTGCCTCTGTGAAGTTTTCTCTGACTTATCCCATCGGTTTTTCTTCAGGCAAGTCATGTGCCCATTATCTCTGTGCCTATAGTCCCTTGGACATTTATCTTGTTCAACATATGATATATTCACTTGGAAGAGCCAACTTACTTTCCTGCCTTCTCTACTAAGCTATGAGGCAGTGAGCTATAAGACTTCAGGTAGCCTAACAGAAGTCTGATTGGAGCCCACAGAGGAGAGGAGAGAGAAAGAGGTATGGGAAAAAATATCTGAAGAAATAATAACCAAAACCGTTAACATGTAGATCCAAGAAGCTCAACAAAGCCCAAGCACAAGAAACATGAAAAACTATACCACAGCTCATCATAATCAAATTGTTCAAAGTCAATGATAAAGAGAAAAATATTTAACACAACCGAAAGAAAAGGCATGTTACCTAGAAGAATAAAGATAAAAATTATAGCAGACTTCTCACAGAAAACAACACAAGCACAGAGTGAAGCAACATCTTTAAAGCAGTGAATGAAAAAAAAACTCGGTCAACCTAGAATTCTATATCAGTAGAACTACCTTTCACAAATGAAGGCAAAATAAAGACTGTTTCAGACAAACAAGCTGAAAGAATTTGTAACCACCAGACCCACACTACAAAAAATATTAAAGTCTTATAAGAAGAAAGAAAATGATACCAAATGGAAGTCTGGGTCCACACAAAGGAATGAATACCAAAGGAAATGGTAACTATGTGATGAAATTTTAATTATTATTTAAATCTGTTTAAAAGATAATCAATCATTTAAACCTAAATAATAACAATGTAGTCTGAAGTTTATAACATACATAAAGGTAAGATTCATGATAACAGTAGCACAGAGTTCTAGAGGGAAGAAATTAAAGTCTACTACTGTAAGGGCCGGGCGCAGTGGCTCATGCCTGTAATCCCAGCACTTTGGGAGGCCAAGGCAGGTGGATCACCTGAGGTCAGGAGTTCTGGCCAACATGGTGAAGCCCTGTCTCTACTAAAAATACAAAAATTAGCTGGGCATGATGGCAGGTGTCTGTAATCCCAGCTACTCAGGAGGCTGAGGCAGGAGAATCACTTGAACCTAGGAGGTGGAGGCTGCAGTGAGCCGATAATCATGCTGCTGATCTCCAGCCTGTGTGACAGAGCAAGAGAAAAGAAAGAAAGAAAGAAAGAAAGAAAGAAAGAAAGAAAGAAAGAAAGAAAGAAAGAAAGAAAGAAAGAAAGAAAGAGGAAAGAAAGAAAGAAAAAGGAAAGAAAGGAAAGAAAGAAAGAAAAATGAAAGAAAGGAAAGGAAGGAAAGAAAAGAAAGAAAAGAAAGGAAGGAAGGAGAGAGGGAGGAAGGGAGAGAGGAAGGGAGGAAGGGGGAAAAACTACTGTAAGGTAGAGAGAGAAAGAAAGAAAGAAAGAAAGAAAGAAAGAAAGAAAGAAAGAAAGAAAGAAAGGAAGGAAGGAAAGAGAGAGAGAGAGAAAGAAAGAAAGGAAGGAAGGAAGGAGAGAGGGAGGGAGGGAGAGAGGAAGGGAGGAAGGGGGAAAAACTACTGTAAGGTAGAGAGAGAGAGGAAGAAAGAAAGAAAGAGAGAGAAAGGAAGGAAGGAAGGAAGGAGAGAGGGAGGGAGGGAGAGAGGAAGGGAGGAAGGAAAAACTACTGTAAGGTAGAGAGAGAGGAAGAAAGAAAGAGAGAAAGAAAGAAAGAAAGAAAGAAAGAAAGAAAAGAAAAAAAGAGAAAGAAAAAAGAAAGAAAGAAAGAAAAAAGAAAAGAAAGAAAGAAAGAAAAGAAAAAAGAAAGGGAAAGGAAGGAAGGAAGGAAAGGAGGAAGGAAGGAGAGAGGGAGAGAGGAAGGGAGGAAGAGAGAAAGAAAGAGAGAGAGAAAAAGAAAGAAAGAAAGAGAGAGAGAGGGAGGGAGGGAGGGAAAAGAGGAAAGAAAACTACTGTAAGGTTCTTGTACTATATCTATATCACTTAAAGATAGCATGTGATAAATTAAGATGTGTACTTTAAACCCTAAAGGAATCACAAAAATAATAAATATTTCATATCTAATAAACCACAAGAAGACAAAGAAAATAAATAATACATTAAATGGGACAAATAGTAAATAAACAGCAAGATGATAGATTTCAACCTGACTATTATCAATGAACACTTTAAAAGTTTATGGTCTATAGGTTTAGGCAGTGGTATCTAGATACAACATCAAAAGCACAAGTAATAAAAGAAAAATGATGAATTAAATTTAATCCAAATTAAAGTTGTTTTTTTGTTTTTGTTTTTGTTTTTTTTTTTGCTTCAAAGAACACCATTACAACTCACAAAATTAGAGGAAATATTTGCAAATTATATATCTGATAAGGAACTTGTGTGTAGAATATATAACGATCTCTCACAACTCAACAACTAAAAGACAAATAACTTAACTTTAAAATGGGCAAAGAATTTCAGTAGACTTTTCCCCAAAGGAGATACATAACTGGCCAATAAATGCTCAAGAGCATTAGTCATGGGAGAAATATAAGTCAAAACTACAATGCAATACCACTTTATACCCACTAGAATGGCTATACTAAAGATGGAGTTATAACAGCAGTTGGCAAACATGGAAAAATTAGAGTCCTCATACACTGCCGGTATATGAAAAAGATTGTGTTTTGTTAGCAAGGAAGATGGGTAGGGTTGGATGTTAGGAAGCAACAAAAGTGTCTGCTGCATTAATAGATATGTGCAGAAACATTCCTGGGTCAGTAGTTGCCTTGTATTTAGGATAAAGATATGAAAGGGAGGCATTTCCAATGTAGTGGAGACAGTTCAGGATCACTCTCAGAAGACCTGCATTCTCTGCTGTTTCCTGGCTGTGTGGCCTCAGGCAAGACACTTTCGCTCTCTGAGTCTCAGTTTTCTTTCTGGTAAAATGCAAGTCAGTGTATACATTGTGTCTACCAGATAGGCAGTTGGAAATGAGTAAGTCTTGGTGAACTGTGATACATAGGATAAGGGTTCATCATTTTACTACAGTCTTCGGGAATTTGAAGTCTCTTTGAATCAGTCTTCCAATTGATATTAACCAAAACTATAAACAAAAACCAGGGTCAGAAGTTTGTCCACTTTGACTTATTTGGAAAAGGAGTCAAGTGAATAGTTTGAAACCCCTGAATGGTCCCATTTGTCCCACATATCTCTGTAAATAAAGGTTTGAATCCCAATTATCATGGCTAATCCTGCCCCTTCCCAAAACACTAGGATTTCACTTTGCTCTGACTTTGGAAAATGATTTCCATCAGAGCTACTTTGAGTAAAAACATCCAAGGAAGGCTGACAGCCTCCAGTCCCGAAAGTTATAAGGGAACAGTTTAGTCAAATAATATTAGTTGAAATTTAACCTAACTGTCAAAAGATTTGGTCAAAGAGGAATTGGGGGTCAAAGTTGAGCCTGTGATTTAACCTGTGCCACATACACACACCTATCAGCAGATGGGGTGATCTATCTCACTCCTACTCTCAATGGACAATGTGCATTTTGTGAGCTCTGCCTGCATCATGCAATCTTGTACTTCCCAGGCAATTTCCCTGGGCCACTTCCCATCTAGGGCAGTGGGCTTTAGAGTTTCTATGAGATGCTTATAAGAATATTGCTAAATAGAGTCCTGGCTCTATCTCATAGACCTCTAATTATTCTCTCATCTTCACTCTGTGCAAGGCATTTGTTTTTATTTGTAATCAAAGATCCTGCCAAGAAGCACCTGTAGATGAAACTGGAGACATTTGTTTTATTCTTATCTGTCATTCAGGCATTCAATAAGCACATTCTCAGTGCCTTCTAATCTCAGCAACTTTTCTAAGCTCCAGAGATACAAATAAAACCAGTCCCCACCCTCGAGAAACTTACACAAGTAATAAGCAGAAGAAAATAGAAAAAAAAAGTCATTACAAACCCAAAACCTCCCTGTCCAATTTTATCATTGCACCCTTGACTTAATATTATGATTAATATTTCCTAAAAGTTGAAATCCTCCTAGTAATAGATCAATAGACTGAAAAGTAAGCAATAGAAAATTTGCTTTTTGTGCTTTCTGAAAACTTTACTTCTTAATCAAATTTTCTAATATTTTAAATGTATAGTTCAACCAGAGTTTGAGGCACAAAGGGAGAGATAATAATTCAGGGAACCTCAAGATTTTCCCTTCAACCTCAGACCGAATGGAGCCTTCAGTACTTCTGTGCCTATTGGCCATGCTGCAGGAAAGCTCAGTTATGAAAGCTTCCACTCTGAGATCCTGGCAGATCAAAAACTATACAGAGCATTTGGCGAGGTACCATTTATGTGAGGCAGTCCCAAATGTTTGTCACATTTATGGGAAGCATCTTGATGAACGATTTACAGTGGTTTCTTCTAAGTGGGATCACTCCTAGGTCCAGTACTAACAAAGAGAAGAAGATCAGAGCAGCTTTGACATGAATGGATCCATCTGCCCTGGTCTCCATACAAGTTTCCTATGAGTTTGATGAGTGTGGATCCCCATGGATCGTAATCCACCTGGGAAATCGGATGGAGTCTGACTTCTTATCTTGCATCAATGTGATTGGTAGGGATGGGCCCATGCTCTGGAGCTGGACTCTGTGGGTTTGAATCCTGGCTCCTCTGTTTCTGCCCTGAGAGACCTTGGCTAAGTTTCCTTACTTCTCTGTGCCCCAGAGTGCTCATCTCTAAAATGAATTATAATGTACTGTAAATGGGAAAATTCATATAGTGTGCCTAATAGCAATGAGCATTCAGCAAGTATTAGCTGTGTGTGTGACTGTAACAGCCAAGGACCGGCTGGAGAAATGTGGTGACACTACAGCAGTGTGCCTCTGAGTCCTAGTGAGACAAGCAACTGTGGTCCAGGTCTGGAAGGAGACTGGACAGAGGCTTTTCTCATCTCTACAGGTGGGAACCAGCACTCATCCTTCTGAGGAAGAGGGAGAGAGTGGACTGAATATTTCTCACAAAGCAATGACTGCCTCATTAAAAAAAAAAATTAATCATATAGGAACTATGTGAAGGTATTGTGAAAAAATCAAATAAAACAAGTAAAACGTACCTTTATATTCCCCTTCCCTTCCCACTCTCTTCAGAGGTAACCACTATTCAGTCTGCAATGTGCCCTTCCAGACTTTGTGGATGTGTATGGGTGTATGGCATATGTAATTTTGGTTACTGGGTTTTTAATTGAAATAAAGTCATTCTACATATTTTTCTGTAACTACCTTTTGTTACCTTAACAGTACATTTTGGGAAAATATTTGGAAAACAGTACATTTTGGAAAATATTTCCACGTCATTACCAACAGAACTCATTCATTCTCGGTAATGGCTATATGGTAGCTATTCAAATCACAGATGGTCCATAATCTAGGTAATTGATCTGTAATCAAAACTGCTACCAGCCAGCCTGGGTAACAGAGCAAGACCCCATCTCTAAAAAACAAACAAATGAAAAAACATGATAGATATTTTGGTTATCTGCCCCCCAACCTATTTCTTCACGAATCCAAATAAGCTCAAACTTCTTGGTTATTCAAGGTCATAGACCCTTAAAGCAATTGTTTAAATGAGAAGATGCCACATTTTCAAGCAGAGACTGATTCACGTTAGCTTAATAAATTTTTACTGAGCCCATACTTTGTATATTTTGTCCTGAGCTTCAGAAACCAGGGAACCCCATTGGGTAAGAGGAGCCTGGTGCTGGGATCAGCAGCCTGAATGAATTCTACTAAACAACTTTTATTTGGCTTTAGCTATTTCTGTTGAGCTATTGACATAGATGTTGGGTTTGGCTCTCAGGATTTTAAGGACACCTGGCAATGGACAGATGATCTACTGGAACTGGAGGAGAGGGGGAGGCATAGCGTGCAAATGCCCAAATGGCCATTGTCCCAATATGACAGTCATTGCTTCATTCACCAGACATGTATTGATCCTGTCTGTGCCAAGGACCAGGAAAGACCAGCAGGGAAGACAAAACGAATCCCTGTACCCTGCCACCGAGCACCTGAGCGTCCAGAGGAAAGGAAGGCATAACCTAGGTGAGGTTGTAAGATACAGCGGTCTAAAAAATAAGAGGCCCGGTGATCTAGAGCAGGACAGTTCAGAGTGAAGAGAAATGCTTCCATCTAGGAGAAGGGGGCAAGAGGACAGGCAAGGATGACTTTTCTCCCTACATCGCTCTCCTCAGTGGGTGCCATTAACATCCCCATGGTCACCCAAGCTGGGCCTCCAGGGATGTCTTCAGCTTCTCCTCTTCCCTTATGCCCAACTATGATGGACCGCCAAATGCTCCCTGTTACAATTACAGAATGTCCCTCCAATTCATACCCTCCTGCCTACTCCCAAATTCAGGTCCTCATCCTCTCTTGCCATAACTTTTGCTAGAGTTTCCTAATCCATTTCTCTACCTCCAGGTCTCCCCTCATCCCATCTTTCCTGCCGCCTTGGAAGTAATCTTCAAAAATCACAGATCTGACCATGTCACTCTTCGGCTTAAGAACTTTTGCTGACTTTTCATTACCTAGTGCAGCAAATCCAAAATTTTGCCACTAGCAATATCAGATCCACTATTTTAGTTTTTGTCATATCTTTGTATGTCCTTGTGCCAGTTGTTTACCTGCTCCTTACCCTCACTTCATCACTCTGTTCTGTATTTGGGAAGCGTGGTATCTACACATTATGTTTTCCAGACTCCTTTGCTAGCTGTGTCTCCGTTAGGACTAGAATGTGCCAATCACCTGCTCAGTGGGAATTAGAAGACAGAAGTAAGAGACAATTCCTTCTACAGCTTTGCTGGAAACTCTAGTGGTTGCTGTTGTGGCTGCAGCCATGCAGTGGGTCTCTCCCAGCAGCACAAGCAGAGAAAGCACCTTTTCCATGGTTCAAACCCTGGTGGAGTTGGCGCCACTTTATTGAATCCGGAACTGAAGGTACCAGCAACCTCTGACACTGTAGAGGCAGTTGTAGATACCTGGGTTCCAGCCCAGGCATTAGCAGCTTTGAATCCTTCTTCCTCTGCTCTTCCAGCTCTTTCTACTCTTGGTAACCAGTCTCGTGTATTAAATTCCCTCATTTGAAATGCCTAGGTTAATATCCGTCTTCCATATTGGACTCTGACTGACATGCTCTTGTACTATTTTATGCACTATTTTTCTCTCAATGATTACCTAAAAATACTTGACCTTATTCTAAGCAATAATATCCATGAGATCATAAGTTGGTCTATATTTTTCTAATACATATTAAACTAAATGCTTAATTGTTAATATTAAAAATATGTATCCATGTACTGTCTAAAACCATCTCAAGTGCTGATATATGCCCACTCTGGGAATGCATGGTCCAGTCCACCTCCCTCTCATTAGCTAGTGTGGTCCCCTCTCCAGCTCCCACATCCATCTCCCCACTCAGACTCTCCCACGCTCCTCTCTATCCTGCCCTGCATCAAGGCCTTGCTTCTGCAGCATTTTTTATGCTTTTGCAGGCTTCAGTCTCTCTTCGTGAAAGCATCTTGACTTCTTCCCTGACCGGAAAATTTCTTCTTGCTCTTAATTCAAACATTCTCTAGATTTTGCAGTTTTATTCAAACTTCATCCTATTTAAAAGGCAGCTTTAACTCCCTTTATGTTTCCTACTATATAGCAAATTTTTCATACATTCAAAATGTTAGCCCAGCACAAATCTCACATAATAGGTCAGAGAATGCTTGATGGGTGAATAATTAAGCAGTGGATAAGTCATCTGATGTCTTGTGGAATCTGAAGGAAGAAGGAAACCCAAGGGGAGGGAAAAGGATGATGGGTGTGATTATGATGAAACACAAGATATATATTTACAGCATGGCCCAGATGGGGTATTCCAGTAAATACAATATTGGAAGAACTGTAAATCCTTGCTTTGAAGAATTGGGATTCAGTATATATGCTTTACACCACACCTCTGATAAACACAAGAGTCCAGCAGCCTCCCCAGGATCTTTAAGTTCTTGAGATCTCTCTTCATGCACATGGAGTGTCAGCCTCTTTGTTCTGGAATAACAAGACATTCTGAACCAACAGTAACCCATCAATGACTCAAGGGGTCAGTGGTGCCTAGACTATTGTCCTGTCAACATTTTCTAGTCATATACTCCATGGAAAGTGTAGTGCTAAGCTCCAGTTTAGAAGAATTTTTAGGAGGGTAGCCAAACTATATCTTTAAAAATTATACTATGAAAATAATAAAAGTCAAAAACACAAGCTTTGGAGTCCAGCAGGCTGGCTGTGTGTTTCTACTTGGCAACTTCCTATTTGGGCAAATGGAGGCAGTTTCTGACCTTTTTATACCTTAGTTTTCTCAACTGAAAAATGGGAACTTATTGCTTGTCTCACAGTATTATTTTGAGAATTTGATGAGATAGTACAGAGAAAGCACTGAGTGTTCAATTAGTGAAAGCTATTATCATTATTAACATATTAGAAGAAAATAGAGATTGCTTTGGGGATGTTGGTCTAGGGGTGCAGGGAAGGCAGACACCTCAGGAAGGCTTCATGGAGAGGAACCAATGCTCTGAGTTTTAAAGGAGGCCAGGGCAGTGCCACCATGGCTGTGAAGGGTTGATTACCCCGGCTTGAAAGCAGAGAGGATGCAAGGTTGCAGGATAGGGGTGATAAATGGGTCCAGGATTGCTTGGGAGATATTTCTCTTTAAAGTGTCAGGCTGACATTAAACCGCCAATTGGACATTCAACCCTCAGGGGCAAGGGGCATGGGACAAATAAATGGTATTAACTTTTACGGCCAAAATAGGAACCTAATGAACCAGGCTTGCAGGTAAGTTCTGGATTCTGTCTGGATTACGTCAGCTGACACATGATCGCCACTGCCTGCCATGCCATCCATGGGCTCTACCCTCTACCATGCAAAGGAGGGCTTAGTAGGGGTCCTAAGGTATATCATGGGAAGGCCTCATGTCATGCAACAAGGGCATTCCTAACAAGTTATCATGTGAAGGAAAAGATTGTTCCTTCAACACACTTTTTTGTGTAGTATAATTCCTTTGACAGTGCATACCACCACCCACAATTTTTGTTTAGCACATTTTTATTTTTGCTCCTCCCCGTGGGTTCTTATAGCAGGGGAGCCTCTAGAAATGCTAAGGACATTGAATGGTTCATTAGAGCAGGTCTCATTCTAAATACTCTACAGTTTGTTACAGGGGAATTCTTTAAGGAACTTACCATGATTGAAGAGACAAAATCGGTGCATATAAAACAAGTCCTAGAAATATCCTTAAAGAGTTTTTTGTTGAAGTTAGTACATCCTGAAATTCTACCAAAAGGATTGAAAACAGCACGTGGTGAAAACATAAGACTTTCAGGACCAATGACATGGCCAATGAAGCTAATGCAAACTCTTCCTGCAGCATGGCTACAGTGTCCAGGTTGAAGCATAATGATTTTTCAGCTGAGGTCACAAGAAAAAAGGAAAACCCCAGATGCTAGGAACACAGAAGGAGCTAAAAGTCAGAGCAGTAAGCAGTGAGCTGAGTCTGGGGCACCTGAGGTGGTTGCCAGAATTGAAAATGACTCAGATGGCCAGGAGCTTGGGTTTTGTTGCCATCTGGAGCAGGAGATGAAGCCTTGGCACTGCACAAGAGACAGCTGCACCATCAGGAAACCGGGGAATGGAGGCACTACCCACTGGCCCAGAGAGATGGGAAGGAAGCTCGTCCCCAAGCCAGGAGACTGAAAAATTGGTCCTCTCTGGTCATACCTCTGGGACATCTGACAGATGCAAATGCAAAGTGCTCCGATCCCCTGTCATGTGAGTGTTGCATTTCTGAAGGACTTGACAGTTTATACAATTCTTTTTTAATTTTTTTTTTATTTTTACAATAACCACTTAAAAGTTTTTAAAAATGTTTTTAACTTTTATTTAAATGCAGGGGTACATGTGCAGGTTTGTTATTTAGGTAAAATGCATGTAGCAGGGGTTTGGTGTACAGATAATTTCATCACCCAAGTAGTAAGCATAGGACCCAATAGATATTTTTTCTGATCCTCTCCCTCTTCTCACCCTCACCCTCAACTATGCCCCAGTGTCTGTTGTTCTCCTACTAGTATCCTGTGTTCTCATTGTTTAGCTCCCACTTATAAGTGAGAACACATAGTATTTAATTTTCTGTTCCTGTGTTCGTTTGCTTAGGATATGGCCTCCAGCTCCATCCACGTTGCTGCAGAGGACGTGATCTCATTCTTTTTTACGACTGCATAGTATTCCATAGCGTATATATACCACGCTTTCTTTATTCAGTGTACTGTTGGTGGGCATTAGGTTGATTCCATGTCTTTGCTATTGTGAATAGTGCTGCAGTGAACATACTCATGCATGCGTCCTTATGGTAGAACAATTTATTTTCCTTTGGGTATATACCCAGTAGTGGGATTGCTGGGTCAAATGGTAATTCTGTTTTAAGTTCTTCGAGGAATCACCACACTGCTTTCCACAATGGCTGAATTAATTCACACTCTCACCAGTAGTTTGTAAGTGTTCCTTTTCTCTGCAACCTCGCCAGCATGTTATTTTTTTTACTTTTAATAGTAGCCATTCTGACTGATGGCGATAGTGTCTCATTGTGGTTGTGATTAGTTTACACAACTATTTCATGAGGCAAAAAATGTCATGACCATTTAACAGATAAGCAAGTAGAGGCTCAGCAAGGCTCTACATCAGGTATAAAGAAGAGCTGGGCCCAAACCCAAGTCCTTTCTCTGCAGCCCTGCCTGTATCAGAATTATGGGCTTCTCAGGCCACCTCCTATGTTCAAACACCCAGGAAATGGGCAGGCTGGCACTGCAGGCACTAAGGTCAAAGGTGCTTGCTCTAAAATGAACACCTATCATATCCTGGCCACCAAGAGGTGACGCCCCTCCTTTCCCACACCTGCACGCTGCCCATCTGAGTAGGGATGTGAGAAGAGGGGATGTCTAGTGTGGAGTGAGTGGGGCCAGAGTCTTTGGTCACTCCAAAACTGTGCCCACAGAATGGGAGTCTCTTTTTTTTTATTTCTTGAAAGCCACTTGAACTTTGTCATTGCAATTAAGCTTATCTCTTCTTGTGTTTGCTCAGCTAGTGGGTGGAAGATGTCATTACCCTCTTCTAAGTTTATGGAAAACTCATGAGTATTAAATATTGAAATGGCTACTAATCTCTGTGCTCTCAAGATTCACACACACACACACACACACACACACACACACACACAAATGACAAAAGGAAGTCATTGGGGGTTGCCTAAGAATAGCCATATCTCAGACCTGGGGGAGAGAGGGAGTCCTGGCCCGGCGTTGATCAGCTCGATTTACTTGTCAGGCTGCCCATCTGCCAGGGAAACTGTCAAGGCTTTACTGGTTGTGCCAGGCCCTGAACCAACCTCTGGGTCAGCTGCATTCCCAATGCTGTTCTGAGTCTGCAGGCGTTGCCTGGACAGGGTAGGAAGGAATTGCAGCACGAGGCAGAGGGGTCCACAAGGAGATAGCTCACGGGTCCTGCTGTTCCTCAGACACCAGGAAAGGCGCATCTGGTCCATACTTCCCCTGAGGCCTCCAGGGTTGATGCTGATTTGCTCTATGGAGAAACTTTCATGATGCTCTTTCCCACTCCCCTCTGTCGACCCCAGAAAGCAGCAGTGTGGGGTGTGATACTTGACATTTGCAATCAACGGGAGAGGGCCTAGTTGTGGATGTATAAGCCAGATATCCCTTTATCTGAGTAGGATGCCAGGCAGGCAGCTGGGGGCATGAGAGAACATGGGCACTTGCAGCAGATTCTCCCAAACGAAGCAGCTGATGGGTGGGATGGGAGGTGGGCATCGTAGTGACTCTATCACGGTCATTTTCCCTGGTGATTATTTCATTGATTTTAGGCTGCAAAGCTCCTAAGTTCCCCATCTAAGCAAGTGTTTACGTATTCCTTCCTTGACAAGTGCTAGAAGAGCTCTTTAGGTAGGTGGTGAATAGGGTCTCAGGTATAGACCTGAATTTAGCCCTGGGCTGAAACTTCGCGTGCTCATTAGACAGACATATGCCAGCTATTGGCCCAGGCTTTAGGTGTCACATGTAACCCAGATGGGATCTAAACAAAATGAGCTTGAGTTCCTCCAAAGCCCTTCCTAGGATTTCTAGGGACCTGGGGAACCCTGTAGGGAATGCAGCCCCACAGACACTGCACTTCCTGGCACTGCTTCTGCGTGTGCCATCTCAGCCCCATCACAACCATCCAGAAATAAAGCTCAGCCCTGCATCGTTTTCCACTTGCTCACATGTTGATTCAGGCACTATATTTTCCTGAAGCTTTTGAAATAGTCGGAGTGGAAATTAAAGAAAGATGGATGGGGATTCACTGCAGCAAATGAGCAGCTTCAAAGCCAGTGTCATCCTGGAGCTCTTCTTGCCTTGCGGTCACTGGGGGTAACTCAGTGACCCATCACCCCACGCCCTCTTGGTGGCGCCTCTCCTGCCTGCCTGCCACATTCCTCTCTCTGCTTTCTGCAGTCTGGGAGAGGGACAGGAAGACACACCCAGCCTCTCCTGGTCTCCTGCATGAGGGAGCTGCCCTTCTCTTCACCAGCTTGGCTGTCACTGACACACGGGTCTGAGGTCTGGGGTCTCACACACTCTGTCTCCCAGGCAGTCATTTATATACACACACACACGCACGCACGCACGCACGCACGCAAGGAATTCTCATGCCGGTTCTTGAGAAAATGGATTTTTTACTTCCTTACATATACAAAAATGAAATATCAGCATCCCACCTGGAGACCAGGGCCCCTTCGTTACAATGAGACATGTTAAAAGATGCGTAATCTAAGCTCAGAGCAAGATGAGAGAAGGACTGTGGGTGTGCCCATCCTTCTTGGAGCCACCTTGCCCCTTCCTGCCCGCTGCTCAGGTAGTCGTGGTGATTATAAAAAGCCATAAGTTCTCAGCATGCAGGCCCACTTCGCTTGCTGCAGGGACAGCCCCAATTCCTGGCCTGGGAGGCACCTAGACACTGTGTCCTAGACACGGTCAGAGGAGGGCCAAGCAGGGAGGGCCAGAGCACCCCTCTGTGCTGGAGGGAAAGGTCTGCTGGTGCCACAATCTACATGGCAGGACACTCCACTAGTGAGCGCTCTCTGCCCACACCGCTCCAAAGGTGGAGAGCTCTCTGTGGCGGGGTACACCTTAATACCACCTGTCAGGGATGCCATAGAAGGGCCCTGGCACTGGGACTGTGGGTGGAGGAGAGAACTTCTGAAGTGCTTTGCTGGATCAACATGTCCAAATGCTGGAGACCACAGAGGGCATAGAGAGTGGCATGGATGCCCCTAATGTGTCCACTTGGCCCTGTGGTTGGATCTGTGACCTAGGGAGAAGGAAGGAAAAAGGATGGAAAGGTAGACTGGAGTGACCTTTTGAAGGCTGGCAGCCCTGCTAGAAGTTTAGGCAATGGGAGTCATTTTCCAAGCCAAAAATTAGAACTCATAATAGGGAAATGGAAGTGTTATTGGCGGTGGCCATCGTGACCTGGCAGGTGACACCAGGCCATCCAGGACCTGTGGCCTCTGAAGTGATGGGAACCACCGAGGCTCATGCCTGGAGCAGTGGCCCAACCCAGCCTATGCTTCAGGATGATCTGTCTAACCACAGAGTAGAGGAGGACCACAGGACGAAGGCAGGAAGCTGCGGGTGAAAAGGTTGACACCAAAGTCCAGACAAAGAAGGGAGAGAATCTGGGGGTGAGGGGGTACTTGCCGAGAACTGCCTCAGAGGCAGAAACTGGGACATGTGCACCCACTGGGCACCACGCCTCTCTGTGCTTCACAACAAACTGGCACATCCCAAGGCCACTGGAAGCCCTGTTGGGCCATCTCCCCAAGGCCAGTGTTGTGTACATAACCCTACAAGACCAGTTTCCTACACATAACCCCAGATCCCTTGTCCTGTCTTCTCAGCAGGGCTGGAGCAAGTCAGCAGGTGTCACTTTCTCCTGCCTTGTCTCTGCCTAATAAAATGTGTCTCAATTCTGCACACCTGGTTCCAATGTTTTACACCTGCCATTGAGCAAGGGCGCTTTAACACCTCAAAAAGACCTGTGGAGGAGACTATAATCATCAAGGAGGAATTCCCAGGATTCAAAATAGCACTAGCAGCTGATGACAACTCTACAAATTAAGTTTGTGTAATAATGGGGATGAGAAGAGATCATAAGGTTATGTAAATAAGGTGAGGTTTTGAGTTCAAAGGAATTCTCTGGAATTTTTCTGTGTGTGTACACGTGTGTGTGCATGTGTACAGACATATATAAACACTTATGTATATAATGTGTATATGTGTATGTATTACATATATGCACATTCACACATCTTTATGTACATAATACATGTATGTATATATAAACACCGATGTACAAACACATATGCACACATCTATATATACACACATGTGTGCATATATACACATACATGCATATACACACACATTTCATGGGGTGTGGAGAGTCACTTAAAGGCTCCCAGGGCCATAGGGCTTCCTGCTTGACTGATATTCATTAATGTTTGCTGAATTGCAGCAAACCTTTGCTGTGCCCATCCTGTTCTTTATCATTGACCATTGCTCTCGGGAGTTAATGTTTGAACCTGGCCATAAAGGAATCAACAGCTGCTGACCTCTGGCCGCTATTCGAAAGGAAGGGAGCCCCCTATAAAACAGCCTACAGTGGACAGTCTGGTCGGCAGAGCTGCAGGTCAGTTGTGAAGAGGGAGCTCTATCGCCAGCATGAGTTTCTCTGGCAAGTACCAACTGCAGAGCCAGGAAAACTTTGAATCCTTCATGAAGGCAATCGGTGAGTGCTGCTCTGAAAGGCAAAGCTGTGGGTCACATCGATGAGGGTCTGGCCCTACCAGCAGTGGCTATTTAGGGTCCAAACGTTGAGATGGGGGGAGAGATTCAGGCTATATACACAAACTAGGGGGCATTTTACTGACTTCTGGAGTTATTTGCAGTGAGTCCTCACTGCACAAGGCCATCCCATAGGCAAGTGGAAAGAGCACTGAACTAGGGTGTGGTCTGGATTGATGACCATGTCGTTGGCACTTCGTTGTGTGATCCTGTTCCTGCATTTATTCATTCTTCAAACAAATAGTGATTCAAGGCCAATCACACACTGAGCACTGTGCTGGATAGATATCAAGGAGACAGATAATAAAGGTAATAAGGCATTATCTTATTGGGAAAAAGAAGAGAAGAAATAAAGGTAATAAGGCATTCCCTAAGGTGTATGGAGCACTCACTGTGCCAGGCAACTGTGCTGACCATGGAATATGCAATACCCCATCTATTCCTCACCATAAAACTAAGCTGGGTACCGTTATTTTCCCACTTTACAGTTGATGTAATTGAAGCCTAGAAAGATTTAGTAATCACAAGCAAGGTCATGCAAGTAGGAAGTGTTTAAGTTAGGACTGGAAGCAGGCACTCATTCTCAGAGACCCTGCTTTAACCCCTGTGCCTCCCAGGGTCACGTACAGGAGGATGTGGCTCACGGAGGGCATGGAGGGATGGCTCAGTGGAGGTAAAGAGAAGGATCAGGCTGAGCCTTGGAAGACAGGTGTCTAGGGGACTGGGGGCAGGGAGCATGCTCCAGGCAGAGGGAGCCCTATAAGCAAAGGGTGTAGCATGGCAAGGGAGGGTGCCAAGAATGAGAAGGGTGCCGAAGACAGCAGGGGCAGGGAGAGGAGGACCTTCAGCTCTGCTGGAGAGGGATCTTCTGCAGGCAATTCATACTACCTCTGTGTCTCGCATCTCTCCCTCATGCAACAGGACCCTCTGTGCTCACTGTCCACCCACATAATGTTTGTGAACCTCAGTTTGTATAACAGCATGGACAAGTTCTAAAATTGGTAAAGCTCCATGCCAGGGCAAGGGATTGCTGGCATGTCTTCCTCTAGAGCCTTGGCTGCAGAGGTGGACACAGGCTTGCCTGGCACAGTGCTGCTTTGGGTGTGTTGGCCTGGCATGATTATTGATAGCTCCCCTGTCACTCCCAGGAGGGACCTAGCTTGGAAGATCAACTCTCTGGTCACCCAGGGTATGGGGAATGAAATGCTCCCGCTCCAAGAGCAAAGTCATCAAAGGAGGAGGGAATGAGGAAGGAGAGTGAGCAAGAACCAGGGTGCTCACAAGAGGAATAGTTCTTCAGGCCAGAGGAGTGTCCTTTTTATAAATTGACTGGCAAAATAGCAGCAGGCCAGGCCAGGCCACTGTCCTTTTCATCCTAAAGCCACAGCCCATGCTGCTCACAAGTCCCCAGTGAGTTCCTGTAGCCCCTTGGGAGACACAGTGCCCTCCTCTGCCCCTCCATGCCATAACATTTCTCTCATCTGCCTACCACAGTCATGAAACTCCCACCTTTGCCCATCTCTAAACCTCAGATGGTTTCCACCAGGTTTGCCGGAAGAGCTCATCCAGAAGGGGAAGGATATCAAGAGTGTGACGGAAATCGTGCAGAACGGGAAGCACTTCAAGTTCACCATCACCGCCGGGTCCAAAGTGATCCAAAACGAGTTCACGGTGGGGGAGGAAAGTGAGCTGGAGACAATGACAGGGGAGAAAGTCAAGGTAGGAGGGCATCCCTTCTGCTGTCAGAACTTTCCTTGGAATCTGGCCCTGGGGCCTCATTCCTCAAGGCTCTAACCTCACAATTCCAACCATAGATACCATTTCTGAACCCACCTCCACTGTGGGAGAAGCAGAGAGACAAAGGCAGCTCTTAGGGAAGAATCTTATAGGGAAGCTGCTCTCCTCTTCCCAGGGATTGTCTGAGGGATGTTCCAGCCCCCAAAGTCTGAGCTTTCCCATATGGAGGATATGGGGGAACCAGGCATAGAGCAGGATTCTAAGTCTCAGGTCCTCCCAGGCCCAGTGCTCCTGGCACTAAGAGTCCTCTAAGCAGGGCCCAGGAGTGGGGCAAGTGGGAGTTTGTGAAAAACCCTTAACTGAGCCCAAAGTCAACTGGCCTTCACTGAACCTAGAGCTGGGAGATACTTCTTGAAGGATAGGGAGAGACTTATTGAAGGAGGTGCTGGCAATACCAGAATACCAGGGCCCTAGACAGGTGCTCAGACCCTGCCTTCAGGGGTGGTCACGAAGTCCCTGGCTTCAGCCACCCCATCTGTAAAATAAAGAACAATCAACCTCCCTAAACTGTAAAATAAGAACAGTCAACCCCCCTAGACTGAAGGCAGTGGGCAGATCAGCATCACTTCTGCTGGGCACAACTCAAGGTGTGCACTGACAGCTGGGGTGTGGGGTGTGGGCTGTGTGAGTGGCAGATGGTGGCAGGGGGATCCTGGCAATGGGGGTGCCCGTCTCCTCCTCCCTCTGAAACACTCCATGCTTTAGCAGCCCTCTTCTCTCCTCCCCCCAGACAGCTGTGTTCATTGGGCTGGGAATGTTTGTCTTTTTATCTCTTCGGGTCACTCTTTATTTCTGCCTCTCCAATTAGAACATTACAGGTCAGGATGATTTTAGGAGGAAAATATTCTTGATGTGCTCATGGTCAAGGGATTTAACTATGGGCCTTTTCCAAATTTTCTTTTTGGAGGCAAAATGTTTAACATTGTCCAGGGTCTTCGGCTCCCTGCTGGATTCCTGTCATCTCTTCCAGGATGTATAAGGGCTTGGAAGGAGGCCACAAAACGAAACGTTAACGTTCTGGGAAGAATAATACATACCTGGTTGGGCAGGTGGCTCATGCCTACAATCCCAGCACTTTGGGAGGCTGAAGTGGGAGGATTGCTTGAGCCTAGGAGTTCAAGACCAGCCTGGGCAACATACAAGACTTCATTTCAATTAAAAAAAAAAGAGAAGAAGAAGAAGAATACATACCAAAGCAAAAGATGTATTCTCTACTGGTCAATATTTTGAATTTTGCCACTACCTCCCTCCATTAGCTTGGGAGAATTGAGATTTTACTTGATTTGATTTTAGCATTTGTATTTGGGGCCACTTAGGTGTTCCATGCTCATTTCTAGATCACATGCCATGAATTAAAATTCTGACAAAAGAGTCCTGACATTTTATTTAGTTCTTTTTTTTTTTTAATACTTTAAGTTCTAGGGTACATGTGCATAATGTGCAGGTTTGTTACATATGTATACATGTGCCATGTTGGTGTGCTGCACCCATCAACTCGTCAGCACCCATCAACTCGTCATTTACATCAGGTATAACTCCCAATGCCACCCATCGCCCCTTCCCCCTCCCCACAATAGGCCCCAGTGTGTGATGTTCCCCTTCCCATGTCCAAGTGATCTCATTGTTCAATTCCCACCTATGAGTGAGAACATGCGGTGTTTGGCTTTCTGTTCTTGCAATAGTTTGCTGAGAATGATGGTTTCCAGCTGCATCCATGTCCCTACAAAGGACACGAACTCATCGTTTTTTACAGCTGCATAGTATTCCATGGTGTATATGTGACACATTTTCTTAATCCAGTCTGTCACTGATGGACATTTGGGTTGATTCCAAGTCTTTGCTATTGTGAATAGTGCTGCAATAAACATACATGTGCATGTGTCTTTATAGCAGCATGATTTATAATCCTTTGGGTATATACCCAGTAATGGGATGGCTAGATCATATGGTATTTCTAGTTCTAGATCCTTGAGGAATCGCCACACTGTTTTCCACAATGATTGAACTAGTTTACAATGCCACCAACAGTGTAAAAGTGTTCCTATTTCTCCACGTCCTCTCCAGCACCTGTTGTTTCCTGACTTTTTAATGATCGCCATTCTAACTGGTGTGAGATGGTATCTCATTGTGGTTTTGATTTGCATTTCTCTGATGGCCAGTGATGACGAGCATTTTTTCATGTGTCTGTTGGCTGTATGCATGTCTTCTTTTGAGAAATGTCTGTTCATATCCTTTGCCTACTTTTCGATGGCGTTGTTTGTTTTTTTCTTGTAAATTTGTTTGAGTTCTTTGCAGGTTCTGGATATTAGCCCTTTGTCAGATGAGTAGATTGTAAATCTGTAGGTTGCCTGTTCACTTTATTTAGTTCTTAAATGCACCTCACTTCTATTTGGAGCCAGAGAACTGCAGGCTTGGAATCATAGGAACCAGAACATTTCAGTTGTTGTGACCTGAGACCTGTGCAGAAGAAGCAACTTCATTAGCAAGGCTCTTGCCCCCCACCACCCTTTCCTCACAGGCCATCTCTCTGTTCTCTGCAGACAGTGGTTCAGTTGGAAGGTAACAATAAACTGGTGACAACGTTCAAAAACATCAAGTCTGTGACCGAACTCAACGGCGACATAATCACCAATGTAAGTTGGTAGTGCTCTGAGCCTGTGGCTTCCCGTGCTTGAGGGGAGAGGGGAGGTGAAGCATGGGGAGTGGTTCACATACCCTAATGCCACCCCTCCACCCTCCAACCCCTAAACTTCTTTCCTGTGGTCAGTATCTGCCAGCACTTACTGGAGATCCACAATGTCCCAGGCACTTTACACACATTATCACTAATCCTTTCTGCTCAGCACTAACCAAGCAGCCACAGAGGCCTCCACCTGCCCTGCATGCCCACAGTGCTTCATAAATGCCTTTGCCCATTTAGCGTTTATAAACAGAATCCCATTCATGGTGATATTATGGCACCTGACAAGCCTGGCACAGTCCGGTTATGCAGTCAGCCTTGGTGCCTGGCTGCCAGCCACATCCTATACCCTATTTGGGGGTAGGGGAGGAATAGTGCAGTGTTTCTCCCGCAGGTATGTCCCCCTGACTCTTCTTTGCCCCCAGTATATGCTTTGAGGAGTCACATACAACAGAACACTGCCTCAGGAGGCTGTCATCACTCTGTTCAAATGGAAAAATTCTTTTTTTTTTTTGAGATGGAGTCTTGCTCATCGCCCAGGCTGGAGTGCAGTGGCACCATCTCGGCTCACTGCAAGCTCCGCCTCCCGGGTTCACGCCATTCTCCTGTCTCAGCCTCCCGAGTAGCTGGGACGACAGGCGCCCACCACCACGCCCGGCTAATTTTTTGTATTTTTAGCAGAGACGGGGTTTCACCGTGTTAGCCAGGATGGTCTCGATCTCCTGACCTCGTGATCCGCCCGCCTCGGCCTCCCAAAGTGCTGGGATTACAGGCGTGAGCCACCGCGCCCGGCCGGAAAAATTCTTAAACTAGAGAGAGTGTGAGCATTACCCACCCAATCTGCAGTTTCCCCCTCCACCCCAGCACATTCCCAGGAGGGCAGGGGAGCAGGAGATGAGCCGTCCTGCAGTAAGTCCTGGCCAACGCCCTTTGATAGACTCCATCTCACCTAATCCTCCTGTCTCCTTCGAGGGAGGCTGGATGAGGGATTCAATAGACAGGTTGACCTATCCAAGTCATCAGCTAATAAATGGTAAATCCAGGGCTTGAACCCATCAAGCAGCAACCATTGCATTGCTGCTGAAGCTAAGGGGCTCCTTTTCACCCTGATGACATGGTATGTCATTCCAGCAGTCTTATTCAAGAGAACTGGCAGGGGTGGAGGGAACATCCTTAAAATCTCAAAAGCTGATGCAGCCACTGTTTTTATAAGCTTCACAGCTCCAGGGGTACAATTATGCACTACTCACTGCCTTCCAGGCTGTGCGCCCAGTTGTGTCCATGTGCATGTATCCTTGGTGCTCAACATGTATTTGGTGCATAGTAGGTACTCAATGAAACTTTAAGAGATTGGATTGGGCTAGTTTGGATGGTCTTGCTATAACAGTCATTGATGTAGAAAAGAATTGAGTCAAAGGCAGGAGGACTTTCCAGGTGAGGAGGAGAAGTGATAAAGACTTGGCATAGGATTTTGGAAAACATTGCTATCCCTTCCTCCAGTCCTGCAGGAAACCAGATGAATTTTTGAATTGTTTCATATGCCAACATATTTGGTGCTGTTTTTTAAGCTTAGTTTTGCTTTTTACAATACAACATCAGATGAACACTTCGTAATTTCTTTTCTGGCTTTCAGACCATGACATTGGGCGACATTGTCTTCAAGAGAATCAGCAAGAGAATTTAAACAAGTCTGCATTTCATATTATCTTAGTATGTAAAATTAACGTAATAAAGTGAACTTTGTTTTTAAAAAAAACTGCCTTTTCTTCTCAATGCCTTTTCACTGATGGTGCTATTGCTCACCATATTCTCATAAATATATTTTCATAAATGTTGATAATCCACGTGATCCCCACTACCAGGTCAAATCCGAAGAGTAATTCCCTGAACACAAAACCCATGCTGGCCACTCAGGTGTCTCTGCCAGGAAAGCCAGGTGTGGCTAGAGCTGCAGGAAGGCCCTGGAATGCCCTTTCCCAGTCAGGCACGTGGGCAAGGAGCTGGAGCCAGAGGATGTGCAGTGGGCTGGCCTTGAGGTGGCTCTCTCAAGGGAGCAGGAAGAGTGGGCAGAAAAAGAGAGCTATACCCACAAGCACAGCCACGGTACCAGCCCACCAGCAGACAGGTGCAGAAAGGTCGGCACTGACCCGCCAAATAAACCTTTCCTCCTGTGGGAGGCTAAGCAAGGGGCTTAGTGAGAGGTACCAGAAGTGGACAGAGGAGGCTCAGTGGAAGTTCCCTCCATGCTATGGTCAGGGGCAGAAGGTAGGGGAAGGGGAGGAGTCCCTTCAATACCACTTTGTGCCAAACTGTTAGGGGTTGAATTGCATTCCCCAAAAATTTATATGTTGAAGTCCTAGACCCCCAGTATCTTGGAATGTGACCTCATTTGGAAATAAGGTCATTGCAAATGTAATTAATTACGATGTCATACTGAAGTAGGATGGGCCCCTAATCCACTACGTCTGGTGTCCTTCTAAAAGGGGGACATTTGAACACGTGGGGGGTGTCCATGTGAAGACTGGAGCTATGCTGCCACAAATCAAGGAACTGTTCGAAGCTGAGAGACAGTCCTGGACCAGATCCTTCCCTGACTCCTTCAGAGGGGGCATGGCCCTGCCGTCACCTTGATCTTAGGTTAACGGCCTCCAGAATTGTGAGATAATACATTTCTGTTGTTTAAGCCTCCCAGTTTGTGGTACAATGGCAGTCCTAGCAAACTAATAATAGTACTCATATCCCTCAGAGCTGCCATTTCTACCTTCATAAGACATTTCGGCACCCAGAACTCTATGCAGACCGCAGTAAGCCTTGACGAATGACTGAATCGTTCACATTCCCCCTCTTCTCTTCCCACTTCTAGAGTTGAAACTATTACTTGTTACTTGGACTGTTTCCCAGGCTACCTGTAGCACCTCCCTGCCCCACTCTCACCTGCAGATCTCCAGACCACAACAGCATCCTCCTTAAACGCACCGCCAACCATAATGTGTCCTACCTCATTGTCCAGCACATAAGAGTCACACTCCTAAACCTGGCATCCAAGTCCCTATATCATGGGTCAGCAAACTTTTTCTGTAAAGATCCGGAGAATACATTTTCTCAGCTCTGCGGGCCATTTGGTCTCTGTCACAGAAGTACTTAATTCTGCCACTGCAGTGCGAAAGCAGCCACAGCCAAATAATGTGGCTGTGTTCCAACAAAACTCTATCAGCACTGAAATTTGAATTTCATATAACTTATACATCATAAACTATTACTCTTCTTTTCATTTTTTCTACCATTTAAACATGTGGAAACCATTATTAGTTTGTACCTTGTATGGAAACAGGTAGCAGCCAGATTTGGCCTATGAAATGTAGGATGCCGATCCCTGCAATCATAGCCTGTCCAACCTCTTTTAGCCTAATCAAACTAAACAACCTCCCATTCCCCTCACAATTCAAGCACCACCTCCTTTGAGATGGCTTCCCAAACCGCTCCGCTGAAAGTACTCTTTCCCTCTCTGCCATTTTCTCTGGACCAGTCTTTGCAACGCAGTTCCTCCTGCCTTGCACTATTATTTTCTCCATGTATTTGCTCTCCTTCTCTCACCTGGAGTGGAGCCTTAGGGAAAAAACACATCCATTGTTTGGAGAACTAAGGCAGACTGAAGGAAAGAGTTTCAGTCTGCCTTTAGAGAATGATATTACTTCAGTAAGAAGTCAGAGTCAGGAGTTACAGGAAGCAAGAAAACAATAGCACACTATGATATGCCATTCACAAGAGTAAACTCCAGATGAACTAAAAAGCTAAATAGGCTGGGCGCAGTGGCTCACACCTGTAATCCCAGCACATTGGGAGGCCAAGGCAGGCGAATCACTTGAGGTCAGGAGTTTGAGACCAGCCTGACCAACATGGTGATACCCTGTCTCTACTAAAAATACAAAAAATTAGCCAGGCATGATGGCAGGTACCTGTAATCCTAGCTACTCGGAAGGCTGAGGCAGGAGAATTGCTTGAACCCAGGAGGTGGAGGTTGTAGTGAGCCAAGATGGCACCACTGCACTCCCGCCTAGGAGACAGAGCGAGATTCTATCTCAAACATAATAAAAATAAATAAATAACAAGCTAAATAAATATGAAATGTTAGAGACAGATATGACTATAGATAGCTTCCAATTATAGAAGACTTTTTTATACCAGATTTTTTATTCAAAAACCATCTAGGAAAAGATTAATAAATTTGACTACCTCAAAAATTTTAAGTTTTGTATAAAAAAGGCACCATGAACACAGTTTCAAAAAAAGGCGTGGCTTACATAACAAAGGTTAATAGAATATAAAAATATCCCCCAAATCAATAAGAAAATCAACAAGTCAATGGAAAGGTGGGTTGAGTACATTAATAGACATCTCACAACACAAAATATGTTTAGTCTTGTAGTAACCAGGGAGGAGGGATACAAAATGAGGTACCATTTAAAAAATCAAACTAGTAAAATGTTAAAAGGTTGGAGTTTATAAGGATGTGATGAGCTCTGCCTTTGGTGGCAAAAATATAAAGTGGTGGGCTGGGTGCGGTGGCTCATGCCTGTAATCCCAGCACTTTGGGAGGCCGAGGCAGGCAGATCACTTGAGGACAGGAGTTCTAGGCCAGCCTGGTCAAGAGACCAGCCTGGCCAATATGGTGAAACCCCATCTCTACTGAAAATACAAAAATTAGCCGGGCATGGTGGCAGGCACTTGTAATCCCAGCTACTCGGGAGGCTGAGGTAGGAGAATTGTTGGAACCCGGGAGGTGGATGTTGCAGTGAGCCAAGATTGCACCATTGCACTCCAGCCTCGGCGACAGAGCAAGGCTCTGTCTCAAAAAATTTAAAAAAATTAAAATTAATATATATATATGTGTGTATATATATATATGGTGAACCCCATATGGAGCACCTTTGACAGCATCCATTAATATTTTCAGTCTGAAGTCCCTAAAACCTAGTGAAGCCACTATTGTGTCTCCGTAAAGAAGGGTTTACACACACGCACAAGAAGTGTATAAAGGATGCAGTCGCCAAAAACTGGAAACAAATGCTCCTCAGTAAAAACAGGGTTCGATCAAATGTGGTACAGCCATACTCTGACATAACCTACAATAGAGTAAATGAATGAAGTAGACCTGTATGTACTGACATAGAAATATCTCTAAGACAAAGCACTTCTTTTAAAAACTAAGTTTTAAAAATAATATTGACAGTATACTGTCATTCAAATGTTGTTAAAACATGAAACAAAAGTATGTATATACATCTAGGTATGTGAACGTATGGAAAAAAATCTAATGGTTGAACATTATTATCCAGAACACCAGATTATAGCCACTACCTCTGGGAACAGACTGGTGGGAGGTCGAGAGCTTTTTGCATTATTTATATTGTTTGAATCTTCTGCTAACAACTCGTTCTGTGAAACTATTATTTTTAACGAGCAATAAAAAAGGCAGATGACAAAGTAAAAATATTGGGCATGAAGACATGGTTCTAGTTAACTAATCTATAATTGTGGACCTCAGTTTTCTCTCCTGTAAAATGGGCAAGACAATCCCTTCCCTCGTGGCTTTTGTCAGGAGCCCATGAAATGATGCAAGCCAAATGCCATCCAAATAAAACATGTCATTCTTTCCATCCTCAGATTCCTCAGCAGGTGTCAGTCGGGTTTGATAGTGAGATCGTGAGCAGAAACTGTCGTGCCCAGAGAAGTGAACCTCCAACAGCAGATGCAGAGGCTCAGGGAGGAAAAGAGGTTTGCTCTGGCTGACAGACAGTGGCGCTGCGGCTGTCTGTCACCAGGCTGACAGACAGTGGCACTGCGGTGCTTTGACTCTGGAGACACGGGAGAAGAAAGTAGTGTAGACAAGGTCTTCTCAGCAAAGCTTCCAGGGATCTGACAAAATTCCCAGTCTCCCCGCTAAAGGGGTTCTTCCGCTGAGAACATTTCTGGGTTTTTGAGGGGATTGTTTGTGCTTTTTCCTGAAAAAGGAGAATTAATTTCAGATGTTGAATTTAGATTTTGTGCAGGTGCCCAGAGAACTTTGGGCCGGAAGCCTGCTTAAATAAATGGAATAAACAGCTGTGGATGGTGTGGGCTATTTTTACCTTGACCCCTCCCAAACTTTGGGCCCCTCCAGGCCTTCTCTCTGCCTGTCCTGTGGGCATCCCACCAACAGAAAGTGCTGTTTCCCATGACAGACCATTGATTTGCAAAGAGCCAGTTTCGGTGTCTATATCCACACAAAAGTAGCCTTTTTTTTTCTTTCTTTTTAACTGACTGCCGTTAAGAGTAAACACAGTGATTGGTGGGCAGGGGAAGGGGTGGGGGTGCTGCCTAACTTAGTCCATGCTTTATCTTCAGAGCACTTTTTCTGTATACACTAGAGGCATGTTGACCATCCTATGAATTTGTAGCATGTCTTACTAGAAAAACGTGGAGACATGGAATTAAATGCATCTTCTTCACATAGCCCAGCCTCTTTCAGTCAAAGCAGGGCTAGGCAATGCTAAGCCCTGAGGATACAGTGATCTCCGGGAGACTCACTGTCAGTGGGACCATAAGAGTGACAGTGTCATCCACTGTGATGCAGGTAGGTACCAGCTCCAGCCCCTGCTGCAGACCAGGTAGGGGTGGTGCCTAGAAAAATCATCTCAGAGGAGGTATGAAAGCATCCAAGGATACTTGCTTCACAGGGAGATGCGGTATAAATGGGGCTTGGCAGAAGAGGAGGCAGAGAAGGAACAGAATGTCTACCATGAGTATGCTTTGACTCTAGCAAGGAGTTTGAATTTGATCCTGAAGACAGCAGAGAATCATTGAGGGATTTTAAGCTGTAAGAGTAACTTGATACTAAATGCTTTGTAAAAAAATAATCCTGGCCACAGTATCAAGGACCAATGAAAAGAACCAAAGCTGAATAGAGAGAGACAATTCAGAGGCTGTGGCAATGGTCCAGGCAAGAGATGCTGGAGGCCTCAACCAAAGCAGTGCCCATGAGAACGGAACATAGCAAAAGGTTTAAGCATATTTAGGAATTAGAATCGATGGGCTCTAGTTACTAGAGGTGGGATGTGCGTTAGCAAGATGTATCAGTCAAGATGTATCAGCAGGAACTAAGGCACACTGTGAGAATGTAGAGAAAGTGTTAGAGCAGGTAGCTAGGTAGACATCAGCAGGGCAGGAGAGGGCCCCCCCGCCACCAACGAATGTCAGGCAATCATCAGGCGATGCTCAGGTAGTTGTTAAACTGTCTCTCTAAAATAATAATTGGTCACAGCCAGCGCCAGGGAAAGGCAATCTCCCAATAGATAGAAAATCCCTGAAGACGGTGGTCAGCAGCTTCCCAATAAGAGCCCAGGATTTGGGCAAGTGGGTTCAAGCACGTACATTAAGAGGGAAAATGGCAGAGCTTAACTGATACATGACCTTCCCCTAGGAACCCTCAACTAGTAAGGAAAAAAACATCTCAGATGAGCGTGTGCGCAACTCCACTAAACACACTGCGCATGCAGCCCCGCCCAAGTGCTGGCAGGCCACTGCGCATGCGGACAACCTGCCCCAAGCAAAAATCAAGGGAGGAGAGACGCAAAACCCCAGGAGCATGCCAACATATAAAACCCCAGATCAAGGGTCAAACAGGGCACTTGGATCTCTCAAGTCCCCCGCTTGGCCCTCTTCCGAGTGTACTACCTTTCGTTCCTGCTCTAAAACTTGCTTCAGTCTTTCACTCTAACTTGCGCCCCTCAGACCAATGTTTTCCTCTCGGGAAGCGAGAATCACACTGCTGTGGACCTATTCGGATTTGCCACTGGTAACAAAAGGACTATTTACAAAGATGTGGTTAGAGTAAATGGAACCCATTAGGTAGCTGAGGCACCCAGCCAGCAACTGCAGGAAGCCACCACCACCTGTAGACCTGAAGAGACAATGCAGGGGACAGTGTTACCGGAGCCCAGGGAGACCTAGAGCTGTAGAAGGACCACAACTGCCCCTGGCTGGTCAGTTGTGGGGGGGTGTCCTTCTGCATTCCAGTCTCCTGCTGGTGCTTCTTATTGGTTAAATGAGAAAGGAAGTCAGCCTTTCTGACACAAAGCAGGGCAGAGAAGAGTGGAGAAGGCTTGTGGGAGAAATGGAGAAAAACTAGCACGATGGGAACACCTTTAGTTGCAAGTGAAAGAAACCACCCAAATGGGTTAGGCCAAAAATGAAAAGCGGCAGGGGGAACATGGTTCACCAGCTCATGGAACTAGAAAGGACAGATGGATCCAAAGCTGGATAACAACTCAGTATTTCTCCCTCAATACTAGCTGTGGTCTCTTGGGCCTCTCCACATGGCAGAGAGTATGATTGTCAGCACCTCCATGGTCACAAACTGAGAGCTTGCATTCCTAGAGAACAGCGAGGACTCCTCCTCCTCCAGTTCAGAAGGGAAAGGGTTGCCCAACAAGGGTCTAATTGCCTGGCTTGAGTCACAAGCAATATGGTTGGAGCCACCTAGTCCCAGGTCCCGATTCAGCATACAGCTTGGCATTTGACATCGGCCTTCGCGGGAGTGTTTACACCAGGGAAATCAGCAAATGCTACAGATCAGGGCTCTTCTTCACATTGTTTTGAAATCTCTACCGGCACTCCATTGACTCATGGGCCATCACTGTGTGTCAGGAAATGCTGTGCTGTGACAGGTTCAGGCTTCATCCCGCACCAGCCTGTCCTGAACCGCCTCCTCAAAGCCTCCTGTCCCTAGAGAAAGGGCTGGAAAGTGTCCACCAAGGCCAAATATAAGTGCCACTGACTGACACAAGCCACATATCTAGAATTCTATCTGCTGCCTCAAATTTTAGTCCCCTGCACTGTCCCAGCTCTTGGCCATCCCCGGAAAGGTGCTAGGTCTGTAAAAGGACTCCACACCTGCCCGGCACAGGTGAGCAGAAGGGCAGCAGTGAGAAAGGGCTGTGATCTACAAAGAGAGAATTTTAAAACCCTGCCTTGTGAACAGGGAAGAGAAAGAAGGCAAACTGGACATGGCCATCAAAGAACTGTATAGAAAGGAATATTCATTCTCCAGCAGCCTGGACTGCAGGATTCAGGTTCCAGGTCTTCTGCTCAGAGGCTTGCAACTGTGGATGCAGGGCGGGTCTGAGGACTCGATAGCAAAACTGCTGTGGTAAGCAGAGGGAAGTCCCCCAAAAGATGTCCATGTCCTAATTCCCAGTACTGTTTATGTGTTACCTTACATGGCAAAGGGGATTTTGTAGATGTGATTAAGGTAAGGACCTTGAGATGGGGAGATTATTCTGGATGATCCTAGTGGATCCAATGGAACCACAAGGGTCCTTATCAGTAAAAGAGAAAGGCAGGAGGGGCAAAGGAGACGTGATGACAGAAGGGGAGTCAGAGTGATGTGATTGCTGGTTGGGGGCCACTGCCAAGGAATGTGGGCATTTTAGAGGAAGACGCTTGCTCTCCTGGAACCTTCAGAAGAAACACAGCCCTGCTGGCGCCTTGGTGTTAGCCCCGTGACACCCATTTTAGACTTCTGACCTCTAGAACTGCAAAATGATAAATCTGTTTTGTTTTAAGCTACAAAATGTGTGTGGTAATTTGTTCCAGCAGCCATGGGAAATAAACACAACTCCTAAAGACATCTGGGGAACTGTAGCATTGTGCTTGGGTCAGATTGTTCTCAGACCAAGCTTCGTGAGCTGGGGAGGCCAGGACTGGGAAATGAGGACTGAGTTTCTGCCAGAGTGAGCAGAACGGTACCGTGGCTTACAGCCGTGCTGCTGCCTATTGTACTTCTCTAAGAGAGAGGAGTCCTCCTGGCCCAGGTGAGACTGGGTTGTGAATGTAATTAATGCTGGGCCAGGAGGGGCAGGGAGCTTCTAGAAGGGCTATTTACTTTCATGCACTGGATGTTATCCACAACTGTGCATGCCTTGGTCCAGAAGCTTGGACCTCCAACTGCCCTCAGAAATATTGTTATTCTTGGCCAGGTGCAGTGGCTCACACCTGTCATCCTAGCACTTTGGGAGGCCCAGGCAGGTGAATCGGTTGAGCTTAGGAGATTGAGACCAGCCTGGGCAACATAGTGAAACCTCAACTTTACAAAATAAATAAATAAATAAATTAGCCAGGGGTGGTAGTGCACACCCTGTCATCCCAGCAGCTTGGCAGGCTGAGGTGGGAGAATCATTTGAACCTAGGAGGTTGAGGCTGCAGTGAGCCATGATCGCTCCACTGCACTCCAGCCTAGGTGACAAAGGGAGACCCTGTCTCAAAAAAAATAATAAGAAGAAATGTTGCTATTCTCTCTGCTATATGCCCCCAACTATATTTTTCCCTTTGGTATCCTTTAGAGAAGTGTACGCTGTGACTCACCCAAGCAATGGCTATGTCTGCCCTTTAATACATGTATTTATCAATATATCAATGGTGCCGTGGGCAGACGGCTTCATCTAAAGGGTAATCAGAGGTCTTAGATTTGTTTGGCATGGCCTTAAGGAATAGAGGTTTCAGGATGCAGATTTCACCCCAGTTTAAGTGAAGACTTCTTTAATGGTCTTTCTACGATCTGTTTTGCTACTCCCATGTAGTGAAGCTCCTTTATAGACTGACAACACTGCGAATTAATGTGTTCCTAAGTTAGGCCATTACTATGGTTTAAATATTCCCACCATGGCCAATTTTAAGTTATCAGTGTGATATTGATGAATGCAGAGTTGGGAAGAGATGTGCCCTGCCGGCTCTCCCAAGCCGATAAGAGCTAGTTCCATCACACCACTGCTTGCCTCTACCCTCCACCTTCATCTTCTAACTGGGAGAAGGGACACCCCAGGAGAAGCAAGGTTGGAATGCTCAAAGTGTAATAATAGCTAATAATAGTCACTAAGCACATATGATGGGCTGGGTTCTCAGGGCTTTACACTTTAAAAAGTTAGTCCTCACAGTAAACTTATGCAATAGGCAGAAGTCAGGAAACTGAGGCACGGGTGAAATAACTAGTGCAGATAAGATTAGGAAAGCTGGGATAAAGGCAAACTTGGATGGTTTTTCTTAGTGTCCATGTTCTTAGAAATGACACTGAAGTATTTCTCTAAAATTGCACAATCTAATATGGTAGCCACTAGCCACATTGGCTAGCTAAGTATAAATTAGTTGAAATTAAATAACATTTAAAATTCTGTTATTCAATTATACTCCAGTGCTCAATAGTCACAAGCTGCTAGTAGCTACTGTACTGTATTGGACAACATAGATATAATACATTTCCATCATCACAGAAAATTCCATTAGACAGTGCTGCTCTAAAAAGATTGTCAGAAAGAAAGAAGCCACACTTATTGCTTGGAAACACAAAGTGTTTAATAGGATTTGCTGACTGCTATAACATAAAAACTCAAAATAGTTTCATGGTTCTTTTGCATTGAAGTAAGCAAATTCATTCATTTCTTCATTCATTCATTCATTTATTCAACACACATTTACTGAGCACCTACCACGTTCCAGGCAAGGTTCTGGGGATAGGAAGATGAATAGGACACAGCTCTTGCCCGCCAGGAGCTCACAATCTGATGGAGGAGGTGACGTTCTTGGGTGGTGTTCTAAAGAAGAACAGATCACGGGAGAGGAGACAGGAAAAAGAAAAAGTTTCACTTTGGACATGATGAGTTTGCTGGGCCTGCAGAATATCGAAGAGGATAAGTGGGGCTGGAACTCAAATGCAAGATCAGGGAATACAGATTTGAGAATCATCAGCCTTCAGGTGGTCATTAAATGAGGGGCCTGCCTGAGTTTATGCAGGGAGTGTGTGCAGAATGAGATGAGAATGAATCAAGAACAAAACCAACTCCAGGAAACGTCAATATATCAGGGGCAGGGAAAGAAAAAGGACCAGTGAAGGAACCTGAGAAACCAGATCGATCAGAAGATCATCACAAGGAAGTGGGTCACCGAAATCAAGGGCTGGGAGTGATGATTGACGCAGAAAAGCCAAATCACATAGGAACTTAAAAAGTGCCCATTAGATTTGATCTTGGTAAGAGCATTTTTAGTGGAGGAGTGGGAGTGGAAGCCAATCTGCAATGGATTCAAGAAGAAATGCAAAGTGAAGAAAGGCAGATAATAACTATACAACTAAATAAACTTAGTCATGAAGATTACCATCCAAGAGTTCTCAGCATTTTTATTGATTGCACTTGAGAAGGCCAGTGGGGTGAGAAATGTCAAGGATCTAGGATGGAGAAGCAATAATAGATGGAGCAAAGTCTGGGGGTCAAAGGAGGGGAAGGGATCCAGAGGACATGCTGAGCGGGAGGAGGACTCACATTCCAATGGTCTGAGAGGGAAGTAGGAGCACAGACACAGAGCACAGTTTGTTAAAGACAACAAATATTAGAAAGATAGGATGGAAAAAGACTATGAATGAATATGGGGAAATGACCAGTGGCTTAGCAGATGACAATGACAAAGAAGGGGAAAAGGTTTGGGGGAGACATTTTATATGAAGGTAAAGAGTGATAATTTGAACATGCCAGTTAGATCCCTGGGAGAATGTTAGTGCCATCCCTAAGCCTGTGGTGTGGGGGCTTGAAAGACTATCAGTAAAGTAAAAGACTTCTTGTAAAACCTTCTAGAAAGGAAAATCTTCAAAGAAGACCTAAGTGTCAGATACAAGTATTTTGCAAAAATGTGGCCCATTTGCAGAGTTTTCAGCCACTAGGCAGTGTTCAGAGGGGCACAGTGGGTCATCATGTGGTGAGGATGGAGAAGCTAACATTTAGGCATAGATAACAAACATGGGACCTGGTGGGATCAATGGACTTCAAGATGTGGGGTAGAGCTTGGAGGTCAGTGGTAGCCCTGGGTTGTGTGGAAGTCTTGGTGATACCCCCAACTGAAGGGATCTGTTCCAGGATCTCCCAAAACATTGGTGAGAAATTTGGGGTCTCAGAAAGTAACAGGATAACAAGCTAATCTTGGGATTGGTTGATTTTCAAGACCCTCATTTCTTAGAAGGAAATCACAACAGCCTTCCCGGAGATCAGAATAAATTGACCACACCTCTGAAAAGACTCTAACCCAGGTATACAAGAATCCAGATTCAAATGTTCTTTCTGGTGAGAAGAGCAGAAGCCCCAAGAGCATGACAGAAAAACAAACTCAGCAAGGGAAGTAATAATTATTCAGTATCGAGAATGGAGCTTCATGGGGTCCCATGATAGAGTCTAAGCTGGTAAAGACCACCCAGGCACATGTAACCAAATAAAGCCCCCAAGGGCCAATTCTGCAGGGCCCATGATCAACAGGTATGTGTGTTTCCAAGATTCTCTCTCAGCTTCACTTTGATTTTTTAAATCCTACTAGGTAAATAGCCAGAAAAATATCAGACATTATCTAAAATCACAGGGAACCACAAGGTAAGGGTGATGGAGGGAGTTATTCCCTCTCTGTGTGTTCTAGAAATATTTCTAGAATTCTAGTTGGAACCCAGACTTTTTTCCCCCAGGCTTTAAATTAAGACCTCAGGTGGTTTGGGCAAGGCCCCCAGCCAGCTCTTTCCACAAATGCACCATTCTGAAGTGGTTTCAGGTCTCTGAGTAGAGCCTAAGTGGCCCGAACTCAGCCGCTTCTTCATAACTCCACACCAACCACACAGCATCATATATCCTGCTCAGCCAATCATGTCTATTGCAGACCACAGGGGAGACCAGCAGCCCCAGAGACACCTGCACAGATGGGTAAGCAGCCACCTGAGACTCCAGGCACCTGCCACCCTCAACTCAGATGTCATACTTTCTGTGATACCCCCACTGCACACACACACATCACACACCAGACACATTCCCTCCTCTGCACCCTCCTCCATATAGTTTACAATTGCATCTATTATTACAGTGTGCTTTAAATGTTTCTCTACATTTTGCTTCCCCACCCAATGACATTTGGAGCTCCTTTATTGGGTTCTAGGGCCTATCATCCAATAATATTTGTAGGAGGAGTCGGTCTGGGCTGAGATAGAGTTAACTTGAATAGACTTGAATTGAGCCAAAATGGCACTGGGAAACACAGGGCAGTAAATTCTCACAGCAATAAGGTTAAGCATTACCTCAACTTCCTCATCAGGGGTGTCCCCAGAGACCCACCACCTCCAGAGTCTCTCCCTAGCTCCCCAGCCACATTGCCCCTCCTCCACTGGGCAGTCCTCATTGCTTCTTGTGGAACAGAGCTGGGGCTGGCTCATTGCTGGGCTCAGCCATGACCTGCATAGGCTGATTGTTCAGGGCAGCCTCACGCATCTTGTAGTACATGAATTCATTCTGACGGAACATGCGTAGCTCCATCTCCGTCTGCACCCGCATGGCCTGTGGGACACAGATATATCATAAACAGTGATGGCAAGACCCTAGGACATGCCGGTCTCTGATATACCTTGGGGTAAATTACTTCCAGCCATGGAGATTCAACTCTATCCCCTCAGAACACACACACACATATACACACACACACACACTCATTCATCGAGGGCCTAACATCCTGGCAGTGTGTCCATTGTCAGGGAGAGGGAGTCAGAACACTGGGAGAGTAGCTGAAGGAACCATTCTCAGAAAAGAGTGTTTGTTCTCAGGAACTGCCCAGTGGGGACCTGGATTTGAACCTTGGCCCCTGCAGATACTAGTGTGGGACCTCATGCAAGTGAAGTAATTGCTTCAGCCATCAGTTTTCTCCCCCTTTTTGTACCTTACTGTGGGTTGGGAAGATTACAGTGTGTGACACACAGAAGAGCCCTCATCCTCCCACATGTCCATTCAAGAAATATTGCTTAAGGGCCAGGCATTCAGAGGCTCACAGCCGTGAGTAAAATCAACAAAGGCTCTGCCTTTGACAGGCTCGGTACCCTAGACATAAAGCTAGTTACCCTGCTTTTCTGCCTCTCACTCCTGCCAATTTTGAGGGGCTAGTATATTATTTCCATTTTATAAATGAGGAAACTTGGGATCTGAATAGTAAAAGGACATCCATACCTGAGACCACGCCAGTCCTGTGTCATAGTCATCCTACATTTTATAACACCAAAGTCTGTCCGCTTTCCCTAGACTGTACTGTCTGAGGACAGCCCTGTCACTCTCAAACCAGCCCATCAAAGCAACAAGGACACCAGCAGCACCATTTGCCAGGCACTAAGTGCATTTCACACATTAACTCATGAGCACTCGTCACAACCCTATCCTTTCCCCATTTTACTGATGAGGAGACTGAGAGCTATACATTCAATATTTGCAAAATCACACAACCAGAAAGCAGTGAAGCTGGAACTCAACCTGGAGGTGTGATTCCAGAGCCTGTGATCCCTAACTATACTCCATGTTACACAGGATACTTTCTAATATAAATGGCTGCGCGTTCGTGCGCGCACACCCACCCCCTCCCCCCCCACACACACATACACCGTTGTTTGCATTTCCTCACTCCAGGTTTGGGGTGTTAAGGTTCAACAGACTCAGGCTTCAAGTCTCAGCTTTGCCATTAACTCGCTGTGTGACTATGGACAGATTGCCCTCCTTCCCTGAGCCTCAATTTCCTCATGTGTGAAGCAAGGTGATATGGTTTGGATATTTGACCCTTCCAAATCTCACACTGAAATGTGACCCCCAGTGTTGGAGGTGGGGCCTGGCGGACGTGCTCGAGTCATGGGAGCAGATCTCTCATGAATTGCTTAGTGCCATCCACTTGGTAAGAGTGAGTTCTCGCTCTGAGTTCACACCAGATCTGCTTGTTTAAAAAAGCCTGGCACCTCTGCCTCTCTCTCTTGCTCCCTCTCTCGTCATGTGACACACTGACTCCCTTTCCCTCCTGGCATGATTAGAAGCTTCCTGAGGCCCTCACCAGAAGCAGATGTCAGCGCCACACTTCCTATGCAGTCTGCAGAACCATGAGCCAACATAAGCCTCTTTTCTCTATAAATTACCCAATCTCAGGTATTCATTTATGGTAACGTGAACGGTCTAACACACAAGGGTAGTGGGCTAAAGCATTTCTGAGTTCCCCTTGGTCTAGCTGGGAGTATGTGGACTTTTCTAAAGCAGAGTCCACCAAAACTCACACTCTCATCCTCAGAAACCTCAGGCCAGGAAGGGAACACCAGCCCCAAGATGCTACTTACCTCTAAGTCCTTGGTGATGGGGTGGGAGGGTCCATGTGTCACCAGAAGAATGGCATAGGCTTTGCAGATCATCCCATGCCCCACCTCAATGTTACCAGCGTGCCAGTTGGTCAGCCCTGCCCGCATCACGGCCATGCCAAGTTGGGCATTGTTGGGGTGGTAGAGCTTCCTGTGGGAGCATAGCAAATAATCATACATTATACCAGTCATCCTTATGTCTGCACTTAATTTAATAATGTATAAAGTGCCCTCGTTGATTAAGCCCGTCTGCTCTTCCCCTCAGCACTGTGAGTCTTCTGTAGCCGCCAAGGGGAAACTGAGGCACAGAGACATGGAACGAGTTGCCAAACATTCTACACAGTGAGGCTGTGATAGCTGAAACTCTGGCCTGGGCTGCCCAGCCAAGTCCTTGTGAGAAAAAGGGGCCAGGATCGTACTCTCTGAGCTTGAGCACGGGGAGCTCACAGCTCTCAGGAGCACCTCAGACCTCTCCCCGGAAAGTGGTAGGAAGGTCAAGGGAGAAAAAATAATTTAAATGTCCTTTTTGAGCCAGCATTGTATTTTCACCTGGTTGGCACCATTTTGCAGGGCTTCCTTAGCATGTTGTATAGTTTCTTGTTCTACATTTTGTTCTACATTTCTTGTTCTACATTTAGAACATTTCTACAAAACGTTCTACGTTTTGTTTATGACTAACATCCTCTCAAAGAAATGAACTTGGGTCAACTTATTTGGCCAGAAACACAAATTCGCATGACAACATGGACACAGAAAGCAAGAGAGGGTATTGGCAGATGGAAGGCAAGGGAATTGAATTTTACAATTTTTAAGCAAAGATGATTGATGGCTCTTTTAAAAATAAATAAATAAATATATAAATAAATAAATAAATAAATAAAAGCTCCCAGAATTGCCTGTGTGGATTACGGGGTGGAGGGCGGGGTCCAATCACTTAAAATCAAGCTGGGGCTAGCCTGAAGGAAATCAAAAGCAGAAGATGACACCCAAGTAATAGATGTGCTGGAGAATTTGGGAAAGACCAGGGATGACAAATAGGTTTCATTTCAAGCACAAACTCTGATTGTTTGGTCATTACCACTGGAGCACCATGATAAAAAGGCTCAGTCAAAAAGAGAGCCGTGATGGATTCGTGACGCCTGCTGTGGGTATAGGAGGGAGAGGCAGCAGTAAATATGCTATCTATTTGCCATCCCTGGAATAGACACACTTCCAAGAGACTATCTGAGACCCAGAATCGTCACCTACATATAGCCGTCCACCATCCTCCTGGCATAGTCCGAGGCCTCCTCAAAAGCCTGGAGGTAGGAAAGGACCTCCGAAACAATGCTCAGTATCCGCAGCATGTAGATGTTGGTGTCAGCAAACACTGGCTCCTGCTTTTGCAGGCACTCCCGGCATAATTTCACAACCTAGAGTGAGACAGAGGCCCTGCCCATTACCATTGCACCAGAGCACACGCTTAATTCACATACGCGACCATCATGATGGTATCAGACACTCATTCTTTTTAAGAGTGGGGCAATTGCTGACAGAGGTGGGAAAGCACAGTTTTGGGGTATGAATTGCAAAGTGGTCCCATTGGCTAAGGGGTAAGGATGGGAAGGGTAATGGTGTGAAACATGGCAGATGCAGCACAGTGCGGAGTTTCCAAAATCAGTAGGTAGCGGGAAGCTATGAAAGCTATACATACACACACACATATAAATGTACAATCAGATCTGTATAAGCACAAGTTCCATATATATATATATATATATATATATATATATATATATATATATATAGAGAGAGAGAGAGAGAGAGAGAGAGAGAGAGAGAGACAAGAGTCTCACTCCATTGCCCAGGCTGAAGTGCAGTGGCTTGATCTTGGCTCACTGCAACCTCCACATCCCAGGTTCAAGTGATTCTCCTGCCTCAGCCTTCTGAGTAGCTGGGGTTACAGGTGCCCACCACCATGCCCGACTAATTTTTGTGTTCTTAGTAGAGACAGGGTTTCACCATGTTGCCCAGGCTGGTCTCAAACTCCTGAGCTCAGGCAATCTGCCCACCTCAGCCTCCCAAAGTGCTAGGATTACAGGCATGAGCCACCATACCTGGCCAAAAATATGTTAAAAGAAAGAAAGAACAATACAACAACAAAAAACAATACTAACAAATCAATACAGTATAACAGCTACTTGCATAGGATTTACATTGTATTAGGTGTTATAAGTAATTTAGAGATGCTTTAAAGTATATGGAAGGATGTGCATAGGTTGTATGCAAGAATACACTATTTTATACAAGGGACTTGAGCATCTGCAGATTTTAGTATCTGTGGCAGTCCTAGAACCAATTCTCTTTTTTTTTTTTTTTTTCTTTGAGACGGAGTCTCGCTCTGCAGCCCAGGCTGGAGTGCAGTGGCCGGATCTCAGCTCACTGCAAGCTCCGCCTCCCGGGTTCACGCCATTCTCCGGCCTCAGCCTCCCGAGTAGCTGGGACTACAGGCGCTGCCACCTCGCCCGGCTATTTTTTGTATTTCTTTAGTAGAGACGGGGTTTCACCATGTTAGCCAGGATGGTCTCGATCTCCTGACCTCGTGATCCGCCCATCTCGGCCTCCCAAAGTGCTGGGATTACAGGCTTGAGCCACCGCGCCCGGCCCCTAGAACCAATTCTCTACAGATACCGAGATATATATATGCACGCATACATGCATACATACATATATACATATACAAATAAATGTATATCTATTATAACAACACATTGAGATGAGTACTACTAATAATCCCATTTTACCAGATGAGAAAACTGAAGCACAGAGAGGGTAAGTACTTTGCCAAAGTCACACAGATGGTGAGCAATGGATCAAGCACTGAAACCAAGCAGTTGAGCTCCAGCTTCACCACCATTCCTGTGATTCTCCACTCACTGGGCTTTGGAATCATCAGAAAGCTTTTTTAAAACACTGATGTTCAAGTCCTACCCCAGACCAATTGAAACCAAATATCTGGGAGAGAAACCCTGGATGTGTAGTTTTTATGTATAAGCCCCTGGGTGGTCCTTAGGCTCAGTGGGTTTGAATAATTATGTCCTACTGAAGTGTACAAGATGCATGAGCTCCCGGGAAACTGCAAAACATCCCCAGAAGGATTCAGCCTTGGCTCTGGTGAGGAAAAAGATGGGCCTGACCACGGTCATCCTGCAACCAGGCTTTTCTGACTGACTCTTGTGTAGACATAGGCTTAGGCCCTACCCTACGAAGTCCAGTGGTCTCTAGATTTTAGGTGTTCATTGTTCTCCTCTCCTTCCTTTGAAGCTCTCATGGGAGAAATGCCGTACAATTCCTTCCGTTTAAAATCAGTGAGAACTAATTTTGCTCTGAGACTTTCCCAGAGTTCATGAGGCAACCTGAGGTGGTGGGGGCGTAGCAGGAAGTGGAAAGATGATGGCTGGCAATCAATTCATCCTGAAAACAATCCTCTTAAACCCATGGGGGCAGTGTCCAGAGTCACACCTAGCCCTGCCAGGTCTGAATGGGGAAGGAGAAGAAATGTAGAGGAGAGAAGCCAGCGCAATGGAGCCAGTGGGGACCTCCTGCTCACTCCAGCTCCCACCTCGTGCCTCTGACATAGATTTTCCATGTTGTACAGTAACACCTTGTTTGTGTGACTGTCTCCCCACCTGACAGAACTCCTTCCAGGCAAGGAGAGTGTCTTATGTTGGCCACCCCAGTAAGGGCTTAGAAATGTGCAATAAGCGAGTTAGTAAAGAAGGAGGAAGAAGAGAAGGAAAATATAAATAGAAATGAATAGAAATTAATCTCCCGCATTGACATGCTCTAGTGGCATTAACATTCAAGTTGTTTAGCGAGCTTGGGGAACAAAAATGCTAATTCATGGTCCCTGTTTTCTGCTGCAGATTGAATGAGTCACATCTTAGAGTGTGAGACTGGAAATCAGTATTTCCAACAAGCTGCTCAGGTTAATTCAATGCAAATACCCTGCAGGCCAGTGTCTGGCAGTGGGTCTCACCTTTGGTTACACATTGAAATCACCTGAGAGCTTTAAAAATCTTGCTATCAGGGTTCCATGCCCGGAGATTCTGGTGAAATTGTCCTGAGTGGGGGCCTGAGCATCAAAATTTTTCAAAGGTGATTCTAGTGTAGAGCCAGCTGAGAATCCCTGGCGCTTCAAGAGCCAAGGATGAATGCTCATTTGGCAGAGGCAGAAAACTGTAGCTGGCACATGCATTCAATTATGGGAAAGCATGAAACTCACTCCCAGTATGTCCACTGCCATCTGCATTCCCTCATCTCTGATGCCAGGTTTAGACATCACAGATCCCCCAGGGACATGTGTCTGTCTGCATTTGCTCCCCTCGGACCCAGTCTCAGTGGGTTAATAATCAGTCACTGAGAATACACCCCTAAGAGATGCTAAAGGTTTAGGGGCAAGAAGAGTCATGGTCTCAACCAAGGGACATCTAGAAAAACAACCTGCTTGGTAGCCCCCTGCCCGGCCATTCCCACCCCATTTCCCTCCCTTACTAGAGAACGTTTCCACCCTCCTCTCTAACCCCATCCTCTGTAACAAGTGAATTCTTACCTCATGATACAAACCCTCCGAATGAGCCTTGTCTATCTTTTCCAATGTATCCTTGGAGAATTGTATCATCTCCTTCACCACTTCCTGAGAGGGCTGGGAAAGAGAGACCCATTGAGCTAGAGATGCCTTCGTGAGGCAACCCGTTCCACCTTTGAGTAGTTGCCATCTTTGACATTCAATGTAGTGCAAGGTTAATGCCTTCCTCATTCTGAATGCCTTATTCCTATAAATGCTACCCAAGATCCTGTAGCTATTCCAGTTCTCTCATCACATTTCTGACTTCTGTTTTCTGTTAAGCCAAGTCTCAGACCCTTGCTGTCAGCCAATCATTCCAGCCTGTGCAAATTCCTGGCCCTTTGAACCCCAGGGCAGAAACTGACATTGATAGCTATTGCGTTTTCTCTGGCATTTTGGATTCTATCACCCAAAATATTTGCTGGTGTCCCTCTTTGTTTCAAGTCAACCACATATTTCCACAGGTACACCCTTGCATTTTTGTTGTCATCCAAGTCATTGATTTAAATACTAGCCAGCACAGGGCTAAAGACAGACCCCAAGGACTTGACCCAAAAATCATACTCCGATTTGTCTTCGAGTTCATTAAGGAGGGTCCTTGTGATTATAATTATTCAAACTCTTCCAAATGTCTTAGCATCCAGCCTGTATTTCCTTGTCTTAGCCAAAAGGATATCAGGAGAACATCTGTCAGCTGTTCCTGTGAAATCTGGACTCATTAGGATTCTACATTTGCCTAAGAAGCCTAGTGATCTTACAAACAAAACAAAACAAGGTTTTGATATTTGAGGCAAGGAAGTGCCATAATTAAGAAGCCGTTTCCCACAGGGACATAATAATTTTGAAGGAAAAGAGCCAAATTTCTCAAAGTCCAAACAAGAAGTTTACATGCTATGCTTATTCCTATCGGAAGTCCTTTTCTGAAACATTTTTTTTTTGCTTAAGCAAATCTTTTATAACTTTTTTCCAAAATGAAAATAACTTTATTACTTATTCTGACTGTAAAATTGACATATGCAAGTTGTGAAAATTAAAACAATATTTAAAAGTATGTTAAAAAATAAAAAAGTAGAAATCCCTAGAACTCACCTAATGACTACAGTTAGTATCTGGGGGAACATTTTCCTACGCATGCATACAGAAATAATATTTAAAATACTTAATGACTGATAGAGAAAAAGCACTGACTAATCAAAGCACAGACAGTGACCATCAACAATGGGTATGTCAGCCCAGCATGATGGCTCACGCCTGTAATCCCAGCACTTTGGGAGGCCCAGGCGGGCAGATCACCTGAGATCAGGAGTTTGATACTAACCTGCACGATAGGGTGAAACCCCATCTCTACTAAAAATACAAAAATTAGCCAGGTATACTGGTGCACGTCTGTAGTCCTAGCTACTAGGGAGGCTGAGGAACAAGAATCACTTGAACCCAGGAGGCAGAGGCTGCAGTGAGCCGAGATCACACCACTGCACTACAGCCTGAGTGACACAGCCAGACCCTGTCTCAAAAAAAATTAAATAAAATTATTAGATTAAATTAAATTAAACATTGGGCATGTCTAAATGACTTTGCCAGTAAGCACTGGCTGAATTTCAGTCCTATGTGTGCACACACATGCCTATGTGTATGTACGTGCCAATAGGATTGACTATGTTTTCTAACTGGAATTATACCATATATCTGTCTATAGCAATTTTTCACTCAGTATTTTGCAGACATTTTCCCATATCAATATAAAACTATATCATTTTAATAAATGTAAAGTTTTCCACTGTATGAAGCTAGGATAATTTATTTAACCAGTTCTCCGGTTGTCCAATTTTTTCACTATAAAGAATTAGACTCAACAGCTTCCTTTCGATTTGCGGTTCACATTGTTTTGTGAAGTCACCCTCAGTAAACTACCAAAGAGTAACAAGAGAATGGGCATATGTTGCAATGAAAACGTATCCCTCTCTGTAGACCATCTTCCCTCCTTTTTCCAGCTGTCCTGGACCAGTTCTGCCATGGGTTTTCATCTTGCAGTATGAGAGCCCTCTGGCCAGGACAGCTTGTTTCAGGGTCAGGCTCTCCTAAGGAAAGGGGTACTACATTTGTTCTTCTGCCCACCTCACCCACTTTGGCTTTTGTATAGCTCTTGGCTATCCCTATAATTTTGGCTATCCTTATTTCCATATCCTTCTGTATCTGGGCCTCCCTGGAGTTAGTTATTCTATGTGTCTACCTGCATTTGTTCCATGGCCTGACTCTGATAATGGATGCACCCACCAGTGCTCTAGCTTCTGCTTGCAGGTCTCACTCCTAGCTTAACCTTTGCCTTGACCTTTGACTTGACTGAGATTTCTGGCTTTGGCTGAAATCTCCTGCTGCTACCAGCTGCTACCTTATGCCCCGGAATGCTGTTCAGCCCTCTGTTAACTCAAATCATGTCTTTGTCCCAAAGAAGTCATTTCAGTGTGTGACTGCTTTCCTAAGCCTATTGGAATTAAGCCTATGTCTTGCCTGGTTGTGCAGAGTTCTGTGACTGATGGACCAGAGGTGTGCCATTAATCTGTCAAACCCACATTTCTAGTTATAGCCATAGCTTATTACCCAAGTATGATTCACAAAATCATGTATAGTTTATGACCCCTGATATCTAATCTACTGTAAATTCTATTATCTTTAAATCTCAAAATTTTTAGTGAACCTTCTGGAGTAATCAGTAGCTCGTAGGATAGATTAAGAGAATACCAAGTGGTTAAGTGTTCATCAAAGTCTTGCTCAGTTTGATGATGTAAGGAGGAGTGTCACTTGAAGCTCTGGAAGTGAGTCAATTTTGTTTAAAGAGGCAACTTACAAGATTCCCCAAAACAACCTAGCAGAATGGTTGTCAATTAGTAAGTGCAACATGTGATAAATCTATTGTGAGAAAGGAAACGGAGTTGTTCCACTTGGCTCCACTCTTCACAATAAAGGCAAGAACATTCTGATTTGCACACAGGATTTAAGGAACCCCCGTGGTGAAAGGCTGCTGTCTCCAGGAGCATCAGATTCTACAGAAAACAAGGAGGAAGAGGGAGGGAGGACCCAGAGGCGGAGGAGAAGGAGCAAGGGTTGGGCGATCTGAGGGGCTGGGGGAGGAGCCAGAGGAGAAGGGAGGAGCCATAGGAAAGGGGAGGAGCCAGATGAACGGGGAGGAGCCAGAGGAAAGGGGAGGAGCCAGAGGAAAAGGAGCCAAGGAGGGAGAAGGGGTAAGAAGGATGTTGGTTCCCAAGCCTGGAGAAATTGGCACATTTCTATTTGATTTTTTTCATTTTATTTATTTATTTATATATTTATTTATTTATTTGAGACGGAGTCTTTCTCTGTCACCCAGGCTGGAATGCAGTGGTGCGATCGCAGCTTACTGCAACCTCCGCCTTCCGGGTTCAAGCCATTCTTCTGCCTCAGCCTCCCGAGTAGCTGGGATTACAGGCGTGGGCCACCATGCTCGGCTAATTTTTGTATTTTTAGTAGAGATGGGGTTTCACCATATTGTCCAGGCTGGTATCAGACTCCTGACCTTGTGATCTGCCTGCCTCGGCCTCCCAAAATTCTGGGATTGCAGGCGTGAGCCACCGTGCCCGGCCTGGCACATTCGTATTTGAAAATCATGAGTAAAGGCTGGAGAGAGACAGCGGAAAAACCCGCCAGGCACTGTGGCTCATGCCTGTAATCCCGGCACTTCAAGAGGCTGCGACGGGTGGATCACTTGAGGCCAAGAATTTGAGACCAGCCTGGGCAACATGGTGAAACCCCGTCTCTACAAATAATACAAAAATTAGTCTGCAGTGGTGGCACGCACCCATGGTCCCAGCTACTCAGGAGCCTAAGGCAGGAGAATCTCTGGAGCCCAGAAAATCGAGGCTGCGGTGAGCTGAGATCACACTACTGCACTCCAGCCTGGGTGACAGAGTGAAACCTCATCTCAAAAATAAATAAAAATAAAATAAATTTTAAAAAAGAATGATTACAAAAGAAAACCTAAGCAGCCTAAACAAAGATAGTCCAGAGACACAACTGAGTAAAAATGTCATAAATTTTGCTATTATTTTCCCATTTTAAAAATATTTGGTTTTTATTTCTACGTAGGTTTACATAAACATATATTGAGGAGCTAGGAAAGATTTTGATGGCATTTGAAGGTTTGAGGATGGTGTACTGATGGAGGCTTATCAGTCTGGGATACAGCGTTATAGAGAAAAGAAAGGAAATGACTGTGATGACATCATAGACAGTCCAGCTTGAGGAAATGGTTAATAAGTTAGTCCAACTCCCCATTTTACAGATGAGGAAACTGAGGCCCAGAAGGAAGAGACTTGGCCAAGCCCAGGTGTTTAGAGTCATAGCCAGTACTAGTACACAGGCCTCATAATTCTTCTTCCAGTATTCTTCCTACTACATTATTATGGACTTTTTTTAATGCCTGAGGAAGCATTTGCTTTTAAAAAGATATACTCAATTTTTTCCTGCTCAGTTAGTATAGGTATTTTTATTTTGAGTTGTTTTAATAGAGAAACTCAATTTGATATAAAATACAATAGAAAGTTTTTGCCTTGAATTCAGGTAGGTTCAAGCTGAAATCATCAATCTGTTATATCAAGAGAAATGCCAACTCTGCAATTCATACTGAAGACGTGTGTGTATTGTCACCAGCTGGTAACAGCATATCTAAAGTGAAGGGATGGGAACTAAAGGTCACACATAGCCTTCTGAACGATTGAAACTGCCAGGTAAACATCAAAAAGTCTAAAGAAATGACCACATGGTTGTTTTATTTTAGAACAGAGAAAAGAGGGTCTGGCCTCATAATAATAATAATAATAATAATAATAATAATTACGTAGTGTGGAAGCAAGTTATGAAACAAATACTCAGTGCCTGTCTCCAGGAAGGAAGGCTGGCTGGCTCACAGATAAGACATGCTTTCCGCAGGTTCTGAAAGGTCGGGGTGAGGGTGGGTGCAATAACAAATTCTTCTCTGTAGCGCCCATGATGTAGTGCTCAGTGCCTCTCACATACATCCAATATAAATCTCCTAGAATACAGACCTTTGCTTCTCTGAAAAGAGGTTGTTCCTATAGAAAACATTAATCCTTGGGCCCCAACTGCTTTGTCTCTGCCTGCGAAGGGTGACTCTCAATATCTTCACCCCAGGCATCACTGGTCCTCCTACTTCTGTATGGAGACCGAGTATGCTTGCATGGGCATGGGTGTGCATGTGTGTGTGTGCCTTTTAATGTTCATAAATGGTAGCATACACAGTGTTAGGGGTAAAATTGTATCCTCCCAAAATTCATATGTTGAAGTCTAGCCCCAGAAGCTACCTCAGAATGAGATCTTACTTGGCAATAGGGTCATTGCAGATGTAATTAGTTAAGGTGAGATCATACTGGAATAGAGTGGGCTCCTAACCCCATATGACTGGTGTCCTTATAAAAGAGAATGCCATGTGAGATGCCTCCATGACTGTGCTGATCCCCCTCATCCTCCCCCTGAGCACAGCTTCCCTGGAGGAAATGGACAAGAAGAGTCAGTGCTTTCTTCGGTTTTGGCTTCTTGCTTAACACTATTGCAGTAAGTGATTAAATACTTCACACTCATTTCTGCTCTGTTGCTTTAACTGGCTACTCTGACACCTGGCGCCTCAGCGCTCTCTCCCAGCTCAGCTGGGCTCTTGACCTCCCGTCAGCAAGCCTTCTTCTGCTGCTCAACAGACTGACCATCAACTAGCAACAGTTACCCAGGAGTTCAGGATGTTGACCAATCTAAACATAGCCCTGTCTCCACACTGCCCATCCCCATGGGACTAGGAATATCTTTTTCATAACCAGATGACAAATATCTTTGCCCATCTGATCTCAGCACCTTAAATTCTCAACATCCCTCAACTCATAAAGGAGCAACAGGAGGAACCAAAATTTCCAGTGTCTACTCCGTATGCCACTCCTTTTATACACATCATCTTCTTTAATCTTTATAACAACCTCTTGCAATGGGACCATCATTCCTATTTTACAGTTGAGAAAACTGGGTGACTTCCCCAAACTCAAACACCTGGCAAGTGGCAGTGCCAGGACTTAGCTGGGACCTACCCACGGTGCTCTGCTCTCATACCCTGCCTCCTCCCCAGGGTCACAGCTGCTCCCTAGGAAGCTCATGGGCAAGGCACACTGATTAGCTGTGAAACCAACTGTGACTGGCTCCTGGCGAATATGGACACAAATACCTCAGCAGCAGGGTTGCATGTACCTTGGGATTGTCTTTCACCCCCAGGAAGAGGTCGTCCTTCAGTTTTTTCTGGCAGTGTTCACATGTGCAGTCAAAGTAGTACTGCTTCTTCAACTGCCTCTTGCGTTCTTCACTGACGTTGAGGAAGTCGATGTAGGACACAGTCAGCTCCTCTCCTTCTGAGATCTTGCCCAGGGCCCGGAGCTCAATTCTGGAGCAGGGCGAAAGGAAAAGGTGACTCGAATCCAGGCCTACTGGAATGGGATCCATGCTCTCCTCCAAGGCTTTGTGGAGTTGGGTCTCAAAGACAATGACTTTCACTGGCAGTCAGAAACCCCCATTGACTCCACAAAAGGAGAAATGTGACCTAAAGGATGATTTTGTGGATAGTTCTACTCTATTCCTTAGAACAGTCCGATCCACTCCATTCAGTTAACTGCTCTGGAATCAGCTCAAATAGACTCCTAGTAGAGAGCTGGGCTTGGTCATAAAACCAGACAGAATGTCCATGCCCATAAGTCTCCCTTTACTTTTAGCTACTGATTGTCTGTAATAAAAGAAGGAGAAATAATAAGGCAGAAACTCCAAACAAGAAAAAACTTGAAAATCTTTTCTGGTTAGTTTGGGGACTACTCTCTCAGAAACATAAAAATTCAGTTACCCACAACCTTGGCTCATTCGGTGTCTAACTTGAAGTCACCTCTTGACCTTCAGTCCAATGGTTCAGGCCAAATTACCTAACGAGACTTAGCCCACTGGAGATCATTGAAGTCAAATAAACAAAGGCTGGCTCTGTTAGCTCACTGCATTGTTCACTTTTGTGTTTATTGGGGGATGTGGCTTGTTGGTTGAAGGTCGTTAGCAAGGGCAGATGGCATTTCAGTTCCCTTCCAGCCTAGACCTGACCCTCAATTACCTATAGCACAACCCACCTTACTTAATGAGATAGGTACTGAAGATGTTGAAGGTAAAAACCTGCTGCAGAACTGACATCCAGCTGAGCCAAACAGGTAGAGGTCAGCCTGTGGATCTCTCAGCCATGCATCCTCCACCACAAGGCCAGACAGCTACAGAAAACAAGTGGTGGGCCCTGCAAGCTGGGTCCTAAACCGTGCTCCTGTACCTCCCCAGAATCCTGGGGCCTCCCTGCCTAGTGGGAAGCCATCATCCAGAGAGCAAGTGGCAGGATGCAGAGGGCTGGGGAGAGTGCCTGCACAGAGATCCATGGTCATTTCTTTTACCTCCCAGGAAGGCTCAGTTAGACACCATGCAAAAGCAAGGGCAAGACTCCAGCACCCAAGAAGAGTCCCAGTCAAAGGCAGCCCCTTCCCTGTGCTCTGAGATGACAATCAAGGAAGCAACTGCTGAATGGTAGTGACGTTCATGTCCAGGCGTCTGAGGTGACCACTGATGGATACAAATCCTTCTCCCAAAGTGAGATACACTGACACACCTATTAATGTGTTAATGTGTATAAAAACAACTCCTGTGGAGTCTGCAAAACTGAAGTGCCTGCTCACCATTTGTCACTCCTTTCCTTTGTTCCTTACCCCAATTTTCGGCAGCAGCGGTTACTGTAGTGATGAAAGGCCAGTAGGAGAGGAAGGCCGGGTGATTCTGCTCACAGTTCTGCTTAGAATCCTAGTTTGTCTGAGCTGCAGGGATGCTCATTTCACAAATGAGGATAGTGACACAAGAGGGATAGGTCCCACAGCACTTTGGGGACAGAGCCAGGATTAGAACTTCATACCATTCACCCTCAACATAGTAGCCTTGCCTGGTTGTTTTCAGGCTGCTTCCTGGGTCTTCGATGCATGGGAATTAAGATGCATCAAAGTCTTTGATTTTTAGGACTCTACTAATGTCCTAAGTAATTCCATGTGAGCATCTCCTGAGCCAGGATCTCCAGTATTTAACCCTATTGGGTAAGTAACCAGTTCTGCCCCCACGAGTCCCTTTTACAGAGGCAGCCCACCATAGTGACATATTCTAATTCCACAGTGAATCAGTGGCCAATTGGGCTAGAATTTCCAGTAATTTTGCTTCCTATCATGATTGTGCCAATTCTTGCATGGTCTCAGGGTATCTCCGATTATTCCAATGGTATTAGAAATTTTTCAAAACCAAATTAACTTAATGTGACTTAAATATGAAAAGATGCATATATGTATGCCTCATTTTACCTTACTTGAAACTGGAGATTGGGGGAGAGGAATGGAGACCAGCCTGAAATAAGCACTGCAGGAGGCAGGAGATGAGGGTTTTAGCCCTGGCTCTCCCTCCAACCAGCTTCCTTGGACAAGCTTCATCCCCACCTTGTACCCCAGGCCCCTTCTACCTCCAACAATCTGCAATTCTATAGTTCAGCTAATTGAGCCACAAGTAAGCAGCCTATTTATGTATTTCTCACAGAGGTTAGGGACAGAGTCCAGAGCTACAGAGACTTAGAACTAGGAAGGTCCCTAGAGCACTCTCCTCTTGACCTTTCTCTACAGATGTGGAACCCAAGCCCAAGAGATGATGTGAATCATCCAAAGTCACGTGCAGTGCACAGCAACACAGACTCAAATGCACCAACCACTTCTACCCCAGCATTCCCAAAGCCCAAACTCCCACACAGCATTTTGTTCTTAATCCAAAGACCACTTCAAGGGCTGTCAACCCCACCCTGAGGAAAAGACCCATCTAGGGCCATTTGGTTGTCATCAAGAAAAGTCAGAAGTAAAATTTAACCTAAACTACTCATTCGTAGTTGGTCAGAAGCAGTAAGCAGAATACTGGGAATAAACATTTATTAAAAATATCGGTTATAGATGCTATTTTTTGGAGCCCAGTCTGGGTAAGAAGTTGGGGCTTATAAACAGACAGTCCTTTAGTAGGTCAGTCACAGTCCCCATTTCATGGTAAGCAGGGTTTAGGGAGACAAGATAGGCTTTTGCTAAGACGATGTGGACTACAAGGGTTCATGCTTCAAGGTTGGAAGAGCAGTGGAAGTGAGGCATGAAAGGGAGGAAGAAAGGAGGCAAAGTAAAGCAAAGACAAGGCAGGTGGTATGTGGGTAAGGAAAAAATGGTTAATTTAAATGCATTAAAATACACCATTCAGCAAAGACGAGACACTGGGATGCAGAAGGACATTATGGACAGATGGCAGTCAAGGAGTCTTGGGAATGGGTGGCTCCAGCAAACCAGGCAAGTGAGGGAGACGGGTCAGAGGAGCAGGGATGCTTGAAAGGACTGACCCACCTCATCTGGGTATGAAACATGGATTTCACTGCCTCATGACTGAAAGACAAAACAGACACCCATATGGAAATCATTATCATTGGCTGGTCAGGAGTCATCCAGTGCAAGGGTGCACAGCATTCTGAGTCACACTATCAAAGCTTTGGCCATCACAACCTTTATCCTAGCCCCTTCTAGCTGGACTCACTGGACAAGACACAGCCTGCTAGAGTGGAAAGTGCACTGAATTTGGAACAAGACATTCTGGATTCAAAGGTACTCAACCCTGACCTGAACAAGTTCCTTCCCTTCCCTGTGTTTCAGTGTTCTCACCTATAATGAGACTGTCATGAGACAATGCACTTAAAAGCAGAGTGCTGAAAAAACATGCGCAATGCTGTTATTATCATTCTATTAAGCATCCTGGATGAATAAACATTGCCTCTTTGGATGTCGGTCTTGGAAAGAGTTTGAAGTGCACATGGAGGCTGTTTAGGTCAAATCGATAGTATATAAAAATTGTTGGGGTTCAAACTGGGCCCCTAACCCCATGTCTAGGGTTCTTTCCACTATGGCAGGTGGCTAGACAGGAAATGCAAAGTCACCTTCTCTTGCACAAAAGCCAAGAAGCCTGGATAAAATGTGGCTGCTAGAAATTAGTAGATGCAAGGAAGCCAGAGCAGACACAGAAGAAAGAGTTCCTAGGTTCCTGTGGTTGTTATACCCAATGACAAGAGGAGCCTTGGGTCACTACCACTTAGAAGAGGGCCGTCTAGAAAGCCCAGGCCCATACATGGCTGAATTTGATCCTCTCTGCCATCCAGGTCAAGCTCAGTCAACAGCCCCTCTAGGGAGGATTCCATGAGATCCAGGCTAGTGACCCCAAAAGGCTTCAGAAAGGAAACACAAATGCTGAGAAAAGATTATCATCTGAGTCCAAAATAAACTTTCCCATCTTAAGTGACTTTCTCAATTGCTTAAGAGCCTGGTTTCAGAAATAGGAAGGAAAGGAGAAATCAGGGTACTTGGCATATTGAAGCTTAGGCCCGATTCTCAGCTGAGAACCAGACACCATTGTCTGGCTTCTAGGAAGTTTTTGGGGGAAACTTGCTCATTGTTGATGACTCAAAGTCAGCTTGTATCTGTCATAAGAGCTCATCTCTAAGAGCAAAAGCAATTAATATTGCTCAAGCCTCATTCCCCTATATCTCCCCATCCCGAGCCATGGACAACCAGGGGCTCGTTCCATCTACTGATTCTTCTCCATTTGTGCCGCACCCCCAAATCCATAATGTGCCCTTATTTACCCCTCATCTTCAGGTTGGGGTTTGGCCAATGGTAGGAGAGCAGAGGGTTAGGGGAATGAGGGGTTGGACTATCTAGTCCATTGACTTCCTCTTTTCCGAGCCATGGTGCCAGCTGGCTGGTTTCTCTAGACACAGTTGTAAGCCACAGCTGAGCTGTTGGGGGGCCCTCTAGCCCATGTCCAGCTCTCACTAGCTGCAGAAACAGTGCTTCCTTCACCTGCCCTTCCAGGCCTAGAGGTGGTGATGGTTTCATGTGTTGCTAGTCCCTGGGCACCTCACCATTCCTTGTTAGTTTCTTTTTGTTGTTATTTTGTTTGGTTTGGTTTAGTTTGGTTTGGTTTGGTTTTAGAGACAAGGTCTCACTTTGTCACCCAAGCTGGAGTGCAGTGGCATGATTATAGTTCACTGCAGCCTCAACCTCCTGGGGTCAAGTGATCCTCCTGCCTCATCTTCATGAGTAGCTGGGACTACAGGCACACACCACAATGCCCGGCTAATGTATTTATTTATGTATTTATTTATTTTTTATGGATATAGGAGTATCACTATGTTGCCCAGGCTGATCTTGAACTCCTGGCCTCAAGTGATCCACCCCTACTCGGCCTCCCAAAGTGTTGGGATTACAGGCATGAGCCACCAGGCCCTGTCCCTTGTTAGTATCTTAAACCCTGCCCACACTTCTGTAAACTGTCCCTTCATTCAATTGTATTTGGGTAAACCCCTTTGAGTGTGCCTCCTGATTCCTGCTGAGACCTTGACTAAATGACCTCTAGACAGATAATCCTAGGCTTCAAGTTTTAAAATAGTAGTTAAAGGTTTATCTGACACATCTAGGCAGCCCCAAGAAACATACACACTCAGAAATGACCCAGGTTGAATTCTTTGATATCCTCCATGATGCCTTTCTCTCATTCACAATTATTCTGGAATGAGATTTCTATGTGCTATACATTTAAAATCTATGCTAGTTGAGGTTTAGCAGGTTGACTTTGGCTTAAGTCAAGTGGACAAAACACCATAGGTCTCCCCATCCCCATCACACACCCCCCCCAGATAAAGACATACTCACTTGCCATTGTTAAATATGACAGTGCAGTTGGGCCAACAGTCATGGTTCACCAGTCCCAGGTTGGGGAAGATGCCTACGCCCACGGCCTGCAGACCTCTCTGATCACTGAGAGTAAAACCGTTGCAGTTAATCTACCCAGAGGAAAAGATGAAAGAGTCAGTCAACAGACGTGGACAGAACGCTATTCCAGCTGTTGAAAGCAATTTTAAAAAACAGAGGACCCAGTCTCACCCTGGAGATGCTTAGGGAGTCTGGACACAGAACATTAGTCCCCTGTTCTCTGTGTGACTCCAAATGACGCACAAGATTAGGGCCATGGGACAGTCCCACATCTGCAAAAATGCAACCCTACCTTGAAAGTTTTTTGTGGCTGTATTCTAAAAGAGTCAAAGATGGGAAATGTTTTCCTTTTTCTGTATCTGGGTCTTACATGAGTATTCCTCAGTCTCTGTCTTGGTTTTTCTCTCTGTGCCCTTCTTTGCACGCGTGTGTGCGTGTGTGTGTGTGTGTATGTGTGAAAGAGCTTTTCCTTCCTCTATTTCCTCTGCCTACTTAGTTTAAACTCCTGTGGCTGTTCATAAAAAAAATTAACATCTCTTTTGATTATTTTGTATCTGGTGAATACTGTTATATTCCCTGCTCACAATTTTTAAATCTGGTGAGTGCCATATTTAACACTTATCTCTGAGATTCAAGGCAAATCAAGTTGGTTACTACTGATGTGGCATCCAAGTGATTTTCTTTTCCTTAAAAATAAATTGTTCTTTACAGAAACAGACTCTAAATATCTGCTCTCACAGTATGAAAAATGCATAAGAATAAATATAACCTAGAATACATTAGTAACTGCATGCAAATTTCCACTTCATCTGTAAATACATCTATGAATACATGCTATATATAACAGAAACCCAGTAGACATTTATTCCCTCACATGAATATTTGTCATAGATATGGAGGAGTGTCACTTTCTCCACTTATTCTCATCAGACATTTAGTAAGTTCATGATGTTAAGCCTGTGAGTACCACTAACAAGCTGTACTACTTGGAGCAAACTTCTTTCTTCTCTGAGCCCTGGTTTTCCCATCTATAGGTTGAATAAATTGGACTAGATGAGCTCCAAGGATCTTTTCAGCTCTAACCTTTGGTAATTATATGACCTCTAGCCCTAGTCCGCAGACCTATTAGGGATGCCCAAGATTGCGCAACACACCAATTCACCCCAAGGCTATAGAACATAACTGTTAAAAGTAAAAGCTTAGACCGGGCGTGGTGGCTTACGCCTGTAATCCCAGCACTTTGGAAGGCCGAGATGGGCAGATCACTTGAGCTCAGGAGTGCAAGATCATCCTGGGCAACATGGTGAAACCCGGCTCCTACAAAAAAATACAAAAATTAGCCAGGCATAGTGGTGTGCGTCTGTGGTCCCAGCTACTTGGTAGGCGGGAGGATGACTTGAGCCTGGGAGATGGAGGTTGCAATGAGCCATGATTGCACCTCGGCACTCCAGCCTGGGTGACAGAGTAAGACCCTCATCTCAAAAAAAAAAAAAAAAAAAAAAAGGTAGAAGCTCTGGCTCCTGAAAATACAGATTGCCTCTGGAATTTCCCTGGGCACAAGCTAACCATGTGGCTTTTGGAGGTCATGTAACCTCTCGGGACCTAGGTTTTCTGTTCTATAAAACAGAAATGCTGAAAGCATGGACCTTACCTTGTGTTGTAAAGACTGTGTGAAATAATACATGGGAAGCTGTGGTGGTTAATTTTGTGTGCCAACATGGCTGGTCAATGGTGCCCAGATATTTGGTCAAAAACTATAATGTATGCTTCTGTGAAGGTGTTTTTGGATGAGATTCACACTTAAATTAGTGGAGTTGAGTAAAGCAGAGTGCCTGCTAGAATGTGGGTGGGCCTCATCTAATCAGTTGAAGACCTCAAGAGAATAAAGACTCATCTCCCCTGAACAAGGAGTTCTGCCAGCAGAATGCCTCTGGACTTGAACTGCAACTCTTCCCTGATCTCCAGCCTGCTGGCCTACCTTACAGATTTTGGACTTACCAAGCCTCCACCATTGTGTGAGCCAAATCCTTGGACTCAATCAATCTCTCTCCCTTTGTCCCCCAATATGGTGAAGACTCGAGAGATGTCAGTGTGATGTCTGTCCTCCTCTCTCCTCAGCCTGCTCACCTTCGCCACATAAAGAGCCTGGCCTACCAGGTGGAACACATCCATCCCCACAGCCAGGACCTGAGCCTCCTCATCCACTGGGCTCTCGCCCCCACTTCTGGGACTGTTATGGCCTCACCTGGCTTGGTTGCTCCCACCCCAAAATCCTGACTCCCCTCTCTCTGGCTCGCAGCCCCCACTGCTGCAGCCTCCACATCAATCCTGCCTGGCAGACCTGGAAAAAGGTTTCCAAAGTGACTGGTGGGCAGGAAGGGATAGTGATTGGGGGTCTTTATTTTCAATGTGGAGAGGAAAAAGTATAAAAAGTGCAGATAAGTAAGAGGATAAATTACCATCCAAATCTATCATCCAGAGCTGGATAAATAAGTAAGATTTGTATGTGGGATGCCAATTCAGATAGAGCAGGAATGGCCTCATAGTAAACAAGGCCAGAAGACAGAGTCCGGGATGAGGGGCCTTCATTTCAAGCTCCTATCCTCTTTCAGTCCTCTTGGCCTCCCCTCCCAACTGTGGCCTGGCAGTTTCTGGAAACTTCTTAGTTGGACGATCCCAGCTGTCACCATGGCCCCTCCTTTATGAGGAATCATACTCTAGAATCTCTGGATTTTATTAGTTGGGTCATTTGGAGGCCTGTCCCTGGGCTCTGAAATGGAAAGGGCAGTAGATGTTTCTGCTACATATGGTAAACAGAAGGTGGTTTCTCCAGAGCCTCTGGCTGCCTGGGCTAGATGAGACCTTTATGGAAACAGAAATTAGGGTCCAGGGCGGACAGGGCTTCCGCCTCGTAGTTCACTTCTGAGAAGCCCCACCCTCCCCAAGCAGGAGGAGGGAAGGAAAGAGGAGACAGACAGGGAGGGTGGAGAAGGGACGCAGGGGGCCTACCACTCCGAAGATGTGAGAGATGTACTGCATGCTGAACTGCTGGCTCTGGGGCGGCCAGTACTGCAAGAACGTGTCCACGTCCACCCGCAGCTCCTTCTGCTCCTCCTCCCCAAAGTGCTCCACGTGGTTCTGCAAGTCGTCCACAGACACCAGGCAGCCCTCCGTGAGCCCGGTGCCTTCTCTCTCCACCCGCCACATGATGCGCGCCGCCAGCCTGTGGGATGGGCAGCAGCAGGGGGGCACTACAGCTGCATTCATTCATTCAACACACATTTACTGGATGTCTCATGCATGCCAGGCACAATGTTGGGCCCAAGATATGGTTTTAAACTAGATAGATGGAATTTATTCTATTGTGATGCTTCATATAGTGGGGGAGAGGTAAGTAAACAAGCACATTTTACATAGAAAGTGCTATGCAGAAAAAATAATACAGGGTGACATGATAGAGAGTGACTGGGGTGGGGAAGCTAAGGTCTTCCAAGGAAGTGTCACAGGGGAGGCACATTTGAGCTGGAATTGGAAGGGGTGGAGGAGCTGGCTCTGTGACACTGGAGAAAGAGCACTTCGGGAGAGAGCAGTGAGTACAAAGGAATGAGCTTGGTCTGATGGAGAAACAGCAGGAAGGTAGAGGTGGCGGGAGCACAGGGAGCAAGAAATGGAGACCAAATAAAGGTGGAGGTTTGGGCAGGAGCCAGGTCCCATGGGGTCTGGGGACACAGAGAGGTGCGGCAGCCTGGGTCTCTCTTAACATTGTGGCCTACTGTGATGAGCCTTGCATCAGGAGTCTAATGACCTGTTTCCACTTCTTACTGTGTGAACCTGGGCAAGTCACTTGACCTCTCTGAATCTATCTGGTGGCCAGTAAAATAGGGAAAATATTCCCTGCTGTGCTAACCTCCAGAGGTATTCAGAAGACAAAGTGAGGTAATAGGTGTCTGCATTATATGTGAAGGTGTTGATATTATTATTATTATTTTTTTTTGAGACGGTGTCTCGCTCTGTCGCCCAGGCTGGAATGCAGTGGCCGGATCTCAGCTCACTGCAAGCTCCGCCTCCCGGGTTTACGCCATTCTCCTGCCTCAGCCTCCCGAGTAGCTGGGACTACAGGCGCCTGCAACTTCACCCAGCTAGTTTTTTGTATTTTTTTAGTAGAGACGGGGTTTCACCGTGTTAACCAGGATGGTCTCGATCTCCTGACCTCGTGATCCGCCGGTCTCGGCTTCCCAAAGTACTGGGATTACAGGCTTGAACCACTGCGCCCGGCCGGTATTGATATTCTTAATGATTGGGTAGCGTGAAAGTGGAGAAGGCCATCTAGGTGGGGAAACAGTGAGGAGAGGCCTCGAGGCAGCCACGGGCATGCCACGTGCAGGACCTGGCCTGGCTGGAGCGGGGCTCTGCGGGAAGAGCAGGAGGCCAGGTGGGACAGGAGGAGACCTGTAGAGACACAGGGACTTGAGTATGAGACAGAGGGGTGTACTTCACCCCAAAGGCCTCTTTGTTAACTATTAGGTGGCCTGTGATGAAGCTTATAACCCAGGGACACTTTAATGTTCCTGCCACCCACTGACTGCTCACTTTTCAGGCACCTAGGGAGGGGATGGTGGTCTAGGACAGATCCTGTTCCTGAGGAGAGACCTGCTGGGCAAAGCACAGGCCCTCTCCTCGTTTTTTTTTTTTTTTTTAATTGAAATTTTAATTGAGATAATTGCAGATTTACAGGCAGTTGGAAAACAATACGAAGAGATCCCTTGTACATTTTGCCCAGTTTTCTCTAATGGTAACATTCTGGAAAACTAACATCACAGCCAGAATATTATCCCACCTCTGTTATTCAGATTTCTTCCATTTTGCTTATATTCATGAATGTGTATGTGTGTTTAATTATATACAATGTTATCACCTATGTAGCTTCGTGTATCCACCTGCACAGTCAAGATACTAAACAGTGTCATCACCTCAGGGTCCTTTCTGTCCCCCACCTCTTTTTGAACCATTTTAACCATTTTAAAGTATACAGTTTGATGGCATTAAGCACACTCACACTGTTGTGCAACCATCACCAACCATCTGTTTCCAGAACCTTTTTCATTTTCCCGATTTCTCCCATTTGAGTCACTGAGTTATTTCTGGAGAAATGCCCCGCGTGGGACTCCAGGTGCCTGGAAACTGACGTGTCTTCACAGGGAGCCCAGGGCAGCACTGGGGAAAATACAACTCAGCACATGGAAGATCTGCTGCCTCCAAATAATGAGGAAAGGGTTATGAAGCTCAGAGAATAGAGGTCAATGCGTGATAGATTTCAACTCAATAACTGTCACAGGAGGTGCCATTTACTTTAGTTCTTGAAGCATATGTATTGTTTCAGTAGATGGAGCTAAGGGGCATGGAGAGGTTGACTGAGCCATTTCATCCTGCAGGTTCCTAAAAATCATCATGATATGACAATTCCATTCTGTACCTTAACTTCACACCCTACGCACACAGTGAAAATGCTCCCAGTCACCATTTCCATCTCCTTTGCTCTGCAGTGCTGGCTTCCTGAGCATCTCCCTGCAGCCCAGCACCAAGCCTCCAGGACTTGGGAATCTCTTGCACTGGAGCTACTGGCCTTAAGATTTCTGATGATGGCCACCAGGAAAGGCCGTTAGTTGCAAACTCAAATGCACTCTCTGGTGTAACGTGTATGACCACAGGGAGCAGTGGTGCTGCTGTGACTTAGAAAGCTTTGTATTTTTTCAAAGGTGGCAGATACTACTGAGCTCTAGCCTATTTTGCCAGATCTTCAGTTTTTTTTGTTTGTTTTTGTTTTCCAAGAGAAGTCAAAAATCCTAATTTTAAAATGTGAAATTTCCCAATTTTTAAACATTGGTGGATCAATTTAAAAACACTTGCCCCTTGGCTGGGCATGGTGGCTCACGGCTATAATACCAGCACTTTGGGAGGCTGAGACGGGTGGATTGCTTGATCTCAGGAGTTCGAGGCTACCCTGGGCAACATGACAAAACACCATCTCTATAAAAAATACAAAAATTAACCAGGTGTGGTGGTGCATGCCGGTGGTCCCAGCTAGTCGAGAGGCTGAGGTGGGAGGATCACTTGAGCCTAGGAGGTCAAGTGAGCTGTGATCAGGGCCTCTGCACTCCATCCTGGGCAACAGAGCAAGACCCTGTATCCAAAATACATAAATAAACTAAACACTGGGGAGCCCTACAGCAGGAGTCTGCAAGCCAGTTTCAGCCTGTGGCTGCAGTTTGGAATCACTGCTGTCAACAGCCAGTTCTCCCTGTTAGACCTTAAGGGAATGAACAGAAGTGACCATATCCAGTCTTTGAGGCTCTTTCCTGACTTGCACTCAGCTTGGCTTCCTTAGATCTGGGAATGCCGTTACAGAGGCCATTCCAGCCTGACATTTGGAAATTTGAAGCACCACCATGGGGCCCAGCTCTCACCTGATGTTCTCATTGGGTACTTTCCCATATCTCTTGATGGCCGAACACTCATTCTTGTGGTTCAACCAAGCATCTTTCTGGCAGGTGCGGTCGCAGTAATGGGCAAACTTGCACTGCCCACAGCGATGGAGCTTCTCCTGCCTCTTGAAGCAAGTGTGGCACACAAAATTAACAAGGCTGGAAATGGAGAGAGAAGACACGTGATTGGGAGCACAGTGGAAAGGGCACCATACAGCCAGTGGAACACGGCATTCTGGTACTGGGTTCAGCTGACTGGTCCTTGTCTGTCTAAACTTCAGATTTCCATCTTCCAAAATGAGGCGCCTGGGCTTCCAAAGGCCCTTCTCGGCAATAACAATTCCTTTAGCAATTTTTTTTTGTTTGTTTCTTGAGACGGAGTCTCGCTCTGTCGCCCAGGCTGGAGTGCAGTGCCACGATCTCGGCTCACTGCAACCTCCACCTCCCAGGTTCAAGCAATTCTTCTGCCTCAACCTCCCAAGTAACTGGGATTATAGGCACGTGCCACCACGCCCGGCTAATTTTTGTATTTTCAGTACAGACAAGGTTTCACCACATTATTCAGGCTGGTCTCGAACTCCCAACAAGTTATCCACTCACCTCAGCCTCCCAAAGTGCTGGGATTACAGACGTGAGTGCCCACACCTGGCCTACCAAATATTTTTAAGTGACCCCCATGTGGAGGACACTCTTATCCTCTGCATATAAGCCCTTCAATTCAGGAAGGGTAAATTCATGACCTAAGTGTGTTAGGCATTGGGAATACCACAAATTACTAGAGAAACAATTGAACGTGCAGTGTGGTGAATACTATGACAGGGGAGCACAGGGGGGGTCCTAGACTCTTTGGAGAAGACACTTGAATTCCTTATGATACCCTCGCCCGAAGTCACAGGTCATTGGCACTGTGTTGGAGGGGGCATTTTGGCGACATGTCTTTCTCATTGTTGAAATGTAGTGTCCCCTTTCCCAAAGTACAACAAATCATAATGATCTACAGTATGATGGGACAAGAGCATCATAGTATTGTATGCAAAAGAATATCTACACACTATGATATATGTCACAGTCTGTGTGTTTTGCAACAGTAAGAATGACAGGGTTACTGATTTCACTGTCATTGACGTATTCTCCCAGCTCACAGTGAGGATGGAAGTGATGAAGAGGAAAATGCAAGCCCATTCGATGGGTGAGGGAGAGAGTTGTGAGAAGATGAGGATCCTCACCCGGTGCTTCCAGCCTCTTAGTGTTCCCATTAGAGAGCCCTGTGTCCCCCATGTTAAACCCATCATTCAAACAGAAAAGGGCATAGGCTCCATAGGAAATGTATTTCAGGACATAGCCTGACATCCAGAGTGAGGGAAATCTGGTATGATGCACAGAATCTCTGGGCCTCAACCTCATGCTCCTGCAATGTGAGGAAGAGAAATCCCAACCACTGAAGCAAAGAAATAATGAAAACCAGTTCAATGATCTGCAGGGGAGCGCTGAGCTCCTGGGAAGCAAGTGGATGGGTAAACTCAGGTAGGAGTCCACAGTCTAAACAGGGACCTCAAAAGTATAAGAACACAGGAGCTTTTAAAACCGCAGAATTCTAGAGCCTGGAGGGAGAAACTTCCACAGAACATTCAAGCACAGAAATCTTTTGTGTACATCCCTGGCCATGAATATTCTAATTCCCACAGTGAAAAGGAGTTCGCTGTTTCTGAGAACAGTCAGTTCATTGTTGGCCAGTCCTAATTGTTGCAAACTTCCTCCTTGTGTTAAGCTTGAATTTGCCTCCCCAGAAAACCTACTCCTGTACCCTAATTTGGCCTTCTGGGTCCTGCCCAATGGAACAAGCCTGGTCAGATCAGTTCTTCAAGAATTTGAAGACCACTGCCTTGCTTCCCATTCATATCTCTCCTCCAAGTTAAATACTCCCAGATCTTTAAACAATTCCTTGTACATGGTTTCTAGAATTCTTGCACCTTTCTAGTGGCCTCTGATATATCTACAGAAATCCCTGTAGCCACAAGAGGGTGGGTTTAGCTGAGAAATCAAGCAACATGTGCTGGCCAGTGCCAGGGGGTCAGGCTCACGGACCAGCCCAAAGGCCAGGCCTGACCCTTGAGCCTGACCCCTAGCACTGATCCCAGCATGGCATCTAGAAGGGGATAGACAGGTGCAGAGCCAGCTGAGGGCACGGCAGAGGTTACTGCTCTATGCTACATCCTGGGCTTCCTAAAGTCCAGGCAGTTTCCAGCCTCTGGCTGGCCAGCTCAACACACCGTTGTATCCCCATCCACTAGGAGGTGCATTGCTACTAATTTGTTAACAATCATAAAGTACTCGAGGGCATGAAAGGTCAGTGTTTATTTCTAATTTAGAGCAGATTCAAGGTTATCCTCACAGTAACAGCTTCCTCGCCCTTAAACTTGCCTTCCCTTAAACTTTCCTAGTGAACGAGGAGGAGAAGAATCACACTAGCATACTGAGAACTGCACAGGTTCCACAGCCCGTCATAACTAGGCCACAGAGGGTGCACCCTCCCTGAGAACGTCATTTGTCATAAGTGCCCCAGCAGAATAGAGCACATGGGGCCTACAGGGAACCCTGGCCACTTAGTGAACTCTCTAAACCCCTGCCGATGGAGAGCAATGAATTTCTTACATCTACCTCAAGTCAGGATTGCATTTTCTGGCAGGAATTTGCAGTTCATTAGCAGGAACTGGACTGCTGAAAAATCCAAGTAAATTGGATTCCAAGAAGGCTCCAAATCTTGTCTCCTGGCCAAACACAGGTGAGAGCTTGGGTGTCAACACCTCACAATTATGGTGCCCAGAGCAGAGTATACTATTCAGATGTGGTGCCATGCACGCTTGCCAGATCTCCACATTGTGCTTCCATTAGTTTCTTTAGTGAAAACCTCACATTAATTTAGAGTCAAACGGCCGGGTGCAGTGGCTCACACCTGTAATCCCAGCACTTTGGGAAGCCAAGGCGAGCGGATGACCTGAGGTCAGGAGTTTGAGAACAGCCTGGCCAACATGGTAAAACCCTGTCTCTACTAAAAATACAGAAATTAGTTGGTCATGGTGGCACATGCCTGTAATCCCAGCTACTTAGGAGTCTGAAGCAGGAGAATTGCTTGAACCCAGGGACAGAGATTGCAGTGAGTCGAGATCGTGCCACAGCAATCCAGCCTGGGTGACAGAGCAAGACTCTGCCTCAAAAAAAAAAAAAAAAAAAAAAAAAAAAGAAAGAAAGAAAAAAAAAATTAGGGTCAAATTACAAGTATAGTCAGTAGAACCTCCCAAGCTTTCTCAAAGGTGCTGCAGTCAAGCCAGAGTTTCCACTCTGGTTGTCTACACAGCATTGCATTTTCTAGACATCTTTATGGAGGTATGATTGACATACAATAAGTGTTAAAAAAAAAAAAAAGAACACTTTGATAGGTTCTGACATATGCATCTACCCACAAAACCATCATCACAATCAAGATAATACACATATCCAGGCCGGGCACGGTGGCTTACACCTGTAATCCCAGCACCTTGGGAGGCCAAGGCAGGTGGATCATCTAAGGTCAGGAGTTTGAGACTAGCCTGGCCAACATGGCAAAATCCAGTCCCTACTAAAAATACAAAAACTAGTTGGGCGTGGTGGCACGTGTCTATAGTCCCAGCTACTCAGAAGGCTGAGGCAGGAGACTTGCTTGAACCAGGGAGGCGGAGCTTGCAGCGAGCCAAGATTGCACCACTGCACTCCAGCCTGGGCGACAGAGTGAGACTCTATCTCGAAAAAATTAAAAATAAAAAATAAAAATAAATAAATAAGTAAAGACTACATCCATCAGCCTAAAAGCTCCTTTGTGACACTGAATTTTTAAACTTGAAGTGGAGTCTTCACATTTATTCCTGATGGTTTTCAGTGTAGCATTCCAAAACGTCAAGGTCATTTTGAATTTTCTTCTGTCATCTTTCATATTGGTATGCTAATCTCTGAGTCATCTGCAAATTTCAGAGTCTGTCTTAGGTTAGGAACGAGGAAGGAGGAGCAGATGTCCACCTCTGGGGCATCAGGGCTCATACCAGGAATACAAACCCAAGGCAGGAGAGAATGGGAGGAGAGCCAAGAGGTGGTCTGGAGAGGGAACAGTTAGACACAAGCACAATCATGCTGTCTGTCCCTTGTAACCGGTCACTTGTAACTTTATGCTTGTCTGTTCCAAGGTCGCCCATCAGAGAGCGACCCCACACCAGAACTACTCTCATATTTTACACCCAAATTGACATTTTAGAATAGCCTAGTACAATATCCTCATCTTTTTATTCATATACATATATTCACACATTCATATTTCATGTATACACTAATATGTGTGCCTACCAAACAAAAACATTACTCTTCACAATTCTGTTTTATTGTTTTAAATTTCAAACACAAATGAAAATCACCTAGGTAAACACTTCGAATAACAAATTTTGAGTCTTCATCTTTATAGTCACTGCTTATTTCTAATCTACTTAAAAATGTGGGAATATATGGTATCACAAGGATTGGAGACATAGACTGTGGCCAACACAATCTGGAATAACTCTGAAGTTTAAGAATTTACTTTCACAATGAACACATGTAGTTGAGTCCACATGGCTGACTGTATAACCGAAGGTCCTCAGAATTAACTTCCAGGCAGAATGCAATGTTTATTAAAAGATAGGCAATTTTAAAATGTGCTAAAATGAGGTTTACCCAACAGCAGTTTTTCAGAACTTAGACTCATACGGATTTTGGAGTGAGGAGAAGTATTTTATCCTTGACGTTGTTTAGAATTGCTGGTACATGGTGATAACAAAAAAAGATTGACTTTTATTGTTTTTTGTTTTTTGTTTTGAGACAGAGTCTCGCTCTGTAGCCCAGGCTGGAGTGCAGTGGCATAATCTCGGCTCACTGCAATCTCTGCCTCCCAGGTTCGAGTGATTCTCCTGCCTCAGCCTCCCGAGTAGCTGGGATTACAGGCACCCGCCACCATGCCTGGCTAATTTTTGTATTTTTTAGTAGAGATGGAATTTCACCATGTTGGTCAGGCTGGTCTGGAACTCCTGACCACCTCAGCCTCCCAAAATGCTGGGATTATTGTTTTTCAATTCTGTACAAAGACCCCTTACTAATGACCTTATTGTAGACATCAGGAATGGACCCCTCACACAACCCTGTCCTTACTCAGTCCATGCTGCTTGTGAGGTTTATTACGGCAAGTTTTCCTAGCCCGGCTCCAAGAGAAAGAATATGTCTCCCCTGGCATTTGCCTCCAAGCTCCCATGAACTAACTTAATACACTTCTACTAGGGCCTGATTAGAGAACAATCTATCTGCTATTAACTGTAGCTATATTATGTCCCTAAGAATAAATTCCAGTGACATGACCCTCATGTTCTCAAAGTCACTAATAACCACCGTGACCAGGAGACAGAACCTTAAGGTGCTGCAAAGCAGCCTTCACTCAAGATTGGGTGACAGGAAGAACATTACACTTATATAATCATTTTATCAGGCTTTGGATCAATTCATGTTATGTCCATGAGATTCTTTGCTATTAAATAATTCATGTTATCTCATGAGATTCTTTGCTATTAAATAATTCATGTTATCTCATGAGATTCTTTGCTGTAATAAACTTCAAATACTTTTCATAAAAAGAAAATGTGATCAATGATTTCTTTTCCCATAGTGAACTTGGGTGGGTTCCAAATATGAACCACCAAATAGTTCCTTCAGGATCACAGATCTATTTTATATCCCATTCTGTAATTTTGCTAGGGCCTAGAGCCAATTTTTAAAAGCTGGTGAAACCCGGGAAGCATTGAGTTATCTTTCTTTTTTTTTTTTTTTTTTGAGACGGAGTCTCACGCTGTTGCCCAGGCTGGAGTGCAGTGGCGCGATCTCGGCTCACTGCAAGCTCCGCCTCCCAGGTTCCCGCCATTCTCCTGCCTCAGCCTCCTGAGTAGCTGGGACTACAGGCGCCCGCCACCGCGCCCGGCTAATTTTCTTTTTTTGTATTTTTAGTAGAGACGGGGTTTCACTGTGGTCTCGATCTCCTGACCTTGTGATCCGCCCGCCTCGGCCTCCCAAAGTGCTGGGATTACAGGCTTGAGCCACCGCGCCCGGCCTATCTTTCTTAAATGTAGGCTTCCTTTGGGATGAAGCTGACCTTCTCTCTATGCCCGCAGCTGCTGGTAGGGCTTAGCCACAAGACTGGAGCTGGGGAGAAGGAGGATGCAGAGTCGAACTTCTGGAACTTCAGTGTGCACACACGTCACCAGCAATTTTGTTAAAACTCGGGTTCAGATTTAGTATGTGGGGTGGGGGCTGGGATTCTGCATTTCTAACAAGCTCCCAGGCAATACTGATGCTTCAACTTTGAGTAGCAAGAATGTGGAGATGAGAGAAAACCCAAATCCTGCTCCTTCTGGTGGGATACACCGAGATGTGTCAAGTAGACAGGAAAGGGAAATTTTTTGTTTTATTTCAAATCTAGTCCAAAATTTTTTTAAGCCTGTCCCTCTGGTTCCCATCTCCCCTCCTTGGCATGGGGTTGGGTGTTACGGAAGGTCAAACCTAGAGTTGGTCAGAGCCGGGTTCTTCTCCTGACTCCAGTATCTACTGGCTGTGTGACCTTGAGCAAGTCCCCTGACTTCTCCAAGCTTTTGTTTCCTTATGTGAAAATGGGAGTAGCAACACCTAGATCTTGCTATCTTTTAGACCACTGACCAGTACTTTTGAATGAAATATACTATTTTTAAAAATTCAAGCAAGATGAAAATTACAAAGAAGTTCTGAAATCTCACCACTCTCATAGTGATTTTAGGGTTAAAAGAAATCACACGTGTAAGGTGGTCAGCACAGAGCCTGGCACTGGATAAGTGCCTAGCGGACATCAGCCCAAGCCACCCATCCTGCCTGTCACTCAGACAGGGCTGGGCCAGGTTAATCACCGAGTTCCTCTCATCCCCAGCGCCAGCTTATTCCAGGCAGCTACCAGAAAGGAAGACAGCGCAGCTACAGGAGAACATTGTATGGGGACAAGGGCACTCCCCTGACAGAAATGCCCATCCTGGCCAGGCACGGTGGCTCATGCCTGTAATCCCAGCACTTTGGGAGGCCGAGGAGGGCAGATTATGAGGTCAGGTGTCTGAGACCAGCCTGACCAACATAGTGAAACCCTGTCTCTACTAAAAATACAAATAACTAGCCAGGTGTGGTGGTGGGCGCCTGTAATCCCAGCTACTAAGGAGGCTGAGGCAGGAGAATGGCAGGAGAACCTGGGAGGCGAAGCTTGCAGTGAACCAAGATCGTGCCACTGCACTCCAGCCTGGGCGACAATGTGAGACTCCATCTCAAAAAAAAGAAAGAAAGAAAGAAATGCCCATCCCTCCCCCACCTTACTGGCCCCAGTGCAGGAGAGCGTCCAAATGACACGAAGTCCTAAAGCCACTTTTTGGATTCCGAGAAAGAGCATTTGTCCCAGACAGGCTTAGCTGGGTGACCTTCAGCAAGTCTCGTTTCTCCCCAGTCTCATATTCCTATTCACACCAAAAGGTATCAACTCCCACTTACACAGCACTTTGCCATTTCAAAGAGATGTTTTTAGTGATTCGTTTTTTAAAAAATCTTCACAGCAACCTTTAGAGTAGCCATAATCATTATCCTCACAGGGATATTATTCTCTTAAGAGTCCCTGATGCCGGACTCTACTCCCAGCACACAGAGGGCGGATGCAGCTACAAAGTCCACCTGCTTGGCCTGCAGCCTTGAATGTGCCTGCTCCAGCAGCTGGTCCCCTCTCACTCTGCTCTGCAGCCCTGCTGGATTCTGCGATCTGTCAGAGTGAAGAGGGCTGGAAGGGCAGCTGCTGCTCAGCTCCTTGTATGGAAATAGTTGCTCACGGACAGATACATGCAAAGACAAGGTGCCTGCATGGTGGGCAAGCCCCCTAAAAACTCAGCGAGAGAGGACTGGACCAACAGTTCAACAGTTCTGTCTTTCAGGGCTGCTTATAAACTCCCAGCCTGCCAGAAGGTCTCACCTCAAAAATTAGAGGGAAGTGTCTTTTTTTTTTTTTTTTCTTTTTTAAGAGACAGGGTCTTTCTCTGTCCTCCAGGCTGGAATGCAATGGCGTAATCACGGCTCATTGCAGCCTCAAACTCCTGGGCTCAAGCGACCCTCCCACCTTAGCCTCCCTAGTAGCTGGGACTACAGGCACAGGCCACCAGGCTCGGCTTGATTTTATTTTTTTTGTAGAGACGGAGTCTTATTATGTTGCCCAGGCTGGTCTCAAACTCCTGAGTTCAAGTAATCTGCCTGCCTCAGCTTCCCAAAATGCTGGGATTACAGGCATGAGCCACCTCGCCCAGCCTGTGAGTAGATGTCTTAAAGAACATCTCGTCCCTCAAGTACCCAGATAACTTCACAATATTTTAAATTCTTTTTCTCATTCCTTCTTTTTTTCTTCTTTCCCTCTGTCTTTCCTTCCCTCCCTGCCTCTTTCTGCAAGTATTTGTTGAGCATCTGTTATGTGCATTGAGCTAGGTAATAGACGGCCTTAAAAGATAAAGGAGACACCGACCTTGCCTTCAAGCAGTCCCCAGGCTGGGATGGGACATAAACACGTATAAACAAGGCAGGACCCACAACATTCCACGAACATGGTAACTTGCTGTAAGTTTCGAGGAAGAGAGACTACTTCAACGGAGGTAGGGGAGGCAATCTAGACAGGCAATCACCTACGAGATGAGGAGGCATTGTTCTGACCTCGAGAGATGGGCTGAGTTTGTACTCAGAGAAGGTAGAGGTCTTCCAGAAAGAGGAACTGATATGAGGCAAATGTGTCCATGTCAGTGTATACATATAGGAGACAAAGGTAGCCGCTGGATGAGATCATGAGATTCATGTTTGCACTGACTATTAAATACCTTGACATAAGAAGTCAGTGGGGGCCAGGGGCAGTGGCTCACACCTGTAATTCCAGAACTTTGGAAGGCTGAGGCAGGAGGATCACTTGAGCCCAGGAGTTTGAGATCAGCCTGGGCAAAATAGTGTCCAGTAGAGAACACTGTCTCTACAAAAAAACAAAAATAAAACATTAGCCAGCCATGGTGGTGGGCACCTGTAGTCCCAGCTACTCCAGAGGCTGAGGTGGGAGGATGGCTTGAGCCCAGCAGGTAAAGGCTGCAGTGAGCCATGACTGTGCCATGACACTCCAGCCTGAGCAATAGAGTGAGACCCTATCTAAAAAAAAAAAAAAAAAAAAAAAAAAAGAATTAGAAGGTACTGTTTTCTTGGATCAAGCCTGGATATTGCCAATTTATTTTTAACATCCCTTTTTTTATTAAAACACCAACTCTCAAGATTTTCTCTGCCACAGCTCACATACCCTACGAAGACCTGTATACATTTACATGACCTAGCTGAAGCACACCCCTCAATTCATGTTCAGAACACATGCTCGGATGTGAGTGGGTAAAGATAGCATTATTATGGGGACAACCTGCCATTTGATCTAATCCATCTTTAAAAGGCAATCATTCTCAGACTTCTGGATTTAAGAATTATTGAGCGATATTTAGCAATACAACTCACAATAGACTGTGTAACATATCGACATGTCATGCCTCTGTAGCTGAAAGTGCCAAATGAAAAGCAGAATTCTAAATCAACTGTGGTTATTCTCAACATCCAATGCAAACATTCAAGGCTGTCACTTGAATACTTTAACACTTACTCATTTTCTGAACTAATTGTTCCAGAATTTCTCTAATCCTTTCATTAAATTATTTCCATTTATAGCATCATTTATCCCCCACTAACCAACCACCAGCTGTTATCAGATTAAAGGCCACATGTGTGTTTGTGTGTCTGCCAGGGCTAATCCTGCCATTGCCACAGGCTCACACAGAATTACACTGACTAAACCCCACCGGCTCTGCTGCACCTAAGAAAGCTCATAACTGGTTCCATTTTCAAAAAAACCCTGGTTGTCAGTAATTTATTTACAAATACTCAACTTTTTCTCATGTTCCCCACTATCTTTTTACCTATACACACACTATATACACATAATCTCCTGAACACTTTCAACTTTGTAACCAGAATAATTTAGAGACTGTTCAAGTTTTTATTTAAAAAACTTTTAAAAAATCCACTAACTGTCCTTGCTCCTTCTTAGCATATTTTGTGATGAATTGGATCAATCTAGAAAATTCTTATTGGTTGGGGTAGACTAAATAATAGCCCCCCAAAATTGTCAATGTCCTAATCCCCAGAACCTGTAAATAGGTCACATTACATGGCAGAGGAACTTTGCATGTGTGATTAAGTTAAAGACCTTGAGACAAGGACAGTATCCCGAATTACCTAGGTGGGCCTAATGTAATTGCAAGGTCCTTCAGAGGAGGCAGGAGGTCAGAGGGGAACAAGATGTTACAGTGCTGGCTTTAAAGATTCAGGAAGGGGGCCATGAGCCAAGGAATGTGGGCAGCCTCAAGAAGATGGAGATAATGAAGAAACAGAAGTATCAGCCTGTTTTTAGACTTCTAACCTCCAGGACTATAAGATAATAAACTTGTGTTGTTTTCAGCCATTGAAGTTACAGTAGTTTGCTACAGCAGCAAAAGGAACTAAAGGCTGGGTGCCTAGGGGCTCAAGCTTGTAATCCCAGCACTTTCGGAGGCTGAGGCAGGCAAATCTCTTGAGGTCAGTAGTTTGAGACCAGCCTGGACAACATGGTGAAACCCCATGTTCTTTCCCTCTCTCTTTCTCTCTCTTTCCTTCCCTCCCTGATTCTTTCCACAAGTATTTATTGAGCATCTGTTGTGTGCATCGAGCTAGGTAACAGAGGGGAGAACTAGACATAAAGGAGTAATAAACAAATGAGTTATGCATATACTTAAAAATTGAGGGCATCAGCCGGGTGCGGTGGCTCACACCTGTAATCCCAGCACTTTGGGAAGCCGAGGCAGGCAGATCATGAGGTCAGGAGATCGGACCATCCTGGCTAACACGGTGAAACCCCGTCTCTACTAAAAAATAAAAAAAAAAATTAGCCTGGCGTGGTGCAGGCACTTGTAGTCCCAGCTACTCGGGAGGCTGAGGCAGGAGAATGGCGTGAACCCGGGAGGCGGAGCTTGCAGTGAGCCGAGATTGCGCCACTGCACTCCAGCCTGGGCCACAGGAAAAAAAAAAAAAAAAAATTGAGGGCATCAAAAGAAAACAACAATTCATAATAAAAAATTCAACTTAAAACAATACTAAGATAAGTTTTAACAGATTTAATTGACAAACTTGAAAAAGTGAAGTAGTTTTCTGTGTTGGCCAGTATTGGGATGAGGAGGCAACTCCTGTGCTGCTAGTAGAAAAATGTATGTTCTCCTTTGGTGAGGTAATTTGGAAATCTATATCAAAAGCCTTAAAAATGTCTTTTGAATTCAAAATTTGTACTTGTAGGAATTTGTCTTTAATACATAATCAGAGATATATGGGAAGATCTGCTAGGAAAAAGAGCAGACCCTTGACATCCAAAACAAAGCATCTACGAATTAGTTCAGCCCTTGTAGAAAGCAGCCTGGAGAGTTCCCCAAAAACTAAAACTAGAATTACCATTCGACCCAGCAATCCCATTACTGAATATCTACCTGAAGGAAAATAAATCATTCTACCAAAAACACACGTGCACTCATATGTTTATCACAGCACTATCCACAGCAGCAACGACATGGAAACAACCCAGGTGCCTATCAATGTTGGATTATATAAAGAAAACATGGTGCATATATACCCTGTAATACTACACAGCCGTTAAAAAAGAACAAAATCATGTCCTTTGCAGCAATATGGGTGCAACTGGAAGCCATTCTCCTAAGCAAATTAATACAGAAACAGAAAACCAAATAACACGTTTTCATTTTGAAGTGAGAGATAAACATTGGGTACATATGGACACAAAAATGTGAACAATAAACACTGGAGATTCCAAAAGGGGAGAGGGAGAGAGAGGGGCAAGAGTTGAAAAGCTATCTATAGGGTACCATGTTCACTACTTGGGCAAGCAGATTATTAGAAGCCCAAACCTCAGCATCCCACAATATGCCCATGTAGCAAACCTGCACATGTACCCCCAAAATCTAAAATAAAAATTAAAAAAAATATGGCATCTAATTAAATTAATATACAAGTCAACAAAAAGAATACTATGCAGCCATTAAAATGGTGTAGAAGGATATTAATGGTTTTGAAAGTTGTTCACAACATCTTACGAAGTAAATAAAACAGGTTACAAAATAATCCAGCTTTTTTGAGAGAAAAAGTATATACAACTTAATTACATTGAACTTGAAATTATTAAATGCACCATTTTTATTCATTACTAAGAAATTAAAAAAAATATACCAATTAAACCATAATGAGCCATAGATTTAGGATACATTATGATTTCAGAGAAGTTAAAATATGTATTCTGGAATTGATAAATATAGCATATTATGTATGTCCCATTTTCCCTCCATTCTGAAATAAACTTCTTTTCCCATATTTTAATATCCAGAATTTAGGGATATTTTGTGTCTTACAATCAAAGCATACATTTAATGTAGTGTTTCTGCCAGGCGCAGTAGCTCACACCTGTGATCCTAGCACTTTGGGAAGCCAAAACCGGCAGATCACTTGATGCCGGGAGTTGGAGACCAGCCTGAGCAACATGGTGAAACCCTGTCTCTACTAAAAATACAAAAATTAGCTGGGTGTGGTGGCGTGCACCTTCAGTCCCAGCTACTCAGAAGGCTGAGGCAGAAGAATCACTTGAGCCCAGGTGGCAGAGTTTGCAGTGAGCCGAGATCTCACCACTACACTCCAGCCTGGGTGACAGAGCAAGATTTCATCTCAAAAAGCAAAAATAATAACAATAATAATGTAGTGTTTCTTCCAGGACTCCCACCCCACCTATAACTCACCAGAATCAAGAAAATATTATATATGCATTGTATTTGCATCAGAAAACAAGGAGGATATACACCAGAATGTTAATAGCTGGGGGGTTTTTTTCCCCCAAATGATAAGATTGCGGAGAATTATTATTTTCTTCCTTAACAACAATAAAAAAAATCAGCATTGCGAATTCCCAGGTTGCCCCATGCTATGTAGAAGCTAGGAGGATCACTTGGGCTAAGGTACCACAGAGCTCCCACTCACTGTCCTCCTGAGAACTGGAAAACCTCAAAGTGAAGAGTTAAAGGGGCAGAGAGCAATTTTACCCACTCATGCATCACCCCCGGTATCTCAACTACCATAAAATGATGTGTCCAAAAAAGGCAACTCCTTGGTAAAGGTACTTCACTCCCTTCTAGCACCCAACCACAATGCCTAAGGGGATGGCAAATAGACTTCATTTTTAAATGCTAGTTCTCATTGATTGGTAGTAGCCCCCTGGAGGACCTGCTGGAAGGGATTCTGAGACCAAATTGGAATTCAGGAGGAAGGTGTGCCTGATTGATTAGTCAGGCCTAGCACTTAATCCAAGTGCTACATAGTAGCTAGGCCTGAAAGAATTTTCCCAGCTTTATTCTCGCTTTCTTACCTTCAAGAAGAGTACCTGTTTTTCTAATCATCAAAGGTGAAAAGATCTTAACCAGACTAAGGACCATAATTTAAGGGCCTGGAATGTTACTGCTAATGCTAAACTAAGCCCATTCTAGCAAAGACACAATTCAGGTTTACAAACCAGCATTTCACAGTATGGCATTATATTTTAAAGTCAAAGAACACATATATTACTGGCTTAGTAATTACACTCTTGTGATACACACCTCATGTATCTGCTTTCCAAGAGATAGGAACAAAAATGTTCATAGCAACCATTCACAGGAGAATGGAAAAATAAATTTGGTACACAGACACACACAAAGTTTATTCACTTTATTAGTTTCACAAAACCATACAGATGAATAATAAACATTTGAGTGAAAGAAGCAAGGGACATAAAACCACATATAATATTGTACCTTTGTTTAAAAGATCAAAAACAAAACATAACTAATTATATATTGTTTAGAAATATGTGACTGTGATTAAACTATTACTTTTTTTTTTTTTTTTTTTTTGAAACATAGTCTTGCTCTGTCACCCAGGCTGGAGTGCAGTGGCACGACCTTGGCTCATTGCAACCTCTGCCTCCTGGGTTTAAGCGATTCTCTCGCCTCAGCCTTCTGAGTAGCTGGGATTACAGGCACCTGCCATCATGCCCGGCTAATTTTTCTATTTTTGTAGAGACAGGGTTTCACCATATTGGTGAGCCTAGTCTTGAACTCCTGACTTCAGGTGATCTGCCTGCCTGGGTCTCCCAAAGTGTGGGATTACAGGCATGAGCCACCACACCCGGCCAAAACTATTATTTAAAAGGCAGTAGAATATACAACACAAAACCTAGGATAATTACCTTTGGAGCAGGCATGGGACAGGATAGAGAAGATGTAACATATTGGAATATTCTAGTTAAGTTGGTTTGGTGTTGATCTATTGCTATGCTTTGTATAATATATGTTAGAATATATACAATATAATAGATAATATATATGTTAGAATATATAATACACAGTTTGAAAGAATTAATTTTCATTTAATGCAGTGCTCAATTAAAAATATAATCTTTCTCCACATTTCTGTGGAAGACTAGGAAAGCCTGTCTTGCCATAACATGGATTAGAATAAGCCAGTTTTATACAGTGACTTTTGTGGGTGATGAGTTCCACCTCTGCAATCAAGTTTCTCATCTACGGTGGCTGAGCCTCACCAGGAGCCTAAAGTGCATAAAACTTTCCTTTAATGCCTCTTTGGACTGTCTCTGGTATAACCAAAGAAAGCATAGCTCCCTCATCTGTGCAGTGACAAGTTTGGGTAAGGCATTTTTTGGAAAAAACTATCTCTTTTAGATTTTTTTTTCAATCATTTTAAAGGTCATTTATACCATTTATCCCACTTGTATTACTACTGTAAAAAAATATATGATTTTATGTAGTATTTATCCTCAATGTACATGAAGTGTTTTTATAGTTGTTACTTCAAATGAATGACAAATTATTTATAATAACAAAAACATGGAAACAATCCAAATGGTCAGTCATCAGCAGGTAATAGAACATGTAGCTCTGAAGTACTGTCTCTGAAGAGTGTATAATAGCACAGAAGACGTCAAAATTATTAAATGAAAAAGCATAATAGCTTGTATAATGAGTATATTACAGCCAAATGAAACCTATGTTTTAAAACAAACCAAAAATAGATACCCAACATGTTAAGAGTGGTTATCGTTGTGTGATATCTTACCTTTCTAAATTTTCTGAAATGACAATGCCTTGCTTTTATAATGGAATGAAAGCCCATTCAACTTTAACCTTCTTGAAATGGAACTGATTGGCTAGATTGACTTTGAGGAATTGGAGGCAGCAAATGGAGATGTTCTTCACAAGGCCAGGCAGTAACTCACTGGCAGCACCAGGATTAGTGTTGACAGTCCCTGTGTTTCTGGGTTGTGTTTTCACTCTGAATTCAGCTGGCTCCCTAACTGTACTCACCCCTCCCCTGACACACACACATACACACACACACACACACAATTAATGAAATAAGACAAGCTCCCCCTGAAAAAGTCACCTCAGCCCCATATATTCCTCGGGTGGTGGTAAGCCATATGCCCCAGTTCACACCCTTTTCCCTGAAGGTCTTAGTGGGCAGGAAGACAAGAGAATGTGAATACTAATAAAGTTATCTCTGAGAAGCAGTGCCCTTTCCCAGGGTGGTCAGTGCAGCCAGCCAACCACAAAGCCTGGGTTATCAGACTCAAACCACATAGATGTCAAGCAGGTCACCCCAACCTTGATCTCAGAAAATATTGGCACTTTAATGTGATCACCATGTAAATTTGTTTAAAATTAAGATTTATTACTAATTTAAAAGCTTGGTAGTCTAGGGTGGCCAAGGTCGTGAAGAAGAGGGAATGTACATTTAACAGAGCCTGTCTGAAGAGCCTATAAAACTGAAAACATCACATCCTATGGCCCAGCAATTCCTCTTCTAGTCCTATGGCCTAGAGAACAATCGCACATATGTACAGGTAGAAACGATCGAGGATTTTCATTTTTTTATGAAAAATTAAAAACCACCAATTGTCTCTCAATAGGTGAGAGACATGGATAAATAAAATGTCATATATTTATAGGATGAAATATTTAAAATTAAGATTGGTGATTCATATAGCATATGAATCTATATGTATAGCTCTATAAAGGAAAGAGATCTTTGGAATTTAAAAGAAGTATCTATAGATTTATAGTTCCTGCAAGGATAGACATCATAAACATGTTGTTTAGGGAAAAGAGCAAGTTCTAAAACGACATCTGAAGTATGACACCATTTATGTAAAAAAAAAGAAAGAAAGAAAAGCAAACTACAGCCATCCATTTTGATAAATGCTGATATATACATGTAATAGCACAGGAACATTCTAGAAGGAAATACAATGAAATAATAGCAAAGGTAATATCTGAGGAAAGACAGAGGGGACTGGGATTGGATGATACTTTGATTTTTCAAGGATAAGTGGATTCCTGTGTTATTCATAATTATTAATATACAAACAGTTTATTATTTTTTTAAGTCTCAGCAATTACTTTATCTGGTAATATATTTATAATAAAAAAAAGCTAAAAATATAGAGCTTTCTGTCGGAAATTGTTTCCCACAGCACCACACCCACCTTTCCACTCCCAGCACACCCTCTCAGCCAAGTTGCCCAATGTTGGGAGAAAGTGCCCCTGAAGCCTTTGCTCACCTTCACCATCCTTCTAGGAGCCACAGCAAATCACACTGGCAACGACCCCTTGCAGAAAAATTTATGCCAGAAAAGTTAGCTCTCAGAAGTGTCATTTTGTTCAAAAAAGAGCACATGAATTTTATCCCTTCCCCTGATGATTTTTGAGAGCAAAGTATTTTAGAGTTTGGCACCAGCCAAACCAACGGGAGAGAAGGCAACTCCCCACATTTCATACCTGTCAAAAACCACTGCGGAATAAGCCCGCTCAGCAAAGATGACATCTGCAGCCCAGAACTCCTTGGTGGCCTTCAGACCCCTGCCTTTGCCCTCAGCAGTGAAGACCTCCACATTCTCCATTCTCCCTATTGTCATCTCAGAGTCTGTCAGGCCAGCGCAGCAGATATTTAACACTGAGCCAAGTCTCTTGTCATTGCTATTTCAGCACCTTCAGCATCCCAAAGAGCAAGACTATAAATGGACAAGCCACCTCCCCTTCCCTGCCCGCTCTCAGCCACTGGGCCCTCACCTCCCCCTCTGCTACTTTTTCTGGAGGTGGGAATGGGACAGGCACGAGAACAAGTGAACTGGGAAGGGTTTCATTCATCACCCAGCAAAGCTAACAGAAGAGAAAATGACCATGGCTTAATATGGTTCTGGGATAGGACCTGAAAAGTTTTGAGAGGTTCCATTGCAAGCAGAAGCTCTGTATATGCTAAGTTCTGAACTGCAACAATCCTGTTCGGCTTTAGTTGGAGTAGGGAGCATTTGGTCAGGAGTGTATTTTTAGCAGCCAGATGCCTCTGTCAATCAAAAGCAGACAACTAGAGTAGTCCAAGAGAAACAAGGTGATATTTGCTGCTCTGGGACCCTTCAGCTGTCAGGCTTGCACTTTCTCAAGTGAGGTGGGCCCCTCGCCCCACCCTTTTCAGTCTCTCTCCCAAGGGTGGACTGTTTTCAGGAAGCAGCAGAAGCTAAACTGAGGGCTGGGCACGGTTGCTCATGCCTGTAATCCCCACCTTGGGAGCCTGAGGCAGGTGGATCACCTGAGGTCAGGAGTTCAAGACCAGCCTGACCAACATGGTGAAACCCCGTCTCTACTAAATATACAAAAATTAGCTGGGCGTGGTAGCAGGTGCCTGTAATCCCAGCTACTTGGGAGGCTGAGGCAGGAGAATTGCTGGAACCCAGGAGGCAGAGGTTGCAGTGAGCCGAGATTGCGCCATTGCACCCCAGCCTGGGTGACAGAGTGAGACTCCATCTCAAAAAAAAAAAAAAAAAAAAAAAAAAGAAGAAGCTAAACTGAGCCCTTGGCATATACGTAACAGTACTATTTAGGCTCCAAGGGGGCATTTTTCCTCTTCAGTGTCACCTAGGTCTCCCACAGCACCCCTACTCCACAGCTGTTCTTAGCACTGCTGGTGATGCTGGTATGCTGGAGGCAGGCTGGATACAGAGAAGGCAGGCTTTAAAAATAGCAACCCCCATCTCTATCTTTCTATCAAATTTCCTTTAACATGTGTCTGCTGCCAGGAAAATACCAATGTGCTCTGTCCTTCTTCTTACTCAGGAGTGAGGACACTGGAAAGACGAATCTAAAATCCCCATTGAACTAAATGCCACTGTTCTTGGCTATCAGGCAGCTCTCACTGAGGTTTAAAAGAAAGACACTTGCAGATCTGGAGCTCTGGCTTGACTTCCATGTAAGATTTTTAGTTCCTGGGATGCATCTACTTCCCGGGGGGGCAGTGGGCGGGGGCATTTCCTGGATCTTTCTGAGTGTATGGTTTCGGAGTCAGATGAATCTGGGTTTGAATTCTGAGCCTGCTACTACCACTTGAGACGGAACCTGTGAAACAAGGGTGATAATTTCTACCTCACTGGATTGTGAGAGTTAGATAATATGTATAAAGGACATAACACAGCACGGAGCACTTCATAAAGTACTCATTAAGTGATAGCTATTTTATTTTATTTACTCTGTCACATTGTCCTCCCTAAACTATCAAGATGTACCAGAAATTTTAACATGTCTTCAACCAACTGAATCTCCCAAAACCCCTTCGACTCTTGGAAGCATGTTGAAAGTTCATTGTCTTATCATATATCCTGAGTTTTAGATAAGAATGCATAGCCATGAGAGCAAGAGAATGCCTCTGCGGCTTCTGATGTACCCTGAAGAGCAAAAGAACTTAAGACATGTAAAGTTAGGTGCCTCAAAAAGTAAACACTGCATGCTCCCAAGGGGAAAAACAATTCTACAAAACAGAGAGTTAAAAAAAGGGAAAGAAGGCCGGGCTCAGTGGCTCACGCCTGTAATCCCAGCACTTTGGGAGGCCGAGGTGGGTGGATCACTTGAGCCCAGGGGTTGAGACTAGCTTGGGCAACTTGGTGAAATCCCATCTCTACCAAAAATACAAAAAATAAACTAGGTATGGTGGGCGCATGCCTGTAGTCCCATCTACTCAGGAGGCTGAGGTAGGAGGACCACTTGAGCCCATGAGGCAGAGGTTGCAGGGAGCTATGATCGTACCACTGCACTCCAGCCTGGGTAACAGAGCAAGATCTTGTCTCAGAAAAAAAAAAAAAAGAAGGAAGGGAAGGGAAGGGAAAGGAAAGATGTTTTCAGGAAAGGAGAGGAAATATTAAAAAGGTTTTTTCACTGTAATCCCAGCACTTTGGGAGGCCAAGGCGGGCAGATCACGAGATCAAGAGATCAAAACCATCCTGCCTAACACGATGAAACCCCGTCTCTACTAAAAATACAAAAATTAGCTGGGCGTAGTGGCACATGCCTGTAGTCCCAGCTACTCAGGAGGCTGAGGCAGGAGAATCACTTGAACCCAGGAGGTGGGGGTTGCAGTGAGACAAGATCGCGCCACTGCACTCCAGTCTGGGCGACAGAGAGAGACTCCATCTCAAAAAAAAAAAAAAAAAAAAAAAAAAAAAAAGGTTTTTTCAATCCAGGTTGACTCCCAGTGAATACCCTTTATCCACATTGCCTACCAACTCAAGGTCTTGCAACAACTAGTCTGCCCTCAGTGGCCAGGGGCTCAGCCTGGCTCAGATGAGCTTGTTCCCTAGACTCAGCACTCTTGGAGCAGGTTCAGCCCAAGCCATGGTGAAAGAAGAAATTTACCTGCCCCAAGACCACACGGAGAGAGGAAGCCCAGGGCTCTAATTATACCTGTGGGCCTCAATCTTATCAGAATGATGGCTATTATATTATTAAAGGGTGGTAGACAGAATAACAGGCCCCAAAGATGTGCAGATTCTAATGCTTAGACCTGTGAATATGTTACCTTATATGGCAAAAGGAACTTTGTGAATGTGATCAAGTTAAGGATCTTGAGATGAGAAGATTATCCTAGATTATCCTGGTAGGACCAATGTAATCACAAGGATCCTTATAGGAGGAAGGCAGGAGGGCCGGGGTCAGAGGAGAAGCAACAGTGCAACCAATAGGGTCAGAGTCAGAGAGATATTTGAAGGGGCTATGTTGCTGACTTTAAAGATGGAAGAAGTGGCCATGAACCAAGAAACTGGAAAAGACAAGGGAACAGATTCTCACCCTAGAGCCTCCAGAGGGAACACAGCCCTGCGGACCTTGATTTCAGTCATGTAAAGTCCATTTCTGGCTATATAAAGTCCATTTCTGGCTTCTGACCACCAGAACTGTAAGATAATAAATTTATGTTATTTTAAGTCACCAAATTTGTCATGTTTTGTCACAGCAGCAATAGTAAATATAGTAAATATTTATTATATTAGTCTCATTATAGTAAATACTATGTTTACTTTAAAGTGAAATTCATACATAGTATAATTTATTCATTTTTTTTTTTTGAGACGGAGTCTCGCTCTGTCGCCCAGGCTGGAGTGCAGTGACCGGATCTCAGCTCACTGCAAGTTCTGCCTCCCGGGTTTACGCCATTCTCCTGCCTCAGCCTCCCGGGTAGCTGGGACTACAGGTGCCCGCCACCTCGCCCTGCTGGTTTTTTTTTTTTTTGTATTTTTTAGTAGAGACGGGGTTTCACCAGGATGGTCTCGATCTCCTGACCTCGTGATCCGCCTGTCTCAGCCTCCCAAAGTGCTGGGATTACAGGCTTGAGCCACCGCACCCGGCCAATTTATTCATTCTTATACCTAAAAAAAAAATGACTAGTTTAACCTAATAAAGGTGAAAGAAAATCAAAGTTAATTTGTAGTAATATCTATTTATTGTAAATTAAATATGTAAATGTGCTCACTATGCATATGCTTGGGTACAACTATATTAGAAGATGAGATAAAATGGCTAGATGTTTGTACCTCTACGTGGAATCACTATGATAGACAGAGCAAAAATGCAGATTGATTTTGAGGACACAATACCATATTGTTGCCTGTGACCATAATTTTCTGAAATGCTGAATGACTCTTAGGGGAGTTCTAAATAAAATAAACTATGATCTTCCTTTGGTTAACAAGAAGTTGCATTGCTGGAAAATTCAGTGTATATTAAAACTTTACAAAAACTACTTTACGATTACTTACAAAATGGGTTACCAGACTCAGACAATCATAAACCAACTTTTTGCCTACCAGAAAAGCACATACAGATATTCGAGGTTGTGCAGGGTGGGCAGAGAGTCTCCATTGTACCAGGCTGTCCCCTGCTTCTCAGAGGATCTAACATCTCTGGCCAGGATTAAGGATGCAGAGGATGTTGACGGTAGTTTCCAGACTGGTGGTGGAGAAGAGGGCATAAGGCCCTAGTATGCCACATATCAATATAAATCCTGTGTAAAAGTTTTTTGCCCATTTGCCTTTGCTACAGCCCATCCTGGTTTGTTTTTTCCCCCCACTGAGATCCAACCCTTTTTTGATGACTTTGGTGCTGCCACGAATATGCCTGTAGCATCCCACAATCATTGTGACAAACAAAAGTTCTTCCCACATTCCTAAAATGCTTTCTACGTAGTAGATTTGCCTCCATTGAGAACTACTGGTCTCTGTCATGAGAAAAAGCACATGTAGAGTTTTGAAAAGATTTCTTATTGATGCAGGAGATAGAAAAATTATTTAGGCCGGGCACAGTGGCTCACACCTGTAACCCCAGCACTTTGGGAGGCCAAGGTGGTTGGATCACTTGAGATCAGGAGTTCGAGACCAGCCTGGCCAACATGGTAAAATCCCGTCTCTACTAAAAATACAAAAATTAACCAGGCATGGGAGTGCACAGCTGTAATCCCAGCTACTTGGGAAAACTGAGGCATGAGAATCACTTGAACCTGGGAGGTGGAGGTTGTAGTGAGCCAAGATCATGCCACTGCACTCCAGCCTGGGTGACAGAGGAAGACTCTGTCTCAAAAAAAAAAAAAAAAAAAAAAAAAAAATCATTTAGGCAGATAGTGAGGGCAAAAGAGTCCTCAGCAGAACTTCCCTTCTAACAAAAAACAGCCCTAGAAATAATTTCTTTTCTAACAAAGAGCACCCTGGAAGACCGAACTGCAAACATAGATAAGGAAGCTGGAAGCTTGCACAGGGGATGCCGGCAGCTGTGCCAATAGAAAAGGGCTACCTGGGGGCCAGGCATGTCCAACATGGGGCTCTACCTTCCCTTTTTTGTTAGCATGTGTACAGTAGAAAAGAAATGGGCCACATAGAGAAGCTCAGGCAGAGTACCTACCTGCATAATAAAAGATTGGGGTGGGGGCTGTCAGAGATTCAAGTCCTGTGCAGATGACCCACCTGGTCCTAACCCATTTTTCACACCCTATGTAGAGCAGACACCACCTCCCCACTAGGTCACCTATAAAACCCTCTTCATTTCAGTGTGGATCAGCAACCCATTTTTCTGGGACCCCTCTCTGTAGCAGAGAGCTATTCTCTTTAATTTCCCTGTTGAATTTCTGCTGTTAACCTCACTCTTTGTGTGCCCACATTCTTGATCTCCATGGCTGTGAGACAACAAATCTCAGATGTCACTCCAGACAATGAGGCTGAATCATTATTGCCCTAGTGGAGATGATTGGGCAGAGAAGAAAAGATTCGGGAAGCAGGCCAGGCATGGTGGCTCTCATGCCTATAATCCTAGCATTTCGGGAGGCCAAAGCGGGTGGGTCACCCAAGGTCAGAAGTTCCAGGCCAGCCTGGCTAACATGGCAAAACCCTGTCTCTACTAAAACACAAAAATTAGCTGGGCATGGTGGTGGGCACCTACAATGCCAGCTACTAGGGAGACTGAGGCAGGAGTATCCCTTGAACCCGGTGGGGGCGGAGGTTGCAGATCACACCACTTCACTCCAGCCTGGACAAAAGAGCAAAACTCCCTCTCGGGGGGAAAAAAATAAGATTCAGGAAAGATTCAGGAAGCACATGAGAGCTGTTGTTGATGTCTTACCTCTTGAAATATGGAAAAAGTAGATTCATTCTGCATCTCCTAAGAGATCAATCTAGGGGACAGGGTGGACATAACTGTGTGACAATGTGATATAGTGGTTAGGATTGTAGACTCGAGCTTCACAGACCTTCACAGTCATGTTTCTGTAGACGAGCCCTTCTCCACTCCAGGAAGATGGCAACCTTTTCCATCTTTAGTGATTTTAGTAAGCATCCAGGCTCCTTCTTTTTTTGTATATGAATAAAGAAGGGTAGTGAGAAAGGAAGAAGAATGAAACAGCTCAAGCCAAAGAGCTCCTGGTCCAGGAATGAGGCTGACCTGGGAGATTTCAGACAAGGGGATGACAATAATTACCACTGTGGAACAGGATGTCCAGGCCATTGCTCTGTCTGTCTCTATTTCAGCTGAATTCCCGCCTCCCCAACACACACACACACACACACACACACACACACACACAAGCCAAGAACATTCTTGGGGATACCAAGCACTCCCTCACCCTAAAGTATGTGAGAGGCAACTGATGCAGGATTTACGAAGCAAGGGTCATGCTGGGTCCCTAATCACACAGCTCAAGGGTAGAAGAAAGGGACACGAAGAGGCAGGAGTGGGGGCTGTTTTGGGAGCGTTATCAATGTATCATCAAAGGGCTAGGCATGGCTTCAAGTATCCTTTTAATGTAAGAAGGGGCTCTACTTGTTAAATTGCATTGTGGGTAGGATCTGTTCCCAGATGCCACTTTGCAGCCCCAAAATCTTTAACTGTACTCTGTATTATTGTTCTGAACCTTCAAGCTAATAACCTCACAGGCCTTGAGAGAGTGAGTACATTTTCCCTGTATGTTGCAATTCAGGGAATATGTACAAATAAGTGTGAAGGAGTGTAGATAGCGATCAAATCCATGTGGTTTGTGATACGTCTTGAATCACTGGGATAGCTTGTGTGTCTGTATTAATACTGTAGCTGTTAATCTGTCATACCTGGAAGAGCTCTAGTCATCTCCTTGAAAGACCCACCGGCTGAGCCACATGCCTGCAATGATCACCATCTAGTGACAAATCAAAGGAGCTGCAAGATTTTACATCTGAAGACTAGTTAAAGGACAGCCCTTATCCCTGGATTTGACCTCCTTTGTACCCAGAGCTAAGGTTCAATTAGACCAAGAGTCAAGATTCCTTTACCTCCAAACTAAGAATGGTTTGTTTGTACCTTCTTTGATGGTTAGAAAAAAAAATCAAAAGTCTATTTTGGCCAGGTGCCGTGGCTCATGCTTGTAATAGCAACACTTTGGGAGGCCAAGGCAAGAGGATTGCTTGAGCCCGGGAGTTTGAGACCAGCCTGGGTAGCATAGTGAGACCTCATCTCTATAAAAAATAAACAAAATTATCCAAGCATGTTGATGCATGACTGTGGTCTCAGCTACTCGGGAGGCTGATGTGGAAAGATCACTTGAGCCCCAGAGGTCAAGGCTGAAATTGTGCCACTGCACTCAGCCTGGGTGACAGAGTGAGACCCTACCTCAAAAAAAAAAAAAAAAAAAAAAAAAAAAAAAAAAAAAGCTATTTTGTGACACATGAAAATTACATGAAATTCAGATTTCAATGACCATAAAGAAAAATGTATTAGAAAACAGCTGCAGTCATTTTTTTTTTTTTGCATATTTTCTGTGACTGCTTTCACACTGCAACAGCAGAGTTGGATATTTGCAACAGGCAACATATGGACCACAAAGCTGAAAATATTTACTATCCGACCTTTTACACAAAATGTTTGCCAACCCATGCTTAGATTAATAATAGCTTAATATGTGGCAATGTTAAATAGGCCTAGAGTTGGGGAGAAGCTCACCGCTTTCAAGTACATTCACTGACTGATTCATTCATTCATTTCATATGCTGTGTGAGGGACCTGATCAAGGAAGAAGTTCTTGTGCACACCTAGCACTCACATTCCAGGGTGACAGGAGCAGGTGCCCTCCTTGATTATCCATGATATCCTGCATAATTACATCCTTGACAAAACTTCATACTCTCTAGTTCATGTGTTCTTACTTAAACAGCATGCTTGCTTCCCTCTTTCTCCCTCTGGCTCCAAGAAATCCTTAGTTGTGCAATCCTTTCCTCCCAAGAAGTCCTAGATTCATTCATCCCGCATGCATTTATCAGCCTGTGTATCAGGCACTGTGCTCACTGCTCCAGGTATAAAGATGAGTAAGGTTGGGCATGGTGGCTCACACCTGTAATCCTACCACTTTGAGATGCCAAGGCAGGAGGATCACTTTAGTCCAGGAGTTCTAGACCAGCCTGGTCCACATAGTAAGAGCCCTGTCTCTACAAAAAATATAAAAATTAGCTGGGTGTGATGGGGCACACCTGTAGTCCCAGCTACTCAAGAGGCTGAGGTGGGGGGATGACTTGAACCCAGGAGGAGGCTGCAGTTGGCCACAATCATATCCCTGCACTCCAACCTGGGAGACGGAGCAAGACCCTCTCTCAAAAAATAAAGTAAAATAGGCACAGTGGCTCACGTCTGTAATCCCAGGACTTTGGGAGGCTGAGGCGGGCGGATCACAAGGTCAGGAGATCAAGACGATCCTGGCCAACATGGTGAAACTCTGTCTCTACTAAAAATACAAAAATTAACTGGGCATGGTGGTACGTGCCTGTAATCCCAGCTACTTGGGAGACTGAGGCAGGACAATTACTTGAACCAGGAAGTCAGAGGTTGCAGTGAGCCGAGATCACGCCACTGAGCTCCAGCCTGGCAATAGAGCGACACTCTGTCTCATAAAATAAAATAAAATAAAATAAAATAAAATAAAATAAAATAAAATGTGTAAAATGTAAGCCCTGTCTTCGAGACATTGACCTTTAAAGGAGATTATGGAAGAGCATGTAAAGCTGGTGAGAGATAGGAGGCTAAGGGGAAGGGAACCAGGGAAAGCTCTGGAGAAGAGACAGACAAGAGAAGTAGGGAGGGTGACCGGAACCTCAGAACCAAAGGAGATCACTTCAGACCCAAGGACATGGCAGCATGTGCAGAGACATGAAGGCCAAGAAACAGCATGATATGTGCAACAACTATAATTGGGCGACTATTGCAGGAGCTACAGATAAATAAGTAGTATATTTCTCTTTACCATTCCGGCACCAGACTACTGTGTTTTATGTCCCAGTGTTTCATATACATTTGAAAGCTATTCTAACAGCAACATCTCTTCCAATGTGTGACATTGTTCTTTGCGTATGTTACCACAAGTTTCATGGCACCCTTTGAGGTGGATATTGTGGCCATTTTGAAGATGAAAAAAATGGAGGTTCACAGAAGTAAGAAGTATATCTGAGGCCTCCTTGTGAAAAACATCTCCAAAGTATAAAACCTGGAGAAACTCTGCTCCAGGTGCATAAGGAGACTGCACAAGAACGTTAAAGCAGCAACAACTGGAGGAGCAAAAATAGGAAACAAACCCAGTGTCTATCAAAAACGTCTAGGAGAAAGGGTAAGTAGTGGTACATTCATAAAATGGAATATTATTGAACTGTGAAAGTGAATGAGAACCTCACGTATCAGCATGAGTTAATATAAAAGAGGGCACATAAAAAACATCGCAGAGGAATAAACAGTATGTATAGTAACACGTAAAGTTTTAAACCATGCAATGCAATATTTCATGTTACTTAGGGGTACATACATATGTAGTAAAATTATAAAGAAATACATGGAAATGAAAAATGCTGAATTTAGAATAGTATTTATTTCTGAGGGAAAGAGGAATTCATGAGGAAGTGGAGCGGAGGGCATTCCAGAAAGAGGGAGAAGTGTATACAGTACTGCAAGTTGAGTTTTGCAACAGTGTGGTATTTGTAGGAATCAGTATAGGTTTAATGTTGCTGAATCACAGGTAATAGCAGGGTGGGGATGTAAGGGCAGTGGAAAGATAATGAGATCAGGGAGGTGGTGCACAGAAGCCTCATAGTACTCAGTTTGACCTTTTCCAACAGACACTGGGGAGCCAGTAATGACTTTTAGATAGAACCCTTTGGCAGCAATATGGGGAGTAGCCTGGAGTAGGTGAAGTCAGAGGGAGATGTTAGCATGTTTCTAGCAAGAGATGATGAGAATCTGAAATAAGGCAACGGCAATGTGACAGGAAAGTAGAGAATACCCAAAAAAAACTCTTCCACAGTATACCAGGAGATGTGCCCATCAACAGGAAAATCAGTGGAGTCCTGTCCGGCAGTGAAATGAACAAATTACAGCTGTCTTCAACAGCTTAGACGAAATTCAAAATATTAAGTGAAATGAACAACACCCCCCAGCATACTCATAAAGGTGTAAATCTTATAAAGTTTAAAAACAATCTAAATGTGTTTCAGCCATGCCTATGTATGATAATACATAGAGAAAGGAAATGATGAATACAAACTAGGTTAGTGATTTCTCTGGGAAACGGGATGAGATGATGAGATATATACATACATATATATTTGTGTGTATAATATATATTATAGATGTATATACTGAAAGAGCAAGAGGGAGAAAAAGGTCATTTATGGACCAGTGATGACAACGTACCATGACAAACGATTGTGCTTAATCTACTCTGTGTAATTAGGACATAATAAAGGAAAGAGAGATTATAACTGAGGCTTTATTGTATAGATCATAAAATGTTTTGTTTTACTTATTTTCCTTTTCTTTGTCCTTTTCTTCCTCCATGCAGGCTTGCTTGCACGTAGTCATTTCAGTAGAGGGTAGTCACTAGGAATTGATTAACTTCATATCCTAACCCCAGAGCTGCAGGCAAGACTGATGAATTTGTTTTTCTTTTAAAGAACAATGGACCTAGCACGGTGGCTCACACTGGTAATCCCAGCCCTTTGGGAGGCTGAGGTGAGTGGATCACTTGAGCCCAGAAGTTCGAGACCAGCCTGGGCAATATAGTGAGACATTCCCACCCCCTGCCCAATCTCTATAAAAAATGAACGAAAATCACCCAGGCGTATGTGCCTGCCTGCAGTCCCAGCTACTTGGGAGGCTGAGGTGAGAGGATCACTTGAGCCCAGGAGGTCGAGGCTGCAGTGAGCGGTGATCGTACCACTGCACTCCAGCCTGGGCCATAGCACAAGACCCTATCACAAACAAAACAACGATGACTCTTAGGTCACGCAGACCTCCTTGATGGTCCAGATGGGGCATCATCTGATGGGGCAGATGAGACCTAGAGTCCCAGGGAGGAAACACTTTGATCACGGGGGATCCCACCCTCTTTATTCTTACCTTACTCATAAAAGCCCCCCAGTTACGTTCAAAGGCATGTCAGTATCTGAGAGACTTCTCCCGCTCTCTCACTTTGGCCAAATGGAATAAACCTTCCCCCGCTCCTAAGCACTGAATGTGTCAGTTTTGGCTTACTGCCCATTTGGTACACGAACCTATATTTGGGGGTTGATAAGGCAACAGATCATGTATTTTTAAGATATTTTGGGGTGGAACTGTAAATTTCCAGACTTTTTTTTTTTTTTCACTCAGTTGGCTTTATACTCCTTCTCCCAAGGCGAGCGGCCCCACGAACTTTTCTTTGCCCCCGAAAGGAGGGCAGAGGGACAGGATCAAAACCAGTCGCTCCAGCAAGACGTTAGAACCGCGCCGGGAACTGCCAGGCCCAGTGGGCGAAGCAAGCAGCAAGGCGGGGCTCAAGGGGCTTCCTGGGCGTTGGGCTCGCAGCGCAAGCGCACTAGCGCGCCTCGCCGCCATGGCGTCTGCGCTGTCCAGTCATAAGCCGGTAGTGGCGGCGACTTCCCCTCAGGAAGCCGGGTCTCCGCCTCCTCCTCCCATCCCGCCTGCTCGGCGGCGGAGGCGGCGGCAGCGGCAGCGGTTGTTCCTGCCTCTCCGCCACCTCCACCGCGGCTTATCCCCTGGCTGGCGGCGTTGGCGGGGCGGGGGACAGTAGTTGTAGACGCCCGCCCCTGCCTCAGAGAAGGTGAGTTCCCGCCCCGGCGGCGGGGGCGGCCCGGTCTTCAGCCCCTCAACTCCTGCGCTCCAGGACAGGCCTCGCGCGCCCAGCCCGCCGGGCGCGCCCCGAGTGTGCGAAATGGCCGACTAGGGCGCGGCCCGAGTCCCGCGCACCCCTCACCGGCCGCCGCTCCCGGAAAGGGGCGCAGGGCTTCCGAGTGAAGTGCGGAGGGAAGGGGCGCTCGGCTTGCGGAGGAAGCCGAGGTCGGAGTGGGAAACTAGGGGCGGCCAGGAGGAAATCTAGACCCGGAGCGTCAGGGAAAGGGAAGTGGGGTTGATGAGGAAACTCGAAAATTGAGGGGACAGGGATAAGTAGAAAAAAGCCCAAACGTGGAAGAGGGTAAGCTTCCGTTTGGTGAAGTTCAGCATCCTGGAAAGTAGAGACTTCGACGTAGGACACTTAGGGAGAGGTGGATTTAGGAATCGGGGAAAGCAGGAAGTAGCGGGACCCTTGGGGGAAGAGAAGAGGGGATGAGGTTTAGCGGGGGATCACTGGAGAGTTTTCCTAAGCTTTTGAGCATATGGCCCTGTAAGACAAGCTTCTAAGATTTATAGGCCCGTCTTGATAGTGATCTGGGGTTTTATGTGTGTGTGCTTTTAATCCTCTAATTTAGAGACGGAGGTCTCGCTGTGCCCAGGCTGGAGTGCAGTGGCGCGATCATAGCTCGCTGCAGCCTCCAACTCCTGGGCTCAAGGGATCCTTCTGCCTCAGCCTCCGGAGTAGCTGGGACTATGGGCGCGAGCTATCGCGCCCAGCTGAGTTTTAATATGTACCTACCAATGTCAGAGATACAGGAAGCTGGACATTAAAGCGCTGAAAAAGGATTTTATTCCGCAACTACTGACGGGGGAAAGGCTGAGCTCCATTCCTATTTTCACCGAGATGACTGCGAGTTTTAAAGGGAGAAGTAGGGAGTGGGAAGAGAGGGCTCAAGTAGAGTCAGGGAGGTGAAAAATTACAAAGGGCTGGTCACTGCATAAACGCAAGTAGGCCAGCTCTGTCTCCTATCTTGGAATTATCTAAGATAAAATAGGATCCTCCCACAGAGACCGGGAGTCAGGCCCAGTCCTTCCTGGTTACATTTCAGAGCATTGGCTTCCAGGTCCTTAAGGAAGACACTCCTGAATTGTAAGAGGTACAAACACATCTCAAAGGAACGGAGGAGGATTCGTAGTTGTGAGCCCTTTTTAGTAAATGCTTTTTAAAAGGGAAGTCAGGGAGCTGTTATTAGGTGTTGGTTAGAACAAACAGTAAAATTTTTTTGGCAGCCTGGCTTTTCCAACAGGAACTCAAAAGAGGGCTGGATTGCCCTCATGGATGTGGCCTTAGGCTTCTCGAGGCCATGTTAAATATTGGTCAACTCTCCAAGGATGGGAAGAGTTTTTGCAGTTCTCCAACACATTGCCCCTAACACAGAAGGCTATTTCTTATCCATCTTAATCTGAGAGACGTTTGAGTTCTTACCATAATAGTTCTATATGTCTACAAACAGCCTGCTGGTTGCAAACCATGAGATAAGGCTTAAAGCAGTTTTGGGAATTATTTTAGTTGATAGTGCTTGATCCCACTGCAGAAGACATAAGTGAAACATTTAGCCATGTTCAGTATCAATTTTTTTAGTATTTGCTGTGTTGCCTTATGTTGCTGTTTGTCTTCACAGTGAAAGATGATGGGAGCCAGAATATTGTAGAATAATTTAGATTCCTTTTTCCAGGAGAGACATCTGTAAATATAACTCCATAAAAATACTGATTTCTTGTTTATCCTTTTTCATGATACATTTTGCGTGTTATCCCATAATATTTTACACAATTGACTTTGTGTCAATTGACTTTGGAGAACTAGCAGAGGAGTAAAATACTGCAAATTTCTTAAAACATTTTTGTAAGCACTTTTTCTGTTCACTAAAAATAGGGATTAGTCATTGCAACCAAATGTTGAAACTATTAAGTTCTCTTAGTGAAGGCAGTTTTGGAAGACTAGATTTAGTGTCTTCAGTCACCCTGGATTATTTTGCTTTTATAACAAATTTCCTGCCTCTCACTAATAAATAAGCCTGAGCAGTTTAAAGACTACAATTCAATTTGGCTCACATGGCCAGACCACAGGAAGATTTGGAAACAGCTTCTCATGGAAAAAGCTTTTTGCCAGACTCAGCATGTGTTTTTGTTTTTGATTTTGCAATGACTTCAAATATGTGCAAAAGACTTTAAAAGATGTCAGTTCACACAATACTAGCAGTAGCCTTTCTGTCCCACCTCAAGGTGGTAAAATGAGAATACTGGAATAGGAGTCTGACTAGTTACAGGTTCTAGTGCTAGTTTCTCCTACAGCTAAATGACCCTGAGTAAGTCCTACTTCCTGGATTTGAGTTTTGTCATCTGTGGGTGGGGGAATTGGACTAGCCCAGTGACTCTCATCTAGGGATGATCGTACCCCCCGCCAGAAGACCTCTGATAATGTGGAGACATTTTAGGTTGTCATCACTGAGCAGAGAGGGAGAAGAGCCAATCATAATTCCAAAAGACACAATCCTGAATGTTGAAATCCCGAAAGATGAAAATCCCTAAAGTTTAAGTCCCCAAAATCACAATCACAAAAGGCCAAAATATTGAAAATAATACATCTGGGAAAAGTACTTTTTTTAGTTCTTTAAAATATGTTTGTTTACATTTTTAAAGGGGGATTTATTTAAGAAACAAAAACATGACAGAACACTTCATAGGTCATTTGACACAATAAAACGCAATGGTAACATTTTGCAAACAAGTATATTAACAGTCACATGCATATAACAGCTAGGAGCAGATGAGCTGTATTCATAAAGAAGTAGATCAAAAAGGGAAATGTATAAAAGCATGTCACAATGGTTGGTAGTCGTGTGCACCTAGCTTAATAACTGGTCATCTGAAATACTGTGACAAGTCTTTTGATGAGATAGGTCAAAACCTGTAGTGGGTCACTGTTCACTTACGCAGTTGCCCAAAGAGCTGAAACCTGAAGAAATTTTTATCTTTCACAAATGCAGATACGCAAAAGACATCTCTCATCTCTTCATTTGTTGAGGAAGTTTCAATGTTTTTAGGTACATGCACAGTGCTTACACACAAAGTCAGTGTTTTGATAATGTACTTTCATGAAGTCACATTTGCAAAAAATGCATAAGACAAATTAGAACTCTCTAAAAGTCTCTGCAGTTTACACTTCCAGTATTGGACATGATGCAAAGATGAAATACACAGCATGCTGAATTATTATTTTTTTAAGTCTGACAATTTAAGATACTGGAAAAAAAATGGCAAATGAGAAAATGTATTACAGGAATAGATTATGGGCAGTTGTACAGAAATAGTCCATGAAAGCTGGGCTAACATGATGCAACTATCTTGTGACTGGGATTTTGGTATTTTGGGATTTCAACATTTGGGATTATCTTCTAAACCCACAAGGAACATGGTAAGCAAGAGTACAGGTGCTACCAGCATCTCCTTGGCATAGGCCAGAGATGTCACAAATATCCTAAAATGCACAAGACAGTTCCCACACACACAACAATGGATTATCCTACTCATAATACCAGTAGTGTCAAGGTTGAAGAACCCTGCACCAGCCAAACTCAGGTCTTTTACAGCTTTAAAATTGTGAATTGAATAAACACATCTGTGTTGGTATTCTTTCCATGGCTTGACATGGCTGGTACTAAAATTGTAATTCATAAAGCATATGAAACTTTGACCCATAAGGGCTGATATTCAAAAAGTAATCTCAGATGACATTCAGAGTAATCTCTGTTAAGGTTGAGACTATTCACTAGAATTTGAAAAAACAGAATATAATTGTTACCTAAAAAATTACCTATTGTCACTTTACTTCCGGTAAATATCCTTCATTAAAATTTCAGTTACTGCCACTTAACAATTGGCAAATATTTCATATGTCACACTATCTAAAACATGGCTAGGAGTCAATATATTTTTTATTTTAGGTATTTGAGTTTTAAATAATTGCCAAGATGGAAAAAAAGGTTGTTTGCACTTAGCTATAATTTTTTTAAGACTTTGTTAGCAGATTCCTCCAAAGGTATCAAAGAATTGTCATGTTTCCAGTTATTAAAATTCTACTCTCACTTTCAAAATTCTGATAGGACCACTAAAACTGATTTGAAGAGCATCTGCTAATCCATTTTCACCTATACCTATGGCACCCTTATAAGGAACTCCTCTGTATTGGTCTTGATAAAGAGCGAATATCAGTAAGGATTAAAAATTGGCAAAGGTTGGGCATGGTGGTTTACGACTGTGATCCCAACACTGAGAGGTCAAGGCCAGAGGATTGCTCGAGCCCAGGAGTTTGAAACCAGCTTGGGCAAAAGAGTGAGACCCTGTCTACAAAAAAAAAAAAAAAAAAGTAAAAATTAGCCAGGCATGGCAGCGCATGCTTGTAGTCCCAGCTACTTGGGAGGCTGAGGTAGGAGGACTGCTTGAGCCCAGGAGGTTGAGGCTGCAGTGAGCTGTGATCACACCATTATACTTAAGCCCGGGTGACAGAGCAAGACCCTGTCTCAAAAAAAAAAACAACAAAAAACAACAACCAAGTAAGGAAGATATAGAAGGCATAAGGTTACAAATAGGAAATGGAAAATTTAGTCACAAAAACCCAAAGAAGCACCATGTTTCCATAGCTAAAAGCAATACACAGACAATGTATTATTGTGGTGTCAAGATTTTCCAGGACACTTTGTAATTTATTTGGTGAAGTTTCTCAAATATTTTTGACAGTTAAAAAAAGTCACTAAATAATAATATTCCTGAGTAATCATAGTAAAAACTGCAACAAACAAAAATTCTTGGTTATCTACCTGTTTTTATTATTATTATTATTATTATTATTATTATTATTTTGAGATATAGTCTGTCATCCAGGCTAGAGTGCAGTGGTACAATCTCAGCTCACTGCAACCTCTCCCTCCCTGGTTCAAGTGATTCTTTTGCCTCAGCCTCCCAAGTAGCTGGGATTACAGGCATGCACCACCATGCCCAGCTAATTTTTGTGTTTGCTAGTAGAGACGGGGTTTCACCATGTCGGCTGGGCTGGTCTTGGACTCTTGACCTCAAGTGGTCCGCCTACTTCAGCCTCCCAAAGTGCTGGGATTATAGGTTTGAGCCACTGTGCCCAGCTCTACCTGTTTTTAAGAAAAAAAAAAACAAAACTGACTTGGTTTTGGAGTGAAGGACATTTCTGGCTACTTATTGAGTAATTAACTCATTTACATAGCAATTGCCTAAAAATATTTTCCTTTGTTTCCATGATATTAAGCAGAGACTCAACGACATAAAGAAAATCTAGCTAATAACCCTTAAGTTTATTCAGAAAACATTTTTAAGCTCCTGTTATGTGCCAGATATTATACTTGGTACTAAGGGTATACAGATGAATTAGGCCAGCCCTTTTAAAGGGTTCAATAGTAACATTTATTAATGAAATTAGGGAGAAAAATAAAGAGCAATTGGAGAAAATGCAGTTTTAAATATGGATTAGTCAGACTCCTAAGATACCAGGAGTAGTACATTGTTTTGCATAAATATGTGCTCTGCACATGAAATGTTTGTTACAGGCACACCAGAGCACATTATATTAATGTAAATCTGAAGTTGGCAGCTGGGAAGAATGATGAGAGAGTGTGCCTGGAGAAACATTAATGATTATTTGTTACTTTCAGACTTGCTGCCTTTATTAGGTGTCAATAAGTGAAAATATTGACTAAGCATGTTAAAATGACTAAGAACTGCCCCTAACTGTATTCACCACATATATGTTAGGACATAAGCGTTGATCTCATTTTTTGTTTTTGTTTTTCTTTTGAGACAGGATCTCGCTCCAATTGCCCAGGCTGGAGTGCAGAGGCACAATTTCATCTCACTGCAGCCTCAACTTCCCCAGGCTCAAGTGATTCTCCCACCTCAGCCTCCTAAGTAGGTGGGACTACGGGCGTGCGCCAGCATGCCCAGCTAGTTTTTTTGTATTTTTAGTAGAGATGGGGTTTCACCATGTTGCCTAGGCTGGTCTGGAACTCTGGACTCAAATGATCCACCTACTTCAGCTTCCCAAGGACATGAGCATTGATACGCTTTCCTCTTACAAAACTATTCACACTAACCCATTAGAAGGAATGGCACACATTTGATGGCCTTTGATGTAGGATATCTACGTTGGATCCAAATAAAACTAATTTCACAAGCGTGATCCCTGAGCTAGCTAGCTATAGAGTACTTATGATTATTGGCATTCAAAGACTTACTTTAAATAAAAACATTAATTTGATACTAAATATGTACTCCCAATTAATGATTTTGTTACTTCATTTGTATTTTGTCATTGGGAATATGCCATAATAAACCCTTAGTTATTTTTGTAATTGTTGTATTAATGTAAAGTAGCTAAAACATGGCAAACTGTACATCAGACTAGTCTCATTTCCTGAAAAAGCAAGATTAACAACTAGCGTTACAGCAAAGAGTATTCATAATGTTGACAGGTATTGGGCTGCATTGTTACCCCAATTAAGTTCTCTGAAATCACTTTAAATAGGATTTGACCTCCGGGGAAAAAAAAAGAATCAACATGTTTTGGCAAAGATAACAATCAGTTGCCTAATATCCCAAAATTTAGTGCTGTGCTCTGCCTAGTCTTTACTAAGATTAGAATAGTATTGGATTACAGAACTCCCTAAGAGCAGGCATAAAACAAGGATGTCCATTCTCACCACTTCTATTCAGTATTGTACTAGAGCGCCTAGCCAGTACATTCAGGCAAGAAAAATAAAAGGTTTACAGATAGGCAATAAATAATACTGTCTTTATTTGCAGATTATATGATCATCTATGTAGAAAGCCCCATAGAATCTAGGAAAAGGCAATGAGAATAGTGAGTTCAGCAGGGGAGTAAAATACAAGTTCCGTATATATAATCAATAGTATTTCTAAATGCTAGCAAAAAGCTATTAGAAACAGATTTTTAAAAAATACTATTTACTGTTATATCAAAAACAAAACTGCATTCATAGACCTTGTCATAAAACATAAGATACTTTTAGATAACTTTAATAAAATACATTGAGGCCGGGCCCAATACACCTGTAATCCCAGCACTTTGGGAGGCCAAGGCAGGTGGACCACTTGAGGTCAAGAGTTCAAGACTAGCCTGACCATCATGGTGAAACCCTGTCTCTACTAAAAATACAAAATTAGCCAGCCATGGTAGTGCACGCCTGTAATCCCAGCTACTCAGGAGGCTGAGGCAAGAGAATTACTTGAACCCAGGAGGTAGAGGTTGCAGTGAGCTGAGATCCCGCCACTGCACCCCAGCCTGGGTAACAAGAATGAAACTCCATCTCAAAAAAAAATAAAAATAAAAAACACTGAAAATAACATTGCTGACAGAAAGAAGGTGCAAATAATGGAAAGATATAAAATGTCTCCTAATATATGTTAGTGAGTTGGATTGAAAAGTATAGAGCCATGGTGTATTTATTAGAGGGGAAGAAGAAGTAAGCTACTGATACCTAAAATATAACCAAATTAACATCCTAATTTTGCTCATAAAATTTTTTCCTCAAAGATTAAAGATATTTAATAACCATTTAAAAATCTATTATGCTGGCCAGACATGGTGGCTCACACCTGTAATCCCAGCACTTTGGGAGGCCAAGGCAGCAGATCACTTGAGCTTATGAGTTTGATACCAACCTAGGCAACATGGTGAAACCCCGGCTCTACTAAAAATACAATTAGCCAGGCGTGGTGGTGTGTGCCTGTTGTCCCAGCTACTCGGGAGGCTGAAGTGGGACGATCACTTGAGCCTGGGAGGCAGAGGCTGCAGTGAGCTGAGATCACGCCACCACACTCTAGCCTGGGAGACAGTGAGACCCTGTCTCAAAAAAACACAAACCTATTAAGCTGTTATGATTAAATGCCATATCACAGCAGGTCATGCTGTGAGGCATGGAAATTTTTATTACATTTTTTGTTCAAATTCAATTGATTTATTCGTCAAACATGAGATGTCTGAAAAACATTTCATATGGTGCAAGAGTTAAATTAGGCAGGGCACAGTGGCTCATGCCTGTAATCCCAGCACTTGGGAGGCCGAGGCAGAAGGATCGCTTGAGCCCAGGAGTTTGAGACCAGCCTAGGCAAAATAGCAAGGCCTTGTCTCTTTAAATAAATAATTCAACATCAAGTTGCGTTTTGTGAGAAAGATGTTTAAAAAGTTAAATTCAGGTTTTGCTATTTCTAAAAGGTAGGTAGAATGAAACAGATTGTAAATCAAATTAAGAAAAGTAGAACAATTCCTTGTATTTAAGATATGAAGCTCTTCTTAGACAGTTTTGAATTATGAGTAATTCATATTATGTGTTTCATAATACAGTAGTTGATGTGCAGTTTTTGTTACTTTAACTTTCACAGTGCTTTTACATATTTTTACTGAAATAAAGACCTGGCAGGGCTTGGTGGCTCACACCCATAGTCCCACTGCTTTGGGAGGCTGAGGCAGGTGGATTCCTTCAGCCCAGAGGTTCGAGACCAACCTGGGCAATAAAGCAAGACCTCATGTCTGCCAAAAAAATACAAAAAATAAGTTGGGCGTGGTGGCAGATGCCTGTAGTCCCAGCTACTGGGGAGGCTGAGGCAGGAGGATCAATTGAGCCTGGGAGGTTGAGGCTGCTGTGAGTCGAGATTGTACCACTGCACTCCAACCTGGGTGACAGAATGAGACCATGTGTCAAAAAAACAAAAAGTTGGTTCAAAATCAGAGCAATTAGAATAAGGATCATGTCCATCCTTCAACTTCCATAAACACAGTCCCTCTAAAACATAAATTAACTTGAAATACAAAGAATTAGGTACTTCTTTCAGATACTTCTGTGCTGTTTATGGATAACCTTATTTGTCTTTCTATAGTTACTAGATTAATTTATTGGGAGAACATCTCACTATGTCACTTAAATAGAATCCTGAACAACAATACAAATACTTCATCCATACCACACTTACCTTGTTCCCTGCACTCTTCTAAGTGCTTTGCATGTATTAATTTCTATAAGGACCACGACAGCTTTTTGAGGTATATGTTATATCCCTATTTTAGAGGTGAGGAACCTAAGGCAGAGAGGTTGAGAAGCTTGACCAGGGTTACATAACTTCCTAAGTGGCAGAACTGACTCCAGTGTTCCTATATCTATTTGACTCAAAGGAGCAATGGAGCTAAGTAACAGTATGACAGGCATTAGTTCTTAGTAGTGCCTGAGGTGACGTAGCCTTTGTCGGGTGGATGATCTTTCTGGAAACAAAGCCAACATTTCAAAATCATTTTAATGTATAATTATTTCTTATTAAAAAAAAAGTGTAAACTCCTTTAGTTATTTTATTGAGGTATATTTTACTTATAATAAACTCCACATATATAAAGTGTACAATTCAGGCCGGGCACGATGGCTCACGCCTGTAATCCTGGCACTTTGGGAAGCCGAGGTGGGTGGGTCACCTGAAGTCAGGAGTTTGAGACAGCCTGGCCAACATGGTGAAACCCTGTCTCTACTAAAAATACAAAAATTAGTCAGGTATGTGGTTCATGCCTGTAATCCCAGCTACTTGGGAGACTTAGGCACAAAAATTGAATCCAGGAGGCGGAGGTTGCAGTGAGCCAAGATTGCACCACTATACTCCAGCCTGAGGGACAGAGTGAGACACTGTCTCAAAAAAAAAAAAAGTACAATTCAATGAATTTGCGACAGGTGTATGCTCCCATGAAACCACTATCATAAGCAAAATGCCAAACATTTCCATCAACTTCGAAAGTACTTATGCCCCTTTACAATCCATTCCCCCCTCTACTTCTATCCCTGGGCAGCCATTGATCTGCTGCTATTACTAGAGATTAGTTTGCATTTCTAGAACATTTTATAAATAGAATCATATAGTAGATACTCTTTCATGTCTGTCTTCACTCAGCATGATGGTTTTGAGATTCATCCATGTTGTATTGTTGCTCTTTTGTTCCTTTTTATGTCTGAATAATTGTATTTTGCTTATCTGTTCAGCTGTGGATGGACATTAGAGTTGTTTCAGGTTTTGGCTGTTACAAATAAAGCTGCTGTGAACATTCATATACAAATCTGCATGGATATGTTTTCATGTCAGATACACAGGAGCAGAATGGCTAGGTCATATGGTAGCTATGTATTTAACTTTATAAAAAATTAAGCCAGGTGGCTGATAATTTTTTACGGTGGCTCACACCTGTAAACCCAGCACTTTGGGAGGCCAAGATGGCCGGATCGCTTGAGCCCAGGAGTTAAAGACCAGCCTGGGCAACGTGGCAAAACCTCATCTCTACTAAAAAAAAAAAAAAAAAATTATCCAGGCATGATGCCATGAACCCATAGTCCAGCTACTCAGGAGGTTGAGATGGATCACTTGAGCACAGGAGGCCAAGGCTGCAGTGAGCTATGATCATGCCACTGCACTCTAGCATGAGCAAGAGTGCTATTCCATCTCAAAAAAAAAAAAAAAAAAAAAAATTATCAAACTCCTTTGTAAAACGGTTGTACCATTTTACATTTTAGCCAGCAATGTATGGAAGTTCTAGTTATTTAACATCTTTAGCAACACTTGGTATTCTTAGTCCTTTAATTTTAATTGTTCTAGTGAGAGTGTGGTGTTATCTCATTATGGTTTTTTTTTTTTTTTTTTTTTTTTAACTAGACAGTATGGCTCTTTTCAGTTTATTGCATGAAGAAGTTATGTTAGTCCAAGTTAAAAGCAGACCCTTCATTGTGGTTTAATTCATATTTACTTAGTCATTAGCATATATTCTTTTCTGAAGTATCTGTTCAGACCTTTTGCCCTTTTTCAATTGAGTTTGTCTTATAATTGAGTCATAAAAAGTCTATATCTTCCAGATGTAAGTCCCTTGTCTGATATGTTAGTTGAGAATATCCTATACTCTGTGGCTTGATTTTATTTTATTTTTTTGTTTTGTTTTCTTTTGTGGAGACAGGGTCTTGGTACATTGCCCAGGCTGGTCTCAAACTCCTGGACTCAAGTGATCCCCCCAACGTTGTCCTCTAAAGTGCTGAGACTGCAGGCATTAGCCAGTGTGCCCAGCCAGTTTTCATTTTTTTAATGGAGAGAGATGTAAAACCTGGAGATCAGAAAATGTTTCAGCTTTTTAAGGAGGAGAAATGGATTCCAGAATGTAGACTGAAAAGTTTTACATCAGTTAGAAAGGCAGCATGCCACAACAGTCAGTAACAGATTATGGAACCAGACTGCCTTGTCATTTACTAACTGCAACCATGGATATGTTTCTTAACCTTTCTGTGCCTCAGTTTCCTCTTCTATAAAATATACAAAGTAATTGTACTGAGCCCATAGAGTTCTTACAAGGATAAAATTAGTTGCCGTGAGGCCAGGCATGGTGGCTCACGCCTGTAATCCCAGTACTTTGGGAGACTGAGGCGGGTGGATCACCTGAGGTCGGGAGTTTGAGAGCAGCCTGACCAACATGGAGAAGCCCCATTTCTACTTAAATACAAAAAAAAAAAAAATTATCCAGGCGTGCTGGCACATGCCTGTAATCCCAGCTATTTGGGAGGCTGAGGCAGGAGAATCGCTTGAACCCAGGAGGCGGAGGTTGCAGTGAGCCAAGATCCTGCCACTGCACTCCAGCCTAGGCAACAAGAGGGAAACTTTGTCTCAAAAAAAAAAAAAAAAAAAAAAGTTACTATGTATAAGTGCTTAGAACAGTACCTGATACAACATAAGGGCAATGCTGTAAAAGTGTTACAGAACAGATTATTAATAGGTGGCTTGTGAATGTGATACTTTGAAATAAACATTAAAAGGCAATATGGATTTATTGAAAACAAGTCATGCCATGCCTCGTTTCTTTTATGAAAGATTACTGGTAAATCAAAAGAACGTTGCAGGACCGTATTTCTTTAGAGAGCATAATGAGATTCCCTGAGGTTTCTGAGATACAAGATTGTGCCAGGAAGATACTTGAAGTTTAATTGGCATAATTTATTCAGAGATTAAATAATGACTTTTTATATCAAATGGAAGTTTTAAGACTAGAGTTCAAGAAGTTCATGAGTTGTTAAAGTAAACCATGAAACTTGAAATACTTCTGCTGTGTGTGTGGTTGATCTCTTTAAGCTGTAATCCCTAGACCTCCTGACTACAAGAGTTTACTCCTATCTGCCTATAGATTGTTTTGGTCAAAATAATTGAGATTGAGAACCATTGCTGTAGAAAGGATGGTTACAATTTTAGAAGGGCATTTCCTATATCTTTCAAATATCAACAAAATGGAAAAATAAGACTTCAGTGTGGTACAAATAGATCAGACCCATAAGAAGGAGAGTAGTAGGGAGTAGAGTGGAGAAGCATAGTGTTCAAAAAGATGCTGAATTTGATTTTGAAATAAACTCAGATGATATCAAATTCTTAATATCTTTCTAATTAAACCCACAGATTGCTAATAAATAGATACATCCTAGATGCAAGAAGAGAGCAGATTCTTTGTAGCATGCCATAGGTATTATCTTGCCCTTGTCCTGCTTAAAGTTTTCACCAGTAATGTGAATGAAGTCATAGACTGAATGCATATAAAAAGTATGTGTGGGAGCCATAGCAAATACCAAGATTAAGATCATTTGAATTTTTAAAAATTCTCAGGTGGCTGCAGTGGCTCACAACTGTAATCTCAGCACTTGGGGAGACCAACGGACCAACGGAGGAGGATCACTTGAGGCCAGGCGATCAAGACCAGCCTGGGCAACATAATGAGATTCCCGTTTCTACAGAATATTATTTAAAATTAGCTGGGCATGCTAGCACATGCCTGTAGTCCTAGCTATTCTGGTGGCTGAGGCGAGAGGATCACTTGAGCCCCGGAGTTAAGGCTGCAGTGAGCTATGCTCATGCCTCTGCACTCCAGCCTGGGGGACTCTGACTTTTTAAAGAAAGAAGGAGAAGCGGGGCAGGGGTGGGGAGAGAAAGAAAATAAACAAAGGAAAAGAAAGAAACCTCATTTAGGAATAGTGGTCTAGGTTGGGCGCGGTGGCTCACGCCTGTAATCCCAGCACTTTGAGATGCCAAGGCAGGTGGATCACGAGGTCAGGAGATCGAGACCATCCTGGCTAACACAGTGAAACCCCATCTCTACTAAAAATACAAAAAATTAGCCGGGTGTGGTGGCGGGCACCTGTAGTCCTAGCTACTCAGGAGGCTGAGGCAGGAGAATGGCGTGATCCTGCAAAGCAGAGCTTGCAGTGAGCCAAGATTGCGCCACTGCACTCCAGCCTGGGAGACAGAGTGAGACTCCGTCTGGAAAAAAAAAAAAAAGGAATAATGGTCTAAACCCATAACAAGATGAAGTATTAATTCCTGCATTTAGAAAAATAATTCAGTCAGCATCCCTATCACATGGGAGAAGATAGCCAATATCGGGGGAGAGAGATGCTACCTCCAAGATTTTAACAATTGTAAAGGTCATTAGAAACCAGTAATATGATGACTATTTAAAAAATAACTAATGCTAAAATAAAATGGTAAGGATGAAAACAATGTCCAGGTTAGAGGAAGAGATAATTTCCCTTTACTCCACAACAATCACCGTCTGTGTTCTTCAAACTATATAATGCTGCAACCTCTGTAATGAGGAAATATATAGTAATCACTATGCAAGTGAAAGAGAGGTGATGTCAAAATTTTCTGAGGAAAGATTTCTACAAATGCCTAGAGCTCACTACCGACCTTTCTTTCCTCTAGTGGTTCCTGTTACCCATCACGTGTAGTGAAGTTTGATACGTACACAATTAGTTCAGGGGCCCAACCATTTTAATTCGTAAGGAATTTCAGGGTACATAAAACATCTGCAAGTTGTTTAAACCCAACTTCACATAGAGGAATTAAACACATAGAAGAATGCAACAGGAAAGAAGAGATGTGAAAGATACTAGACATTTGCTAGAATCTGGGTTTGTTCCAAAATCAAATTCTGCTTTTTGAATGCTTAATGCTTATTCGTTCCACTCCCTACTTCCCTCCTTCTGGGGGATAACAACAACAGTAACAACTCTTTTTCCTCTTCCTTGCTTTCTCTGTCAAAGATAACTTTACCCAGGATCAAGGCCTTACTTAGAATTGTCTCTGCCCCCACTCTCTTTCTTCTCTCTGCTCTTCCCAGCTATCACAAATTCCTTTGATTCCAGCTTTAGAATAGCTCTCATATTCTTCCCTTCCTTTCTGTTAGCTCTGCTACTCTTTTGGTGCAGCCCAATAATCTCTTGCCTGCAACAGCTTCCTAACAATATCCCCATGTTGAGTCTCTTTTTCTTCCCCTGTTGACTGCAGAATTAAATCCAAATGTCCAAATAAGGCATATTATGATTTAGCGTCATTCCACCTTTAGCACTGTCTTTCACTACCTTTATGCATGTCTTGTTTTAGCTAAAGCAGAAGTGCCTTTTCTAATGCTCTTCTGTCCTCCAGAATACCCCTTTCTTGTTTGTTTTTTTTTTTCTAAATTTTACCCATCTCTTTAAGAGTTCATTCAAAATCCATTCTTCTCCACAAACCCCTCACCAAGAACACATTATACCTTCTTATGTCTTACAGCACTTTACACATTTTTGTCTTGCATCATAGTTCTTTGCCTATCAGTTTTTACAAAATTATGAAGTCCTCAATATTAACAATTGTCTTGTTCACTTACTCCCAATGTGTGGAACAGCTATGTGTATGTAAGGGAAAGGGTATGAGATAAACCAAGGTTTAATATCTGCCTTTATCAAATAGCACATGTGGCAACATATTTTAATTCCTTTAAATCCCAATATCCAGAGCTTTATGAGAAATTCTTGCAGAAGTAAAAAACTGAAATAATAATCTATTATTTGGCGTACAGTAGGCATTCGATAAGTAAGGTTCATCTCTTTCTTCCTGTGCTTTCCCACAGTACTCACCAGAGTACCTTGAAGACAAAATAAATAGTGATAAAGTTTAGTAAAGTCCAAAAGCATGGAGAACTTGAACTAAATAATGTTACAGGAATTGAAAAATGAAAGAACAGCTTTGAAAATATTATAAAGCTAGAACAGACATGACTCAGGAGAAAAATGGCTGAGATTTTGAGCTTCAGAATATTTTGCTATTTAACAGATAAAAAAATGAGAGCATAGTTGGCAAAGGAGTTAAAGGTAACCCCAAGTTTCTTACCTCAGCTTACAACATTGCCTTTTAGAAATGCCTGGTTGGTATTAAGGGTTGAACCAGGAAGGAAATTACTGTTCTATTTTCAGATATCTTGAGCTTCTAAATAACTACTCAGTAAACTTTCCATGTATACTGATTTGGTCATCACCGAAAGACAGTATTTACCTGTTCTTATTAAAGATTTATTTTTGTAGAGCTGGAGGTCTCAATGTGTTGCCTAGGCTGGTCTCAAACTCCTGGCCTCAAGCAATCCTCCCAACTCAGCCTCCCAAAGTGTTGGTACTACAGGTACGAAGCACTACGCCAAACCAAGATTTTTAATGGAAAAGTCACCATCACATCACCATGTCAGTTTTTGTACATTAATTCTGAATCAAAGGAAGTTCTGAAAACCTTTGTATTAACCTGTTTACCTTGCTGACCTTAAAGTCAAATGTAAGTAAATCCTTTATTTTAAAACAACTAAGAAATAATTTAGATATTATATATAATAGATTTTTTTTTTTTTTTTTTTTGAGGCAGTCTCACTTTGTCGCCCAGGCTGGAACGCAGTGGCGCAATCTTGGCTCACTGCAACTTCCACCTCCTGGGTTCAAGAGATTCTCATACTTCAGCCTCCCAGATAGCTGGGATTACAGGCATGTGCCAACACGCCCAGCTAATTTTTTGTATTTTTAGTAGAGACAGGGTTTTGCCATGTTGGCCAGGCTGGTCTCAAACTCCCGGGCTCAAGTGATCTGCCCGCCTCTGCCTCCCAAAGTGCTGGGATTATAGGCATGAGCCATGACACCCAGCCTGAGATACATTTTTAATACTCTTCAAGTCCTTTCTAAAATGTTTCTGATTTATAATTATCTTGAGCACATAATATTTTTAAGCAAATCTTTTTAATCCATACATTGGCACTAATATTAAGATTAGTTTGAAGATACCCAGTATAACTTAAATATTTATGGAGTTTTTAAAAGTAGAGAGTCATATATGTTTTTTGCACAAATTAATATAGATATGTACAAAGAGCAATATGTTAAATGTTTGCCCCTACTCATTTTCTGACCCAATTTCGCATTTCCCAAACCCCATTAAATTTAGCATATATCTTTTCAGATTTTTTTCTGTGGATACTGAGTTAACACACAAGATCAGACTGTCAAATCAGACTCATCAGGTTTACTAATTATTTCAAGGATACAGGCAGTCAAAAGACTCAACCGAAGCATAGTGTCTAATACATGAAAGATGGCTCCTCAGACCATGTGATATGGTTAGGCTTTGTGTCCCCACCCAAATCTCATACTGAATTGTAATCCCCATAATCCCCACATGTCAAGAAGAGACCAGGTGGAGGTAATTGAATTGGGGGCAGTTTGCCCCATGTTGTTATCATGATAGTGAGTTCTCCCGAGATCTGATGGTTTTATAAGGGGCTTTTCTCGCTTCACTCAGCACTTCTCCTTCCTACCACCTTGAAAGGAAAGTGGCTTGCTTCCCTTTCACCTTCCACCATGACTGTAAGTTTCCTAAGGCCTCCCCAGCCATGCAAAACTGAGTCAATTAAACCTCTTTCCTTTATAAATTACCCAGTCTTTGGTATATCTTTGTAACATGTAAGAACAGACCAATACACCATGTTTTCCCACTTTGGACTTGTATCTCTGGCCCAGAATAAATAGGTAAGGTTTCTAAGTAAGATTCACAAGATGAGCTCACACAGTGGGGTGTTTAAATTGTGACTCATCTCTATGTTATACCCTAGAGAGTTGTGTACCTTATGTGGCATTCTTCAGAGAGAGATGCCTCATAGAGTCTGGGTTTATTTACTACAGGTAATCTTTAGCCAGGGACATCTTGCTAAGAGCATTTTAGTGGTAAGATCTCTTCCTCCAAGCAAATATCATTAGGCTTTTTACTTGAGGTCCAGTTGCCAACCATCCTTCTCTTTTTCCCTCTTCTCCAGGAAAGGAAGTGAATGGATTGGAGGCCAATTGCATTATTCCTTCCTTATAGTAAATACATATGTATACATTTAAGTTGGGGTTGTATATGTTGGGTTGTTTATACTAAAATTGGATTTTATGATTGAACAATTGATTGATAGAGTTCTATACATTGTTTTTCCCGTTAATACATCATGGGCATTTCTCCATGACATTACATATGATTCTAACTCATCCATTTAAACTACCAGATAGAAAGTACAATTTTGATGTTATATGATTGGCACCCTATGTATAAACTGGTAAACTTCTATAAAATAAATGTTAGCTGTTAGGAACTTTAGATTGAAGTACAGACCCCAAGTGTAAATGTAGTAATTTGGCGTAGATTATTTATTAAGTGAGAAACACTTTTAGCAAAAGTTGTAGAAGCTAATATGTGAATATGACTGTAGCTTTGAAGGGCTTGTCTGAGCTCTATTTAGTGAAATTTGTGTGGTTGTATTTGTACCAGCCGTGGAAGAAGGTTGTCTACCACAGGTTAAGATAGTTTGTTGGCCGGGCTCAGTGGCTCATTCCTGTAATCCCAGAACTTTGAGAGGCCAAGGTTAAGATAGTTTGTTGGCCGGGCTCAGTGGCTCATGCCCGTAATCCCACAACTTTGGGAGGCCAAGGTGGGTTGGATCACCTGAGCTCAGGAGTTGGAGACCAGCCTGGGCAACATGGTGAAACCCCATCTCTACAAAAAATAAAAAAAAATTAGCCAGGCACAGTGGCATGCACCTGTACTCCCAGCTACTCAGGAAGCTGAGATAGAAGAATCACGCTCTGGCCTGGGTGACAGAGCCAGACCCTGTTTCAAAAAAAAAAAAAAAAAAGATGGTTTGTGGTTCCCCCATGTGATTCTCAGATGACATTGGTGATGTATCTGGAATCATTAGCTATCTTAAAATTGACTGCATTTCTTGAGATTGTTAGCTTTAAAACATAAAATGCCAAGACTGGATTTCTTAGCCCAGACTTTCAATACTGGTGCCCCAGTAACTTTTCCTTCAGAATGGTATTTTGTAGACTAAAAAATATGTTAGCATATTAAATATTAGAGTCTTACAAAATATTCATATTAAAATTTTTATCCTAATGAGCAAAAATTTATTACTGTAGCTTTGCAAGCACTCAGAAAATTAAGATTTGAGATGGTATATGAAATATAGTAGTTGAAAATTAAGAATATTACTTTAACGATTTAATATAATCTTCTGTCTTACCTCTCTTTTATTGATAGATACCACACTGAATGAACAAAGACTGAACTTTTACAGATACCTTTTATAAAAGATGTCTGTGGAGTAGTGTTACAGTTCAAATAACAAAGGATTTTGCATTATGAGGTAGGTTGAAAATAGAAGGAATATGTCCTAATGTCACTTTTTAAATGTAGTGGGTAAACTTCATATATGTCATCTTATTTAATCCGTACAAGGAAAGTATTGTCCTTTTGATGACTGACTCAGAGAAGGGAAATAACTTCCTGACTTGTATTTGGGGAATTAGGATTTAAACTCAGATCTTTCTAACTCTGAAGCTCATTTTCTTTTCTTCTCTCCATTCTGTCTTCTACCTTATGCAGAAAGCCACTGTATCAGTTCTTGTGGTAAATATAAGGAAGATATTATGAAGCTTGAGCAGGAAAATATTAATAAGTCAAGAGATATTGTAGATCCCCAGATTCTTCCTTTACAGTAATCAAAGGTTACAACACAATATGCAGCAGTCTTACCCTTGACTTTGCCTTGTTTTCAAGGCACAGGATTTTAGAATGCTAGCATTGGAAGGTAAAATGTCTAATGATCGTACTTCCTTAGTTTATAGAAGAAGAAACTGAGATCCGGAGGAGTGGTGATTGTTTTTAGCTAGTCATGGGCATGACTAAGCCAATAAATGAGATCTGATTCCCTGTCCAGTGTTCTTTCCTTTTATATGGTATAGCTACTCACTTGTATCATCTTTGCTGTATAATAGTATCCTGGAGAAAGAATAGTCTTTTGTATACTACATTACAATAGTCTTTTCCCATTCTACTCTTCTCACACTCTTGAGACTTGGATGAGCTACTCTGGAGCTCATTTCTAACTCTGAAGCTCATTTTCTTTCTTTCTTTCTGTCTTTTCTTTCTTCTTAAATAAACAAATGTTATTTATTTTTCCTAGATCTCTTTAATCTGTGGTATCTGGGATACCAAAAGTAGTAGATACATTTACTGAAATGAAACATAGGCCTGCTGTGCTTTTTTAGAGAACTCATCTAGTTTTCCCCATTGATAATCATGTCAGAAACTGCATTTTATTTCATATGTGGTGGTTGAGATTAAAGTACCATAATTACAGTCATGTCTTAGCCTTGGATTGGGAGAACTTGGATTCAAACCTTGACTCCACCATTAATTGCTGAGCAAATCACTTTGACCTCTCTAAGTATGTTTCTTCAACCTGAAAAATGGAAGTGGCAATCTCTGTCTTGCCCTAATTCTTAATCTACTATATTCTAGTCTAGTATATTTTAGGCTCAGTCTTCAGAGCCCAGAGGTCTAAGAAATAGTCAAAGGGCTCTGTGATAACTTGCGTTTCATTGAAATTTTAAAAATAACTTTCAAAGGATTATCAAGTAATACTCAATGTAGAAAAATACAGAAAATACACATCATTCATAATTGTGTTCTGAAAATGTTAGTGTCCTTTTCCCTACATTTACATTTTAGTTACTCTTACATGGTTGGCTTTAAATATATTCAGAGATTATTTTCTGTTATAGCTTGAACCCATAACAGTTTACTCCTTGCCTCATTTAAAAGTGTGGAGTTAGGCAGTGTATACAAGGCTGTTAGGATAGTTCCATGATCATCAGAGAGGACCTAGACATTTTTTGTCTTTTTATTCTAAGGCCCTGACTTACTTCCTCACGTTCTTTGATGACTGTTTCATTTCTTTTTTTTTTTTTTTTGAGACGGAGTCTTGCTCTGTCGCCCAGGCTGGAGCGCAGTGACCAGATCTCGGCTCACTGCAAGCTCCGCCTCCCGGGTTCACGCCATTCTCCTGCCTCAGCCTCCCGAGTAGCTGGGACTACAGGCGCCCGCCACCTCGCCCGGCTAGTTTTTTGTATTTTTTAGTAGAGACGGGGTTTCACCGTGTTAGCCAGGATGGTCTCCATCTCCTGACCTCGTGATCCGCCCGTCTCGGCCTCCCAAAGTGCTGGGATTACAGGCGTGAGCCACCGCTCCCGGCCGACTGTTTCATTTCTAACCATGGCATCCTCATTTCAGCAGCAGAAGGGAGGATCCCTCCTAGAATCCTACACAGCACTTCAGCTTTCTTCTTATTGACCAGAATTTATTCACATGACTACATGTTGCTTTTAACAATGGCCAGAACATGTAGTCTTTTAGCTAGACACATTTCCTAAGGTTTGTTACTAAGGAAGAAGTAAAAAGTATATTGGGAGACAACTGGTAGTCTCTGTCACAAACAGAAACATAAAACTTTATGTTAGAAATAATTCTAATCATAGGATTATCTACGGAAGCTCATACTTTGATTTGAAAGTAAGCGAAACTCTATTCGTAAACTTTTAGTTCAGACTAAAACTTTTTTTAAAACTCTTTATTAGTGCTATTTTTTTTTAACTCTTTTTATTAAAACTCTTAAGTGCTATTTTTCAATTTATAGTGCTTTGGGGTATATACCTAGGGTAGAATAAATTTGGAGTAATTTCTTCTTAAATAAACAAATGTTATTTATTTTTCCAGGGTATAAAAAAATGCTCAAAAAATTAGGGCTTTACAAGCACAGAGAGACAAATACTGTATGATCTCACTTGTACATGGAATCTAAAAACTTAGGGAAGTAGAGAGTAGAATGGTGGTTACCAGAGGCTGGGTGCTAGGGTAAGGGAGGGGACAGAGAAAGGAAAGACATTTGTCAAGGGGTACAAAGTTACAGTTAGATAGGAGAATAAGTTCTGGTGTTCTGTTGCATAAGAAGGTGACTATAGTTCATGTATATTCAAAATATATTTATTATTTTAATATTTTTTAAAGTAGCTGTAAGAGATTAAGTGTTCACATTGCAAAGAAATGATAAACATTTGAAGTAATGGCTATGCTAATTCACCAAATTTGATTATTCCACATTATATATAGGTACTGAACTATCATATTGGATTTCATAAATATATACAATTATTACTTGTCAATTAAAAATAAAACTATAGCCGGGCGTGGTGGCTCACGCCTGTAATCCCAGCACTTTGGGAGGCCGAGGCGGGCGGATCACAAGGTCAGGAGATCGAGACCACAGTGAAACCCCGTCTCTATTAAAAATACAAAAAATTAGCCGGGCACGGTGGCGGGTGCCTGTAGTCCCAGCTGCTCAGGAGGCTGAGGCAGGAGAATGGCGTGAACCCGAGAAGCGGAGCTTGCAGCGAGCCAAGATCGTGCCACTGCACTCCAGCCTGAGCGACAGAGCGAGACTCTGTCTCAAAAAAAAAATAAAATAAAATAAAAATAAAAATAAAACTATATAAAAATATTGTTATAAAAATAAAGTATGTTTAAACATTTTTAAAAGTTAGGCTTTATTTTCAGATTTATAAGAAGCAAATTAATAAAATGAAGATAAATTTTGTGAATTTTCAGATGATTGGTCTATGTTGATGTAATTATAAACTTTGAATTATTTAATCTTTATAACAAGATTGTGTTTGGTTTCAGATGAATGAGAGTGGAGAATTGGACAAAAATTGATTTTTAGTTTCTGAATCATGGTTTTTAGCTCACCAGTTATTGTATAGTCTCACTCTTTGAAAGTTCATGCTGAAAAACTGAGTGAATATGATCAGATTTCTCCACCAAATTCTCAGCCTGATAAGGGTAAGTAAGGTTCCATTCACCTCTTTGTTCATCTCTGTGCCATCTGTGGTCCTTTGGAACTGGCTTCTTTCACATAGCATAATGTCTTCAAGCTTCATTCGTGTTGTACCATATATCAGTACCTCATTCCTTTTTACTGCTGAATAATATTATATGAATATACCGCATTTTGTTTATCCATTTATCGGTTGATGGGCATTGGGTTGATTATTTCTACTTTTTAGTTGTGATGAATAGTGCTGTTGTGAACATTTGTGTACAACTTTTTGCATAGACATAGGTTTTCATTCTTTTGGCTGTATATGGGTGGAATTGCTAAGTGGAATTGATGAAACTGCTGCTAAGTTATTTTCCAAAGTAGGTGCACCATTTTACATTTCCACAAACAATGAATGAAGTTTCCAATTTTTCCACATTCTTGCTGACACTTTCTATTATCTTTTTTTGACTATAGCCCTCCTAGTAGGTGTAAAGTAAATCTTTTTATTACCAAAAATTTTTAAATATACTCAAAAATTGGCCGGGCGCGGTGGCTCAAGCCTGTAATTCCAGCACTTTGGGAGGCCGAGGCGGGTGGATCACGAGGTCAGGAGATCGAGACTATCCTGGCTAACATGGTGAAACCCCGTCTCTACTAAAAATACAAAAAACTAACCGGGCGTGGTGGCGGGCGCCTGTAGTCTCAGCTACTTGGGAGGCTGAGGCGGGAGAATGGCGTGAACCCGGGAGGCGGAGCTTGCAGTGAGCCGAGATCACGCCACTGCACTCCAGCCTGGGAGACACAGTGAGACTCCGTCTCAAAAAAAAAAAAAAAAAAAAAAAAAAAAAAAAAAAAAAACTTAAAAATAGAGAAAATTGTATAATGAACCCTCATGTATTCATCATCCAGTTTCAACAATTATCAACATCTTTTAAATCTCATTAGTGACTTTTTTTTTTTTGAGAGAGTCTCTCTCTGTCACCCAGGCTGGAGTGCAATGGCACAATCTCGGCTCACTGCAACCTCCACCTCCCGGGTTCAAGCAATTCTCTTGCCTCAGGCTCCTGAGTAGCTCGGACTACAGTCATGTGCCACCACACCCAGCTAATTTTTTGTATTTTTAGTAGAGATGGGGGTTTCATCATGTTGGCCAGGCTGGTCTCGAACTCCTGACCTCAGGTGATCTGCCTGCGTCAGCCTCCCAAAGTGCTGGGATTACAGGCCTGAGCCACTGCGCCTGGCCATTAGTGACTTTTTAAAAACAGCATTATTGAGGCATAGTTAGCATACAGTAAACTGTATGTATTTAAGGTATACAATTTGGTAGGTTTTGGCACATGTATATAGCCATGGAATAATCACCACAATCAAGATAATGGACATATCCATCATCCCCCAAAAAACGCGCCTTTAGAATCTTTTCCTCCCACCTCTCCCCAAGCAACCACTGTTAGAGTTTCCATTTTCTAGAGTTTTATATAAATGGAATCATATCGTATGTACTCTTTTGTCAGCCTTCTATTACTTTTTATTTATTTATTTATTTTTAGAAATGGGTTCTCCCTGTGTTGGCCAGGTTGGTCTTGAACTTCTGGACTCAAGCAGTTCTGCCACTTCAGCCTCCCAAAGTGCTGGGATTACAGGCGTGAGCCACTATGCCTAGTGTGTCACTGTTTTGAATAGTAAAAAAGAATTATAATTATTTTCATTATTTTGAGATTCACTCACGTCATGTGTATCAGTATAGTTTATTCCTTTTTATGACTGATAGTATTTCATTGTATCGTTATACCACTGTTTGATTTAATCCATTCCCCTGTTGATTGACATTTGAGTTTCTTTTCTTTCAGGGGCTATCACAAATAAAACTATATGAACATTCATGTGCAGGTCTTTGTATAGGCACACAGTCATGTGTCACTTAACGACCAGGATACATTCTGAGAAATGTGTCATGATTTTCTCATTGTGCAAACATCATAGAGTGATGGTATAACTTACTACACACCTAGGCTATATGATATAGCCTGTTGCTCCTAGGCTACAAATCTGTACAGTATGTTACTATATTGAGTACTGTAGGCAGTTGTAGCACAACAGTAAGTGTTTGTGTATCTAAACCTATCTAAACAAAAAGAAACAGTAAAAATATGATATGAAAGATTAAAAAAAATAGTACACCGATATGGGGCATTTACCATGAATGGAGGAGCTTGCAGGACTGCAAGTTGTTCTGAGTCAGTGAGTTGTGAGTTAATGGGAAGGCATAAGATACTACTGTACACTGCTGTAGACTATAAATACTGTACACTTAGGCTACACTAAATTATTTATTTATTTATTTAGAGACAAAGTCTCGCTCTGTCACCCAGGCTACAGTGCAGTGGCGTGATCTCGGCTCACTGCACCCTCTGCCTCCCAGGTTCAAGCAATTCTCCTGCCTCAGCCGCCCAAGTAGCTGGGATTACAGGTGCCCACACCACACTCAGCTAATTTTTGTATTATTACTAGAGATGGGGTTTCACCATGTTGGCCAGGCTGGTCTCAAACTCCTAACCTGAGGTGATCTGCCTATTTCAGCCTCCCAAAGTGCTGGGATTACAGGCGTGAGCCACCACACCCAGCCCACTAAATTTATTTTTTTAATATTTTTCTTGTTTTAGTAATAAATTAACCCTAGCTTACTGTAATTTTTTCACTTTATAAACTTTTAATTTTTTTTAACTTTTTGACTCTTTTGTAATCACACTTAGGTTGAAACACATTGTCCAGCTGCACAAAAATATTTTATTTCTTTATGTCTTTATCCTAGCCTTTTCCTATTCTTAAATTTTTAATTTTTTTATTTTTTTGAGATGGAGTCTCACTCTGTTGCCCAGGCTGGAGTGCAGAGGCACAATCTCAGCTCACTGCAACCTCTGCCTCCTAGATTCAGGCGATTCTCCAGCCTCAGCCTCCCCAGGAGCTGGGATTACAGGCATGTGCCACCATGCCCAGCTAATTTTTGTACTTTTAGTAGAGTCGGGGTTTCACAATATTGACCAGGCTGGTCTCGAACTCCTGACTTCAAGTGATCCACCCACTTGGCCTCCCAAAGTTCTGGGGTTACAGGTATGGACCACCACACCTGGCCCTATATATATTTTTTTCACTTGGTAAACTTTTTTATGAAAAGCTAAGACACAAACAACACACATTGGCCTAAGCCTACACAGGGGTCAGGATCATCATCCCTGTCTTCTACCTCCACATCTTGTGCCACTGGAGGGTCTTCAGGGGCAGTAACATGCATGGAGCTGTCATCTCCTGTGGTGCCATCTTCTGGAATACCCTCTGAAGGACCTACCTGAGGCTGTTTTACAGTTAACTTTTTTTCAATAGGAGAAAGAATATACTCTAAAATAACAATTTAAAATATAGTATAGTAAATAAATCATAAACTAGTAATATAGTTATCAAATCTTATGTACTGTACATAGTATATGCTATACTTTTATATGGCAGTATAGTAGATTTGTTTATACCAGCGTCACTACAAACACATGAATAATGCATTGTGCGTTATTCACATTATAGTGAATTTTTCAGCGCCACTATAATTTTATGGGACCACCATCATATATTCATTTAGTCCATTGTTGACCAAAACATTGTTATGCAGTGCATGACTGTATCTCCTTTTCCTTTAAGTAAATACCTAGAAATAGAATAACTGCATTCATATGGTAAATGTATGTTTAACTTCTTAAGAAATTGTCGGCCGGGCGCGGTGGCTCACGCCTGTAATCCCAGCACTTTGGGAGGCCGAGGCGGGCGGATCACAAGGTCAGGAGATCGAGACCACGGTGAAACCCCGTCTCTACTAAAAATACAAAAAATTAGCCGGGCGCGGTTGTGGGCAACTGTAGTCCCAGCTACTCGGGAGGCTGAGGCAGGAGAATGGCGTGAACCCGGGAGGCGGAGCTTGCAGTGAGCCGAGATCGCGCCACTGCACTCCAGCCTGGGCGACAGAGCGAGACTCCGTCTCAAAAAAAAAAAAAAAAAAAAAAAAGAAATTGCCAAACTGTTTTTCAAGTGGTTGTACCATTTTACATTCCTATCAACAATGTATGAGAGTTTCAGATCCTTATCAGCACTGGTATTGTCAGTCTTTTTCATTTTAGTCATTCTAGTAAGTGCATAGTGGTATCTCATTGTGGTTTTAATTCATATTTACTTGCTGATCAGTGCTTTTAAACATCTGTTCCTGTGCTTATTGGCTATTTGCATATATTCTTTTCTGAAGTATAGGTTAAAATAATTTGCCCATATTTAAGCAAGTATTTGTTACATTATTTTTTATTAGTTTTTTAGTCAGAATTTTTATACTATTTTAAGTTGAACAGGAACTATGTTTTCTAACTTGACAAACTAGGCTTCATTTAGATTTTCTTTTTAACCTCAAATTTCCAAATTTGAAAAACTGGCTGATCATTAGCCTCAAAAAATTAGGAGGGAGTATATCCCATGTAGAATTGAACATTTCTTCCCTTTAGCAGAAACAAGCCTTGTTTCTGAGAGCTGAAGAAATATTCAGTTCTATATGGGATATACGCCCTCCTAATTTTTTGAGATAAACTGTATCACCAAAAATATAAAGGGCAGGTGGGACACAGTGGCTCCCACCTGTAATCCCGGCACTTTGGGAGGCCGAGGCAGGCAGATCACCTGAGGTCAGGAGTTGGAGACCAGCCTAGCCAACATGGTGAAACCCCATCTCTACTAAAAATACAAAAATTAGCCAGGTGTGGTGGTGCGCACCTGTAGTCCTAGCTACTCAGGAGGCTGAGGCAAGAGAATCACTCGAACCCCAGAGGTGGAGGTTGCAGTGAGACGAGATCGTGCCATTGAAGTCCAGCCAGGGCGATAGGGCAACACTCTGTCTCAAAAAAAAATATATATATATATGTATATATATACACACACACACACACACACACACACACACACATATATGGCATTATAATTTCATAGTAAGTACATTTTCTGCTGTATTTGTATTTATTCAGGATTTGAGGTGAGGAAAGGAAAGAATCAGGAACAGTCCTGCCCCTCCCCCCAAAAAAGAATCAAGTAAACAAAAACGGTGTATCTACTGTAAGTTTCTTCTGAAACTTTTCTCCACATCAGCCCTATCCCCTTTCAGTTTTCACCCTGTTTCTTCCCTTATGCCTCTCACCAGTACTTTAAGAGAGAACAAACCAGAAGACATTCTAGAATGCTTTTTTCACCAATCAGAAGTAGTGGAATGAAATCCAAGCCTACACAGAAGATACAGAACTCTGTTCCTTCATCTTCCCTCATACCTGATACCTAAAAGTAGTTTTCATCGTATAACTGAATTTCCAATTTTCAGCATTCCCAATCCATTTTATAAACATCCTTTTATTGTTAAGTCTTACAGTACTCTCGTCAGGTGAGTATGTTTATTTTATCTTGAGTAAACTGAAGATTTTAAAAATCAAATTCTATATCTGTGGTTCTTTTACTTGTCTTAGAAACCTAATATATAGGAAACCAATTCATGAGAACTTCAGAAGTTATTTGAACATTAATACCAAGACACCCACCATGGTTGTGTGGTTCCTATCCACACATCCCTGCTTGTCTCACATTTTGTCCCTGTGACAGCACCATGTGTATCAGTTCCCTTCTGCCCTTTTCCTCTCACTTCTGAGAAGGTTAAAGTTACTGGTACATGACCTGGGAGGTATCTGACCATCCTGATGCTACCCTTTGGCATATAATGTCAAGATACTCAACTTTTATGCTGAACTAAGTTGTAATTTGTTTGAGCTGCTTTGTTTTTCAAAGCTCTTACCAAGAGCAAAGGAGGCCGGGTGCAGTGGCTCATGCCTGTAATCCTAGCAGTTTGGGAGGCCGAGGTGGGTGGATCGCTTGAGGCCAGCACTTTGAGACCAGCCTGGTCAACATGGTGAAACCCTGTGTCTACTAAAAATACAAAAATTAGCAGGACGTGGGGGCATGTGCCTGTAATCCCAGCTACTCGGGAGTCTGAGGCAGGAGAATCGCTTGAACCCAGGAGGCAGAGGTTGCAGTGACCCAAGAGCACCCCCACTGCACTCCAGTCTGGGTGAGAGAGCGAGACTCCATCTCGGAAAAAAAAAAAAAAAAAAAAAAAGAGCAAAGGAAATGCTCTGGACAAGATAATCTGGTAAGAATTTTCTCCCTTCTTTGCAGAAAATCCCATTTTGTCAACCTAATGAAGCATTCAAAGAAGACATATGACTCTTTTCAAGATGAACTTGAAGATTATATTAAAGTACAGAAAGCCAGAGGCTTAGAGCCAAAGACTTGTTTCAGAAAGATGAGAGGGGACTATTTGGAAACCTGTGGGTACAAAGGAGAGGTTAATTCCAGACCCACATATAGAATGTTTGACCAGAGACTCCCATCTGAAACCATCCAGACCTACCCAAGATCATGCAATATTTCACAAACAGTGGAAAATCCGTTGCCTCAGTGGTTACCAGCCCATGACAGCAGATTGAGACTAGACTCTCTGAGCTACTGTCAGTTCACCAGGGACTGTTTCTCAGAAAAACCAGTACCCCTGAACTTTAATCAGCAAGAATATATTTGTGGCTCACATGGTGTAGAATCTAGAGTTTACAAGCACTTCTCCTCAGATAACAGTATCAGTACTCATCAAGCCAGTCACAGACAGATATATCAGAAGAGGAAAAGGCGCCCAGAGGAAGGCAGAGAAAAATCAGAGGAGGAGCAGTCCAAGCATAAGAGAAAAAAAAGTTGTGAGGAAATTGATTTAGACAAACACAAGAGCATCCAAAGAAAGAAGACAGAGGTGGAAATAGAAACCGTACATGTCAGTACAGAAAAGCTTAAGAATCGAAAGGAGAAAAAAAGCCGAGATGTAGTCTCTAAGAAAGAGGAACGTAAGCGTACAAAAAAGAAAAAGGAACAAGGCCAAGAAAGGACAGAGGAGGAAATGCTTTGGGACCAGTCTATTCTTGGATTTTGAAGCTTTCAAAGTTGGTTCTTCCAAAGTTAAGTTGAAAAAATAGGTGAGAGCTTGGTTTTATGATGTCCATGTTCATACCACTTTTCTTATGTGAATAGGTTAACTTCTAACAAAGGCCAAGTGAACAGAAAGTGTTTAGCATGCTTGCTCTCCAACACAGAAATTACTTTTCCTCATTTTCTAAAAGCATTATTACATTTTTTTGACATATAGTGTAATTTCCTTTAATGAAAGTCACTCTGCTTTTATTCATCAAATTGCTTTGATGGTAGAATTATTTTCTCTTGGGAGGTTATTTATTTTAAATTGGAGGATTAATGGACTTTGCACAATCTGTTTCTTGATTGGGTTTGTTACAGTTTTGAGTTGGGTATTTTATGTTCATTGGTTTTTCTCTATGAAGCAATTTTTTTCTCCTGTATTAGATCTAACTTGCAGTGTATTTTCTAGGCTGGAAAGTGGAAAATGAAATACATTATAATCTTAGGTTACATAAAGTTTCTAGAGTTTCAAATAATCTTGATACAAAATCAGTTTATATTCTGGAAATATTTATAATAAAGTATTCTAATTTCTACATGTTGTGTGTCAGTCTATTTAACAATGATTTTTCTTTTGGGAGGAGGAGAGAATAACTTGGCAGTTCATACTTAAGAGGCAAGATCTTTTGGGTAGGTCACACTTTAAAGTTGTAAAAGTTCCTTGCTTACTCACATGTGAACCTGGTTTTTAAGGTGGAAATCTATGACTGAGTATTACAGGACCCCACCACTTACCCAAAGTTAGCTTTTGGGTCGGGGGTTTCCTCACTATAGTCCCTTCACTGGTCGCCAGAACGATGTTACAGGAAAGAGGTCTGAATATAGACCCCAAGAGAGGGTTCTTGGATCTCACACAAGAAAGAATTCAAGGCAAGCCCATAGAATAAAGTGAAAGCAAGTTTATTAGGAAAGTAAAGGAATAGAAGAATGGCTATTCCACAGACAGAGCAGCCCAGAGGGCTGCTGGTTGCCCATTTTTATGGTAATTTCTTGATACGCATCCCCCTTTTAGGCCATATAGGGTAATTTCTGACGTTGCCATGGCATTTGTAAACTGGCATGGCCCTCGTGGGAGTTTAGCAGTGAGGACGACCAGTGGTCACTCTCGGTGGCCATCTTGGTTTTGGTGGGTTTTGTCCGGCTTCTTTTCTGCAACCTGTTTTATCAGCAAGGTTTTTATGATCTGTATTTTGTGCTGACCTCCTATGTCATCCTGTGGCTTACAGTGCCTTAACCATCTGGGAATACAGCCCAATAGGTTTCAGCCTCATTTTACCCAGCTGCTATTCAAGATGGAGTTACTCTAGTTTACATGCCTCTGACATGCCCACAATTTTTTCAAATAGTTAAAACTGAAGAGAGAAGGGTTTATCGGAAATAAAATGCCATTAAATTATCTTGTCCTAATCAGTGTTTTCATTATAATAATCCCCTTTTTTGTGATATGCATCTAAAGTATTTAAGCATCACTGTTTTGTTGTAGAGAGACTGATGGCCTGAGAATCTGAATCCCAGGAGTCTAGTCTCAGCTATGCCATGAAGTTGTTATGTGACTTTGAGGAAGTCAATTAGTTCATCTTCCTCATTATCAAATATGACTAGAAAGACTGGCCTCTAAAAATGCCTTGGATAACAAGGAGACTGTGAAATGAAAATTCCCAAGCCCCACTTAAAAAAAGAAAACAGAAAAAAATTCTCTTTGTATTCTGCAATGTTGTGCTTACATGTCTATTATAATATTAACATTAAAGTTGTTTTGCTAAAATTATTTTTACCATGGTAGGGAGATGGAAATTCACAAACAAAAGTTAACTGCCCTTCCCATTTTGTATTCTAAAATACAACTTTTAGCCTGAAAAAATAAACACTGGATAAAATCATTATTACTTAAACTTTTATTAGCATGCCTATACTCTAACTCTTCCCATCTGTTATTTTTTTAATCATCTGTGATTTTTAATTGTGTGTGTCACCTTGACTGGGCTAAGGGATGTCTGAGTATCTGGTAAACATTGTTTCTGGGTGTGTCTGTGAAGGTGTTTCCAGAAGAGATTAATAACATTTGAATTGGTGAATTAGTAAAGCAGATGGCCTTCCCAATGTGATCATCCAATCTGTTGAGGCCCCAAGCAGAATAAAAAGGAGGAAAAAGGGCAAATTTGCCTACTCTTTTTTTGTTGAGACATCCATCTTCTCCTTTCCTTGGACATTGGTGCTCCTGGTTCTCAGGGTTTCACATTCAGCTAGAACTTACACCCTAACCTAATCCCACCCTAACCCCCAAGTTCCCAGGCCTTCACACTGACTGAATTAAACCACAGGGTTTCCTAGTTATGCATCTTACAGATGGCAGATTGTAGGTCTTCTCAGTCTCCATAATCATTTCACATGAGCCAGTTCCCATAATAAATTTCAAACACACAGGCCAGGCACGGTGGCTCATGCCTGTAATGCCAGCACTTTGAGAGGCCATCAGAGGTCAGGAGTTTGAGACCAGCCTGGCCAACATGGCGAAACCTTGTCTCTACTAAAAATACAAAATTAGCTAGGTGTGGTGGTGTGCGCCTATAATCCCAGCTACTCGGGAGGCTGAAGCAGGAGAGTCGTTTGAACCTGGGAGGCGTAGGTTGCAGTGAGCCAAGATCATACCATTGCATTCCAGCCTGGGGAAAAAAGAGTAAAACTCCATCTCAAAAAAAAAAAAAAAAATTCATCTTAGACGGTAGCCTAGAAGGGGAAGAGGCGACCATTAGAACCCAACATCAATTGTTATAGGAGTTATTAAGAAATTATTTTAGGCAGCTAGAGAGGAAAAGGGGATCCTTGGGAAGTTTTTGTTTCTTTTAAAGCAGTTCCAGAAACGTCTTATCTAGCAGGAAAGCCCCTGCTCTTAGAGCAGGGCTGCCAAGCTTTGCTATGCAAATCCCGGCCATTAGAAACTGGGTCCACCCAAACATGGCGATTCCCTGAGCCTTATCTCTTGCCCCAGCATATCCCCACGTGTGTAGAACGGCAAGACACCCTGTATTTGCATGTTAAAAGGCTAGTAGACATTCCCGTTCCTTGATGACTTAATCCTAACAATAAGGAAATACACTTAGTGATATATTTGTCTATAGGTAAGGAATATAACTTTTTTTTTTTTTTTTGGTTGGGACAAAATAATATAGGCTAAAAAACTGTATTATTAGGTAGATTTATAACTGACTATGTGACTAGTCTTAGAGTGACTAAGTAGATCCCCAAATTAACTGTTCTTCCATGGCATTGACAGAGTAAGATTATTTTGTGCAGTTTTACTGCCTGTTTTTAACATGTCTGGTCTACTGGTCAAAAGAGAACCAAAGTAGAGCACAAGTAGGCTGTGAATTATCAGTCCTAAAAGATACCTTCTTCTCTGAAAACCCCAAGATAGTATAGTCTTTATTGACAGGTATTACAAACAAGGTCAGCTGAATTATCAGCATTTTTAGAGTTGACAAAATTCTTTTTCACAGGTTATTTTGAGTCTAATGCTTGGGGGAAGTTCAAAACTACCGTTGACCCTTGAACAACATGGCCTTGAATTGCACAGGTCCACTTATACGCAGATTTTCTCCTGCCTCTGCCACACTTAAGACAGCAAGACCAAGGCCAGGTGTGGTGGGGCTCACGCCTATAATCTCAGCACTTTGGGAGTTCAAGGCCGACGGATCACCTGAGGTCGGGAGTTCGAGACCAGCCTGATCAACATGGAGAAACCCTGTCTCTACTAAAAATACAAAATTAGCCGGGCATGGTGACGCATGTTATTCCAGCTACTTGGGAGGCCGAGGCAGGAGAATCATTTGAACCCAGGAGGCAGAGGTTGCAGTGAGCTGAGATCACGCCATTGCACTCCAGCCTGGGCCACTAGAGCTAAACTCCATCTCAAAAAAAAAAAAAAAAAAAAAAAAAAGACAGCAAGACCAACCCCTCCTCTTCTCCTCCTGAGCCTACTCAATTAATGTTGAGGATGAAGATCTTTATGATGATCCACTTCTACTTAATAGTAAATCTATGTTCTCTTCCTTATGATTTTTAGTAACATTTTGTTCTCTAGCTTACTTTATTGTAAGAATACAGCATGCACTAGATGTAACATGCAAAATAGGTGTTAATCCACTGTTTATGATATGGTAAGTCTTCCAGTCAACAGCAGGCCATTAGTAAAGTTTTGGGAGAGTCACAAGTTATACTCGGCTTTTCTACTGCACAGGGTTCAGAGCCTCTAACCCCACATTGTTCAGGAGCCAACTACCTAAGAATATTCAGTAAGATACCCAAGTACTGTGATTTCGTCAAAATGGTTTCAAAAAAGATGCCATGGTTCAGTAGTTAGCACACACAACTGAACTACACTTAGTAGAGCAGGCAGATCCTTTTTCCAATTTTTAAATTAAAACCATAAAAATTGAGCAAGGGCACACTACAAGTATGTGATAATGACAGTCTTGAGGAAGTCACTATGACTTGCATGATAGTTTTTAAAAATGTAGGACAGCCAGGTACAATGATTCACACCTGTGATAAAAGAAAAACTTCAGGCCAGGCGCAGTGGCTCACGCCTGTAATCTCAGCACTTTGGGAGGCCAAGGCGGGCAGATCATGAGGTCAGGAGATCGAGACCATCCTGGCTACACGGTGAAACCCCATCTCTACTAAAAATACAAAAAAATTAGCCAGGCGTGGTGGTGGGCGCCTGTAGTCCCAGCTACTGGGGAGGCTGAGGCAGGAGAATGGCATGAGCCGGGGAGGCAGAGCTTGCAGTGAGCCGGGATCGTGCCATTGCACTCCCGTCTGGGAAACAGAGCAAGATTCCATCTTAAAAAAAAAAAAGAAGGAAGGAGGGAGGGAGGAAGGAAGGAAGGAAGGAAGGACTTCAGCCAAATTAAATTTAAAGGAGTTGAATTGAGCAATAAACAGTTCAAGAATCGGGTAGCCTTCCCAGCCAGAGTAGGCTCGGACACTCCAGCGCAGTCACGCAGTGGAAGGTTTATGGACAGAAAATGGAAGTGAGGTACAGAGACAGCTGAATTTGGCTACAGCTTGGCATTTGCCTTATCTGAACATGGTTTGAACAGTTGGCTACATTTGGCCAAAACTCAGTGATTGACACAAGTGTAGTCTGTTACTCCACTTGTCATGATATACAGACAAACCTTTAGGCCACACTTATATATGTGAGGAGGCAGCTTTAGGCTAAACTTGATTTAACACCTGTATTCCAACACTTCGGGAGGCCGAGGCGGGAGGATCACTTGAGCCTAGGAGTTAGAGATCAGCCCAAGCAACACAGTGAGACCTTGTCTCTGTGAAAATAAATTAGCCAGGCACGGTGGCATGTACCTGTAGTCCCAGCTACTCAGGAGACTGAGGCCAGAGGATCATTTGAGCCCAGGAGTTCAAGGTTGTGGTGAGCTACAAGAGCGCCACTGCACTCCCTCCTGGGCAACATAGCAAGACCCTATCTCAAAAATAAAAAAATCATGACATAAGCAATTATGTGGAAATAAGGTCATACCTGTTAAAGTAATCAGCTGAAAGTAGTTGCCTCTGAGGTGCACGAAAGGAGGAAAGTGGAGATAAGGGAACTACTGGTCTTTAAAAAAAAAAAAGACATAAAACTAACACTTCAGGTCAGGCAAAGTGGCTCACACCTGTAATCCCAGCACTTTGGGAGGCCAAGGCGGATGGATCACCTGAGGTCAGGGGTTCCAGACCAGCCTGACTAACATGGTGAAACCCTGTCTCTACTAAAAATACAAAAATTAGCTGGGAATGGTGGCGGGTGCCTGTAATCCCAGCTACTCAGGAGGTTGAGGCAGGAGAATTGCTTGAACCCAGGAGGCAGAGGTTGCAGTGAGCTGAGATTGCACCATTGCACTCCAGCCTGGGTGACAGAGCGAGACTCTGTCTCAAACAACAACAACATCATCAACAAACTAACAGTTCATTACCTCTGAATGGAATGACATTAAACAATGTTTTAATAAATAAAAACAATACTTCAAACTATGGGCACACAAAACCTTGCTAAAAATAAAAACAAATTTAAAAATCTATTATTAATAGGACAGCATTTTAAGAGACTTTAAAGGAGTTTTTTTAAGTATTTTAAAAATAACCTCAAATTTATAGAAGTCTTAGAATTAAAGTACAAAGAACTTTTATTTTACTAAATGACTTGAAAGTTCCTGACCTGACTCCTTATAACCCCTAAATACTGTGTGTCTTCTTAAAATTGTAATATAGCTAGCAAAATCAGAAAATCAACATTAATATATTTCTACCATCCAACCAACAGTTCCTATTCAAGTTTTGCCAAGTCAGGATCCAGTTCAGAACACCACTGCACTTATTTCTCATATCTCTTTCATCTTCAGTCTGGAACAGTTCTTTAGTCTTTCCTTAACTTTCATGACTTTTACACTTCTATTACAGGCCAATTATTTTGTAGAATTTTCCTTAATTTGAATTTGATGCTTTAGGATTAGATTCCAATTACGTATTATTGGCAGGAACATCATAGAAGTGATGCTGTGTTCTTCTTGCTAGACTATCAGGAGGCACACGATTGCAATTTGTCCTATTACTGATTATGTTCATTTTGGTTACTTAAGGTGACACCTGCCAGATTTTTCCCTGTGGCAGCAATTCTCACTCCCTGTGTCCACCCCTTTTGGTTGTCCCCTTCCATATTGGCTGGCCATGCCCTTGTGACCTGCTTTGGCCAATGGGAGAATAGCAAATATGACATAAGTGAGACATAGAAAGTTCTTGTGTTGCTGCCCTTATGCTGCTTTTGGAACTCAACCCCTATGTTCAAACTCTCCTGAATAATGAGACTTGTGGTCACATCCCCAACACCCAGCTGACGATGAGTTCTTCCTGTCCCTAAAATATGAGGCCCCTTGGCCCTCCAGCCCCCATCCAGTTGTTAAGAAACAAGTATTACCTGTTTGAAATCATAAACAGTTGGGTGGTTTATGACACAGCAAAAACTAACTTACATACAACATGACCTCGTGAGTTTCTTAATTTCTCTGAGTCTCAGCTTTCTCATCTATAGGATGGAGATAAGGCAATCACCCTTGCTATTCTGAGGATTAAATGAGAAAATATATGGGAAGTGCTTGGCATAGCATAAATACTCAACACATATGGTAATTTTTTTAAAAACCCTCTATATTAGTTCCTTTTAATTAAAATTTTAATTAAAACAAAAGAAAAAACAAAAACCTCTGCTGGCCAGACTAGGGGACCCCTCAGGCTAGATGCACTGATTTAGTAATTTTAATAGTGGTAGGAGGCAGACAAACACCTAGGCAGATAGCAGCATGTCCCCAGTGAAACCCAACTTTCAAACCAAAGGCAGTTTAAAAGTCTGAAAGCTAAGCTACAAGTCTTGGATAAATCCACGGACTGAACTGAGAACCTCTCTTCCTGTTGGTGCACTTTCCTCTGACTGATCCCAACCCTTCACTTACTTTACATATATCTACCCTTCCCTAATTGGTTTTCTACACTGTCATGCCACCTTCGAATGGTGCCTTTGTTTTAGCCTTTTTTGCATACTCATAAACCAATCAGCATGCAGTCCCCACTTCTGAGCCCATAAAAACCCCAGACTCAGCCACACTGAGAGACCACCTGACTTCAGGTCAGGGACTACCTTTCGCATCCCCTCTCCACTGAGAGCCGTATCATCGCTTCAGAAAAGTTTTCTCCGCCCTTTTCACCCTACCATTGTCAGCAAAGGGTACTAAGAAGGCAGTAACACCATAGCCCTCCACACCTCCCCCACTGTCTGCGACCAGCAGCAGCCACTTGCCACGAGAAGCAGTGCAGGGCCAGGCCAGCCAGGGAGCCTCCAGCAGGAGCAGACAACAGGACTGACAGAGTTGTTAACACACCCCCCCATTCGTTGTTAACATGCCCCTGTTTGTCAGGCTGCTGACGGTGGGACTAAAAACTGTTAGCATGGCTGTAACACCCCCTCTGAGGCTTCAGAGTCAGTGCTTTCCTGTTTGGGCGCCACCAAGTTCACTTCATCTGGATGTCAGAGTTCACCCTGGGAGTTGCTTCCAACAGGCCTCATCCAGCTGCAAGCCCCAAAGGGCACTTGGAGTGGCTGGCAAGATGAGGCACTCACTTGCTCACACACCCCCTCCTACTGGGGTTGAGCATGTAGTCTTAGTGGCTGCAGGAACCCCACCAGAGTGCAAGCCCAAGTGTGCAGGGCACCTCCTGCCTGGGGCAGAGCTAGGCATGGGCTGGAGCATCGAAGGCCAGAAGTCTGCAGTTGGAAAAGTGTCCGAGAAAAATCCTGCATCACTTTGGAAGCAGTCTTCCTATCCTAGAATGCCAGAGGGCAAACATCTGAAAGATCTGGAAGGATGAGGCAGCGGAGACCAAGATGTGACTGTGCACTGCCCCGTGAGAGGCAATCGAACCAGAGCAATTCCATCTTGAATAGGGGCTGGGTAAAATAAGGCTGAGACCTGCGGGGCTGCATTCCCACTAGCTTAGGCATTCTAAATCAGGATGAGATAGAAAGTCCGCACAAGACACAGGTCACAAAGACTTTGCTGATAAAACACGATGCAGTAAAGGAGCCAGCCAAAACCAAGAGGGTGACGAAGGTGACCTCTGGTCATCCTCACTGCTCACTATATGGTAATTATAATGCATTCCCATGCTAAATGACACTCCTGCCAGTGCCATGACAGTTTACAAATGCCATGGCAACATCAGGAAGTTACCCTATAGGGTCTAAAAAGGGTAGGAACCCTCAGTTCCAGGAATTACCCACCCCTTTCCCAGAAAACCCATGAATAATCCACCCTTTGTTTAGCAGAGGATCAAGAAAAATTGTAAATATAGTCAGTCAAGTAGCTCATGCTGCTGCTCTGCCTATGGAGTAACCATTCTTTTATTCCTTTACTTTCTTAATAAACTTCCTTTCACTTTATGGACTTGCCCCAAATTCCTTCTTCCAAGAGGTCCAAGAACCCTCTCTTGGGGTCTGGATAGGGACCCTTTTCCAGTAACACCCCCATCACAGCCCTAATCACTAAGGGACCCGCTAGGCTCTTCCCTGCCCTCCCCAGACTGTCTCCCTTAAACATGCTGGATGCAGGAATGCATCAGTGACTCAGGAACAAAGTATGGACCTCTGCGGACAAGAAACGACCCCTCACAGGATATCCACATATATGTATGTCGGTGTACTGGGGCCAGGAGGCTACTAATAACAATGTTACCGCTGCTTCAAGAAAGCCGAGGCTCAGAGAGATTAAGGAACTTGTCCAGGGCCATACTGGAGTTCAGGCTCATGTGCTGTCATGGTCTGAGGTTTGAACTCCAACTGTTTAAAGAGCTGGGATAGAACTAGGGAGAGAGTGTGGTGGGTGGGAACTGTGTCCGGAATTGGGGGGTTCTTGGTCTAGCTGACTTCAAGAATGAAGCTGCGGACCTTCACGGTGAGTGTTACAGTTCTTAAAGATGGTAGTCCGAAGTTTGTTCCTTCAGATGTTCAGATGTGTCCAGTTTTTTCTTTCTGGTGGATTCACGGTCTCTCTGACTTCAGGAGTGACGCTGCAGACCTTCGCAGCTAATGTTACAGCTCTTAATGGTAGTGCATCTGGAGTTGTTCATTCTTCCCGGTGGGTTCATGGTTTTGCTGGTTTCAAGTGTGAAGCTACCGACCTTTGCAGTGAGTGTTACAGCTCATAAAGGTGGCCTGGCTCCAAAGAGCGAGCAGCAGCCAGATTTATTGCAAAGAGCAAAACAACAACACTCCCACCCTTCAGAAAAGCGCTGATTGGCGCTGGCAGCCTGCTTTTATTCCTTTATCAAGCCCCCACCCACATCCTGCTGATTGGTCCATTTTACATAGAGTTGATTGGTCTATTTTGCAGAGAGCTGATTGGTCCGTTTTGACAGAGTGCTGATTGGTGCATTTACAATCCCTGAGCTAGACACAGAGTGCTGATTGGTGCATTTATGATCCCTTGGCTAGACATAAAAGTTCTCCAAGTCCCCACTAGACTGAGGAGCCCAACTGGCTTCACCTAGTGTATTCCACACGGGAGCCTTGAGCGGAGCTGCCTGCCGGTTCTGCGGGTTGCACCCACACTCCTCAGCCCCTGGGCGTTTGATGGGACGGAGTGCCGCGGAGCAGGGGGCGGTGCTCGTCGGGGAGGCTCCCCGCCGGAGCCAACCTCGGGGTGGCGGGTGCGGGCATGGCCGGCTGCAGGTCCCGAGCCCTGCCCCGCGGGGAGGCAGCTGAGGCCCGGCAAGAACTCCAGCGCAGCGCCGGCAGGCCGGCACTGCTGGGGGACGCGGGGCACCCTCTGCAGCTGCTGGCCCAGGTGCTAAGCTCCTCACTGCCCTGGGCCTGCGGCGCCGGCAGGCCGCTCCGAGTGCTGGGCCCGCCGAGCCCGCGCCCGCCGGAACTCCCGCTGGCCTGTGAGCGCCACAGCCCCGGTTCCCGCCCGCGCCTCTCCCTTCACACCTCCCGGCAAGCAGAGGGAGCTGGCTCCGGTCTCGTCCAGCCCAGAGAGGGGCTCCCACAGTGCCGTGGCGGACTGCAGGGCTTCTCAAGCGTGGCCAGAGTGGGCGCCCAGGCCAAGGAGGCGCCCAGAGCGAGGGCTGCCAGCATGCTGTCACCTCAGAAACAGCGGGTAGATAGATGCTGGCTGGACTCCAAGAGGCCTAGGGTCTGCCAGAGGGACAACAGGTGAGGAAAACAGGCCTCCCGGTGGATGAGCGAATCCTCAGAGGAGAATGGGCGCAGACCCGGAGGGCCGTGAAAGTTATTACTGTCTTGGTCGCATAAGAAAGGGGGTAAGTAGCGGTTTCTAGGCTGAAAAAAGGAGGTGGGCTGGAGGTTCCCCCCTCCAACCGCGGAGCACGCAGCCGCTCAGCAGGCCGCCACACAGTGGTCCCCCACCTCCGCAGCTGCGGGGCCTGAACTCGCCAATAGTAGGTTCCTCTTGCATGCGCGGCTTCACCCTCCCTCCAGGGCTCCCGTTGCATTTCACTCCCTGCCTAAGGTCGCCCGCCGGTGACGGCAGAGGAGTAAGAACCGCAGCTCCCGAGGACAGAATCCGCTCCAAGGCACCCTGACCGGCGTTCACCCCCACCCCAGCTGCGGCCCGCCGCCCTGGTCCCCATGGCGCTGCACGATCTTCCCTTCCAACACCGAGGGCGCTGCAAGGCCGCCCTGTCCGTGCCACTCATTCATATTAGTGACTCCTGCCCCCATGCTTTCCTCAGGTAAGTTCCGACTGCTCTGCCCGAAACAGTTTCGTCCCACACTCTTACGGCAACTTCATCCCAAATTCCCTTCCGTTCTGGGCAAATATTGTCCTTTACCCGGCAGTGGGGTCGCTCCAGAGCTTCCAAACCAGCTTCCTCGGGGCGCTGTGCAGGACCGGGCCCCTTGGTGGCCACGCCTCCTGGGTGCAGGGAGGGCGGGACATGCAAATGACGGCCCTCGCGACCAAGGAAAAGGGGCGACAAAGATCGAAGTCACTAAGTCAAGAAGCAGACAAAATGTCTCAAGGAGGGTATGTTTTCAATGTAATGTTTACATCAGAAAACGCGTGAAATGTTTACCGAAGATGAGGTTTCTCACCGTGACCTTAAGGTGAGTGCAAGAAGGGAGGCTCTGGGAGGGGCCATATTCTTGCTATTGTTTTTGGATTTTCTGGCTAGGAAGAACGGTAGTGTGTGTTCTTATCAGCTTAATATCTGTATCTGTTCTGGTAAATATTAAAGGCATTTTTTGGAAGCAGGAGTTGGTAATGGGAGCTTGCTCTATCTTTTGCACTCATAGACCTGGTATGGTAGTATTTCCAGGAACGATAGTGCGCTTCATCTCATAAATACTAATAAAGACAGAGTTGTTCGTGCCTTCATTAACGTCGAGTTTTTGTGGTTGCGTATGACTTTATAACAGTATGGCTAAAAAGAAAAGACAGGCATGCTAGCAATTTAGAAGACATAGGTCTACCGTTTCGATTAAATTTTCCAAGATGAGGTGGCTGACGCACAGCAATCCCAGCTCTTTTGAAGGAAGATTGAGCCCGGGAGTTCAAGATCAGCGTGAGCAAATATGGCAAGACTGAGTTTTCTGAGACAGCGTGATTCTGGCTCACTCAATGCATCCTTGGACTCCTGGGTTCATCCACATCAGCCCCTGGAAATAGCAGGCGCGTGCCATAACAATGGGCAAGTGTGAAGTTTTTTGTTTTCATATGTATATATGGTTTTTTTGTTTTTGTTTTTTGTAGAGGTGTTTCCCCCGCGTTACCCAGGCTAGTCTCAAACTCCTGGGATCTGGGCTCAGGGATCAAGCGATCCTCGCACCCAACCCCAAAGTGCTGGGATTACAGGTATGAGCCACTGCACCTGGCACTCTACAAAAAAAAAAAAAGAAGAAGTTTTTAATTAGCTGGGTGTGGTGGCTCATGCCTTTAGTCCCAGCTACCTAAGAAGCTGAGGTGGGAGGATTGTTGCATGAACTCAAGAGGTCAAGGAGCCATGATTGTGCCACTGCACTCCAGCCTGGATGAGAGAGCAAGACCCTGTCTCAAAAAATAACAAATAAAGATAAAAAGGAGGCCAAGCATGGTGGCTCACGCCTGTAATCCCAGCACTTTGGGAGGCCAAGTCGGGAGGATCGCCTGAGGTCAGGCGTTTGAGACCAGCCTGGCCAACATGGTGAAACCGTGTCTCTACTAAAAATACAAAAATTAGCTGGGCGTGGTGGTGGGCGCTTCTAATCTCAGCAAAGAGGAATCATTTGAACCCGTGGGGGGTGGGCGGGGTGTGGAGGTTGCAGTGATCCAAGATCCCGCGACTGCACTGTAGCCTGGGCAACAGAGCGAGACTCTGTCTCAATAAAAAAATAAAAATAGCAGCCTAGCCAACATGGTGAAACCCCATCTGTACTAAAAATAGAAAAATTAGCTGGGTTTGGTGGCGGGCGCCTGTAATCCCAGCTACTCGGGAGGCTGAGGTGGGAGAATTGCTTGAACCTGGGAGGCGGAGATTTCAGTGAGCTGAGATCGAGCCACTGCACTCCAGCCTGGGTGACAGAGAGACCTTGTCTCAAAAAAATAAATAAGGAAAGGCCAGGTGCAGTGGCTCACGCCTGTAATGCCAGCACTTTGGGAGGCAGAGGTGGGCAGATACCCTGAGGTCAGGAATTCGAGACCAGCCTGGCCAACATGTTGAAACCCTGTCTCTACTGAAAATACAATTAGCTGGGGCGTGGTGGTGCACGCCTGTAATCACAGTTAAACCGGAGGCTGAGGCAGGAGAATCACTTGAACCCTGGAAGCAGAGGTTGCACTGAGCAGAGATCCACCACTGCACTCCAGCCAGGGCGACAAAGGAAGACTCCGCCTCAAAAAATAAAAGTAAAAAAAATAAAAAATAAAAGGGAAAAAGGCAGGTTTCATATTAAAACTGAGAGCATGAGGGCCAGAGCCGTACTGGAGTCATCAGTTATCTGCATTGTTGAACCCGCACACCTAGTGGATGAAGCAAGATTACACTATCTTCTGCTCCTAAAACCCACTTATTATTTTGTTCTCAGCTAGTGGATGTGTCAGATATTACATAATAAGCACAGATATTACCCTTGATCTTGGGTAGAAGCAATAAATTGCATTTTTGATTAAAAATCTTTAGTCTTTGTATAGGTAAAATAAAATTTCATTTGCAAAACTTATTTACTCCTGAGGGCTTGAGGATGAGGACATAGCCATTGATTGGTAAAGGTGTGGTGTTTTTGCGTCTGTCTTCTACTGTTGGTGGAGGTGGGCTTATATCATCCTTGGATACATTATGACAAGATTAAAGGAAGATGGAGAAATGAGTTGCTCTTTGAGGAAAGAACAGTCAGGGAAATCTAACTGCATAGTTCTTTTTCAAAATAAAAGCTGCATAGCAGCCTCACCTCATCTGTTATAAACCAGGACAGGACAGGCATGGTGGCTCAAGCCTGTAATCCTAGCATTTTGGGAGGCTGAGGTGGATAGATCACTTGAGCCCAGGAGTTCGAAACCAGCCTGGACAGTGGCAAAACCCTGTCTCTAGAAAGAAATACAAAAACTTAGCCGGGTATGATGTTGTATGCCTGTAGTCCCAGCTCTTTGGGAGGCTGAGGTAGGAGGATCACTTGAGCCTAGGGAGGTCAAGGCTGCAGTGAGCCATTATAGCTCCACTGAACTCCAGCCTGGGTGATAGAGGCAGACCTTGTCTCAAAAATAAATAAATAATAAAACCAGGACAAGGGAGTTGTATACCCTGGTACCCCCAAAAGAGATGTTGAAATGCGAAGTATGCAGTACTTGTTCCCCCTTTGTGGGCTAAGCAAGCATGAGCTTTACTTGCCTGTTGGAACTTTTGGCCCTCCAGGGTGAAACCGTAGACACAGGAGCAGCTTAGGGACAAGAGAGAGCCATGGAAATAATGGATAAAGTAAGCAAGAAAGTGATCTTTTTAGCATATAAATGCTCTACACCACGGTTTATTTCAGGGCTGGAAGAGCCTTAAGGAGTCTGGGTGGGGCAGCGCTTGTCCGTCACAGAAACAAGAATATCCCTTTCTGATAAATTTCAGCATCTACAGCCCTTGGTAATGCCATCATGAAGTGATTCCTGGCCCAGCTCAGTGGCTCAGGCCTGTAATGCCAGCACTTTGGGAGGCAGAGGCGGCTGCATCACCTGAGATCAGGAGTTCAAGACTAGCCTGGCCAACATGGTGAAATCATGTCTCTACTGAAAATACAAAAATTAGCGGGGCATGGTGATGCATGCCTGTAGTCCTAGCTACTCGAGAGGCTGAGGCAGGAGAATCGCTTGAACCCTGGAGGCAGAGGTTGCAATGAGCCGAGATTGCACCACTGCAGCCCAGCCTGGGCTACAGAGTGAGACTTCATCTCAAAAAAGGAAAAAAAAACAAAAAGAAAAGAAGTGATTCCTGAGCCCTTTCGTGCTTTCACTTCAGCTTGTCTGATAATAACTAGCATCTGCCTTCTGTATATTAGATATCTTTCAAGTGTCCAGAGCTTATGAAACAGCAAGAGCAGAAATCCCACACACTGTGGGGAGGTAGAATGGAAGGAGGGCAGGCATTGGCCTTGGAATCGGAAGATGGACTTGAACATGCTAACTTCTATACGTGGCTAAGGGCAGATTACTTAACCTCTTTAACCTTACTTTTCATCTTAAAATGGAATTAAAAAAAAATTTTGCCTCAGCAAGGGTTATTTGAAGATGAAATGTGCCAGTACCATGTTAGCTGAATCAAATAATCAGAGCGCAACAATGGGAGCCCACAATAAAGTGTGAAATTTCATGGTGCTGAGCCTGACATTCAGGGTTGCCCAAAGGTGAAATCTGTGCCTGCCTGCTAAATGGTGACAATAATCTCTCACCCAGACCGGGCAGCTACACAACCTGGACTTGCAGGGGCCTCCATTTTGTTTCTTCTCCCACTTTATTTTCCTTTCTCCCAAATTTCTTCACATTGCAATATTTATTTATTTATTTATTTATTTTGAGACGGAGTCTCGCTCTGTCGCCCAGGCTGGAGTCCAGTGACAAGATCTCGGCTCACTGCAAGCTCTGCCTCCCAGGTTCATGCCATTCTCCTGCCACAGCCTCCCGAGTAGCTGAGACTACAGGCGCCCGCCACCACGCCCAGCTAATTTTTTTGCATTTTTAGTAGAGACGGAATTTCACCGTGTCAGTCAGCATGGTCTGGATCTCCTGACCTCGTGATCTGCCCACCTCGGCCTCCCAAAGTGCTGGAATTACAGATGTGAGCCACCGCGCCCGGCTTTTTTTTTTTTTTTTTTTTGAGACAGAGTCTCACTCTGTCGCCCAGGCTGGAGTGCAGTGGCATGATCTCGGCTAACTGCAACCTCCACCTCCCGGATGCAAACGAATCACTTGCCTTAGTCTCTCAAGTAGCTGGGATTACAGGCGCGCGCCACCACGCCTGGCTAATTTTTGTAGTTTTAGTTGAGATGGGGTTTCGCCATGTTTCCAGGCTGGTCTCAAACTCCTGATCTCAGGTGATCCGCCCACCTTGGGCTTCCCAAAGTGCTGGAATTACAGGAGTGAGCCACTGCACCCAGCCTGCAAATATTCTTTTAATAAAGTCCTTATCTTTGTAAGCTTCTTCAGTACTTGAAATTACGCCTGCCTGGGTGCCATGGCTCATACCTGTAATCCTAGTACTTTGGGAAGCCAAGGCAGGAGGATCACTTGAGCTCAGGAGTTTCGAGTCCAGCCTGGGCAACATGGTGAAAGCCTGTCTCTACTGCACACACCTGTGCATGTGTGAATGCCTGTGGCACACGCCTGTGGTCCCAGCTACGAGGAGGCTGAGGTGGGAGGATCAATGGAGCCTGGGAAGTCGAGGCTTCAGAGAGCCATGATCACGCTACTGCACTCCAGCCTGGGTAAGAGTGAGACCCTGTCCCAAAAAAATAAATAAATAAATAAAAATGTAAAAAATGAAATTACATCTGACATAAATAAACCCATGAATTGCACAGGCATTATATGTGACATTGGGCCTAGGGCTTAAAACGTGTGGCCTTTCAGGATTCTAGGAGGAGTTTGGTGAACAAAGTCCATCATCTGGGAACATAAAAGAATAAAGAATGCTCATATAAATGGAGGCATAAGCCATGTTCATATACTGAAAGTTCTAACGCTGGAAAGATGTCAGTTCTCCTCAAATTAACCTACAGATTCAGTGTAGCCCCAAGCAAAACTGCAAGTGTTTACAGAAATTGATGAGCCAGATTTAAAGTTTATATATAAACAAAATGCCAAGATAAATCAACACATACTTGAATATGGAAAGACAGGAATAGGGAGATGACTTACTCTAGCAAATATAAAGACTTCTCATGAAACTAAGTAATGAAGACAGAGGAGTACTGGTGCAAAGATATGACAGAGTACAGAAACCAGCAGCAGAACCATGAACAAATGGACATTTGTTGAATAACAAAGGCAGATCTGTTTGCAGTTCATAAGCATGATGGTTGGGTTTTCACACTCATGTGTGGGACGTGCCTTTCTCAAAGCTGGTAAGGTCTGCCTGTTACCAGTCTGACGTGAGAAAAAAGTAAAATAACAAAGAACTTCAGAGCAGTGTGGAAGATAAACTTCAATAAATGGCGTTGGAAAAGTATGGTATGTGATATTGTGAGATACACATTTGGTCTTCTTCCCATTTCCTGGCATACAACTGCTAAAATCCTTAGACTCTCCAAAGTGATATATTTTTGTGTGCTAATGAGTTGACTGATGGCTGGCAGCCACTAGGTAGCTTCAGAAGGGGGCTGGTTACCTAAAAGACAAAGGCAGGATTAGAAGGGTGTGATTTTCGGCTCTGCCCCCCAACCTCCAGGGAGGGGAGAGGGGCTGAAGGCTAAGTTGATCAATGGCCGGTGGTTTAATCAATCATGCCTGTGTAGTGAAGCCTCCATAAAAAACCCAAAAGGGCAGGGTTCAGATGAGCTTGTGGACAGCTGAACACATGGTGGTTCCTGGAGGGTGGAACACCGGGGAGGAGCTTGGGGAGGACCAGGAAGCTCCGCCCCCTTCCCCCATATCTCACCCTCTGCATCTTTTCATCTAGTGTTCTTTGGTATCCTTTCTAATATGCTCTATAATAAACTAGCAACCATAAGTAAGTGTTTCCCCGAGTTCTGTGAGCCACTCTAGCAAATTAACTGAACCTAAGGAGGAGGTCCTGGGAACTCTAATTCATAGCTGGTTGATCAGAAGCACAAATGAAACAGGCTAGGACTTGCAACTGGCCTCCAAAGTTGGGGGCAGGGGCAGTCTTGGGGACTGAGTCCTCAACCTGTGGGACCTGATGCCATCTCCAGGTTGAGAGTGTGAGAACTGAATTAGATTAGAGCACACCCGCTGGTGTCAGCTGCAGAATTGACTGTTCGCTTGGTGTGTGTGGGGAAACCCCATACATTTGGTCACAGAAGTCTTCCGTGTTGATTGTTGAGTGAGAGAACAGAAAAAAACACAAACCCTTTGCGTTCCCCCCACCATATCTTCAAACAAATGAAGTAGGATGCCTGTCTCACGGCTTGCACAAAAATCAATTCCAGTTGAATTATATATCTATGAAGCTTTTATTTTTTATTTATTTATTTATTTTGAGACAGAGTCTTGCTCTGTCACCCAGGCTGGAGTTCAGTGGTACAATCTCAGCTCACTGCAACCTCTGCCTCCTGGGTTCAAGCGATTCTCCTGCCTCAGCCTCCCATGTAGCTGGAATCACAGGTGCGCACTATCATGCTCAGCTAATTTTTATATTTTTAGTAGAAACAACAGGGTTTTGCCATGTTGGCAAGGCTGGTCTGGAACTCCTGGCCTCAAGCAATCCACCCTCCTCAGCCTGCCAAAGTGTTAGGATTACAGGTGTGAGCCACCTCACCCAGCCACCATGAAGCTTTTTTATTTTTTTTTTGAGTTGGAGTCTCGCTCTGTCATCCAGGCTGGCCTGCAGTGGCATGATCTCGTCTCAACGCAACCTCCGTCTCCTGGGCTCAAGCGATTCTCCTGCCTCAGCCTTCTGAGTAGCTGGGACTACAGGCGTGCGCCACCATGCCCAGCTAACTTTTTGTATTTTTAGTAAAGACAGGGCTTAGCCATGCTGGCCAGGCTGGTCTTGAACTCCTGACCTCAAGTGATCCACCCACCTCGGCCTCCCAAAGTGCTGGGATTAGAGGCGTGAGCCACCGCACTGGCCCACTATGAAGCTTTCATAAGGCATCATATGAGAATATGTTTATGATCTATGGCAATGTTTCTGAAACATGGGGACTTCTGGCAATGTCTGAAGACATTTTTGGTCGTTACAACTAGGTTGGAAGGGAGTTGCTACTGTTATATAGTGGGTGGAGGCCAGGGATGCTGCTAAACATCCTATAATGCACAGGACAGCCCCTCTCAACAAAGAATTATCTGACCCAAAATGTCATCAGTGCCAGGTAGAGAAACCCTGGTCTAGCATTAGGAAAATATATCTTAAACATGACATTAAAAAGCACTATCCCACTCGGGAGGCAGAGCTTGCAGTGAGCCGAGATAGCACCACCGCATACTCCAGCCTGGGCGACAGAGGGAGACTCTGTCTCTAAAACAACAACAACAACAACAACAACAACAACAAAAACCATTATCCCTGTTAAGTTTGATTCCTATGTTGGACAACATTAAAATTAAGAGTGTCCACCAAAAGATACCACCACCCAGGGAATGAAAATACAAGACAAACAGTGGGAGACTCCACAACACACAGAGCCAGCAGAGGGCTCATTCTTAGAAGATAGATAAGTAAAATGCAAACGACCCAACAGAAGAATGTTCTAGAGACCTGGACCCCCATGGCACAAAAGAGAAAAACACTGGCCGATAGACATAAAGAAGATACTCAGTACCATTGTAAACAGGAAATGTTGATTAAAATCACAGTTAGATACAGAATTCAAGGTTTGACAATTCCAAGTGTTGGAAAGAATGTGAAGCCCCCAAACACTCCTGGGGGAAGGATGTGAATTGGTAATAACTGGCTGGGTGCCGTGGCTCATGCCTGTAATCCCAGCACTTTGGGAGGCCGAGGCAGGCAGATCACGAGGTCAGGAGATCGAGACCAGCCTGGCCAACATGGTGAAACCCCATCTCTACTAAAAATACAAAAATTAGCCGGGTGTGGTGGCAGTCGCCTGTAGTCCCAGCTACTCAGGAGGCTGAGGCAGAAGAATCGGTTTAACCTGGGAGGCAGAGGTTGCAGTGAGCCAAGATCACGCCACTGTACTCCAGCCTGGGCAACACAGCAAGGCTGCGTCTCAAAAAAAAAAATAAAAAATAAAAAAAAAATAAGCCAGGCATGGCGGTGGGCACCTGTAATCCCAGCTACTCAGGAGGCTGAGTCAGGAGAATTGCTTGAACCCAGGAGGCGGAGGCCGCAGGGAACTGTGGGGAAAAGAAAGAGATCAGCCTGTTACTGTGTCTATATAGAAAGAAGTAGACGTAAGAGACTCCATTTTGTTCTGTATTTGAGATGCTGTTAATCTGTGACCCTACCCCCAACCTTGTCCTTGCAAGAGACATGTGCTGTGGTAACTCAAGGTTGAATGGATTTTGGGCGTGCAGGGTGTGTCTTTGTTCCTAGAAAAGCTAGGTATTGTCCAAGGTTTATCCCCATGTGATAGGATGAAACAATGCTGCTAAAAGGTTTATCTCAAGGCACAGGATTTTCCTTTAAACTTATTCATGTCACAGAGATCCTTGTTCTTATGTCTTACTGCTGATTTCCTCCCTAAAAACGATCCTATTGTCCTGCCACTCCCTTATCTTTAAGATGGTAAAGATAATTATCTATAAATACTAAGGGAACTCAGAGACCAGTGCCGGCGTGGGTCCTCTGTAAGCTGATCGCCGGTCCCCTGGGCCCCCGCTTTTCTTTCTCTATACTTTGTCTCTGTGTCTTATTTCTTTTCTCAAGTCTCTCGTTCCACCTTACGAGAAACACCCACAGGTGTGGAGGGGCAGGCCACCCCTTCAGGAACCAAGATCACGCCACTGCACTCCAGCCTGGGCAACAAGAGTGAAATTCCGTCTCAAAAACAAAAATTGGTATTAACCCCTTTAGAAAAACCTTTGGTATTACTATGTCTGGTAAAGCTGAATATACCATGCTGTGTAGCACAGAAATCCCACTTCTAGGTAAACACTCTGTAGTAATGCAAGTTTATGTATATCAGGAAGTATATACAAGAATATTCATGACAGTGTTGTTTAAAATGGCCTGGACTGGGGACAATCACAATGGCCTAGAACAGATCAATAATCTGTTAATATCCCTCTAACTATCTATATACACACCCATACATATATAATGCACAGATATATATTCTATGAAATATATATACTTTTTTCAATAATGGAATACCATACAGCTATGAAAATGAACATGTGGTAAAATTCAGAAATACACTGTACGAAGAAGTGCAGTGTACAAGCGTATTTACATAAAGTACATTCCAGAAAACAGGCAAAACTATAGCATTTCGAGACTTGCATGTAAGTAATAAACTATCCAGAAAAGCAACGATGAGACTCCCCCCAAAAAACACAGGCTAGTGCGGGACAAAGGGACAGTTAAGGTTAGGAGGGAAAGGAGACGCATCTGGCACGTGGCTCGGTTCTGTTTGCTGACCTGAATGGTGTTTGGATGGACTTTGTCTTAGTGATAAACCATTGGGCTGTAGATTTTTGTTTCGTGCACATTTCTGCATGTATGCTATATTTCACAAAGTAATAGTGTTTTATTAAATTTTTTTCAAGATAAACTCTTCAGACAGGATTTAATAATACTGATTAGATTATAGGCTGATTGGTTCCAAAGCGATAAACTTGGGCGGCGTTCCTAAATCACTTTAGTGTCTGTAATTGAATTTGTTTCTCCTGAGAGTGGAGCTATGGGATGGGGAGGCCTGAAACCAAAGAGGCGGGGGCGAAGGAGGGGGTGTGGCTTCCTGCTTTCTTGGACGGGCGAGCAGCCAGCAAGCTGGAATTCTCCTGGAGCTCAGAGTAAAGCTACCCCCGCCGTGCTAGGGCTCCTAACTTGCTTCTGAGTTCTAAGCAGGTGGGCCTCTGCACTCTGTGAGGCCCCCAGGACCTCTACTTACACGACCCCAACGACTGTAGTCTAAAGGAGGTGAAGGTTCCATCTGTTTTGTGGAAATTTCTCTCAGTAAACTAATGCATGGCAGTGATTCCAGGTAAGAGGTGAACCAGACGTTTGGCGATGTTTGGATGGCTAGTTGTTAAGGAAGACAGCTGAGGGGCAAATGAGAGGAGGCTGTGTGGGAAGCACAGCTGAAGTGGGTAGGACTCCTTAGATCTGGGGTTCTTAGTGGACCCGAACATGTTGGGAGAGGTCACGGCGTTTCTTCACTCATGTATTCACTCAGCGAGTATTTATTAAGCATCTACGTTAAGCACAATTTGACATGTTGAGGAAACAGCAGTCAAGGAATCTCTACCCATGAGGAGCTTACATCCAAGTGTAGTAAGATAGAAAACAGACCAAATGTAAAATGGCCGGGCGCGGTGACTCACGCCTGTAAATCCCAGCACTTTGGGAGGCCGAGGCGTGTGGATCGTGAGGTCAGGAGATCGAGACCATCCTGGCTAACACGGTGAAACCCCGTCTCTACTAAAAATACAAAAAATTAGCCAGGCGTGGTGGCGGGCGCCTGTAGTGCCAGCTACTTGGGAGGCTGAGGCAGGAGAATCGCTTGAGCCCGGGAGGCGGAGCTTGCAGTGAGCCAAGATGGCGCCACTGCACTCCAGCTTGGTGACAGAGTGAGACTCTGTCTCAAAAAAAAAACAAAAACAAACAAAAAAAAATGTAAACGTTAAATTGTGAGGTTCTTGCTACTCAAAGTGTAGTCTGGGTATGAGCAGTATCAGCATTGCTAGGGAGCTCGGTAGAAATGCAGAATGAGAATCAGGGTCTTTTTTTTCTTTGAGACGGAGTCTCCTGTTGCCCAGGTTGGAGTGTAGTGTCGCCATTTTGGCTCACTGCAACCTCCGCCTCCCAGGTTCAAGCGATTCTCCTGCCTGAGCCTCCCAAGTGGCTGGGACTACAGGCACACCACCATGCCCAGCTAATTTTTGTATTTTAGTAGAGAGGAGGTTTCACCATGTTGGCCAAGCTGGTCTTGAACTCCGACCTCCAGTGATCCGCCCACCTCGGCCTCCCAAAGTGCCAGTATTTCAGGCGTGAGCCACTCCACCCAGCCAAGAGAACCAGCATCTTGACATCTCAGCTGGGAGCAGTGGCTCACGCCTGTAATCCCAACACTTTGGGAAGCCAAGATGTATGGATTGCTTGAGTCCAGCAGATCCAGACCAGCCTGGGCAACACAGCAAAACCCCATCTCTACTAAAAATACAAAAAATGAACTGGGCGTAGTCACGTGCGCCTGTGGTCCCAGATAGTCAGGTGGCTGAGGTGGGAGTAATTGAGTAATCGATTACTTCAGCCCAGGAGGCTGCAGTGAGCTGTGATTGTGCCACTGCACTCCGGCCTGAGCAACAGCGCAAGACCCTGTCTCAAATCCCCCAAGGTATCTCAGTATCTTAAAGCACTCTATTAGGGAATGGTGATGTCATGGAGGAAAATCAAGCAGAGAAGGGGCAGAGGGTGTCCCATGGGGAGGGTCGTCAAAACTCTGAGAAGTTGACATTTCCAGCTAAGACCAGGGAGGCAAGGGGGCTTCCGGTGTGCGTGCAGAGGTAAAGAGCTTTGCAGAGTTAGGGACAGGGAGGACCTGAGGCCAGGGTGTGCCTCTCTGCTGCCTTCCAGCTGGGAGAGGAGTGTGACTGAAGAGGAGGAGCAGGAGGACCGTAGTCAGAGAGAAACTGGAGGCCTCAGGACAGGGAGTGACCCACAGTGTCAGGCCTTGTAGGCACCGTGGGAATCAGCTTCCTTCTGAGGGAGAGATGGAGGAGCTCTCTAATGGTTTTGTTGTTGTTGTTGTTTGTTTTGGGACGGAGTCTCGTTCTGTCGCCTCTACCTCCTGGGTTCAAGCGATTCTTCTGCCTCAGCCTCCTGAGTAGCTGGGATTACAGGCGCCTGCCATCATGCCTGGCTAATTTTTGTATTTTTAGTAGAGATGGGGTTTCACCATGTTGGCCAGGCTGGTCTTGAACTCCTGACCTCAGATGATCCACCCACCTTGGCCTCCCAAAATGCTAAGATAACAGGCATGAGCCACCGCGCCCGGCCCACTGATGGTTTTGAGCAGAGGATTTTGAGCTCTCTAATGGTTTTGAGATAGCCAGGATGACATCACATTAAAATGGTTATCCTGGCAGCTGGTTTGGAAATAGGCTCATTGAATAGATGCTGGAAGACCAGAGAAGGGTGACTGCCCTGATCCAGGGGACATGTGGCACCCTGGCCCAGGCAAGAGCAGTTTAGGTAGAATTGGTCAGATTCTGGACAAGTTTTGAAAACAGCAGTTGGCAGGACCTGTTGATGTTGCTGGCTGTGTTGTGGAGCAGCGGGTGTCTCCCAGGAGTTCGAGGCTTCAGTGAGCCATGATCGTGCCATTGCACTCCAGCCTGAGTGACCCTGACTCAAAAAAAAAAAAAAAAAAAATTAGCAAAATAAAATGGAGGCAAGTTCTCAGAATAGACTGCTAGTAAAACATTTAATACTGCTGGTCCTCATTCCTGCATCTTAATGAGAATATTAATAGCTACCAGTCACTGGCCACTTGCTGCATCCCCAGCGCTGTCCCCAGTCCTTCAGTTGTAATCACTGTCTTAGTCCCCAAAACACCTATAAGGTTGGTACAAATCTCAGAGATGAAAAGCATTCTGAGCTACAGAGTATGACTGAGCCAGCAGGCTCTGAACCCTCGCTCCCTGGGTTTAAATCCTGCCTGTACTTTTCAGCTGTGTGTGACCTTAAGTAAGCAACCCAAACTCTCTGTGACTCAGTTTCTTCATTTGTTAAAAAAAAAAAAAGAATAGCATCTTCCTCTCTTTTTTCACCAGCTATTAGATTTAAAATAGAATGTGAGTGACCTGGGAATATGTTTAATTTAATTATCTCTCTATTATTTCTTTCTTGGCATATAATAAGCACAGGACTAGCTTGTTCTGTTTTTGTAGAATTTATGAATGATTTTAGATTAGTTGATTGTCTATTTTCTTGAAACAACTTAATTTTCTTTTTTATCACACAAGTGATAGTATTTTTGGCAAAAATTCAGAACAATTAAGACTAAAATTATCTAAATTCCCCCTAAACCTGGGGTAACCACTGATAAATCTTATGCCTATCTATATGTGTTATATTTATTATATAGTTATAGATCCTCAAATTTGCACAGTGTTTTAAGGCTCATTTTCTTAGTCCATTATATTTCATCATTTTCAGTCTATGTCAAAAATATTTTCAACATCAGTGACTATGTAGTACTTACAGCATATTACATAACATAATCTCCCCTAGAATTTGGAGTCTCATCTTTAGGACACACACAAAAATCATAGCAAAATAATACATTTAACAGAAAGCTTCCCCCCATTTTCCCTAACAGATTCATCCGTAATCAATATAATGGAAAATTCTAAGACTTCTGACTCTTTTCAACATGAACTGGAGGATTACATTAGAAAGCAGAAAGCCAGAGGATTGCAACCAACACTTTGCTTTACAAAGGTGAAGGAGGACTCCGTGTACCAAGAAAGGGGTCCCACTGAGCCTCGGGGGCCGGAGCAGCAGGGACTCCCCTGCTGGAGACCCCACCTGTTCCCGGCTTCCTTGGAAAGACTGAGGACCGTGGAAAGCTGGGTACCTCCCTGGCCTAAAATTCCTTATGCTCCACGAAGACTGGAATCTGTAAGCCACAGTCAGGAGAATCAGGACCGTTTCTTCAAACACCGGTGGCTTCTAAGCCCATCTGGGCAGGGAGAGAACACAGGCGTCCGCCGGCCGCAGGGCAGGGAAGATTCCTGTTGCTTCTTCTGGGAGCCCCGCAGCAGCGCCCAGCAGGCGGGCCATGGGGACAGAGAATGTGAGGACCGAGGCCTGACGAGGAGGCACGGGGAGGAGCTCAAGAGGAAGCACCGTGCGAAGGGAGACTCACACAAAGGGAACAGGGGCAGGAGAAAGGCCGAGGGTGCCCCAGGCAGTGCAGAGAGGCCCAGACGCAGCAAGAAGAATCACCAGGGTCGGGACACCACAAGAGATGCGAGAAGGTCCGGGAGAGAGAAGAAGGGGCCAGGCAGGGAAGGCCCCGAGGAGGAGAGGGACCTGTGGGATGAAGCCATCCTTGGCAGTTGTTACTGATGATTGGGGACTGGGGTCCCCAGTATTAAATCATTTGAATCTGCTGGAAAGGATGGATTAGATAACACTGAAGCAGTTAAATGGCCACCCGCTTGGAAGAAAATAAAATCTAATCGTCACCTCACACTCTATTCAAATATTAAAACCCAGATGGTTTACAGATACATGTGTCAAAACTAAAATATAAAAGTATTCGAAGAAAATATGGGAAAAGTGTTTTTAATCTTGAAGTATGGATGACCTTCCTAAATAAGATACAAACCAGAAACCATCAAAGAAAAATTAATAGATGTAACTGCCGAAATAGTTTAAATTTGTGTAAAGTAGAAGATTTTGTTGTAAAATTTGTAAAATGGAAATTTTAAAAATAAAGCATTGTATGTGAGCATCGAACAGGTCTGAAGGATGCACAATACACTGATAACTATGGGTTCTATGATCAGAGAACTAAGTGGGTGGGGAACAGGTTCCAGCTGACTAACTTTTTTTTTGTTCTTGTTGTTGTTGAGACGGAGTTTCACTCTGTCGCCCAGGCTGGCGTGCAATGGTGCAATCTCGACTCACTGCAACCTCTGCCTCCCGGTTTCAAGTGATTCTCCTGCCTCAGCCTCCTGAGTAGCTGGGATTACAGGTGCGCGCCACCATGCCCGGTTAATTTTTGTATTTTTAGTAGAGACGGGGTTTCACCCTGTTGGTCCTGCTGGTCTCGAACTCCTGACCTCGTGATCCGCCCGCCTCGGCCTCCCAAAGTGCTGGGATTACAGACGTGAGCCACTGCGCCCGACCTTCTAGTAAACACTTTTAAAGACAAGCAAGAAGTTGGGGAAAAATTTATTTGCCTCACTGAGTATCCCTGTGCAAGTTACGGAATTATTGCCTCTGAGCTCCAAGCAGTCTTTACTCTGCAAAACGACCTTAGAGGACGCCTCTGGTTTGCCAGTTGGCTTGATGCTAGTCTCTGCCAGTAGAGCGCGCTGGAGGGTCATTGTGAAGTGGCAGGTGGAAAAAGGTACTTTGCCCAAGTTGGCACTTTTCTCTGGGGGTGTGTGTGTCCGTCCGTTCTCGTCTGTGTCCGTGTCCTATGTCCTCTAACAAATTTCTTTGTCCCCGGTGGGCTGTATGACCTGGTTCTCCCTGCAGAGGTCTGAATCTCAGTTGTGGGGGACAGACCCTCTTCCAAGTTTCTCAGTTCCTTGTTCACCATCCCTCCACCCCATAGACAGGGCTTAGAACGCCGGCACAGTACCACCTGCAGATTAAATCCAGCTTTTGTACTGCCGGATCTGAGACGATTTTACATGGGAACCTCAACTAGGCAAAATGTTATCCCAGCAAAATGGATCCCATTCTTTTCATTAATAGAACATTATTCCAAAACGTGTACTCATTACTTTATTTCGAATTTCATCTATAAAAAAATGTGGACATTTCCTTCTGTGTTGTTATATGAGGACCTACCTAATGTCTTTAATTGTGCCTCTTGCCTACAAAGCCTAAAATATTGCCTATCTGGCCCTTTACAGAAAAAGTTTTTCAGCTCCTGCCTTGTAGTCCTCTTGAACCACTTACTATAGTTAACCATCTTTTATCAGTTAAGAATTCTTGGCTGGGCGCAGTGGCTCACACCTGTAATCCTAACATTTTGGGAGGCCGAGGCAGGCAGATCACCTGAGGTCGGGAATTAGAGACCAGCCTGGCCAACATGGTGAAACCCCGTCTCTACTGAAAATACATTAAAAAAAAAAAAAAAATAGCCGGGTGTGGTGGCGGGTACCTGTAATCCCAGCTTCTCAGGAAGCTGAGGCAGGAGAATGGCTTGAAACCAGGAGGCAGAGGTTGCAGCGAGCCACGATCGCACCATTGCACTCTAGGCTGGGTGACACAGTGAGACTCCATCTCAAAAAAAAAATTATTTTCCAGGCTGGGCACGGTGGCTCATGCCTGTAATCCCAGTACTTTGGGAGGCCAAGGCGGGCAGATCACTTGAGGTCAGGAGTTCAAGACCAGCCTGGCCAACATGGTGAAACCCCATCTCTACTAAAAATACAAAAATCAGCCAAGCATGGTGGCACACCCCTGTAATCCCAGCTATTCAAGAGGCTGAGGCATGAGAATCGCTTGAACCAGGGAAGCAGAGGTTGCAGTGAGCTGAGATCGCTCCACTGCACTCCAGCCCGGGTGACAGAGCAAGAATCTAACTCAAAAAAAAAAAAAAAAGAAAAGAAAAAAGAATTATTTTCTGTTTTGTCTGAGACAGGGTCTCCCTCTGTTGCCCAGACTGGAGTGCAGTGTTGAAATCATAGTTCACTGCAGCCTCCAGCTCATGGCCTCAAGTCATCCTTCCACCTCAGCCTCCCAGGTAGCTAGGACTACAGGTACAGACCATCACCCCCAACTAATTTTTAAACATTTTTTTGTAAAGATGGGGTGTCACCATGTTGCCCAGGCTGGTGCTGAACTCCTGTCCTCAAGCAATCCTCCTGCCTTGGCTTCCCAAAGTGCTGGGATTACAGGCATGAGGCTCCACACCCAACAACATTAATAATTTTTTTTTTTTTTTTTGAGATGGAGTATTTAGCCTGTTGCCCAGGCTAAAGTGCAGTGGAAAAAGGAGGGTCTGGAGGGAAGAATGGCTCCTGCCCTTGTCCAGGGAGCTGGGCAGGCATGCGTCTGGGCTGAGTTTTGGCTTCCTTGTCCCACAAGTCTCAAGCTGCCTGACCTGCTGACAGAGTTCTCTTCCTCCCAGGTAGGTGTCTAGAGCAGAACTGGCCAGAGTGTTGCTGCTAGTTCTGATTCAGGTAGAGCGGGACCCACCTCCTGGTCCCCTGATTCACAGGATACAGATACAAGTGTCTGTGTACATTGGGTATAAGGTGGCTAAACGGTGGCAGGATGCCTCTGCTTGGGTTGTCCTCAAGGCAGGAATGGTGAGACGCAGCCCTGGAGCTGGAATAAGGAGGTAGGGGGTGGGGAGATGCTCTGCCTACCTTTTGGAAGTAGGCTCTGAGAACATAGAGAAAAAAACTAACTCTGTTTTTCCTGAGGTCACTTCTGTGACCTCAGATGTGTGGGAGTTTTTCCCCACATGCCAGTCCTCCAGGAGGTGACACCAGCTGGGTGTTCGCTAATTACATTCAATTCTTTGGGGTTTTTGTTTTGTTTTGCTTTTGTTTGTTTGTTTTTGATACTGACTCTCCCTTTATCACCCAGGCTGGAGTGCAGTGGCGCGATCTTGGCTCACTGCAACCTCCACCTCCTGGGTTCAAGTGATTCTCATGCCTCAGCCTCCTGAGTAGCTGGGATTACAGGTGCCTGCCACCATGCCTGGCTAATTTTTGTATTTTTAGTAGACATGGGGTTTCACTATGGTGGTCATGCTGGTCTTGAACTCCTGACCTCAAGTGATCCACACACGTCAGCCTCCCAGAGTGCTGGGATTACAGGCATGAGCTACCGCGCCCTGCCTTAAATTCAATTCTGACGCTACTTACCTGAGAAATTGTCAGATCCCACAGGTGGAGGGCTCAGTCCCACAAGATTGTTTCCCATTGCTGATGCCAATCACAAGCCCCATGTTGTTTTACCTGTGCTTCTGACAAAATGGCTAGAAATTAGGGTTCTTAAGCCCACCTCCTTGGGTTTAATTAATTTGCTAGAGTGGCTCACAGAACTCAGGGAAAAACTTACTTACATTTACTGCTTTATTATAAAGGATATTACAAAGGATATAGATGAAGAGATGCATGGGGTGAGGTTTGGGGGAAGAGGCTTAGAGCTTCCATACCCTCCCTGGCGTGCCACCTTCCAGGAACCTCCACGTGTTCAGCTGTCCAGAAGCTCTCCAAGCCCTGTCCTTTTGGGTTTTTTTGTTTTGTTTTGTTGTTTTGTTTGGAGTCTCGCTCTGTTGCCCAGGCTGGAGTGCAGTGGTGCCTTCCTGGCTCACCGCAACCACCGCCTCCCAGGTTCAAGTGATTCTCGTGCCTCAGCCTCCCTAGTAGCTGGGACTACAGGCACACGCCACCATGCCAGGCTAATTTTTGTGTTTTTAGTAGAGATGGGGTTTCACTATTTTGGCCAGGCTGGTCTCAAGCTCCTGACCTCGTGATCTGCCTGCCTCAGACTCCCAAAGTGCTAGGATTATAGGCGTGAGCCACCACGCCTGCTTTTGGGTTTTTATGGAGGCTTTACTACATAGGCGTGATTGATTAGATCATTGGCCATTCGGTGATCAACTCAACCTTCTGCCCCTCTCCCTCCCTAGAGGTTGGAGGGTGGGGCTTAAATTTTTAATCCCAACCCTCTCATCCTATCTTGGTCTTTCTGTGACCGGCACCATTCAGAAGGTATCCAGGAACCCCCAGGCATCAGTCAACTTAGTAGTATACAAAAAGACTTATCGCTTTGGAGATTCCAAAGATTTTAGAAGCTATATCTCAGGAAACAGGATGAAGACCAAATATATATTTCACAAATCATACTCCCTCGTACCCCTTAACTTCCCACCACCAAGTGGCTGATTTGCCCTTGAACCTGAAAGGTTCTTGCCCTTGAACCTGAAAAGCTCAGAACTGGTCATTTCCCCAATAGGTGACCAGGCCTGCCAGCCCCAGGGCTCTGACCCAATGAGCTTTGTAACATCCTAAGTGGAAGCTAGTCCAGGCCATTCAAAGGTTTATTAATACTTGTTGATCATTCTAGAACTGAAGGTCCCTCTGAAGAATGAACACTCTAGCCTGCAGGGTCCTAAGGAAAAGAGACTAGAAGGAGTAGCCATGTGCAAAATTTCACCCTGGTGCAGTTTTATTCATGGTTCAAGCAAAAACTCAGAGTGGTTTTGTTATCAGGGTAAACAAACTTGTAATTTTACTTTCCCCAGTGTTAGGAAAGCTCCTTCTGCACTGTGAATGCTGAGCCATGAGTATTAATCAGGGTGTGAACGTGTAGAACGTTAAATAGACCTGCAAACTTGTTGTGTCATGCAAACATGCAACAATGTGTGTGCAAACACATTGATGTGCAGCTCCCATTCACAATCACAGACGTGAACACTTGGAAATAAAAATAAATTACTAAGCTCCCCAACCAACTGAAAAGATGCCATCTTGGCCAAGGGAACCCCAGAGAAAACATAAAAACTAAGTTTCTAGCCAAGACAGGATGGGACTTTGGACACACCTCATTATACCACCCTGTCCCACCTCGCTAACTGCCACTAGGCTGTCTTTCCTAAAGGTTAAACAAAAACCAGAAACCAGAAAAAAGATTATCTGGCTAGGCTCAGTGGCTCATGCCTGTAATCCCAGCACTTGGGGAGGCTGAGACAGGGAAGCATTGCTTGAGTCCAGGAGTTTGAAACCAGCCTGGGCAGCATAGTGAGACCCCATCTCTAAAAAACAATTTTTAAAAAATTAACCAGGCAAGACCAGGCACAGTGGCTCATGCCTGTAATCCCAGCACTTTGGGAGGCCGAGGCCTGTGGATCACCTGAGGTCAGGAGTTCAAGACCAGCCTGACCAATATTAAGAAACCCCTGTCTCTACTAAAAATACAAAAATTAGCCAGGCATGGTGGCATGTGCCTGTAATCCCAGCTACTCAGGGGACTGAGACAGGAGAATCATTTGAACCCGGGAGGCAGAGATTGCAGTGAGCCAAGATCACGCCATTGCACTCCAGCCTGGGCAACAAGAGCGAAACTCCATCTCAAAAAAAAAATTAGCCAGGCGTGGTGGTACATGCCTGTAGTCTCAACTACTCGAGAGGTCGAAGTGGGAGGATTGCTTGAGCTCGGGAGGTAGAGGCCGAGGCTGCAGAGTGGTCATTGCACCACTGCACTCCAGCCTGGGCAACAAAAAGAGACTCTGTACCCCCAACCACCAAAAAAAAAAAAAAAAAAGATTTGCTCCACCGCTGACTTCAACCAACCATTTGACTGGCTCTCCGTTTTGCAATTTCAACATTGACCAGCATTCCTTCCTGATAAGAAACCACTGCCCACAGGAGTGGTTCTGGCCATTCTACAGAGGTTGCACACAGAGGGACTTCATGTCCTCTGCTTCACCTTTTGATGTATAGGGCCTAATTGTCATAAATTAGGTTAACCATCTGTGATAGTTAATATTAGGTGTCAACTTGATTGGATTGAAGGATACCTAGATGGCTGGTAAAGTCTTGTTTCTCGCTGTTTCTGTGTTGCCAGAGGAGATTAACATTTGAGACAGTGGACTGGGAGAGGGAGACCCACCCTCAGTGTGGGTGGGCACCATTCAATCGGCTGCCAGCTCAGCTAGAAGGAAGCAGGTGGAAGAAGGTGGGCTAAACTGGCTTGCTGCACCTTCTAGCTTTCACCTTCCTCCCAAGCTGGATGCTTCCTTCCCCTTCTCCTGCCCTTGGACATCAGACTCCAGGTTCCTCGGCCTTTGGACTCTTGAGCTTGCACAAGTGGTTTGCCGGGGGCTCTTGGGCCTTTGGCCACAGACTGAAAACTGCACTGTTGGCTGCCCTGCTTTTGAGGCTTTGGGACTCGGACTGAGTCACTGCTGGCTTCCTTCTTCCTCAGCTTGCAGATGGCCTATCATGGGACTTCACCTTGTGACCATGTGAGCCAGTTCCCCCAGATAAACTCCCTTTCATATATACATATATCCTATTAGTTCTGTCCCTCCGGAGAGCCCTGACTAATCTAAAGTTGAACGTAGGATGCATGTTGCAATCATTAGCCTACTATGCCTGTGCTTCCTTTTCATGAATATTCATAGCTTCTCCTGTAACCTGTTGAATATATATACGTGGCCAACCCACTCAGCATAAATTCCTGTTTCCTTAACCCCTACCTTGAAGTGCTGCTGGCTGGAGTCCAAGCTTCCTGACCTGTCAGAATGGCCACTTGCAGGCTGCAACCTTTTGTGAGAAATAAAGCTCTCCTTTCTAAACTTAGGAACCTCCTCATTTGTCAGGTGACAACACAGTGATACACATACACACACAGCAACCTCCAGTCTGTCAGCCTGAAATAATCAAAGGGATTAACATAGAACTTTGAAGGCTTATTGAAGCACACAGTTTGAGGATATCTACCTGGGAAGTACAGACTCCAAAGGAAGGCGGTCAGTCCTGCGAAGTGAAGAAGTTAAGATCTCACTAGGCAGAAACAAAGAAGTTTAGCGGGATTACAGCATCTTCCATACAAAGGTGGTTCATGATTACAGCAAGCTGATTGGTTTAACTTGTTCCTTTTTGGAAAGAGATACTTAATATTTTATCATTTATTTATTTATTTATTTATTTATTTATTTATTTATTTATAGAGACAGGTCTCACTCTGTTGCCCAGTCTGGAGTGTAGTGACATGATCATAGCTCACTGTAACCTTGAACTCCTGGCCTCAAGTGATCCTCCCACTTCAGCCTCCCAGAATAATTGGATTACAGGCATGAGTCACCATGACTGGCTCTTAAATCCCTTTTAATCTATAGTTTCTTCTCCATTCTTTCTCTGCTTTGTTTTTAATTTTGGAATTATGTTTGAGGAAACTTGATTGTTACGTGTGGTAAAAATGACTCCTCCCAAAGATATCCCCCCCTTTTTTTAAGAGATGGGGTTCCACTATGTTGCCCAGGCTAGTCTCAAACTCCTGAACTCAAGAGATCCTCCCACCTCAGCCTCCCAAAGTGCTGGGATTACAGGCGTGAGCTGCCATGCACAGCTGCATCTTGAGTAATTTAATAGTCATGGAGTATTTTGTGCCATCTGGTACAAGAAAATAAGTTAATCTATAACAAAAGATCAGTGACTAAGAAGGGAAGGGGTCTTATCTCGGTGCCATTCAGTCTTTCACAACATTTTACAAAGAAAAACAAATTTTAAAAGGATGAATCTATAATCAGATAAGCAAAAGTTGCAGCTGTTAGCTATGTTGCTCAGGTTCCACAATCACATTTTCGTCAAGCCACAGAATAAGGTTGCAACAATTTATTTAAATTATTTATTTTTCGGCCGGGCCTGTAATCCTGTACACGCCTGTAATCCTCTCACGCCTGTAATCCCAGCACTTTGGGAGGTCGAGGGGGGCAGATCACGAGGTCGGGAGAATGAGACCATCCTGGCTAACACGCTGAAACCCCATCTCTACTAAAAATACAAAAAATTAGCGGAGCGTGGTGGCGGGCGCCTGTAATCCAGCTACTCTGGAGGCTAAGGCAGGAGAATGGCGTGAACCTGGGCACAGTGGAGGTGGAGCTTGCAGTGAGCCAAGATAGCACCACTGCACTCCAGCCTGGTGACAGAGTGAGACTCCGCCTCAAAAAAAATTTTTTTTCCAAGTCTCATCTGGGCCTCTATTTCTTTACCAGGCTCATTAATTGCACATTTTTATAGCATTTATTTATTATTTGCTTTTTTAAAAAAATAGATATGAATTTTCACTACATTAACCAGGCTGGTCTCAAACTCCTGGCCTCAAGTGATCCTCCCATCTCAGCCTCCCAAAGTGCTGGGATTACAGGTGTGAGCCACCACGCCTGGCCTATTATTTGTCTATCTCACAAGACTGTATGCTCCCCGTGGACATAAATCTTATCTGTTTAGCTTATTAATATATGCACAATGCCTGGAATGCACAAGGCCTGGAATAGCAGAGCTTGTGTTCAGTCAGCATGTGTGGGGTGGTGGGCATAGAACACACTGCATTACACGCTGAGTCTGATCGCACAAAACGTGCTGTGAAGTAGGTGTGATTCATATGAGAACTGTGGGACCCAGACAGGAGAGCCATTCCCCCAAGGTAGGGCACCAGTTAGTGTCCAGCCCAGTTCCAATTTCTGTCTTGCTGATAGGCCCAGGGCCACAAGATACAGATGCTCAACGAAGGAGGTGAGTAGGGGCTAGAATCTAGACCACTCTGCTCACCAGGTTTGAGCTAAGACTGCCAAACAATAAGAAAATTTTCCAAACACAAGCTGATTTTAGATCAATCTGTCAGAGAATGTTTTGAACTATGTAAAATAATATAAATGCATATGCACATGCGTATATAGCTATAGATGTAGTTAGAACCGATAGATCTCTCATTGGCCAAGGTCCTGAGCAAAGCCAGTTGACACTAAGTATCTCAGCCCTTCTTCACCCTCTCATTTTCTTCCTTCTACTTTTGCATTTGTGCACAAAGAAGTAAAAGACCAAGAAGCATGACACGCTTAGTCTGAAAAGTATTTAAGGAACAGAGATTTATGTTGCAATAAGTTTGCTAATTTAGATACAGAAATGCTTGATGTCCTCTGGGCAGTCATAACTTTTAAATTAGCTTTTCTTTCTTTTTTTTTTCTTTTTTTAAATTGAGATGGGGGTCTTGCTATGTTGTCCAGGCTGATCTTGAACTCCTGGCCCCAAGTGATCCTCACAGCTCAGCCTCCCAAAGTTACAGGCATGAGCCACTATTCTTGGCCAGAGATTAACTTTTCTACTGGATCAACATTTTTGATCTCCTGGAAAAAAAAAAAAAAAATCCCTTTTTATTTTGAGACAAGGTTTCCACTCTGTTTCTCAGGCTGGAGTGCAGTGGCACAATCACGGCTCACTGCAGCCTCAACCTCCTGGGTTCAGGTGATCCTCCCACCTCAGCTTCCCAAGTAGCTGGTACTATAGGCACGCGCCACCACCTCTGGGTAATTTTTTACTTTTATTTTATTTTTTTGGTAGAGACAGGGTTTCACCATATTGCCTGGGCTGGTCTCCAACTCCTGATCTCAATCAATCCTCCCACATCAGCCTTCTGAGTAGCCGGGATTACAAGTGCAAGCTACTGCACCTGGCCCTCTTTCTCTTATTTGAATACATTTCTTTTTGATAAGAGGCTCACCCTAGAGTCTGGAATTGGTAGGAGCAGAAAAAGAGACTTCCGTTTCTTTATGTGATTTTTAAAATCCTGGATATTCTTTATTATGTTTTTTAACATTTTTTATTTTTATTTTTGATTGACAGTACAATATGAACCTAGTGTTTCAATATTTTAAAATAAAATCACTAAAATAAGAAAATTAATGTGGAAAAAAAAAAAAAAAGTGGGAGGCCGGGTGCGGTGGCTCACGTCTGTAATCCTAGCACTTTGGGAGGCTGAGGTGGGTATATTGCCTAAGCTCAGGAGTTCGAGACCAGCCTGGGCAACACAGTGAAACCCCATCTCTACTAAAATACAAAATGAATTAGTTGGGCATGGTGGCACATGCCTGTAATCCCAGCTACTCAGGAGGCTGAGGCAGGAGAATTGCTTGAACCCGGGAGGCAGATGTTGCAGTGAGCTGAGATACAGCCACTGCACTCTAGCCTGGGCAACAGAGCAAGATCCCATCTCTAAAAAAAAAAAAAAAAAAAAAGTGAAATGTGTCCTTGGTGTCCTTCGGGGGAGGTAGTACTGGTAAAGTGTTTGTATGGACTTGACTTTAGGATATAGAACTGCACTTTGACCTCTAATAGGGGAGCATTCCATGGGCCTGGTCTCCAACTTGGAAATAAACTCTCTAAAGACATTCTTTTCTTTGCTTTGCACCTCATGTGACTTCTCTGAGTAGGAGGGATTCTGCTTTCAATTCTTTTAACGGTAACAGTGGAATCATTAACTCCCTACTAAAAGAGGCTTATTCAATATATTTTTGTTTGATTTGGGCTCCCTTTGATGGTGGTTAGTTTGATATTTGCGACTTTTTCCTAAGGAGACTAGAAAAAGCAATCTAGATTGCTTCTTTTTGATTTGGGTTAGAACTAAGTGTGAGATTTCCAAGTGGAAAGTGAACATCAACCCAATAAGCTTTTATTCTACCTGGTTCAAAATGTTCTCTGTAAAACTGATCTAAAAATCTGCTTGTAATCTGGAATTTTCTTACTGCACTATCTTAATTTTTTTTTTTTTTTTTTTTTTGAGATGGAGTCTTGCTCTGTCGCCCAGGCTGGAGTGCAATGGCGCGATCTTGGCTCACTGCAACCTCTGCCCCCTGAGTTCAAGCGATTCTTCTGCCTTCAGCCTCCTGAATAGCTTGAGATTACAGGCACCCCACCACGCCCGGCTAATTTTTGTATTTTTAGTAGAGATGGGTTTTGCCATATTGGCCAGGTTGGTCTTGAACTCTTAACCTCAGGTAAAGAGCACCCCTCATTTATGAATATAGGAACTGAGGCCTGAGAGTGGGTAAGTAGCAGAGAAGCGATGCTAATGGGCACTCTTTCTGCTATACCAGTGCGGTCCAGGCAGGTTATATACTCTCTGATTCCATTTCCCTTTTCTCTTGGGTACCCAACTAAACTCCATTTTCCAGCTGCCTTACAGTTTGGTTGAGTCCATGTGACTGAGTTCTGACCAGGCACCACAGTGGCAGTGGGTCAATTGTGATGACCCAATTTAGCAGTTCTCAACCCATCAGACCAGCCCTCCTTCACCAAAATGACTCTTTGTAATGATACTTTTACTGCCCTGAAATGAATTTCACAGATAATAGGCTCTACCTACACACGTAATTTCAAAACAAGTCAACAAAAATCCTGAACTATATAAAAAAGGAGATTGCTTTATAATAAACAGATGAGTATTTTAACCAGCCAAAACTCAGGCACAGCTGCAGGAGACAATATAGTGAGGTCCCCAAATACTTATACCAACCTGTACTGAACAAACGTCAACCGAAGATAAGTCAGATCATGAACTGATCTGTAGCTAAGACCAGAAACATGGAAGAGCAAAGGCACAAGTGAATGGTAGACTAAAAACCGCTACATTCAGGGAAGGCAAAACCTGAGAGAGAAAGGTACTTTATGTTGAAAGGCAAAACTGAGTTTTGTTCCAGGTTCAGATAGTTAATTACAAACAGGTTATTCACCTGAATGAATATCCAATGGCACACGTGAACATCAAAGGAAGGGTCCTTCAGTACATCTGGCTTCCCTGACACCACCCATTAAGCGCCCACAGCCCACCTCAATTAATATGACCATCTCCATGCCCTCAATGTTTTTCCAAGAGACCTGCTGACTTACCTCCTCCAAGTTCAATGGGCAAGCAGATCCCGAATTTTATTTAGCACTGAAGATAACCCAGTGAGATGGCATGGTTGGTGTTATTTTCCTCATTTATCCATGTAGAAACTGAGGCCTGAGAGTACGTAAGTAGCAGAGAAGCGATGCTAACCAGTGCTCTTTCTGCTATACCAGTGCGATCCATGCTGATTATATAGTTACTGATTCCATTTCCCCTTTCCTCTTGCGCACTCAAGTAAACTCCATTTTCCAGCCCCCTTACAGTATGATTGAGTCCATGTGACTGAGGTTTGGCCAGTGGAAAGTAGACAGAGTTATGTTGATGCTTCCAGGCCTGGTCCCCAGCCCCAGCACTCCCTACACCACCCTGGTGAAGGCAATCATCCTCTTTTCCCTTTGCACAGTGATCCCTGGAGCCATGAGTTGAAGATGGGGGAAAGACCCTGGTCCCCTGCAGGACTGAGTGGAGAAAATACTCCTTAGTCCCCGGCACAGCTGCACTTGAATATCACAGAACAATACAGGGGATTTGTATTAAGTTAAACCACTAATATTTAGAGGTTAATTTATCACAAACGCAAAAGTTTCCATAACTAATGCATCCAGGGGTTCCCTGTCTATGATTTTAGACAATACCTGACAAAGCAGTGAGTAACTTTTAATCCTTTACTGAGAAAGTTGTTCCCTTTGCAATGCTGTGCAATTGCATGAGCGAGTGGATAGAAAGAGGTAGCTTGTGTTTTCTAAAAAACAAATACTTCCAATACACATCAAAGAAGAAATACAAATGGCCAACAAGCACATGAATAGATGCTTAACATCATTTCTCATTCAGGAAATGCAAATCCAAATCACAATGAGATACCACTTCACACCCACTAGGATGGAACAAAACAAAAGCAGAAAATAACAAGTGTTGGCGATGATGTGGGGAAATTGGAACCCTTTCATTGTTGGCAGAAATGTAAATGGTCACAGCTGCTATGGAAAACAGTTGGGTAGTCCCTCAAAAAGTTAAACATAGAATTATTGTATGACTCAGGAATTGCACTCCCTGAGATATACCTGAAAGAATTGAAAACAGGCACCCAACCATATATTTGTACAAGAATGTTCACAGTAGCATTAGTCACAAAAGTCAAAAAGCAGATATATAACTCAGATGCCCATCGTTAGATGAACAGATAAAGAAAATGTGGCATATACAGGTACATACAACAAAATGTTGCTCAACAATAAGAAGGAATGGTGCCACAATGGGGATGAACCTGAAAAACATTGCACTAAGTGAAAGAAGCCATTCACTAAAGACCACAGATTGTATGGGTCCATTACATGAAGTATCTAGAACAGGTAAATCCAAGAACAGAAGGAAGATTAGTTGTTGCTAGGATCTGGAGAGAGGTGACAATAGGGAATGACTGCTTAGTGAGTGCAGGGATTTCTTTTGAGGAAATAAAAATACTTCAGAACTAGATAGATGTGGTGGTTCTACAACATTGTAAATGTACTAAATATCACTGGACTGTATGCTTTTGAATGGTTAATTTTGTGTTATGTGAAATTCACATCAATTTTTTAAAAAAGCTCACACTAATGTGTGGTCTCCCCAGGTCTCTGTCCATCCAGACCTCACCAGTTCAGCCTGGGATCAAAGGCAGTATCCAGGGAAACTCTGGCTGCTGGCTGGGTTGAGTGACTTCTTTTCCCCCAGTGCCTTTGAACTCTCTGCACCCAGCTCCGCGATGCCTTTGAACTCTCTGTCACCAGCAATAGGCAGAGGGGCTGGGGCAAGAGTGGGATGGAAAGAATACTGGATGTGGAGACCAAATGTGACAGTGTCCTTGCCCCACTGCCTGCTTTAGATGTCAGGGGACACGCCATTTCCTCTCTGATAAACTCTAAGCTGTTAGGGTAACCCATGGGCCTGCCTGGCTGGGTCTTCGTTGACATTTACAAGTGGTCTCTCCCACAGCCCTCCAAGGGCTCCCTCTCCCCTCCAGGGCGCATGCCCAGTTCTCCCTGGACCTCCCCAACCCCCTTTCTGCTAACCCCCCTTTCAACAGGAAGATGCAGCCTGAGCCAGGTCTCCCCTCACAAATCTCCCCACCAGGGCTGGATCACACAACAAATAGAACAGGCCCCAGGGCACTCGCCGGCAGCGCGCAGCCAGTGATTGTCACAGTCCTTCGAAATTCTTAAGATCTAGGTCTTGCTGCACCCCCACAACCTACAAACAGGGTCGGGGCCTTCTCTGCACCTCCAGTTCCCAGCTCACCTCCGTCAGTGTCACAGCTGGTTACCTTTCCTTCCTCCCTGGCAAGGGAGGGCAAGGCTTGGGGCTTGCCGACTCCAGGCCCAGCCCAGCCCGGGGCACGCAGGAGCCCCTCAATAACTACTCAAACAGACAAGAAATGGCCCGAGTTAGTGGCCAGCTCCACCATGCACTACACATCCTGACCTCTCTGAGCCTCGACTGTCACTCGGGGTCACAACCCTGTCCTGAGCATCTCCCGGGGCAGGGGGTGATGACACACATGCAGCTGCCTGGGGGAAGCCGGCGGTGTCACCTCCTTTCTGGAAAGCGGAGGGTCCTGGTGGGCTCTGGAAACGCAGCCCAGACCTTTGCAATGCGAGGAGGATGAGGGCGGAGACCTCGCGGTTCCCAACACAAGACTCCCGCCCCCGCCTTGCCCGGTCCCGCCCTCCCCACTGCTCCCCCCAGCTCCCCGACCCGGGGCGCCCCGCCCGGCCCGGCTTCTCACCCACCTCAGCCGTGACTGTCTTCGCCGAACCCCCGGGGCCAGGTGTACCGGGCGCGCCACGATGCGGCCGCGGCTGTGGCTCCTCCTGGCTGCACAGCTGGCAGGTAAGGCGGGCGCAGCGCGGGCTGCCAGAGGGTCTGCGCTCCTGGGGCCTGAGCTGGGAGGTGAGAAGTGGCTGTCCTGGCCTTGGTCCTGGCAGGGTGCAGCGTAGAGGCCGCGGCAGCAGGGCGCCCGGGAGGCAGCTTGGCAGGCACCGTCCCTAAGGGTGGAAATAAAATACCCCGGGACCGCATTACCCCGGGGAGCCGGAGAGCCCCTGGACTGAGGCCACCTCCCCGCAAAAGCCTGGACCCAGGAGAAGGGGAGGCAGTGAAAAGGGGAGCGAGTGAGGGAAGGAAAGAGAGGGGCGCCGGAGGTCACAAGGGGAAGGAAACAGGTCCCTGCCCAGGGTCCCCGCAGGATGTGCTCCGAGGAAGGTTGGCCAGGCCGAGGGTCCTGCGGACACATTTTTATTACTTCCGGGGAAAGTACAATCAGACAAACATCAGGCGCTCCCAGTTCTGGGAGGGCTAGGGCAGGGTGATCCCTCTGGCTCCCGTTCTCCCTGGTGTCCCCAGTGTTAGGTGTCATGGGTAGCGTGGCTCCCTAGGAAGCAGCCTGGAGGTTGGGTTGTTGGAGTTGGATGGGGCGTCTAGATTGTCCTTCTGAATAAGTCCAGCCAGACTGCCTTTTGGAAGAAGCCTCTGCACACCCGGAAAGCTGCCCAAACCGGTCGATTTACTCTGGTGCCCAAAAAGCCCAAAGCTGGTCATCCCACCAGAGGGTGACAAGGCCTGGCAGCCCGGGGCTCTGGCCCAGTGAGTGCAATATCATAAATAGAAAGAGCCCAGGCCATTCAGCGCACTAAAGTCATTACTGATGGATCTAGAAACATCAGGTCCCTCTGATAATGGAATCCCTGGGTTATGGAGGGGAACAGGCAGTGAGGCCTGGCTCCGTGTCCAGCACACAGCAGGGACTTGGCCACAGCCCTGAGTATTCAGTTCCTAGAGAACAAGAAGCAAGTGGGTCCCGGGAAGAGCCAGGGTGTGTCTCAGCCAGGAGAGGAAATGCACACTCACAGCCCAGGCCTTGCTCTTAGAGGAGTCGCTTCTGGGTTTTCCTGGAAGGGCTTCAGGCACCTGTGAACCTCCAGCCCCACTGTGTGCTCATGAGCACATAACTGCCATTGGGGAGAAGACTGGAGGTTTCTTCAGTTCAGTGGTTCCAAGTCAGTTTCTAGGGTCCCACAAGCTGGGTTTGAATCTGGATCACTGTGTGACCTTGAGCGGTCTTTAAACTTCGTGAGAGCCTCGCTTTCCTCACGGGTAAAGTGGGTGCAAAACAGTATCTCCCCCACAGGATTTGGTGAGGATCAAATGAGGCAATGTATGTGCCATGCCAGGCACAGCTCAATAAACTGGCATTACTGATTCTTATTAACTCCCCCAAGAAGTCAGCGACCCGAAACAAGGAAAAACCTCTGCTGTGCTGGAACGGCACTGTGGTGTTTGGGCAGACAAGAGGAAGCCCAGCAGCCACTTGTGCCCCAGGCATCATTTCCGTCTGGTTTTTATTTTTTTTATTTTTTAATAATTTTTTTTTTCCAAGACAGAGTCTTGCTCTGTCATCCAGGCTGGAGTGCAGTGGTGCGATCTCGGCTCACTGCAACCTCTACCTCCTCAAGCAATTCTCCTGCCTCAGCCTCCCGAGTAGTTGGGATTAGAGGCACATGCCACCATGCCTGGAAAATTTTTGTATTCTTAGTAGAGACAAAGTCTCACTGTATTGCCCAGGCTGGTCTCAATATCCTGAGCCCAAGTGATCCTCCTGCCTCGATCTCCGAAAGTGCTGGGATTACAAACATGAGCCACCACACCCGGCCCCATCATTTCATTCTTGATGCAAGCGAAAGCTAAGGGTGGTCCAGGAGCAAAGTCAAAAACTCAAAGTTCATTTCGTCAGTGTTGGAGAAGGCCATTATGGGGCCATGGGGCCTGAGCTGCAAGTGCAGGCAGGATTTTAAACATGAGGTGCTCAGTAAGCCGGCTCCTCTTGGGCACACACGCCTGCCCTCTGGCCTCTTCTGCCTACTGAGGTCTGTGTCCTCTCTGTGCCTCCCCACTCCTGCATCTCGGCCCTGGCCTGCAATGTCTCCCTTTGCTCCACAGCCAAAATGAAGGGCTCACCAGGTCAGATTGTGTTCGCTGGAAGCTGTGCAGCCTTGGTGTGAATGGAACCCATTCTGATCCTTCTCCTTGAGATTTAATTGACTTCCAGTAACAGCCCTGTGATATGAGACATCAGGACAGTATTTACCTGTGTACGTGGCCATACAGTTTGCAGTGTGCTTTTTTGGACAGCATTTCATTTCTTTCCAACCCTCAGAGACAGGCAGGACAACAGCACCAAGCTGCCCTCCTTTCATAAGACAGAGGCTCGGTGACTGGCCTGAGGTCTCACAGCTGGCACGGCCAGAGGCTGGGTTCAGGGCCGGGTCTGTGAGTCCTGCTCTAGCTCCTCATGAACAAGCCCCTGCTTGCCGGGTGCTTCTCATCAGAGTCTAAGATGAACTCCCAGCCCTGCTTCTGGGGTGTCTGTCCTTCCACTGGGGAATAGGGATCCAGTGACCCATCGGTAGCTGGGCTCGGGGGTCATGGGCTATAATTGTACCTACCAGGGGACAGTGAGCTTTTTTGCTGTCTGCCCTTGCTGTCCAGCAATGGACAGGCTAGCCACATGCTCTGCTGTGATTCTGGGCTCCTCTCCCAGCCTGTCCTGGGTCTCCTTCGGCAGTTTGGAGCCCACCGAAGGGCTATACGTCCAGTGGCAGTCAGGGGAGGTAAAAGGCAACCAGCTTTGGCTTCAGACTTTGAATCCTTGAGTTTCACTCCTAGGCTGAACAAATAACTTCATGCCTCCGTTTCCTCATCTGTGTAATGAGGACTAAAAATCCTGAATCCATCCTCGTGTGGTGGTGCATGCCTATAGTCACAGCTACTTGGGAGGCTGAGGTGGGAGAAGAGCTTGAACCCAGGAAGTCAAGGTTGAAGTGCGCTATGATAGTGCCCGTGAATAGCCACTCCACTCCAACCTAGGCAACATAACAAGACCCCATGTCTTAAAAAATTCCAAAGCCAGTTTGAGGCTTGATTGAGTTCCTTTATGCAAGGGCCAGGCGTATAAGTACCCAATAAACAAATGGCAGCTCTCTCCCCTGTACCTTTATAAAGCTGAACTTAGCAAACACCTGCCTTCCAGATGATCTCCTGGAAGGTGGGGTCTGTGAGCTCTGAGTCCAGGAGCCAATAGCTGCACTCAGTACAGTCCCTGGACCCAGTAACTGGGCAGGTTCTTCCACGGCTTTTTCTTTGACACCTGACTCAGTGTGACTGCGAGGTCCCACAACTGTGGCTAGGAAAATGTGTGACATCTCTGTTCTTGGCTTTTCCTAGTTGTCCGTGGCAGCTCAGTCCTCCAGCAGACCCCTGCATACATACAGGTGCAAACCAACAAAATGGCGATGCTGTCCTGCGAGGCTAAAATCTCCCTCGGTAACATGCGCATCTACTGGCTGAGACAGCGCCAGGCCCCGAGCAGTGACAGTCACCACGAGTTCCTGGCCCTCTGGGACTCCACAAAAGGGACTGTCCATGGTGAAGAGGTGGCACAGGAGAAGATAGCTGTGTTTCGGGATGCAAGCCGGTTCATTCTCAATCTCACAAGCGTGAAGCCGGAAGACAGTGGCATCTACTTCTGCATGATCATCGGGAGCCCCGAGCTGACCTTCGGAAAGGGAACTCAGCTGAGTGTGGGTAAGAAGCAGGCCCAATGCTATCAATGAGCACTGAGCATCGATTGTGTACCAGGCACGTGCCAGGCACTGGGACCACCATGCTTCAGTGTGCCCCACTCTGCAGCGGTGACTAACGGCACTGCTGCTGATAATGACAGAAAGTACATGGGGAGACTTACCCAGGCCAAGCCCCTCCAAGTGTTTCCATAGCTAGCTCCCTTAATGCTGCCAACCACCCTGGAAGGTAGGTCTATTACCTAACCACTTTAGATGGGAATAAGGTGAAACTGGAAGAGATGGATCAGAGTCAGAGATGAGCATTAAGCTTCTCTTTGTTGTTGTTTTTTTGTTTTTGAGACAGAGCCTCACTCTGTTGCCCAGGCTGGGGTGCAGTGGTGCAATCTTGGCTCACTGCAGCCTCTGCTTCCCGGGTTCAAGTGATTCTCTTGCCCCAGCTTCCCGAGTAGCTGCGATTACAGGCATGAGCCACCATGCCTAGCTAATTTTTTGTATTTTTAGTGGAGACGAGATTTCACCACGTTGGCCAGGCTTGTCTCGAACTCCTGACCTCAAATGATCCACCCGCCTTAGCCTCCCAAAGTGCTGGGATTACAGGCGTGTGCCACCATGCCTGGCCAGGCATTATGCTTCTTATGTGGACAGGGCAGTGCTGTCCTTCAGGCCACATCAGGGACATCCAAAGCTACGGCTGGATTGGGCGGAGTCCCTTGGCCCTATAGTGGTATTAGAAATCCCCACAGAGTGTGCACACAGGGAGAAGAAGCCCTCATTGCCCTGACTTACCTACCCAGTGAGGGCATTTCTAGGGGCAGTGGAGGGACAGGTACCCTTATGTTCTCTGTGAGGGTCTATGGCTCGAACTCATACCTGAGTCGAAGGTAGTAAGGAGACAGCCAGGCCCAGCTCTGCTTGCAAACTTGCCACGCTTTCTCCCCTGGGCCTCAATGTTCTCTTCGGTGTCATGGGGCTGCTGATGGCCTGCATGACCCACTTAATCCCAGAGAAGCTGCAGACCTCTGACTTAAGTCAGCAAGTCCAGCAGACACACATTTCAAGCCACAGATGAAATTCTAAATTTTTAGTCATGTTTAAAAAAGCAAAAAGCAAGTACAACTAATTTAAATAATATATTTAACTCAATTTATTAACTGTATTTTCATCTGTTATTGCTGAAATATTTTACATTCATTTTTCATACGAAGTGTTCAGTGAGCATTTTACATAAAACGTACGGCTCCTCTCGATTCAGACTGGCCACATTTCACGTGCTCAGCAGCACCTGCAGTGAGTGGCCACCATATTGGAAAGAAGGCATTTAGCTATGGGTGGGGAGGGATTGTGTGGTAACCCGCACCACCTGGCTCTGGCTCTAGCCCCACCTCCAGTTTGGCCCAAGGCTGGAGCCAACCCCCTCCAGGGCTCCCACTGCCCTGCTTCCTGCTCACCTGAGGGCACTAAAAGCCACAAGGAGACCCAGAAATTAGACCACCCAGCGTGAGGAAGTGCAGGGGCAGCTGGGGACAGCAGCACGATTAGGAAGACACAAACCAAAGTGATGCCCCGCCACCTCTTGCCAGCCTGGAGGGACTATTGCAGGCAAGAAGCTGAGGCATCCCTTTGCGTGGGGTCCACTGATTTTTGTATTGAAAAATGGACTTTGGGAGTTTGGGAGTTTGGGGTTTGGGGTTTGGGGTTTGGGTTTTGATGTTGGCTTATTGTTTTTGCCTCTGTAAGCCCCACACCTTTCCACTCATGAGATTTCAGGGTCTGAGAAGGTGGAGGGTGGAATAAGCACAGCTAGTTTCCAGAGCTTCCCACCGCCTCCACCCCAACCCCACTCACTCCTTACTTCTGTGTTTCCAAACCCCAAACACCTCCCAGCACTGCAGGAATGTCAATGCCTCCTTACAGCGCTGGCTTGCAACCAAACCTGCTTCTCCCCAGGGCTTGCAACGAGACCTTCTTCAGAGCCAAAACCCAGCTTCTCCCCCAAGAAAGGCCTTTTAGAGGACAAAGCTGGGATGGTTGAGAAAGTGTTTGGGGAAAGACAGGGCCTTTTTCAGGCCCTTAAGTATATCATGGGCTCAAAGTTATATTCCTTTTAAGGACGGAGAGGGAGAGATTAAACTGGGGGCTCAGGAGGAATCCAGGGTGACCAGGCTCTAGGCAAGATGAATGTAAAATAGAACAGTCCCCCAACCTGAGTCTCCCACCAGACCCAGGCTGTGGTATCCAGCCAAGGCACTGAGGGCCTAAAGAGCTGGTTCCGCTCTCGGCTCACTACAGACCATCTGAGAGACATCCCTGCTTCCTTGAATAGAAAATAAGTCGAATAGAAAATAAGTCAAACAGCACTACTTCTAGGGCCATGAGGAATAAAGGAGGCAACACTCCCAACAGAAGGCCAGGCTCCTTGCATGCTCTCCAAGACCCTGCTGATGACAGTTTTCCTCTTACAACAGTTGCCCTTGACACTCTGATGACCCAGGGCCTTGGGTGGACCTAAAGCGTTCAACTTTTTGTCAGAAAACCTTTGTGCGTGAGGTAGTGTGGCAGAATGAGCAGCACAGGTTCTAGAATCAAGGTCTTTTGGTGCAGATCCTGGCTCAGCAGCCTGTGGCTGTCTAACTTTGGGCACATCATTTCAGCTCTCTGAGCCTAGGCTTCCTCCTGGATAAAATGGGGACAATAGTGCCTGCCCCAAAAGTTGTTGTGTTCAGTAAACTTACGTGGAAAAGCTCAGCACTGCTCCCTGCACATGGTTGGAGCTTAGTGCACGTTCATTCTAGTTGCTTCTTCCCGTCAATGTCTTGAAGCAAACAGCGTGCTTTCTCCACTTTTCAGAGGAGGCTCAGAGAGGTGAGGGGCTAAAATGTCTACTTTTATATAGAAGATGCCAGCCCAAAAATGACTGATCTGTGGGCTTCCCCTGCCTGTCTCCCCACCCCTCAACCTTTTTTTTGAGACGGAGTCACTCTGTCACCCAGGCTGTAGTGCAGTGGCATGATCTCGGCTCACTGCAAGCTCTGCCTCGCTGGTTCAAGTGACTCTCCTGCCTCAGCCTCCCAAGTAGCTGGGATTACAGGCACGTGCCACCACATCCAGCTAATTTTTGTATTTTTAGTAGAGACGGGGTTTTGCCATGTTGGCCAGGCTGGTCTTGGACTCCTGACCTCAGGTGATCCACCTGCCTAGGCCTCCCAAAGTGCTGTGATTATAGGTGTGAGTCACCGCACCCAGCTTTAATATTTCTTTTCTTTTCTTTTTTTTTTTTTTCTGTCCCCCTGAACCTAGAGCTTAGGTGTCTTCTTACTCCCTCTTCTACCATTTTGGAGAAAATCAGTGCAGAGGGGTCTGTTTCCTCAACCCACACAGGCAAGGGTTGGACTCCGTGGCCAGCAGCGCCCCTTTCATCCCCCGCAGGCGTCAGAGCCACAGCTGTCTTCCTTTGTTCTGGGTGCCAGCTTGCTGCTCTCTCCCAACACTTCAGCAGGGGTCAGTGGGTTAGAATGAAGGAGAGGGGTGACCCATCCAGGAGTCAGGACAGGGGCTTGGGGTCCCAACACAGCACTCACCACTTGGGGCTGCAGGGGCCAGCTCCCCTTGTCTCTGGCATTCACCTTTGAAATTAAAGTTGGAGACTGAAGTTCTCCTAGCTCTGATATTATATATATATTTTAGGGTCACCTGAGAAGGAAAACAAATCCCCAGATATGACACCTGCTTGGTACTCTACATGCAGAAAAGGGCAACCCTCTCTTCCATGAGCTTCCTCCACGTGCTTAGAGATTGCCGAGTTGGGCGGAGGGTCTGGTTGTGCCAAAGGCTGGGCGATCCAGCCCTGGGGCGCAAGGTCTTCGGCCAGGTGGAGCCACGTCTACTGAACCTTTTTTTTTGGACACACTGTCCCTTTAATTCTCAGATAATCCTAAGAAGGAGGTGGCAATTATCATTATTTCAGCAAATGAGGAAATCAAGGCACAGAAAAGTACTATGACTTGTCCCAAATCACACAGTGGTTAATCAGGGGTGTAGGTCGGCTGGGAGCAGTGGCTTGTGCCTGTAATACTAGCACTTCAGGAGGCCAAGGCGGGTGGATCACCTGAGGTCAGGAGTTCAAGACCGGCTTGGCCAACATGGTGAAACCCCATCTCTACTAAAAATACAGAAAATTAGCCGAGTGCAGTGGCACGTGCCTGTAATCCCAGCTACTATAGAGGCTGAGGCAGGAGAATCACTTGAACCCAAGAGGCAAAGGTTGCAGTGAGCCAAGATCGTGCCACGGTGTTCCACCTGGGCTACAGAATGAGACTTCATCTCAAAAAAAAAAAAAAAAAAAAAAATCAAAGATGTAGGCTCTGCTCAGGTCTGTGTGGCTTCCTCTCTCCAGGACACCAAACTGAACCCCATCCCTAGGCCCCCACCCCTTTCCCAACATCTGAGAACTGAGAAAGCAGATCAAATATTCTACTGCTATGTGTCCTTCAGGCCTTGTAGCAGCCTGGGGAACAGTCATAAGGACTTCAGTACTTGGATGTAAGACAAATTTTGTTCATTTGTTCATTCGTTTGTTCTTGAGACAGGGTCTTGCTCCATCACCCAGGCCAGAGTGCAGTTGCGTGATCACAGCTCACTTCAGCCTTGACTTCCCAGGCTCAGGAGGTCCTCTCACCTCAGCCTCCTGGGTAGCTGGGACTATCGGCATGTGCCACCAAGCCTGGCTAAACTTTTTATTTTTTGTAGAGAGGGGGTTTCACCATGTTGCCCAAGCTGGTCTCAACCTCCCGGGCTCAAATGATCTCCCGCCTTGGCCTCTGGAAGTGCTGGGATTCCAGGCATGAGCCACCGCGCCCGGCCACAAGTCAAAGTTTTATCTTTGAGTCCACCCGGTGTTCACCTGGCTAAGATATGTGTCTTGCTTTCTTTCTGTAGTTGATTTCCTTCCCACCACTGCCCAGCCCACCAAGAAGTCCACCCCCAAGAAGAGAGGGTGCCGGTTACCCAGGCCAGCGACCCAGAAAGGTGAGTTCCCTACCCCTCTGCACCCTCAGAAACAAGGCAGACATCCTCTCGCCCTCCCTCCCTCCCCTCCTTCCTTCCCCAGGCACTTTCCAAGTGTTAACTCTAGAGCCTATCTCCCTGGCCCAAGCTAGGGTCAGAAAGGATGCTGAGTGTGACAGCAACTCACAGTCTCATGGGAGACAGACTCATAAACTGTTACTGGACAAAGCTTAATGGAGGCAAAATCCACCCACACACCTGCACACAAATGCCCACAGCTTCATTATTCATACTAGCCAAAAGTAGAAACTACCCAAACATCCACCAGCTAATGAATAGATTAACAAAATATGGTATATTTATTATCATGGAATATTGTTTGGCCATAATAAAGAATAAAGTGAAAGAAGCCAGTCACAAAAATCCATATACTATATGATTCCATGATTATGGAATATTCAACATATGACCCTCTGTAGAGACAGAATGTAGATTGGTGGCTGCCTAAGGCTGGGGGCTTGGGAAAGAAATGGGGAGTGATTCCTAATGGATATAAGGTTTCTTTTTAAGGGAATTTAAATGTTCTAAAATTACATTATGGAAATGGTTGCACAACTCCATGAATACACTAAAAATCATGACATTGTACACTTTAAACAAGGAGACTTTATATCTAAATTATAACTCAATAAAGCTGTTAACAAACAAAAAATCTACTCAAAGGACCAGCACTTTAAACTTTTCCAGTTTTGGCCAGATGTGGTGGCTCACACCTGTAATCCTAGCACTTTGGGAGGCCAAGATGGGCGAATCACCTTGAGCTCAGGAGTTAGAGGCCAGCCTGGGCAACATGGTGAAACTCTGTCTCTATGAAAATATTAAAAAATTAGCTGGGCGTGGTGACACATGCCTGTAGTCCCAGCTACTCAGGAGGCTGAGGTGGATGCCTTGAGCCTGGGAGGTGGAGATTGAAGTGAGCCAAGATCCTGCCACTGCACTCCAGCCTGGGTGATAGAGCCAGACCCTGTTTCAAAAAAAAATGTTTCCAGTTTTAATACCTAACAGAGGACCTAATACACAGTATGTGCTTGTTCATGAATACATGCTTGTTTGCAAATGAACACATTTGCTTCTCTATGCTACACCAGACACCTCAGCTGGAGTGTATGCACATACACACACACACAGACACACATGCCCACGCACACGCTTTCCTTAAACCCATCAGCCCAAACGTGTTTCTGGAAAAATACTGACCTCAGCCCAGCAAAAGCCACTGATGACAAACAGAAAGTGCCATCTGCTGCTACCCAGAGAACAAACCACAAGCAGCCCCAGGAGCACTGCCTCGCACTGCTCAGTTCGCTTTGTCTTTGTACCAGAAATTATCGAGGAGGGTACTGAATAGGATCTGGGAGACCGGGGTGGCAAGCTGCCATCACATGAGGTCACAGTAAAAAGAAAATCAGAACCAATGTACGGAAGAGTAAAGTCTTAAGGAGCTTAAGAGTGACCTTATTTTATAAAGTCCCATGCCCTGACCCCTTCACCTAAATGATTTCAGGCAGACTACAATAAAAAGGATATAAAATGCAAATACAATAGAGCCACTAAGATGAGGGTGCAAGAACTGGTTGTGTACTATGGCTCTGGAGAACCCAGCAACATCAGTTTAAACAAAGGGAAGACCCCGAGTTGTATGGCACCCCAACCCCGGTGATAGAAAGAAACAACCTGGCACCAAAAGAAGAAACTTCCATCCTAGTGCTAAATTCTAGGAGCAATCTGCCCCCTTCATCTTCATGTAAGGACAGCTGAATGACGGCGCACTCAGTCATACTTTTATAAATGATGGCAAAAACAAAGCGCTTCAGATTTCTTGCATAATTTCTTTTCTTTCTTTCTTTTCTTTCTTTTTTTTTTTTTTTGAAACAGAGTCTCACTCTGTTGCCCAGGCTGGAGTGCAGTGGTGTGATCTCAGCTCATTACAACCTCCACCTCCCAGATTTAAGTGATTCTCCCGCCTCAGCCTCTGGAGTAGGTGGGATTACAGGTGCCCACCACCAAGCTTGGCTAATTTTTGTATTTTTAGTAGCGGCAGGGTTTCACCATGTTGGCCAAGCTGGTCTTGAACTCCTGACTTCAGGTGATCCACCTGCCTTGGCCTCCCAAAGTGCTGGGATTACAGGCGTGAGCCACTGTGCCTGGCCTCTTGCATCGTTTCTTGTACCAACCCTCAGTAAAATCCCATGGCAAAACGCATACCAAACATTAATAAGTTATTAAGAATAACCCGGATGTGTGTGAAGGTGGCCAAGTGGAGTGGGGCTGAGGATGGGTGTGGGGAAAGTAGGTGGATGTTACACTGAGGAGAGCGGCCCTGGGTCAGTGTAGCCTAGTGGCAAGTCAGACAGGCCTAGGTCTGAATCTCTGTCTACCACTACCTGTACTATGAGACATTGAATAGATGATTCAGCCTCTATGAACCTCTGTTTCCTCGTCTGTAAAATGGGGATGCAGGATTAAATGAGATGTAATTATACACCAGGCACTAAGAGCTTGTGGGGGCATTCACACAGACCTCAAAGCCTATTATCATGAATGAAACCCATAGGGCCACTAAGAAGGGGTCGCCCATGAGGCTTAGGGCTGTTTCTGAGACAACACCCTTAGGTGCTGGGGGACCATTTCTAAACCACGGACTCAGGAGCGGAGTGCGAATCCAGAGCTCAGGAGACCCTGAGGCCCCAGCAAGATGAGGAAGGCTGGGCTGGGGGTGTCGCTGGTGTGGATCTGTCGAACAGCCCCTTACCCAAGCACGTTATTTGTGGCAGCAGCTTTTCCTGGAGAGTCACATTTTGGATGGGAGACCATGCTTCAGAGGAGACCTATAGCTACATCGCTGGCCTCCACAGTGGTCTTAACCATGACCTCTTCTCAGGAAGAAGCCCAGCTGCCCTGTACATCCCTGTGACCTGCACCCACCTCCATTACAGTTTTTAAAAACTTAGTTAAGCCGGGTGCGGTGGCTCACTCCTGTAATCCCAGCACTTTGGGAGGCGGTAGGGGAGGGGTGCGGATCACCTGAGGTCAGGAGTTCGAGACCAACCTGACCAATATGGCGAAACCCTGTCTCTACTAAAAATACAAAAATTAGCCAGGCATTGTGGTGGGTGCCTGTAATCCCAGCCACTCAGGTGGCTGAGGCGGGAGAATTGCTTGAACCCAGGAGGCAGAGGTTGCAGTGAGCCAAGATCAAGCCATTGCACTCCAGCCTGGGTGACAGAGCAAGACTCCATCTCAAAAAAACAAAAAACAAAAACAAAACCTTAGTTGAGATATAATTTGCACACTGCAAAATTCACCTACTTTAAGCATACAAACTCAATGATTTTGGGTAAATTTACCAAGTTGTGCAATCATTACCATAATCTAGTTTTAGAAGGTTTCCATCAGCCCAGTAAGATTCCCAGTGCTTGTTCACAGCTCATCCCTGTTCCCAGCCCCTGGCAGCCACTAATCTACCATCTGCCTTTGCAGATTTGCCTCTCAGGGACATTTCGTAGAAGTGAAATCGCACACCATGGCTCTTTCCTGCTTGACTTCTTTCACTTAGCACCGTGTTTTGAGGTTCATCCAGGTTGGGGGAACAAAAAGGAGGTGAGAGGGAGCCCAGCAGATGCCCTCAGCATCTCAGAGGGGCCACTCATCCAGCCTCCCACCCAGTGTGTGAATCTCTTCTCCACATCCCAGCGATCCAGCCTTGGCTGGTTCCCCTCCAGTGACAGTGGGCTCCCTCCCGTGTAGCAGCCACCTCTCTTCCCTCCCATACCTTTCATGCCCTCATGCAACTGAGGTGGGACCCACAGGGGCTTGGAACTCGAAGGATCTGTGTCCACACCCTGGTCCTGCATTTTAGTAGCTGGGTAACCTTGGGCATATAATTTAACCTTTTTGAATGTTGTTTTTTTTTTTGAACTGTGAAATGAGAGATAAAAATAATGGCAAGCCGGGCACAGTGACTCATGCCTGTAATCCCAGCACTTTGGGAGGCCAAGGCAGGCAGATCACGTAAGGTCAGGAGTTGGAGACCAGCCTGGCCAACATGGTGAGACCCCGTCTCTACTAAAAATACAAAAATTAGCCGGGCATGGTGGCGGGTGCCTGTAATCCCAGCTACTAAGGAGGCTGAGGCAGGAGAATCGCTTGAACCCAGGAGGTAGAGGTTTCGGTGAGCCCAGATCTCGCCATTGCATTCCAGCCTGGGCAACAAGAACAAAACTCTGTCTCAAAAAAATAAAATAAATAAATAAATGCAAATAAAAAAATGCCAATACCTTTCTTCCTCACAAGATGGGAGTTTGCATTTAGTATGTACTTAGCACATACGTATTCAGTAAAAATTCTCTCTCTTCCTTGACATCCACAATGCTTTCCGATTTTCTGAACCTCAAGCCCAAATCTGCAGCCTTGCCCTTTCACCCATGGGCCCTGGCTCTGCCCCTCAGCTACTCGAGGGACCAGCCACAGGGGCCTGAAGGGTGTCAGAGAAGGATTTGGGGCATTGATAGTGTAAAGTGTGCTGTTTAGCACACAAAATGGACAAAGGAACAGATAGTCAACTCATAGAAGAAAAATCATACAAGTTCCCAATATATGAAAATAGACCAAAGCTTGTAAGTAATGAGGGAATTTAAGTGATATAACATTTTCCCCCACTTGACTGGCAAAAACTAAAACATTTTGATGATATCAATGGTCAGCAGGGTGCACTATTGGTGGGTGGGGACAGAAGTCAGTGCCACCTTTTAGAGAGGCATTTGACAGCATCTGTCACAATTTAAAATGGGCAAAGTCTGTGGTTTAGTAGCTCCCGTTCTCAGTATTTGCCTCAGGAAGGCATCTTTGTAAGGAAATACACATGATGTTTTCTGCAGAGTTATTTGTAAAAGTAAAACACAGGAAACGACAAAAAATGCCCACTGATGACGAGTAACTCATGATACATCCATACTGTCAGACGTTACTCTGTTGGAAAAAAGAACACATTGATTAAGTGAAGGAAAAAAGGCACGTTGAAACAGTGAAGATACAAAAGAACAATTTGTACAGTATAATCTGCTGCATATATTTTAAAATACTATATGTATTTAAGGCCGGGCATGGTAGCTCACACCTGTAATCCCAGCACTTTGGGAGGCCAAGGCGGGTGGATCACTTGAGGCCAGGAGATCAAGACCATCCTGGCCAACATGGTGAAACCCCATCTCAACTAAAAATACAAAAATTAGCCGGGCATGATGGTGAGCGCCTGTAATCCCAGCTACTTGGAAGGCTGAGGCAGGAGAATCGCTTGAATCCCCAGAAGGCGGAGGTTGCAGTGAGCCAAGATTGCGCCACTGCACTCCAGCCTGGGCGACAGAGTGAGATTCTGTGTCAAAACAAACAAAGAAACAAACAAATACACCGTATATGTATCTATAAAAATTACATAGGCATGGAAAGAGAAAGTTACTAAATTATCAATGGTGATTAATTCTGTGAAGGAGCAAAGATGTCAGCAAGCACTCTAATCCTATATTTAAATCTCTTACAATGAAAATATATTCAGCTATTTCTTGTGAAATTAAAAGTTTTAAACATAAATAGTAAAGGACTCATTACCAGGAATAAAAATTGTCTACCTCTCAAAAATTTGGATGTGGGACATGAAATTTTATATATAAAATGATTTCAATGATGTTTAAAGTGCTTACAAAGACTAGACGATGACCGGACATGGTAGCTCACGCCTGTAATTCCATCACTTTGGGAGGCCAAGGTGGGTGGATTGCTTGAGGCCAGGAGTTTGAGACCAGCCTGGCCAACATGGTAAAACCCTGTCTCTTCTAAAGATACAAAAATTAGCCGGGCATGGTGGCACACACCTGTAATCCCACCTACTTGGGAGGCTAAGAACGAGAATCGCTTGAACCCAGGAGGCGGAGGTTGCAGTGAGCTGAGAACACGCCACTGCACTCCAGCCTGGGTGACGGAGCAAAACTCTGTCTCAAAAACAAAAACAAACAAACAAACAAACAAAAAAAAAAAACTTGAGGAAAAATACATTATATCAAAATGCAAATAGTGGTATTCTCTGGGAGGTGGGACTTCCACTTGATTTTTTTTCCTCCTTATATTTTTCTGCGTGTCTTATGCAGAAAAATGTTCAGTGTTGAACACATGTCACGTGTGTTTTTTCCAGGCCCACTTTGTAGCCCCATCACCCTCGGCCTGCTGGTGGCTGGCGTTCTGGTTTTGCTGGTTTCCCTGGGAGTGGCCATCCACCTGTACTGTGAGTTGTCTCCTCTTGGGTCATCGGGTGTCCCTGTTTGCTGTTTGAAGTGCTCCTGGGATACTTACTTCTCTAGTGGAGCAGAGCAGTTGGCAGCCTGGTGGGAATGTGCCTCAGAGAACCTATGGTATTTCTGGAGGTCGTTCTTGATCTGGGGCTACACAGCCAAAACCAAAGACCACCCTGTCCCTGGAGTCAGACAAACCTGGGTTTGAGTGCAATGTGGCTGTTTCCCGATCCAGTACCCTGGTCTCTCTGAGCCTTGGCTGCCTCAGATGGGCGTAGGACATTACCTACCTCCCAGAGTTGCTGCTTGTAAATTCCTGCCCCAAATGCCTGGCACCCGGCACGTGTCAGTAAGTGGGAACTCATGTGAGCAGTTGAGACCAAAGCCCAGTGCCCAGAAAAGATTGCCTGTGGGCGTAAACCCAGGAGGCGGAGCTTGCAGTGAGCCGAGATCACGCCACTGCACTCCAGCCTGGGCGACAGAGCAAGACTCCGTCTCAAAAAAAAAAAAAAAAAAAAAAAAAAGATTGCCTGTGGGGTTTGTGTTGCATTGCTGAAAGCTAGAAATCCTCTCTACGCCACCAATATTGATGAGGCTGTCGGAAACTCAGAAATGACTGCTGCTCCCAGCCACCCCAGAGACGGGACTGTCTCCTTCTATGGCCCCCACCCCAAGCTCTGCACAGCACTGGGTTCACAAGAAAGACGGGGAGCCGGAGGAGAGGCGCATGGCTGCCCTAGAGCCCAGAGCCCACAGTCTACCCCGGTTCTTCAGCTCACCTGTGCCACCTCGAGCAAGCCCCTTCCCCTCTCTGCGCTTCTATAAAATGGGCAGGTGGGACAGCAGGGGCATGAACTAGATCAGTGGCTCTTAACTTTTGTAGGTCACAGACCCCTTTGAACATACGATGAAAATAATGGACCTCTCCGCACAGAAATGCACCCAGGTGCATACTTTTGCCTACAAATTCTTCCCCACCAAGGGGTCAATGTACCCCATTCTAAGAACCCCATAAATTTCAGTGGCTTGCAAACTCTTTTGATCAAGGAAGGACCTCATTGGTAAAATATTTTGAAGCACATTTAGTGACATGCATAAGATATTAAATAAGCGAATACAGCAGCAGTTGGCTGGATTTACTTATTTCATATTTTGTGTGTGTTATGTTATTAAATGCATGTTATTAAATATGTTTCAAAAATAAAAAGTAAGCTGGATATAGGGGCAAGTGCCCATACTCGAGAGCCTGAGGAGGGACGATCACTTGAGCCCAGGAGCTCAAGTCTGGCCTAGACAACATAGTAAGACCGCATTTCTCAAAAAATAAATAAAAATCAAAAGTAATAAAGGCTGAGATACAAATGTAAATAGATATGCTTTTATTTTCCTCCTACTCCCAGTGGGAAATCTCGCCCTGTGAGTGCACTTGCCCAGGCCTGAGACTGCCTGTGTGTGGGAACTTTCGTGTCTGACCTGCTGTAAAGGGCGAGCAGGTGTGTTTAAGGACACAGACTCTGCGGCTGATTAATTGAGTTTGAATTCCAGCTTTCCCACTTACTAGCTGCATGACTTTGGGCATGTTATCTGGTAACTCACTCTGTGTTTCAGTTTCTCCACAAATTAAATGGAGATCTTAAAAGTAGTATCCAACTCAGGTTTTCAGTAAGCATTAAGGGGATTGAAATGTGTAAAGTGTTTGGGCCAGGGTCTGGGACCAGGGAGGTGGGCTGAGGTGTCAGCTGCCCCTGTGACCATCCTACTTGGCCTCTGGGGCTCAGTGCAGTGACCCACAGCCCACACTGACTGGCGCCCTTGCTTTCCTCTTCCAGGCCGGCGGAGGAGAGCCCGGCTTCGTTTCATCAAACAGTAAGTGTGTGACCTGGGCGTGGCCCTGGGTTCCTCAGCCCCAGCTGCAGCTTGCAGCCTCTATCTGCAGCAAGGACCCAAAGTCAGACCTCATCTTCCAAAGATCATAGACTCGGCCAGACATGGTAGCGCACACCTGTAGTCCCAGCTACTCAGGAGGCTGAAGCAGGAGGATCACTTGAGCCCGGGAGCTCAAGGCTGCAGTGAGCTATGATGGTACCACTGCACTCCAGCCTGGGCAACAGAGCGAGACCCCATCTAAAAAAAAAGTCACACACTGTATAAATAGATGAGATAATAGAATTCAGGAACCGAAGAGATAACCTAAACAAACAAACAAACAAACAAACAAAAACCTGACCAATAACTTAAATGTATTTCAAGAACATTCTTAGCTCTCCTGAGGAGAGCAATCAGGCTTTGCATGCACAGAATACCACAGGGTATCCCAAACTCATCCCATCTGTTATTTCATCCCACCTACTATTTCATCCCCCCTATTATTTCATCCCCTCGGTTCTGTGTGAGATAAGGGGTTATCACCCTCATTTTACAGATAAATGGAGAGACTACTGGAATCGGATTTGAAGACTAGCCTCTTCCACCAGCCATTGCTTTCCTTCCTTAGGAGCTGCCTTTGTCCCACCTGCCGCCCTCGACCCCATCTGGGTCCCAGGAGTTGGCAGAGTCACATTACACTCTTGGGACCCACTGAGCTGAGAAAGCTCCGATACTTTCCCTGGGGTGGGCTGGGACCTTTAGTGGTGGCCATTTAACCACCACCTTTGCAAGTTGCTTTGCCCTGGTAGGGCAGCGACATTATGTACTTGGTCTTTCATGAGGCTGTTGGAAGCCATCGTGGGCCGGGGGCAGCATTCCTGCATTTGATTTTTGTTCCTCAAAACAGAGACTGTTTCACCTCTGCCTATCCAGTTAATTACATTTGCTCCTCAGAGCAACCCTCTCTATATAGAAATGTTTGGGGGAGCAAAAGTACACACCTCTAAATTGAAGAGAGCAACAGGGTCTCTTGCTCGAGAGCTCTGGCTTTAGGCGGAGACGGAGCTGGGTTTGAATCCCATCTGCCAGTCACCAACCATGTGACAGTCAGCGAGTCACTTTACCTCGGCAAGCCTCGGATTTCTCGTCTGTAAAATGAGCTAACAGTGCCAATCTCACGGTCAGTGTGAGGACTCTCTGGGGTACTATCCTTAAAGCATGTGGCCCCAGGCCCCTGGAGTCAGAGCACAAACTCAGGTCACTTCATTGACTTCAATTCTGCAAGTGCAACAACGGACAAACAAAATGTATTTTTAAATACTCTAAAATGGTAAATAGCCACATACATTCATATTATGATATGCTCTGCATTGTCGTATACATTATATTTATATCGAGAGTTGCTGAAACATGCCTGCTGGATTTTATGGGCAATTTTCAATGATATTTTAATTGTGTACAATTTTCACCTTGTGTGTTGGATTTAGAAGCTGCCCCCTACCCAAGAGATAATAACTTGAGTATAACTGTCTCAGGCCAGACCTCTAGAAAGTGCCACTCAAGGCCGCGTGCAGTGGCTCACGCCTGTAATCCCAGCACTTTGGGAGGCCAAGGCAGGCAGATCGCCTGAAGTCAGGAGTTTGAGACCAGCCTAGCCAACATGGTGAAACCCCATCTCTACTAAAAATACAAAAAATTAACTGGGCATGGTGGCAGGCACCTGTAATCCCAGCTACTTGGGAGGCTGAGGCAAGAGAATCACTTGAACCCAGGAGGCAGAGTTTGCAATGAGAAGAGATCGCGCCATTCCGCTGCAGCCTGGGCAATGAGAGTGAAACTCTATCTCAAAAAGAGAAAGTTCCACTCAAAATCTCTCCCATGGTGACCTTTCATGTAAAATAAGCCCCTCTCTGGGTACTAACTGTGGTCTGGGTCTGTCCCCATCCCTTCATTTTAACTTGCTCCCCAGTGATCTGATGCCAGTTTTTGGGGTGCTAGATGCAGGACCTCATGCTTTCGCAAGCCCAGGATCAGCTTGAGGCAGGGAAGGGGCACTGGGTGGTCATGGGGGGACCCTGAGCCCTCTTCACTCTCTTCATTTCAAACAGATACTCTTTTCTATTGTCTGGGTTTACACTTACCTGTAACATGTCATTTGAACAAAAGGGTTTGTGACTTTTAAAAAGTTTGAAAAGCACCTCTGGTTATCCTCTCATGATCCAGGCGCGGAGGAAATAACCCCTGGTGCTCACAGATCTGAGTTGCGATTTGAGGTCCTTGTTCCCCAGCCTCTAACTGTCCTTAGAAAATCATCCCATCCGCAGGGTAATTTCTTCTGGCCCCTTGATATAAATTTGTGATTCTCTTAGATTACCTTAGAGGTACTACAGGAAGTAACGCAATTCAAAGCCACGGTTCTTTGAGCTGCAGTTTTGTTTTGTTTTGTTTGTTTTTTAGCCTTAACAATCTTTTTAGTGACTAACATGGGCCCTAGAAACATACTCACAAAAAACTCTCGGCCCCAGGCCACTTGGAGTAGAACTCTGCTTTCTCATTTGCCATTTGTCTCTGTTACAGGAAATTCAATATCGTTTGCCTGAAAATACGTGGTTTCACAACTTGCTGTTGTTTTCAGGTTTTACAAATGAGCAGAGAATACGGTTTTGGTGTCCTGCTACAAAAAGACATTGGTCAGTAACGAGCACGATGTGGAAAAAGGAGAGAGGGGACACATTCGACCCTGGAGAGTTCACTGGCTGCTAAAGCTGCTTGCTTTTCACTGCTGCAAGGCCTTTCTGTGTGTGACGTGCATGGGAGCAACTTGTTCGTGGGCCATCGGGAATACTGGGGAGAAGGCTTCGTTGCCCCCAGGGCACTTCACAGAGTGTGCTGGAGGACTGCGTAAGAAATGCCGCCCATGCCACCGCTTCCAGCTCCTGTGCCTTCCCTGAGCTGGGACCTTTAGTGGTGGCTGTTTAGCCACCATCTTTGCAAGTTGCTTTGCCCTGGTAGGGCAGTAACATTGGGTCCTGGGTCTTTCATGGGGTGATACTGGGCTGGCTCCGTCTTGGTCTTCCCAGGCTGGGGCTGACCTTCCTCACAGAGAGGCCAGGCGCAGGTTGGGAATGAAGCTTGCTGAGAGGGGCTGTCCAGTTCCCAGAAGCCATGTCAGTCTCTGAGGGCTTCCTTTGGGGCTGCGAACTTGCGGGTTTGAGGATAGGAGTTCACTTCGTCTTCCACTTGTCAGTTTCTCAGCTCCCATTTCTACTCTCCCATGGCTTAATTCTTCTTTCATTTTCTGCTCTTTTTATACAAATGTCTTAGTTGTACAAATAAAGTCCCAGGTTAAAGATAACAAATGGCTCCTGTGGCATAAATGTGTAGAAGCCCATCTACAGCCAAGACATCAATGCTCAGTGGAACAGAAACCATAAGGATAAAATTTGTACATCCTCCTGTTACACCTGAGATCCTCATTTGCCCAACATTGTAGGTGTAGAGAGTCCTAAAGAGGCTAGGAAGTGCCCAGGGCACCAGAGCCAGGCTTCAGGTGCCTCGGGCCCATCTCCCGGCCCACTCCCAAGCTGAACTAGCGCTTGTTCATTTCTACTGTGGGATGAACCCCAGGGATCCCTGGCCTCAAGTCAAGCATCAAAGAGACGGTAGGAGGCATGAGGGGTTCTGTCACATGTCCCTTCATTTTCTTATTGATTCTTGGCCTTAACTGTTGGACAAGGAAAAAGCAAGGAGAAGGTGATGAGCAGGAGTGGAGAGTGGAGAGCAGGACCTCGTTCCTGGGTTTGAAAAAGTGCCTGAGTCCCATCTTAGCCGCCCCCTGCCTGAGCTTTAGCAGCCTAGGAGCTATTGCACCATAAAACACTGCAACCTGAGGCTGCATTAACAGAAGTACCATGTCCAGGACCAAGGAGAATCCCGCCTCACCTGCTTTTCCTGGCCAGCTCAAAGAAGGGCATTGACAAATCAGGTTATGTTCAGAGACCTGTGGCAGCCACAGAATGTAAGAAATGTTACCAAAAAACCAGGAAAGGAAAGACAACCTGGGGAGGGGGTAGTGTGGCCTTCTCTGGGCATCGGGGGTGCGGTCGCAGCAGCACGAGGTGTGGTGGGTGGAGTTAGAAGGGCATAGATGCAGTGTTACCGGAAGGAGGGCCTTGAGTGTAAGTTGTCCAGGTCCTTGGCATTTTGAACAAAGAATTGGACAAAACACACAAAGTCATAAAGAAATAAAAGCAGCAAAAGCAGGAATTTATTGAAGTGAGAAAGCACTCCCCAGGGTGGAAGTGGGCCCTAAGCAGGCGGCCCATGGTCCCAATTGCAAGGTTTTCTGTGTTTTAAGTACCCTTTTGAGATCCCTGTCGGCTACCCCTTAACTAGATGAAGGATTTGGTCCGTGGCTAATGAAAGGCTGAGGTGAATTGATGCCCTATGTGGATGAAGGGATGGCTCGTGCTTGGCCTGGGGTCAATCCAGGACAGTCTCCCTTTCCGTCTGAGATAAGGTGGAAGCGGGAGGGTTGTAGAGAGAGTAGCCTTTGATCCTTGGTTACTCAGTGTGGGGAGATGGGGTTTTTCCTTTTGGTTTACGTTAATTGGTCTTAGATGGCCTGCCCCCAGACCCAGGTGTTTTCCTTTTGATCCAGCTTTGAGAAATCAGCACAAATTGGCCTCAAGATTCCCTGCCCCCAGACGTAGGTGTTTCTCCTTGAGTCAGCACGAATTGGCCTTAGATTCCCTGCCCCCAGAACCTAGTCTCCTGCCTCAGCAGGAGGTGCTCAAAAGAAGCAAAAGCTCTGCCTATCAGCTCTGAGGAAAAGGGACAGGCTGCCTTCCAAGGCTGAGGCGAGGGGTGAAAGAACTGGGGTCAGCTGGACCAGACTCCTTTAGGGTTCATGTTTCAGGTGGGCTCCTCATCCGGGCCATCACAAATAAATAAGAGACTAAGGCCTGCAGTGCACGCGGTCTGCCCTCTTGAAGGCTCACACCCAGTGCGCAGCGGAAGTAAGAACAGGCCGCAAGGTCCCTTGTCCCACTGCAGGCTTTGAAATTTGACCGTCTCCCTGCTGCTGTCTTTGCAATTGCACGTACTTGCTTGCAAGTTCTCATGGGGCTGGGCTGGGGGCAGGGGTGGTTTGCGCTCCTCTGTCAGTTTTCTGTGCAGCAGGCACCTGCCAAGGCGGGTTCAACTCCGGCTGCCCAGGGAGCTAGAGCAGGCTAGGCTGCCAATGGCGGGGGCTGCGGTGAGAAGGTCTGCACCCAGCACCTGACTTTTGTTTTGAAGAAGGAACTGAGCTGCTACTACATTCTATAGGGCCGTTATGATGAAATATGCCCCCCAAACTCCATCCAGCTGTCTTTTGACTACCAATTCCACTGTTGGCATTTATCTAAAAGAAACACATCAAAAAGTGGTATGCACAAAGAAATATGCATCGGATTGTTCCTTCTAGCGCTGCTTACTAGCTAAAAATGGGAAATAATCCAAATGTTCATCAAAAGGGACTGGTCAGATAAATTCAGATACAGTCTAATAAGGGGGTTTAGGCAGCTACTAAGGAATGAGCTAGATCCATATATGCTGATATCAAATGATGGTTATGGCAAATGCGTGTATTTTTAAAACATCTGTATAGATTATTCTTAATACAATACATGGTGCAATATGTGGTCACTGTTAAAATTCAAGCACAGAAGAAAACAAGCAAAACAAATATATGTTGTTAGAAGTTAGGATACAGTTATCCTTAGTCCAGTGGTGGGTCATTAAGAGGGAGCATGAGGTTTGAAGGTGAGCGTTTCTGCTTCTCAATCTGGGAGTCACTTGCATGAGTGTGTTTCGTTAGAAAAAGTCATCAAGCTGTACACTAGGACATGTTGACTTTATAGCTATGGATATAGATGTAAATTCTACTTCAAGAAAGAGAGTTTTTAAAATCCAAGCACAGAACATTGTAGAAATGTGCAAACTTGGTATTTGGAAGTTTCTTCAGCCAGCACATGGGATGATAACTCACGCCTGTAATCCCAGTACTTTGGGAGGCCCACACCGAATGATCACTTGAGCTCAGGAGTTTGAGACCTTGACTCTCCAAGAAAATTTAAAAATTTTCCAGGGCACAGTGGTGCTTGCCTGTAGTCCCAGCTATTAGGGAGGATGAGGTGGGAGGATATCCTGAGCCCAGGAGTTTGAGACTGCAGTGAGCTGTGATCATGCCACTGCACTCCAGCCTGGGCAACAGAGTGAGACCTTGTCTCAAAAATAAATTTTTTTCTAAAAAAAGTTTCCTGTTTTTTTTTCTTCCCATATTTTTTAAAACATAAAATTGAAATCTTGCAAACATAATACATAACATAGAGAATATAGAAAATTAAATCTTCTAATACTGTTCTGCAGATTTGATCTTTCTTCTCTCATAATAAATCAAGGCCTCTGGGTATATTTGTTTGGATATGTACAGGAAAAGGTCTGTAAGGATTTACTCTCAGCTGTTAATGGCAGTTACTCTGGGGAATTTTCACTTCTGCTTTCTACAGTTCCTTGTGTGAATTTTTACATCATGTATTACTTTCGTAGTTGGGGAAAAAGCAATTAAAAGTTTGGAAAAAAGAACCTCTGGCCATTGTTATAAGAAGAAATTGGAATCAACACAAATATCCACCAATGAAAGATTTATTCATAAATTTTAAAAATCTGAACCATGGAAATGACGGTGAGGCAGGTCTGAGGTGGCCAAACAGCACAGTCTGGGTCTTTACCAGCTGCAGACTTTGGGCAAGCTACATTTCCAATTGCATTTACTTGTCTGGAAGTTCATATGGGGCTAGGCTAGTGGCGGGGGTGGTCTGCACTCCAGCAACCTTAGGGGAGCCTGGGTTCTCTGCCCTGAAGGAGAACATCTATAGTACTTCCCTTGGTGTGTTTTTCTGTGGACCTTAATGGGTCTGGGAGCAGCACTGGTGTTCCCCCCTCCCCCCATCCCCTTCCTCTCAGTGGGAAGTAGCCTGCAGGTGTGGAGCCCACCAGGGCCTGTTCAAAAGAAGAAGGGGGTCCTACACCACCCCATCCCTTTCATCCTTACTCATCCCCGCCCCCGCCCCGCAGTTTGTGTCTCTACCTGTAGGAAGTGGGCAACTTGTTTTCAGAAAGTGATCCCCGACCCCACGCGGGCTGCAACGCTGATCCGAATCTATCACCCAGTCAAAGGGAAAGACAGAAAGAGCCTTGTCTTCAGAGGCCTTCCAAGGTTGTGGAGGGCAAAAGATATTTCCTCTGTCGCTTCTTGGGAAACCTCCTTCAATGCGTCACTGACACTCCTGGGGCACCGTGAGTCACCGGTTCCTGGAGGCCTTCCAGTTGCATAACTCAGACAGAAGGAAACCATATTCCCCAGCCCCGCATCAGTTTGAGATTCACAGAAATATGCATGACACATGTGATTCCTGTAAAGCTGAAAGCGGAGGCACTGAAGAAGGCACTTACATCCTGCACAGTACTGTTGGCTCTCCTGGATCCTGTTTTTCCTGTTAGTTTACTGCCTTTCACATGCGAGTACCCTTTTAAGAGCTTTGCTTAGACTTCTAAATTTGAGAGGAAACCATGTCCATTCCTTTAGGTAATTTTGTTGTTGTTGTTTGAGACGGGGTCTTGCTCTGTCACCCAGGGTGGAGTGCAGTGGCGCACTCATGGCTCACTGCAACCTCTGTCTCCCGGGCTCAAGCGATCCTCCCACCTCGGCCTCCTGAGTACCTGGGACTATGGGCATGCACTACCACACCTGGCTAATTTTTTATATTTCTGGTGGAGATGGGGTTTCCCCATGTCACCCAGGCTGGTCTTGAACTCCTGGGCTCAAGCAATCCATCCGCCTCGGCCTCCCGAAGTGCTGGGATTACAGGAATGAGCCACAGCACCTGGCCTTTTCATGCATTTTTAACTGTAGACCATTTCTACTCCTGTGCCCGTTTATGACTGAACTAATACCCACAACTCTACACTCAATTCTCCTCTTCCTTGGGGGGTGGGGTGTATGTGTGTGTACAGTGCTCTGTTGCCCAGGCTAGTGTGCAGTGGCGCTGTCATGGCTCACTGCAACCTTGACCTCCCTGACTCAAGTGAGTAGCTGGGACTACAGGTGTGCACCAGCATGCCCACTTATTTTTTTATTTTTTTATTTTTAGTAGAGATGAGGTCTCGCTATGTTGCCTAGGCTGGTCCAAATTCCTGAGCTCAAGCGATCCTCCCACCTTAGCCTCCCAAAGTGTTGGGATTACAGGCGTGAGCCACCATGCCCAATTCCTTAAATTTCTTGATGCCAGTTCAAATCTATTTGGGGAAACTTCTGTGGGCTCAGCCAGCCCTGTGCTGAGACTAGGGGTGCAGCGTAGCCAGGATAGACATAGTTGGGTCCCCAGGGCTTGCAGTCTTGCTTAGAGCCTGTAGGCCTCAGTTCGCTCCCTACTAGCTCAGGGACAAGGCCTGTGGGGGTCCTCTGGTTCTTTCCTGCTACCTGTACAAGTCAGTCCTAAGCCTGAGGCCAGAATTGAAATGAATGAATGAACAAAGCAAAAGGCTCAGATAGAAGGTCCTTAGGCCCACACAAGCTGGGAGCACAGCCCAGCACCTCCCCTGCTGGCTCCCCCGCCCACCCATCCACCTTTCTGTGCTCCTTAAGGCTGTGAGGACCACTCAGGATGTGCCAAGTACTCTGCCAAGTACAATGGACAATCCCCTTAGAGAACCAAGGTCAACAACTCAGATCTCAATCAGGCACGTGTTTCAGGCACTAAAGATTTGGCTCAGAAGCTGTCCCTAACCCCACGGGCTTTCATTCTCATGGCCAGGGGGACACAGGCCCAAGGCTGGCACTTGCATGGCTCCGAGAGTGAGTGGCCTCAGTGCCTCACTGGCTGCAGCCTCGTGCCAGCCCTGCACAGACCAGAGAAAGATCCAGGTGATGCCAACACAAGCAGAGGGCATGGATTGCCTTCTCAAAAAGGTTATGTTTGTCTGGGAGTGGAGTTCACAGCCTCTCGCAGATTTTGTGGAGGTCTCTGCGGTTGAGTGAGGGCAAAGTTACAAGGGGAAGATGTGAGGTGGTGTTGGCAGAGGGGTGGAGGCCCCTCTTCCCCACACACCCCTCCCCAGCACCCCTGCAGCATCCTGAGAGCCTGAAGCTGCCTGCTGGGCCAGGCCTGCTATCTGGGCACGACCAGGCCAGGTAAAAGGGAGGCCATGACTCCCACCCCTCCACCCTCTCCTCAGCCTCAGCCAAGTTTGGGGGACATGGGGAAGGGAGAGCAACAGTAAACGTGATCAGCACAAAAAGTGGGGCTGACTTCAGATCACGAAGGCTCTAGCTGGACCAGGGCAGAAGATGGAACTTGGGTTGACCCCCTTCTATCCGAGTACCTACACTGCAGCCACACTGATGCTGCTGGTTTGGGAACAGGAAGGTAGGGCAGCTTCCACAAGACAAGCAGACTTTGGTTGAAGTTCTTTTGTGGGCCCTGCTCAAAGCCCACCTCCCTAGAAACTCGGAAAGCCACGTCGGGTGGTCTACCTTGTGGTGTAGGGGAAGAGGGAGGAGAGAAGAAAGGGTCACAGGGACTCAGACAAGAGCCAGTGCTCACTCTGGCAGTTCCAGCTTCCTCCCTCAGGAAGTCCTCCAGCCTCACCCAGCACAGAAAAGAGCTTATCAATGGGAGACGGAAGAATACTCTCGAGCGTTTATCTGCGTAATTTCGGAGTGCGCCGGTGTGTGCTTCTGTGTGGCAGGCAATCAATTTAGTGGGGAGGGTGCAGGGGAATATTTGTCTTTTTTTCTTTTTTTTTGAGACAGAATCTCGCTCTGTTGCCCAGGTTGGAGTGCAGTGGCACGATCTTGGCTCACTGCAAACTCCGCCTCCCGGGTTCAAGCGATTCTCCTGCCTCAGTCTCCTGAGTAGCTGGGATTACAGGCATGCCCCATCATGCCTCCCTAATTTTTGTATTTTTTAGTAGAGATGGGGTTTCACCATGTTGGTCAGGCTGGTCTCGAACTCCTGACCTCATGATCCTCCCGCCTCGGCCTCCCAAAGTGCTGAGATTTCAGGCGTGAGCCACCATGCCTGGCCTGGAACATTTGTCTTATACATTTTTTCCTAGACATTGTGACACACAAGGCTCTTCAGTGGACAACTATCCCACATTTGAGCCTGGTCAGACGCTTCTGATGGTAACTCCAAACCTCCCCACCCTCTCCCCTGCACTGCTTTTAATATCCAAGCTCAGTTAAGACCTTTGTGTGTGTCTGCGTCTAAGAGAGGAAGGCTGATTCACATGTTCTCATTTCTTCTGCTATGACCTCTACACCAAAATCTTTTTCATAGCATGAGTTATGACCCTGACATGGTTAAGCATACATCTTCCAGAAAAATAATAATCTGTCATTTGCATACAAATGTCACTGAGTAAGTGAAAATGTAAAACAGCGATGCTGCTCACTGCGGAAAGCTTGGGGCCAAGGGCACGCAGGTGTTGCTGATCCTGTGATAAGCGCTACAGCCTCATGGTAAACAGGGGGGCACCATCTAGTAGCATTTAACGTGAATCAGGGACTGTCACTCAGCACACCTGGGAATAGGCCCCCGGGAAAGTAGAAGCATCATTGCATCAGAATAATACACAAAGATGATTCTATCAATATCGTTTGGGAAAAATAAAAATGGGAAACAATCCCAGGTTAATCAATAGGGAATCATTTAATAAGTTGCTGTCTATCTACACCCAAAAATATCATGTAGCCATCAAAAGAATGACTTAAAAAGAACGATTTGGCCAGGCACGGTGGCTCACACCTGTAATCCCAGCACTTTAGGAGGCCGAGGTGGGCAGATCACGAGGTCGGGAGTTACAGACCAGCCTGGCCAATATGGTGAAACCCCATCTCTACTAAAAATACACAAGTTAGTCAGGCATGGTGGCGGGTGCCTGTAATCCCAGATACTCAGGAGGCTGAGGCAGGAGAATTGCTTGAACTCAGGAGGTGGAGGTTGCAGTGTGCCGAGATTGTGCCATTGCACTCCAGCCTGGGCAACAGAGCAAGACTCGGTCTCAAAAAAAAAAAAAAAAAGAATGGTTTGCCAGCCTGGGCAACAAAGCAAGACCCTGTGTCTACAAAAGAAATAGCCAGGCATGGTGGTACATGCCTACAGTCCCAGCTACTTGGAAGGCTGAGGCCGTAGGGTCACTTTAGTCCAGAAGTTTGAGGTTACAGCAAGCCACTGCATTCCAGCCTGGGCAACAGAGCAAGGCTCTGTCCCCACCGCCCCCCAAGAAAAGGAAGGAAGGAAGGAAGGAAGGAAGGAAGGAAGGAAGGAAGGAAGGAAGGAAGGAAGGAAGGAAGGAAGGAAAAAGGAAAGGAAAGGAGGAAGGAAGGAAGGGAGAAAGGAAGGAAAAGAAAAAGAGGGAGGAAGGGTGGAGGGGAAAGGGTGAGAGAGAGCAGGAGAGAGAGAGAAGAGGGAGGGAGAGGAGAGGAGAGGAGAGGAGAGGAGAGGAGAGGAGAGGAGAGGAGAGGAGAGGAGAGGGAAGGGCCAGGTGTGGTGCCTAACACCTGTAATTTCAGCACTTTCGGAGGCCAAGGCAGGCGATCACCTGAGGTCAGGAGCTTGAGACCAGCCTGGTCAACATGGCAAAACCCCGTCTCTACTAAAAATACAAAAATTAGCTGAGCATGGTGGTGTACGCCTGTAATCCCAGCTACTCGGGAGGCTGAGGCAGGAGAATCACTTGAACTCCGGAGGCAGAGGTTGCAGTGAGCCGAGATTATGCCACTGCACTCTAGCCCTGGTGATAGAGTGAGACTCCATCTCAAAAAAAAAAAAAAGATATATTAACTTGGAAAGACTGCCAGAGTGTACTATTAACGAGGAAAAGCAGGATGCAGGGAAGTATTTAAACTATCCTTTTTTGTAATGCAGGAAAGCATCTTCATGTCTGTAGCTGTGTGCCTGTGCCTATGACCCTGTGAGGAGGCTGCAGCAAGAGGAAGGGTGGAGAGGAAAGGGTGAGAGAGAGAGGGAGGGAGAGAGAGAAATAAATGAGATTGTCAACAGCATCTCCTAGAGTTGGAAAACCTCCTCTGAATACATCCATGCAAGGTAATAAATGACATTAAAATAATGCTGTACAAGAATGTTTAATAAATGGAAAGATATTCACAATGCATTATTAAATGTAAAAAGCAGATTATCAAATATTAGATATTCTATGAACCCAGCCCTGGGCAGAAGAGGAAAGAAATTACCTGTGTGAGAAACGTGTTAAATGTCATGGGGGAATGACAGCCGGTGGTGTGGAGGTAAAAGATTTACCGAGACAGTTGCAGGTAAAGAAAGGCAGAAGATTTATTAGAAAATACGTTGCCAGAGTGACAACGGGCAGGCAGCAGAGAGAAACTGACAGCAAGGAGACAAAGGCTTGCTGGAGATTTTACAGGGTAGTGTTTATTTTTATTTTTATTTTATTTTATTTATTTATTTATTTATTTTTGAGACGGAGTCTCGCTCTGTCGCCCAGGCTGGAGTGCAGTGGCGCGATCTCGGCTCACTGCAAGCTCCGCCTCCTGGGTTTACGCCATTCTCCTGCCTCAGCCTCCTGAGTAGCTGGGACTACAGGCGCCCGCCACCGCGCCCGGCTAATTTTTTGTATTTTTAGTAGAGACGGGGTTTCACCGTGGTCTCGATCTCCTGACCTTGTGATCCGCCCGCCTCGGCCTCCCAAAGTGCTGGGATTACAGGCGTGAGCCACCGCGCCCGGCTACAGGGTAGTGTTTATACCATCTGTTGAAGAGGGCTTTGTGTAGTATTAATAATGCCAAGGTTGCAGTGAACTAACTTGCAGGTGTCTGGTGAGAGTTACTTGCTTGGAAGGACTGTGTGTCCTGGATCATAAAGAAAGGCAGACTTGTTGCTTATCTGCTTTCTCTTTTTATTTTCCCTTGCTCCCACTCGCCTGACTCCCACCAGCCTGACTACTTTTTCCCTAATTAGGAATCCACAGTAAACAATATTAGGAATCCAATTAGGAATCCAAAGTAAAAAAAAATATTCAGAAAGAGCATATGCCAGCCAGGCACGGTGGCTCATGCCTGTAATTCCAGCACTTTGGGAGGCCGAGGCAGGCAGATCACGAGGTCAGGAGATCGAGACCATCCTCACCAACGTGAGGGGAAACAAATCATCATCAAATAACAAAAATTTTTAAAAATTAAAATTTTCCAAAATATAAATGAGATTATCTACTTTATATATCTGTGTTAAAAAACTTCTCTGTGGGTCCAGACACACACACACACACACACACACACACACACACACACACACAATTCTAGTTATTTTTAGAGAAATTTTGCCCACATTGATCTGGCTAAAAGTTTAAAGTGACCAGATGATCCATATCTTTACATGTTGTTTATTGACATTCACCCCCACTTGCCGGCCACCATCTTCATTTATTAAGCATTTGTTATACGTTTGGTTCTGTACTATTTACCTGCATTATGTCAATTAATCACTTATGCATGTACACACTCTTGCCATTTTACAAGCAGGTCACTAAGCCTAAACTCAGTCAAGTCACCAGGCAAGAAAACAACACTATAAGGATAGGACTTTACTCAGATAGTGTATACCACCCACTGATACCTAGTGAGATGTCCTTGCCCCATCCCCCAGCACATGGGAACAAGAGTCAAGGCAGTTCAAGTTCAGGTCCTGCACAAGTTTTCCTCGTCTGCTCTATAAAGTCCCAGAGTTCGTGATCAGTGCATATAAGCTATGAGTTCTTCATCTGCTTTTGTTGTGGGTGAAACAGCAGCAAACTGCAATTAAAATTCAAAAATCTTTGCAACTAGCAAAATCTGATCCAGAGCTGTAGAACTCTATGTTGCAAAAAGAATTTAAAGTTCACCTAATTCAGCTTCCAAAATAAAACGTGAACACCCTTTACAGCAAACAGCAACCCTGCCCCATATTTGTCTACTCCACAATTTTTTTTTTTTTTTTTTGAAATGGGGTCTTGCTCTGTGACCCAGGCTGGAGTGCAGTGGTGCCATCTCGGCTCACTGCAACCTCTGCCTCCTGGGCTCCAGTGATCTTCCCACCTCAGCCTCCTGAGTAGCTGGGACCACAGGCACATGCCACCACGCCTGGCTAATTTTTTGTATTTTTGTAGAGATGGGGTTTCACTATGTTGGCCAGGCTAATCTCAATCTGGGCTCAAGCAATCCCCCCACCTCAGTCTACCAATGTGTTGGGATTACAGGCATTAGCCACCGCACCAGGCCCCCAATCCACATTTAACTACCTCTCGCGACATAGAACCCGAACTCTCAGGGCAAGCTGATTCATGTTTAACTCTACCAGAGAGTTTTATTTTTTTTTCTCAAAAGAAGTCCTTGCAAGCTTCCAAGAATCACTCAAAAACCAGTCTACTCAATGGCTTACACTTGACCACAGTCTTAGCTGATGTACCAACATGAACTTTTTGCTGCGATAAAATCCACAGTCGGCCGGGCACGGTGGCTCACACCTGTAATCCCCACGCTCTGGGAGGCCGAGGTGGGTAGATCACCTGAGGTCAGGAGTTGGAGACCAGTCTGGCCAACATGGTGAAACACTGCCTCTGCTAAAAATACAAAAATTAGCTGGGTGTGGTGGTGGGCACCTATAATCCCAGCTACTTGGGAGACTGAGACAGGAGAATCGCTTGAACCCAAGAGGCAGAGGTTGCAGTGAGCCGAGATCGTGCTACTACACTCCAGCCTGGGCGACAGAACGAGACTCTGTCTCAAAACAAAACAAAACAACAAAAAAAATTCAATCATGTCTACATGTGTGAACCATAGCCAATTCCAGTGCCCACTGTAATTCCACCTCTTTCGATCCTGCTAAGGAAACCTCCCACAATGCACATGAGTGAGAGTGACACTGTCTTCTACAGCAATAACCTTGAACCTGCTCTACTTTTTAAAAATGAAGTGAACATTTTTAGTAGCCATGCTTCACACCCAGCAGCAGCACAGTAAGGTATCTATGCAGAAAGGATTAAGATGGTTGTTAGGGTTCTTTCCAAGTGACAGGGCTCAGGTGATTCACCCAAGTCCATGGCCACCCTTGCTGGGTCACCTCCTCTCCCATAGGTCTTTTGTTCTCCTGGCCCCAAACCTCCACTGCTTTCTACATTGTCAGAATAGATCGGTAGTTCCTGTTTCCTTCTCACTTACCGACCTGCACATGTCACAGATTCTCAGCATATTCCATTTGCAAGAAAGCCACTGTTTTAGAGTGGCTCTCTGTTTTGTTTTGAATGTTGAGAGGAGCTCATGGGCATTAGTGCTGCATCCCCTGCCACACAACTGGGGAGGTGTCACTGGCTAACCAAAAGGCAGGGGTGACGGCCCCTCACCCCTGTGGCCCAGATGCACTCCTCTGACAACCGGGGCAGAGCTAGGAAGACAATACAGACTCTCATGTTGCCTGCACAGAGCTCCCCACACGACCACACTTCCTCTCGGGCTTTCAAGGGTACATGAATAGATAAATGACACGTTCTACAAAACCGCCTGCAAACACGGGCACTTGAGCCTGCTTGGTCTGCAAATGTTTCAAGGCTCAGCGAGGCTGTCGTGGATGTTTTCCCCCGAGAGCTCCAGTGGTGGAGGTCTGCACATTCAGGTAGGAGCTCCTGTTCATGTCCGAATGGCACCCCTGTCTCCTGGTGTTCTTCAGGTGTCTCTGGGGCAGCTGACACCACGTTGAAGACGCAGCCTGTTACAGTCAGGTAGGGCAATAAAGAGTGGAGTGGCGGGCAGGAGGTGAGGCACAGGTAGTGGCCCTTCCTGAGGGGCTCCCATGCCCCCCTTAGAGCCTGCTGTTCAGACTTGGAGGTGGCAGCAAAGAACGGGTCCCAGCACTTCTCTTTGCTCATGTTGCCGCTGCATGCACTTTCTGTTGGCTTCCTCCGAGAGGTGCAGTTATCACCCATAGGAGCCTGAGCTGGCTGGAGCTCGGGGACATTCACCTGGCTCAGTCTTTTCCCACCTGAGAGGTGCCTGGGTGCTGCCTGCCAGGGCAGCCGTTGTCTGATTCCAACGTGATCACAGCAACCGCAAGCCAGCCACAAGTCTCTATCTTTGTGTGCCTGGGGTTTACTGCGACCGTTGGGGATTCAAATGGGGTCAGATTGAAATGGGCAAAGAATCCTCTGAAGCCTGGACTCTTTCCCAAGGAAGTCAAAGAGAATGGCCAAGGAGAGGTTGGAGGACCCCGGAGGAGGGTGATCCGCACCCTCCACTCCCACATCCCCCACAGCCCCCAGTAGAGGGGAGTCAGACAAAGCTGCCACCATCCCCGGGACCACCTGCACACCTGCCCCTTTTATGTGGGGACGTTATGTAGGGCGGCCCCTCTCCAACCCCAGCAGCACACCGCCGTGCAGACACCCAAGCTGCGTGGGACAGAACCAACAAGTTCACTTACCAAGGCAGATGCGCCCATCACCCCTGCAAGGCAGATGTGTCCATCACCCCTGTTCTTTTCCCAGCTTCCTCATGTGCCAGAGCCGCCTTAGGAGCTGTGGAGGAAACTCCAGGGCCCATAGAAATTGCTTAGAGCTTTGGAACTCACGCAACAGATCCATCCTCAGGAAATACTAATCTGTGTTATCATCATTATTTATTAGCATTAGTTATGTGTTCTAGAAATAACAACAGAACACTCTAAGTGGTTGACTACAAAGAGGAGTTTCAATAAGCTGTGGTCATTTACTTGGTACGCAACTATTCAAACCTTAAAAATGGTGGTTCTAAAGACTCTGTAAGTGATTCAGGGAAGGTTTATGCAATGAAGTAAAGGAAAAGCAGGACGTAGCACTGCATTTATAGTAAGCAAGATTGAGACCAGGCCTTGCGACAGAAGCACAAGAAAGCATCCCTGAGTGTGCTCTGGAGGGACTAGAACCTTCTTTACACCTTTGATGGTGAGCTCTCCTCCCCTCCCCTCCACCACAAGGCCTCCCTCTTTCTTCCCTGACCCAGGACAGTGATGAAACCCCCTGCCCCCAGGACGCTGGGAAGGGAATGGGTTGCGGGTTTGTGCTGGGGGAGGCTTTTCCTCTTTTCATCTGCTCATTCAATCACAGATTTACTCTTCAATCCCTCAGTTGCTCTTTGGCCTACAGCACGTGGCTTCTTGTCCTTTGGCCTCCTAAAAATCAGAGGTAACAATTGCTTTCCTATTGTATGTCCAGCACAACAGACACTGCACACACAGCCACCCGGCCCTTCACAAAGACGCAGAACAAAGTGGGGCTTTGGGACTGATTTGGCCATTTCCAGCTGTGCGCAAGGCAGCATTGATCTGAGCCTCAGCCTTCCTATCTGAGAAATGGAGCACCTCACACAGCACCTGGCCCAGAAAGGTCACATAGGTAAAAGTGTGGCAGAGGTTGTGCCCTGCACGAAGCATTGGCACTTGTTCCTCAGTGTTGACTGCAATCAGCCACAGCCCAAGGCCTCCTTCCCTGCTGCCAGGCCAAGCAGGGAGAAGAAGGTCTCTGCTCTAGCTCCCCGCTGCATCTAGAATGCACTCCAGCTCTCCCCAGTGCTGAGGCCTGCCATCTCCCTGCATGTCCCCCAGCATACACACACACACACGCACACACACACTGTACAAACGCCCTTCCCTCCTCCAGCTCTGTGCCCCTCCTCTCTCTGCCTGGACCCCCTAGGGCTCCTCCTCAGTCTTCTCCAGGACCACTCCCCATCATCCTACAAACATGCAGCCTATCCAGGAGGCCCCGGGGTGGTCTCCGTCACTGCACTTACAGCACTTCTCACTCTCTGTCATTCTTTCTTCCCTGTGTTTTTCTTCATTATCTCTGTCCACTACACCGTCCCCTTGAGAGACCACAGCTTTTTAAAAAGATTCTGCAGGCCGAGCCTAGTGGCTCACACTGTAATCTCAGCACTTTGAAAGGCTGAAGTAGCAGGATCCCTTGAGCCTAGGAGTTTGAGATCAGCCTGGGCAACATAGTGAGACCTCATCTCTACTAAAAATTAAAAAATTAGCCAGGCACTGTGGTGGGTGCCTTAGTCCCAGATACTCGGGAGTCTGAGATGTGAGGATCACTTGAGTCCAGGAGGTCAAGGCTACAGTGAGCCATGATCATGCCACTGCAAACACCAACCAGCCTGGGTGACCGAGTGAGACTGTCAAATTAATTAATTTTTTTTAAAGTTTTAAAAAATGATTGTGCAAAAAGGTAAATACAGTATGATTCTACTTGTAGGAGGTACCAAGAGTGGTGTCTCTGAATTTGTCAGAGAAACTGAAAATAGCATAGCGGTTACCTGGAACTGGGGGATGGGGCATAGGGGGTTGGTGCTTAATGGGTACAGTTTTAGCTTAGGAAGATGAAAAAGTTCTGTGGATGCATGGTGGTAATGATTGCACAAAAATATAAATATACTTAATGCCACTGGAGTGTATACTTAGAAATGACTAAAATGGTAAATTTGTGTTATGCATGTGTTTTGCCACAATTTTAAAAATAGCTTTTAAAAAATGGTTGTGGAGAAAGATATAAACACATTAAACAACTGCAGAATTATGAGACAACATATGAATAAGTGGCACCAACAACATAAGACAAGAAGTGACACATACTGCTTGATTCTGGCCCCAAAAAGTCCAGTGCTGAAGGCCATCTCTGGAGTGGAGTGTGGCTTTGCACTGAGCATTGCTCTCTGGGAAGGGAAGTGAGTTATTTTTAAGCTTTCCATTTGTAAAGGTATTATAACTGCAGTAATACACATTGCAAAAACTAGCCACTAGAAACAACAGCAAGGGAAACACATCTTGGTGTAATTTCTTCTCATGTTTTAAAAACAATTTTTACATTTTATATGGTTATAATCATGCTGAATGTATGTTTGTATCAAGCATGCTGTCTGCGTTTTCCTTGTCAATCTTTCCACAGGTTTCGTAATTCTAAAACATCATGTTAATCCCTAAAAATATACTGAATGCATTATCACTGTTTACTTAAGTATTCCTTTATTTCTGAACATTTCCATTGCTTTTAACATTTAACATCTCTGTTCATGCTGTATTGTGCCAAGCCTAAGATTACATCCATTGGAGAAACGTTCCAGATTGGATTACTGAATCTACCCGTATAAACATTTTGATAGCTTTTGATATTGCTTTCTGAGGTCATCATGACTCTCACCTGAAATAGATATCCTCTTTTTTTTTTTTTTTTTCCTGCTGGGGTATAAGTGGAAAACACATTTTCAGCATTGATATAATTTTGTGTTAGAAGATTGCAGCACTTTAAAACTCTTTTTCCCAAGAGCTAAAGGAGAGTTGATGCTATAAACATGGCGGAACTCAAAACCCTGGGTACAGTCCCTGGTTCATCTCTGCCCTGTGCCTAGGGCAAGTCAGGGCAGGACTATTGGGAGCTGCAATCCAAGCACAAAGTTGCTCGGAGTTGCAGAAGGAGAAGCCACAGGGCAGACAGACAATACAGAACCTTGAAAGAAGTGCCCAAGCCTGCGCCAGCCCTCCAAAATCAGAGAGGAGCGGGGCTTGAAAAGGCAAAGAAAGAAGGCAGAACGAGCTGCAGCGAAGGAATTAACCGGGGGGAAGAGAAGGGCGGAGGAAGCAGGGGGCTCAGAACGCTCCCTTTGGAGAGGACTGGGTTTGTGGGGGCTTTCCCCTGCTGCAGCGGGGCCTTGCTAAAAGTGAAACTGTGATTTTCGGAGGGTTCTGAAGGCGTTCACCTAGGGAAGGAAAATGTTCCATTTGGGGGTCCACACTGGGTTAAAAACAATGCCTCTGCCTGCTCTCAGTTATGGAGGTCCCTGAGTGTCTTCAGTCAACTCTGGGCAGTTCTGAGGCTGCAGCAATACCCGAACTCGGCCTATGCCCCAACTCGGCCCAGGGCCTAAAGGAGCCCCAGTGTGATCTTAACTCAAGTGTGCCCGCAGGACAAGGCCCCATGTTGCTTCCCCATCACAACACAACTAGGAACAAAGCTCCCATCTGCTGAGTGCCTCACAGGCACCAGCACTGTGCTGGGAGTTGCGGGTTCTTTGGGCAGAAAGAGGTGGATATTAGCAACTCCTTTAGCAGGGCTCAATGGCATCCTAGAAATCACACCACATTTGATAAATCTGAAAGCTAGGATTCACCCCAGGCGGCCTGACTCCAACGCCTTGAGAATTTAAGGAGCAGCAGTCTTCATGAATTTAATGAAAAACCTGGGAGAAGGCCAGTGTAACCTAATAAAAAGTCAAAGTTACTGAATTATTTGAAAAAAAAAGGAAAGTTGATCCTTTCAAGAGCATTTATATAAAAAGAGCACCTATATTCAAAGCCAGCTACACGACCCGTGGTGCAGGAGAAGCCGGGAGTTGGCTCAGAAAAGGTGGGACAGACAGGATGGCTCAGTAATTAGGGCTGGCACATAGCAGATCTGGGCTACCTGTGTGACTCTGAGCAAGTGAATTAACCTCTCTGAACCTTGAATATAAAACAAGAATAATAATAATATCTACCTCACACACGAGCATTAATAAAATAGCGCTTGCAGAGTGCATGGCACATAGTACTCAGTGAATGGTAGCTGCTAGCATTGTTATCTTAATGATCACTGTTATTACATTATATTCTAGTTAGTTTTGATATTTTGGAGACTAGCCTAAATCTCACCACTCAGGCTACAGAAAGGATGTTTCACTAACCTTGGAAATTCCAGTACAGTACCTCAGAGAGATCTCAGGTTCAGTTCCAGACCACCACAATAAAGCGAATATCACAATAAAGCCAGTTACATACATTTTTTGGTTTCCCAGGGTACATAAAAGTTATGTTTACCCTATAAGGTAGTCTACTAAGTGTACAAAGACATTATGTCTGAAAAAACCAACGTATATATCTGAATCAAAAATAACTTATTACCAAACATATGCTAAAATCACCTGAGCTTTTCAGTGAGTCGTAATTTTTTTGCCGATGGTGGGTATCTTGCCTTGATGTCGATGGCTGCTAACTGATCAGAACGGTGATTGCCAAAAGTTGGCGTGGCTGTGCCAATTTCGTAAAATAAGACAACAACAAAGCTTGCCACATTGATTGACTCTTCCTTTCACAAAAGATTTATCTGTAGCATGCAATGCTGTTTAATAGCATTTTACCTACAGTAGAACAGCATTCAAAATTGGAGTCACGCCTCTCAAATATTGACGTCTCTTTATCAACTAAGTTTATGTAATATTCTACATCTTTTGTTGTCATTTCAACAATGTTCACACCATCTTCACCAGGAGTAAATTCCATTTCAAGAAACCACTTTCTTCGCTTATCAGAGAGAATAAACTCCTCATGTGTTCAAGTTTGATCATGGGATTGCAACAATTCAGCCACGTCTTCAGGCTCCACTTCTAATTCTAGTTCTCTTGCTATTTCTACCATACCTGCAATTACTTCCTCCACTGAAGTCTTGAACCCCTCCCTCCAACTCATCCAGGAGAATTGGAATCACCTGCTTCCAAACTCCTCTTAATGTTGGTATTTTTACCTCCTCCCATGAATCACAAATGTTCTTTGTTGCATCTAGAATGGTGAATCCTTTCCAGAAGGTTTCGCCCAGATCTATCAGAGGCATCATCATCTATGGCAGCCCTAGCCTTACAAAATGTATTTCTTAAATAACAAGACTTGAAAGTCAAAATTACTCCTTGGTCCATGGACTGTAAAAGCAATGTTGTTTTACCAGTCATGAAAAACAATATTAATCTCCTTGTACATCTCCATCAGATCTCTTGGGTGACCAGGTACATTTTCAAAGAGCAGTAATATTTTGAAAGGAATCTTTTTTCCTGAGTGAGTCTCAACAGTGGGCTTTAAATATTCAGTAAACCGTGCTCTAAACAGATGTGCTGTCATCCAGGCTTTGCTATTCCATTTATAGAGTATAAGTAGAGTAGATTTAGCATAATTCTTAAGGGCCCTAGGGTTTTTAGGATGGTAAATGAGCACTGGCTTCAACGTAAAGTCACCAGCTGCATTAGCCACTAACAAGAGAGGCAGGCTGTCCTTTGAAGTCAGGCATTGACTTCTCTCTAGCTGTGAAAGACCTAGTAGCATCTTCTTCCAATAAAAGGCTGTTTTGTCTACATTGAAAATCTGTTGTTTAGTGTAGCCACCTTTGTCAATAATCTTAGAAAGATCTTTTGGATAACTTGGTGTGCTGCAGCACCTATTAGTTTCTATATTAGCACCTGCTTCTTCATGTTGCATTTTGATGTTAAGGAGATGGTATCTTCCCTTAAACCACTTGAATCAACCAACCTCTCCTAGCTTCAAACTTTTCTTCTGCAGCTTCCTCACCACTTCTGCTTTCATAAAATTTTAGAGAGTTGGGACTTCGCTCTGGATTAAGCTTTCTCTTAAGGGAATTTTGTGGCAGTTCTGATTTACCCAGACCACTAAAACTCTCTCCATTATCAGCAATAAGGCTATTTCGTTTTCTTATCATTCATGTGTTCACTGGATTAGTACTTTTAATTTCCTTCAATAACTTTTTCTCTGCCTTCTTAACTTGGCTAATTATTTTGACACACGAGACTTAGCTTTCAGCCTATCTCCACTTTCAACATTCCTTCCTCACTAAACTTAATCATTTCTAACTTTTGATTTAAAGTGAGAGATGTGCAATTCTTCCTTTCCCTTGAACGCTTAGAAGCCATTGTAGGGTTATTAATTGGCCTAATTTTAATATTAATTGGCCAAATTTTCATATTATGCCTCAGGGCATAGGGAGGTCTAAGGAGGAGACAGAATGGCTAGTGGTGGAGCACTCAGAACACACTCAACAGGTTCACTGTCTTACATGGGCATGGTTCACGGTGCCCCAAAACAATTCAAATAGTAACATCAGAAATAACTGATTACAGTCACCGGAACAGATACAATAATAACGAAAAAGTTTGAAGTATTGCAAGAATTATTAAAAGGTGACACAGAGGCACAAAGTCAACACACGCTATTAAAAAATGGTATTGATAGATTTGCTTCATGCAGGGTTGCCACACACTTTCAATTTGCTAAAAATAGAACATCCGTGCAGCACAATAAAAAATAAAATACAATCAAATGAAGTATGCCTATACTTTAAACAGTGCCTGGAACAGAGCAGGTACTCATTACATACAGTTATTCTGTTAATTATGAATATATGCTTTTATTTTTTATATTTATTTATTTATTTTGAGATGGAGTCTCACTCTGTCACCCAGACTGAAATGCAGTGGTATGGTCTCAGCTCACAGCAACCTCCACCTCCCAGGTTCAAGCAATTCTCCTCCCTTAGCCTCCTGAGTAGCTGGGACCACAAGTGCCTGCCACCACACCCGGCTATTTTTGTATTTTTAGTAGAAACGAGGTTTCACCATGTTGGCCAGGCTGGTCGCAAACTCCTGACCTGAGGTGATCTACCCGTCTTGGCCTCCCAAAGTGCTGGGATTACAGGCATGAACCACTGCACCCAGCCAGTGAATATACATCTTTAATATGTAATTACCTCTTCCCATGAACTATGATTTATGCCAAATATAAAGAAAACTACTGAAGGTAATATACTAGCTGCAAGTTTATTTAGCAAATTAGCAGATTTGCTAAATAAATCTGTCAGATTTAGCAAATTTAACTTTTGCCAAATTTGCTTCAATCTTTTATTTCAAGCAATAAAATGTTTGTGTTGAGAGCCCTTCTTCACCCCTATTCCATCCTCAATACTGCATACCCTATCTTGAAATTTGTGGGTTCTGCCTTGAGGCTTTGTTTATACTTGTGATTCTCTTATTATGTAAGTATCTATAAACAATGACATAATAATGAATAATATGTGGCATATGCTTTTATTCTTTATAAATAATGTCAGACTGTACATGCACTTTTAAAATTTGCTTATTTCATTCAATATATATATATATATATATATATATATATATATATATATATTTATTTATTTATTTATTTTGAGACAGAGTCGCACTCTGTTGCCCAGGCTAGAGTGCAGTGGCGCGATCTCAGGCTCACTGCAAGCTCTGCCTCCCGGTTCACGCCATTCTCCTGCCTCAGCCTCCCGAGTAGCTGGGACTACAGGCACCTGCCACTATATCCGGCTAATTTTTTGTATTTCGTTTAGTAGAGAGGGGGTTTCACCGTGTTAGCCAGGATGGTCTCGATCTCCTGACCTTGTGATCTGCCTGCCTCGGCCTCCCAAAGTGCTAGGATTACAGGCGTGAGCCACCGCGCCCGGCCACATTCAACATATTTTTGAGATTTACCTGTGTTTGATGCCTGTGGATCTAGTTCATTTATTTGTGTCATATTTTATTAATGTATTACAATTTTATTCATTCCCCTATTATTAGATATTAGTTTGTAATTATTATAATTTTCCAATTTCTGTTGTTTGTGCTTCTGTGAACACTCTTATACATCAAAGCTTCTCTGAGCAATGAACCTGGAAGTGGAAGTTCTGGGGCCAGAGCATCTTCATTTTTAATAGATATTTTTCCTAGATATCCCAAATTATCTCCACAGCAGTTGTAACAGTTTACATCCCCATCAGCATTGCATAACAGTTATTTGGCCATATCCTTTCCCGTGCTTGATGTTATTGGTCTTGTTCATTTTGCTAATTTGAGTATAAAATGATACCAGTTGTTTTCATTTGCATCTCACTGATTCAAGTAAGGTTTGGCATCTTTTTATTTGGATATTGGCTTGGTCACGTACTTTGCCCAGTTTTAATTCTGCTGTCTTTAACTTATTACTTTGTGAGAATCTGATATGTTATGGATGAAAATCTTCTGTTGCTTTTATGCACTGCAAATATCTTCTACTAATTTGAGACTTAAATTTTGTATTGGTTTTTGCCCTGCATACTTTAAACAAATGTTTGAATGGTAACATCATACTTTTATGGCTTGTGCTTTTATATTTTGACCAAGAAATTCTGTCCTTATCATGTCTGTCTTAAAAACACATTTTTAAAAAAGTTTTGAAACTTTGCTTTTCATATTTATTCTATCTGGAGTATACATTTGTGAATGGTTTGAGATAAAGTTCAAGTTTTACATTTTTCCCACATGAGAAGCCAATGTCACAGCACCAATGATCGAATCCTTTACCCACTAGAGTGCCCAGCCATCTCCAACATTTTCACATCTGTATTTTCTAGGCCCCCCTACTCTCTTTCATTGTTCTATTCGTGTTGAAGTTACTAGAGTTTATAAGTAATAATATTTGGAATAATGGGTTCCCCCTTACCCTTCAGCAAAATTATTCAGCTATTTTTGGTCCTTTATACTTCCACATGAATTTGATAATCAGCTTGTCAGGAGAATCTGGTTGGCAGTTTGAACGCACTGGATCTGTAGATTAACTAGTGAAAACTGACATCTTCCTGAAGTTGAGTCTTTATGTCCATTATAATGCACCCTAGAGGATAAGTTTCCATCAGAATAAATTCTCTGACATTTGTGACCGTCTTGTCTTCCAACCTGTGGTGACAATAGCCACCCTACCTTACCACTCTCCTGAGAGAAATTTTTAAAGCATGGGGATATCTCTAAGTCTCTTGCAGCTGTAGACCCGCACATCCTTGATTCCAAATGGCAGAAAACTAATTTGCAGGTCAGACACTATTGAAATTCACCCTGATTAACCATGGCAATAAAATTGAGAGTGACGCCTAAGAGGGAGGATAAAACCCTCACCCGCTTTCCCAAATGAGATGAACTTTGGGGAATAACTGAGTAGGTAATTCTCTGTGTGTGGTTTCCTCTTTCTGAGAAGAAATCAACAGAAACAGAGTTTTCTGACTTTGAGATCCTGAATCAAATGTGTTTGGATCCTGTGGTAACCCTAGGCCTATCGAGTGTTATACACCAGCTCTTTCTGTGTTTAATTTGACACAACATCTCACTCGACTAAGTCACAGAAAAAAAAATCAGTCATTACTTAATAAGTAACCAACACCTTGACTTGGTGCATGTATTGAGACTCTCTTGTTTTTCTTTTTGCAAGGCCTCAAGGGGAAGGTATTTCAGGAATCCTTGTCCCCCGATGCCTGCACGGAAACTACAGCAATACTGCAACCTTAAAGAAGCTGCTTAGCCCATGGATCCTGAAAACCATAGGCAAGAAGCACAGGTCCCGATGAGTGGATCTTTACCACTTTTACCAGATTCCTCCCTCCTGCTGAGGGATCATCCCACACACCCAGCAGAGACTTCTCTGCCACCATCAACCCCCCAAGTCATAGGGGGCTCAAGTTCTGCCCTGGTGAGCTGTGGTCCCCATCCTTGTGAACCCCCAAAGTGTCCACTTTGTGGAACTAAATATATCCATCTTGAATAAATTTGCCCCAAATCCTAAAGACTGGGAAAAGGGAACCATTGAGCTTGTTAAGTACTGGGGAACGTCTTTGCTTCCTGCGTCTCTAGCACCAGATCACCATGAGTATGAACCACCCATTTCAGAAGAACCACCAAATGCTGAGGTTAGAGAGGGTTACTTATGTCAGGCAGATGTTCTCTCCTTGTGAGGTAAAACATTTTTAAGCTTCTTTGATTTTTTAAATTTTATTTTTATTTATTTATTTATATATTTTTGAGACAGAGTCTCGCTCTGTCACCCAGGCTCGAGTGCCGGGACTCGATCTCAGCTCACTACAATCTCTGCCTCCTGGGTTCAAACAATTCTCCTACCTCTGCCTGCTGGGACTACAGGCACATGCCACCACACATGGCTAATTTTTGTATTTTCAGTAGAGACAGGGTTTCACCATGTTTGGCCAGGCTGGTCTCGAACTCTTGACCTCAGGTGATTCACCCACCTCGGCCTCCCAAAGTGTTGGAATTAGAGGTGTGAGCCACCCATGCCCAGCCTACTTTTAATTTATTTTTTATTTTTGAGACAAGGTCTCACTCTGTCACCCAGGCTGGAGTGCAGTGGTACAATCACAGTTCACTCTAGCCTTGACCTCCCAGGCTCAGGTGACTCTTCTACCTCAGCCTCCTGGGTAGCTGAGACTATAGGTGGGCACCACCACACCTGGCAAATTTTTGTATTTATTGTAGAGACAGGGTCTCCCTATGTTGCCCAGGCTGCACTTAAGGTCCTGGGCTCAAGCAACCTACCTGCCTCAGCCTCCCAAAATGTTGGGATTACAGCCGTGAGCCACCATGCCCTCCCTCCCTCCCTCCCTCCCTCTCTCCCTTCCTTCCTTCCTTCCCTCCCTCCCTCCTTCCTTTTCTTTCTTTCTTTCCTTTTTTTCTTTTTGAGTCAGAGTCTCACTCTGTTGCCCAGGCTGGAGTGCAGTGGTGTGATCTCAGCTCACTGCAACCTCCACCTTCCCGGGTTCAAGCAATTCTCCCACCTCAGCCTCCCCATTAGCTGGCATTACAGGAGACTGCCATCATGCCTGGCTAAATTTTGTATTTTTGTAGAGATAGGGTTTCATCATGTTGGCCAGTCTGGTCTGAAACAAGTTTGTGTGTGTGTGTGTGTGTGTGTGTGTGTGTGTGTGTGTGTGTGTGTTTAAAGCTTATGAATACATGAATATAAGTTTTGTCAGAAAAAATATAATTAATATTTCTTTGCTTTCCCAAACCTGCCATCAACACAATTTGTATAAACCTAGAGATTTTTCTGTGCATTTAGACACACACTTTTCTGTGCATTTAGACATTCACACACACACACACAATTTTTACCTAAAAGAATTATAATACATATATTGGTCTGCAACTCACTTCTTTTACTTAACAATATGTGTCAGAATTTGCTATATTCCAGGACATATAGATGTATTGGCTTACGTTTAACTGCCACCTGGTATTCCTGTAGGTCAGTGAACCATAATTTAAATTCCTGTTGCCCCATTGATGAAGACTGGGTTAGCCCACTTTAAAGGCAATGCTGCACAAACACCTTCGCACCTGCCTTATTATGCAGAGGTATGAGGAAATATATTTTGCTGCACACAGAGCTAGACATGATATTGGTTGAGAGCTCAGGCAATCTCTGGGAAAACATTGATAAATAGTCATTAAAATGGATGGGACAAGGGAAAAAAGAGACAAGAAACAACTGTAACCAATAGAAAACAGTTACAAACATAGTAGATATTAATCCAACTGTATCAATAATCATTTTCAACGTGAATGGTCTAAAAGACCGAGTAAAAGACAGAGATTGTCAGAGCAGCAAAAAAGCAAGGCCTAACCATATGCTGTCTATAAGAAACCCACCTTAAATATAAGACTCAGATGGGTTATAAGGAATAGAAAAAGATATATCATGTTAGCACTACGGAAAGAAAGCTGGAGGAGCTAATTTCAGATGAAGCAGACTTTATGGCAAGGAAAATCATCAGGGATAAAGAAGGGCATTATGTAATATTAAAGGGGTCAATTCTCCAAGAAGACAAAACAATCCTCAACATGCATGCATCAGCAAAGCATCAAAATACCTGAGACAAAAAATGATAGGTATGCAAGGAAAAATACACAAAGTCAGTATTATAGTAGGATATTTCAATACTTCTCTCTCAATAATTGATAAATCGAATCTAGCAGGTAAGAAGTCAGTAATGATTTAATTGACCTCAACAGCACTCTCAACCAGTTTGAGCTAATTGACATTTATAGAATACTCTATCCAACAACAAAATACTTATTCTTCCAAGTTCACATGGAACATTTACCAAAAGAGATTGCATTCTGTCCCATAAAGCATTCTTTAACAAAGTGAAATGAACAGAAATCATGTAAAGTATGCTCTCAGACCACAATAGAATTAAACTAGAAATTAATAACACAAAGAGAGCCGAAAAGTCTCCAAATACTTGAAGATTAAACAAAGTGCTTCTAAATAACACATGGGTCAAAGAAGACATCTCAAGAGAAATTTTAAAACACTGAACTAAATGAAAATGCAACTTCTCAAAATTCATGGGATGCAGCAATGCAGTACTTCGAGGGAAACTTATAGCATTAAATACATATATTTTAAAAAGAGATCTAAAATTGATCATCTAAAATTCCACCTTAGGAAACAACGGAAGGAAGGGCAATACAAGCCTAAAGCAAGCAGAAGAATAAAAATAATAAAAATTAGAGAAATCAATGAAATTGAAAACAGGAAACAATAGAGAAAATAAAACAAAAGCTCCTTCTTAGAAAAGATCAATAAAATTGGTAAAACTCTAGTCAACCTAACCAAGAAAAAAAAAGAGAAGACAAAAATTACTAATATCAGAAACAATAGAGAGATCATTACTATGGATCTCACAGACAATAAAAGGATACCGAAAGAATATTATAAATGGATGGGGCCACTTGTGTATGGCAAGCTTGGCTATTCCTTTTCTTTCTCATCCTGAAAGAAGGCAAAGGGTCCTAGCTCTCCGTACTACCTTCCCTTTCTCACCACCCCACTCTCTTTCTCAGAGGGAAATTGGGACATGAAGCCATCAATCCCAGGAATATCATGTAATCTCACTGGGCATTATTTTTTCCCATATTTCAGCCAAAATATGTTAAAATCTCACCACTCAAAAAAAAAAAAAATGGTTAAAGAAGATTCCCAAATTGCATAAGCTTTAGGCCCCACAGGAACTCTATCTGCTTTGTTTGCCATACTGAAATTTCTGCTAAGATTCAGGGGGAGCAGGGGCGGTCAGGGTGAATTTGAGACATCGGTTTGGTGCACCAGAGTTTTTCTTTTTCAATAAGGTGTTTTGTGGTAGAAGAAATAGCAATGTAATTCCTACAGTGTAAGAGCTGGAAGACATTAACCTCCTTGAGTTAAAAGTCAGAAAACAAAAGCACAAAAGGACAAGAACAGACAATCCACACACAACAAAGAAAATTCAAGTGATTGCAGATCTACAGAAAAACCGTCAACCACAATAAAAATCAAAGGAAATAGCAAAAATTATCCCACTTCTTGCTTTTCTCAAAATAATATTGATGCATACACACACACACACACACACACACACACCCCCCACACATACTAAGTCCTCACTTAACATCATGTATAGGTTCCTGGAAACTGTTATTTTAAGTAAAATAACGTACAGCAGATCCTCAAAAAGTATTTTTTCATTCAATGCGGTTTTTTTTACAATGTCGATTGAAAAATTGGTTTTACTAGATGTTGTTTAGCTTAAAGTTGCAGTTTCCCAGAACCTACAGATGACAGTGAAGACTTACTATAAGCATATGTGTGTGTGTGCGTGTCCGCGTATGTGTGTGTGTGTAATTTTTTTTAATTCCTGGGGCTGACCAAGAGTTAGTGAAAGAAGAACTCTGATGTGGCCAACAGTGTACATCTGTCAAATCTTTGAAAGGCCAACTTGCCTTTACAGCCATTTCCTTCTAAAAATTCAAACCAAGAAAATAATTCAAATGCACAAAAAGATATATATGCCAAAATGTATCTTTGTTTATTACTTTTTAACAGCTATGTGGTTTTTATACTCCATAACATCACTTTAAAATATACAATGTACAAACTGTTAGAAATATAAAGAGGAAATAGTAAATCCACAAATACATTTGAAAAACTTACAGTTCTTTCAGAAATTAGATCAAGTAGATAAAAATTTTAAAAAGACATAGCAGCTATGGGTAATACATTTTACAAAGCTTGATCTAATATAAAAGAATTTTGTGCCCAATCAAGTATACAAAACTGTGCCTACACTTATTTATGAAATCAACCATCAATCAAAAACTTAAATTTCAAAAAGCGTAAAGACAGCCACATTCTCAGACCACAGAGCAATAAAATTATAAACCAAGGAAGGGGGAAAATAATCTATCCACTTAAAAAATTGTTATCACCTTTTAAGAACTCTTATGATAACTAAGAAACAAAAATTGAAATTATACACTATTTAGAAATTACTGTATCATAATTTAAAAAGTACGCTCGACCTAAATGTCTAATTGGGCAAAGTATGAGTGGAATATTATGCAGATATCAGATAAGATTCATGAAGAACGTGTTATAAAAGAAATTGGCTGAAATAAAATTTTTACGGAACTTCACGATTAAAAAATTTTTAAAGCAGGCTGAAGACCTGAATAGGAAATATGATGACAGTGATGGAAAAAAATTAATACATAAGCATAAGATAAAAACAAAGCAAATACAAACAATATACCAAAATGTTAGGAGTGATTATAATTCCATATTGGCACTATAAGCCATTATTTTTGTTTTGTTTTCTATTCTCCAAAACACTTTTAACCTAAAAAAGGCAGCAAAAGTGAGGCAGAGAGGAATTTTAGGGACTTGCTAAAGTCACAAATTCAATGCACGGCCCAGGCCACCCCCAGCTGCCAGTCTAATCAGCCCAGGACTTCGGTAAACAACAACAACAAAAAAACCAGGATTCACATCACCAGGAGAGAAACCGGCTCGGCCTAAGGACTTGGTGTTGGCTGACAGCAGGACACGCTTCGACTAAGGAGCTCTGGTTCCAAGCACCCCCAGAGCCAGCGCAGGAGAGGACCTTCCAGGTAAACTAAAACCAAGAGAGAGATGAAGTTGGTGAATAAGTCAAAAGAACCTCAGAGGGACCTTGGCTCCCGCACCCTCCCACCTTCGTGCTCCGAGTTGTTCCCTGTCTCCACAGCGCCCGCGCCCAGCGCGCGCAAGGATGTCAGATCCTTGCGCCGACCCTTCTCTGCACCACGACCTCAGTGTCCTGCGCGGGAAATCAGAGACCGGACGCTCCACTTGCCCCAGGGCACGCCCAAAGCCTCCAAGCCCATCTCCTTCCTGCCGGGTGCTCACCTCCTCCTCCCCGCGGGCCCACGGCCTTCTTGAGGGGCTGCGGATGCGAATGAGCCAGGGAGGGGATCCCCGCCCGCGGCCCCTAGGCATCTCTGCCCAGCGGCCCCGACAAGGGGACCAGCAGACGCAGCCAGCTCAGACCCGGGCAGGGCCCCGGCACCCAGAACCGCTCAGGAGCTCCATTCCAGTCCCTTCGCATTTTCTGACAGAGACGGAGAGTTGGGAGAACGAGACTCTCAAGTATGGGGACTTCTACCCACCATTAAAGCTTTGACATTTTGTCCATTTCTTTTCTCTCTTTTTTTTTTTTTTTGAGATGGGAGTCTCGCTCTGTCGTCCAGCCTGGAGCGCAGTGGCTTGATCTCCGCTCGCTGCAACCTCCGCCTGCAGGGCTCAAACGATTCTTTTGCCTCAGCCTCCCGAGTAGCTGGGACTACAGGCTTGCGCCATCACGCCCGGCTAATTTATTTTATTTATTTATTTTTTATTTTTTAGTAGTAGAGACAGGATTTTGCCATGTTGGCCAGTCTGGTCTCGAACTCCTGACCTCAGGTGATCCGCCCGCCTCGGTCTCCTAAAGTGTTGGGATTACAGGCGTGAGCCCCTGCGCACCACGCCCGGCCCATTTTGGCCATTTCTACAGACGGATGCATTGCACAGGAGGCTCACAGCACTAATTGGTAGATACTGCCAGATGCTGAGAGGTTAGGGCGCCTACTCGCAATATCTCTGGGCAGTGTCTTGGGCTAGAAATGCCATAATTAGCCGCTCGCTCTTTTGACCCCTTGTAAACTGCAGTTCCCGCTGCACCTCCGCCCCACCCGAGTGGTAATTTCCTAGTGGTAATCTACGTGGGCCTGTGATAAGATAGGTAGCTCCTGGTGGTGGGGGTGAGAAGGCGGGGAGCTGGAGCCCCAGCCAGGGGCTAGGCTGTAAGGGCTGGGGCGAAGATAGAGGTTGCTGGGCCCCCAGATGCAAGGAACGTGCACCCGCTTAGTTTTTGCTCGCGGTCAGTAAGATGCAGACTGAATTCGAAGTCGCTCCCTCCTCCGCTCACCCCAACCAGGCCAAAACCAAAACAGCACCGCCCCCTGCTGGGCCGAAGGGGCGTCAGATTTTGCTGGACGCGGGTGACGGGCAGTGTCCCTGCTGCTAGTCCCCAGTTATCTGGAGTGCTCACCCTCCCTGGGCCTCAGTTTTTCTTCCTCCGTAAAATAAATGCGCTGGGCCGGATCTTTTCTGAGTTCTCGTCTCGCTACGGTTTCTAGATCCCTCCTCTGGCCTCCCCGCACCAGGGAGCTTCAGGCGACCCTTCGCTGTCCACCCACCCCACCCTCTCTGGACCCCGTTTCTGCCTCAGTACTGCGCGCTGAGCTCTGCCCCTCCCCAGGACCTGACCTCCTCAGGGGCCGCTGTTCCCTGGGGTAACAGTGGGAAACTTGTCGGCCGTCTCCGCTTAGGGGCTCGCTGTGCACAGAAAGATGAATTCATGGGCAAGGTGGCGGAGGGATCCAGGCTCTGGTGGACGCTTTACAGCCCTGCCAAGACTGGCCCTGAGATTTGCCCAGAGCCAGCTGCTGAGGGTGGAAGGGCTGCAAGGTCCACCGCCTTACTTAGCTAGGACCCGGCCCCACCTCCTCTCCAGCCGACCCTGTCTCCACCGGTGCGGTTGCTGCTAGGTTCCCAAACACAGTGTTGCTGTTTCTGGTCTGACATCGCGGCCCTGCTCCTGCCTGCCTTCAGCCTGGGCTAGCCCCCCGCCCTTCCCCCAGCTCCCTGGCCCTGCGCCCACCACACTCCTCCTCCGCCTCCTTTAGGCTGATTCAGGCTCACCGGCTCTCGTCGCCCTGGTGGCCCTCCCCAGCCCTCCTATGCGCCTGCTCCGGGTGGCGCTCCGCTGGGCTCCTCGTGCGCCTGTCCGCGACCGCACCCACCGCATCCTGGCACCCCCATCGTGGCATCACATGTTCCCTCATCTGTCCTCATGGCTGGCGTGTCTCTCTGCGGTGGGACCTGCAGAACAGGAATTGGTGCCGGGTCAGCAGCCGGCAATGAAACCGGACGAAGCCTGCAAACCCCACACATACGCCAGCTTCACATAGCTTCTCTCCATTGCACAGCAGCGTGGGAAAGCACCGTTCTCTACCCTCCAAGTAAAAAGCTGACTGTGGGGCACAGAGGAGATCCTATAGCATGGCTGTGCTTCTGGGCACGCGCAGAAACATTCCCAAATGAGTTTTTTGTTGTTGTCGTTTGTTTTGTTTCTTGTTTGTTTTAAGGTACAGGGTCTTGCTGTGTCGCCCAGGCTGGAGTACAGTGGTCCAATCACGGCTCACTCCAGCCTCGACTTCCGGGCTCAGGCGATCCCCCCCACCTCAGTTTCCCAAGTAGCTTGGACCACAGACCTGCGCCAGCACGCTGGCTTTTTTTTTTTTTTTTTTTTTTTTTGAGAGAGAACCTGATTTCCTTCCAACCAATTGTGCTCTCCTAATTCCAACAACCAAATGAAGCTTCAACGCTTCTTTTTGTTCAGAGGCCTCTTGAGTCCTGTCCTACTCACAGTAAAGGCTCTGACAAAAACAAACAAAAAAACCATCACCACCAAAAACAAAAACATCATGGGGCAAAATAAACTGCATCTTAAAAAGGCCTATTTCTCTCTTTCTCTCTCCCTCCAATTTGTTGTCTTGAAACGGTTTACCCAAAATGGAAACTTTAAAAAAAACAGTGGAAATTTTTCTCTTTGCACAAGATGGCTAATTCTTTTGGGTGCTGGCCTGGGATCCATGAAATAACCTACACTCGACCATAAAACTTTTCACTCCCATGTTTTGCAAACTGATGACCTTGCTGGCAACAAGCCCCCCGTGTGACTTTCCGAGGGAATTTGAGTGGTGCGAGCCGGAGGATGGGGCCTCACTATGTTGCCCAGGCTGATCTCCAACTCCTGGACTCAAGTGATGCTCCCGTCATGGCCTCCCAAAGTGCTGGGATTACATGTGTGAGCCAACGTGCCCCGCCCAAAGGGCAGTTGACCTCAGCGTCTGAGGTGTGGAGGGAGCAGCTTGTTCCTTTTTCCTGCTCTGCTTGGAAGGTACAAACCAGGCTAAGCAATCCTCTTCAGTCTGTCCCCACAAAAAGAGAGAGAGGAGTTGCTGCAGGCCAAGGACAAGGATAAAGGGAGGAGAGAGCCCTTGACTTGTCCCACTTCTTGACTTTCCTTGCCGTGGTTTTTCCTTCCTCTCTCCAGTCCACATGTCCCCTTCTGTAGTCCTAGAAATGGGTCACCCCCTGCAGGAGTCAGAGCCTTCCCCTAGCCCTCATGCTCTGAGGATGAGTGGGTGGAAACAGTCGCCTTCCCTCTCGCAATGTTTCCATCACTGCATCCTCCAGCTTGCACCACTCAGATCCCCTCGGAAAGTCACACGGGGGGCTTGCAACCAACAAGGTTGTCACCGTTTACATAACGTGGGAGTGAAAAGCTTTATGGTCGAGTTGAGGTTATTTCATGGACCCCAGGCCAGCACTCAAAAGAATTAACCATCTTATGCAAAAAGAAAAATTTCCACTGGCTTTGCAAAGTTTGTTTTGGGTAAACTGTTTTAAGGTAGCAAATTGTCACATACACATAAAAGAGAGAGAAAGAAAGAAATGAGCCTTTTTTGGACGCAGTGTATTTTTCCCCATTTTTTTTTTTTTTTTTTTTTTTGCAGAGCCTTTACTGTGAGTAGGACAGGACTCAGGAGGCCTCTGAACAAAAAGAAGAGTTGAAGCCTCGTTTGGTTGTTGGAATTAGGAGAGCACAATTGGTTGGAAGGAAATCAGGTTCTGTAAGCATCAACAAAATTTGTAGTTTAAGTGATGTGAGTTATGGAGGGCAGAGAGTACTTGGTATATGGAAGTTACTGAAACAGAGCAGTGGACAAATGGGCAGTCTGCAGAAGAGAAAAGCTGAATAGCCAGCAAACATGGGCCCAGATGCTCAGTCTCAACCTTAATAAGAGAGGTGCAAGTTTAAACAACGAGATACCATCACACCTTATCAGATTGGCAGAATTAAAAAGACTGACAAAACCAGGAATAACAAAGCTCGTGGGTAAATGAAAACTCCTCCACAGCTGGTGTCAGTGTGGACTGGAACCATGACTTTGGAGAAAAGTGTATCAAAAGCTATGGGGCACATCTTTCAAACTGGTCATTTCTCACAAGATTGCCATACTCCTCAGTCATTCCTTTTCCAGGAAAACACCCTAGAGAAAATCTTGTACTTGGACTCTAGGGAATGTATACAAGGATGTCCATTGTAGGTTAGCTTATAACAGCAAAACCCAGAAATAGCCCAAAAGTACATCAACAAAGGAATGAATAAATAAAAGTGGTAGTTGTCATTAAACCTTTTTCCTTTTCTTGTATCACCCCAAAGTATGAAAGACTATGAACTCCTTCACTCATTAAAAAAAAAAAAAAAAAATTAGGCCAGGTGTGGTGGCTCATGCCTGTAATCCCAACACTTAGGAAGACATAGGCAGGTGGATCACTTGAGATCAGGAGTTCAAGACCAGTCTGGCCAACATGGCAAAACTCTGTCTCTACTACAAATACAAAAATTAGCCAGGCATGGTGGTGCGTGCCTGTAATCCCAGCTACTCACGAAGTTGAAGCAGGAAAATCGCTTAAGCCCAGGAGGTGGAGGTTGCAGTGAGCCGAGATCGCACCACTGCACTCCAGCCTGGGCGACAGAGAGAGACTCTGTCTAGAAAAAACAAACAAACAAAAAAGATTTAGCAAGGAACAGTGGCTCATGCCTGTAATCTCAGCACTTTGGGAGGCTGAGGCAGGAGGACTGCTTGAGTCCAGGAGTTGGAGGCTCAGGAGTTGGAGGCTGCAGTGAGCTGTTATCACACCAATGCACTCAACCTTGGAAAATCACAGAGTGGGGGGCTTGCCCCTGTTGACAGAGCTAGACTCTGTCTCTAAAAATAATAATAATTAATTGTGGCAAAATACACATAACAATCTTACCATTTTAACATTTTAAGTGTACAGTTCAGTGGTATTGAGTACATGCATATTGTTGTGCAACCTTCACCATACTTCTCTGTAACTCTTTTCACCTAGAAAAACTGAAACTCTATAACCGTTAAACAATAACTCCCATTCCTCCCTCTCCCCAGCCTGTCCCAACCACCGTGCTACTTTCTGTCTCTATTATTTTGACTACTCTAAATACCTCAAATACATAGAATCATACAGTACTTGTTTTTTTGTGACTGGCTTAATTCACTTAGCATAATATCCTCAAGATTCATCCATATTGTGGCACGTGTCAGACTTCCTTTTTAAGCTGAATAATATTCCACTCTAAGTATATACCACATTTTGTTTGTTTAAATAAATCTTATTGTGTATATATAAGTTTATACAACATAATGGTATAAGACACACATATTTAGTAAAATGGACACTATAGTGAAACAAGTTGATATATCCATCATCTCACTTAGTTACCCATTTATTTCCTCCTGTAGCAAAAGCAACTGTGCTCATCTAGCAAAAATCCTGAAATAATACACTATTATTAACTATAGTCTTCATGTTGTACTTTATTTGACTTGTTCATCCTATATGTTTGCCACTTTGTATCCTTAGACCCGTTTCCTCTCTCCTACTGCAATCTTGATAACCACTGTTTTATTCTCTATATATTTGACCCTTTTCAAAGATTCCACAGGCCAGGTGTGGTAGCTCACACCTGTAATCTCAGCACTTTGAGAGGTCAAGGTGGATCATCTGAGGTCAGGAGTTCGAGACCAGCCCAGCCAAAATGGCAAAACCCTGTCTCTAGTAAATGTACAACCATTAGCCAGGTGTGGTGGCGGGTGCCTGTAGTCCCAGCTACTCGGGAGGCTGAGGCAGGAGAATTACTTGAACCCAGGAGGCAGAGGTTGCAGTGAGCCAAAATTGCGCCACTGCACTCCAGGCTGGGCAGCGGAGTGAGACTCCATCTAAAATAAATAAAATAGGTAAATAAAAGATTCCACATATAAGGAAGATCATGCATTTCTGTGTCTGGCTTATTTCATTTAGTATAACGTCCTCCAGGCCCGTCTAGGTTATGGCAAATGGTGGGATAGCTTCCTTTTTTATTTTTTATTTTTATTACTTTTTAAAAATTCAGTATCACCTATTTGTCTCAAATACAAGTACAGTGAGTATTAACAGGAATGACAATAAAGTAGCAAAAACAGAACTGGTAGATTTGCCCAAATTAAGTGTTTCTCCGAATTTGAGGTGTATGGCAAGCTGAATGCTGTGTTGTTAATTACATTATCAGCTTAACACTTTCAAACACTACGGGAGGCATTTCTCTGTTCACATAGACTTAAGTACACCTATGCTAAGCTGTAGTCTGCCTTCCATTAGTTTGGTCTCTAAGCACCATAAATATGTAGACTTCAAATCAGTCTGTGAGACCCAGTGACCCTCTCTTCAGAGGCATCGGTAATACATTTGGCAAATGTCTTGAAACATACACAATCTTGATAATAAGAGTCCCAAATATGTATTTTTAAAAATGTTAACATTAGGAAAAAAATTATAATTATCATCAGCTCTATTTCCTGAAAAAGTTCAGTTGAGGTAATTTCTGCAAGTCACAGCTCCACATTTCCATACTCTTCTGACCCTCTTTTTGACTGGGCTGTGGTCAATAGAATCTGAAGATATATCTCCAGAACCTTTCATTTGATAATCAAAAGTCAGCTCTTCTCCAGCATGTATGGTTCTCATGGAAAACAGTGCTCTTTGGGAAAGACGAGTATTGAGGTTATCAATGAAAACATTGAACACCTGAAGATTTGGGTCACAACTGTGATTCACAAAATGAGACACATTGCCGTATCGAGCTGCATCCACTGTGAATTCATTAGATTCATAGTCCAGATCAAAGAGATATGTGATTCCCTTGTTGTCATAGAACTGTCTCCGTCTTTCAGCTTCTTCACTTGTGATTACCTCTCCAACATATTCCATGACAAAACTCATTCTTTTAATCTTCACAAGGGTCTTTATACCCCTGCCATGTCCATTGCTAGTTTGAAAGATGCAGAGCGAATACTGTGTGCCCTTTTGTACAATCCTATTGGGACAGTCAGGTTCACATTGACACCTTGAGTTGCATTCGTAGATGGGAGTACCAGGTGGGATTTTAATTTGTTGGTTTTTATTATAAGCCAAAAGAACTCCAGCTTCAGCAGGACAACATTTTTGAAAGAAGCAATCTGTGCATGAACGGCCAAAGGTAGCTTCATTGACTAAGCTGATTCTAGGAGCTGGTTTATATTCGTTAATGTAATAGAAATCTGAAGGTGGGCCCTCTAAATTAGCAGTATTTTCAACAAATATCATTCCTTTATGATTCTTCCTTCTGTTGATTTCTGCATCTCTGCAGAGCTATCCTTTGTTTAGCCTTCTTCACAATGTACTCGGTGATGGCAGGTTTCAAAGTTTTGTTATTGTCTTTCGGAGTTATTGCTTTGCCTTTCTTTACCTGAGATAAATAATTATGCTTGTCATTAGAGAACTGCTGAAGCAGTAACGGGCACTTCAGATTTTGCAAAGGTTCCCAAGTATTTGTAGAATCTGGCCATCCTTTCCATTTTACAAGATAATATTCCATATCCTTTACTACCTTGTAGTCACACAAGTATTCCACCTCATAATTATTTAGATTCCTTTTGGTGATTCCAATCAATTTACATGTGAGCTTTTCTTTTCTACATAATTCCTGAAGAGTATCAAGTGAAACTAGGCAAGGCACACACCAAGCTGGGAATGGGGAGGGTGAGGGGGTGGCGCTCCAGCCTCACCTCCTCACGCCTCGGCCCCCACCGCCGCCATCTTGTGGAGATCTCCTCCTGTTTTAAGGCTGAATTCCTTTGTATATATCCATACCACAATTTCTTTAACCATTCATCCATTGATGGTTGTCCAGGTTGTCTCCATATCTTGGTTATTATGAATAATGCTACAAAAAACACAGGAGTACAGATACCTTGGTGAGGTGGTGGTTTCATTTCCTTTGGGTATGAGCCCAGAAGAGAGATTCCTGAGTCCACATTTTGTTTATTCATCCAGTAATAAACAATTGGTTTGCTACCACATTTTAGCTACTGTGAAAAATGCTGTTACAAAATGAATGTACCTCTTTACTCAGTTTTAACTTGACATCAAACATTTTTCATCACTATAAAGGATATCATTTCCAAAGTAAATGTTGATTTTTAAAATAAAACCTTATTCTTTTAAATTATTTATAATAGCACATAAATATCAATTTTATTTCAACCATCACTCATTTTTAAAATATAAGAAAAAATTCTTGACTTTTGGAAATTTTCATCACTCCTTCTTCTCCTTAAACTTATGAATTCTAGGCCAGGTGCAATGGTTCACACCTGTAATCCCAGCATTTTGGGAAGCCAAGGCAGGCAGATCACTTGAGGCCAGGAGTTCAAGACCAACCTGGCTAACGGGGTAAAATCCCGTCTCTACTAAAAAATACAAAAATTAAAAATACAAAATTTAGTCGGGTGTAGTGGTACACACCTGTAATCCCAGCTACTCGGGTGGCTGAGACACAGGAATCACTTGAACCAAGGAGGCGGAGGTTGCAGTGAGTGGAGATTGTGCCACTGCAGTACAGCCTGGGCGGCAGAGTGAGACTGTCTCAAAAAAATAAAAAATAAAAACAAATGAATTTATGAATTCTATTCTACTTCCTCCATAAAAGTTTAATATAATAGGTGCATATGCTTAAGGACCTTATATTGATTAATATTTCATACTTCTCTTCCAAAAAAGCACATGAGATGAATTTTTAATTTCTTGTAACCATAAGTTTCTAAATATTAAAAGTTTTAGATTATGTCATCATTGTGAGTATTAATAGTGCACAATTGTTCTTTATAGCATAAATAAACTATAAGTCTTCAAAATTAATGAATATTAAAAGTAACCTTTGGCCGGGCATGGTGTCTCACACCTGTAATCCCAGCACTTTGGGAGGCTGAGGCAGGCAGATCACTAGAGGTCAGGAGTTCGAGACCAGCCTGGCTAACATGGCAAGATCCTGTCTCTACTAAAAATACAAAAATTAGCCAGGCATGATGGTGGGTGCCTGTAATCCCAGCTACTCAGGAGGCTGAGGCAGGAGACTCACTTGAACCCAGGAGGCGGAGGTTGCAGTGAGCCAAGATTGCACCACTGCACTCCAGCCTGGGCAACAGAAGACGACTGTTTCTACAAATAAATAAATAAATAACCTTTGTTAGGGGAAACTGGGTGAAGGGTATGGAATTCTCTGTACTCTTTCTTGTATCTGCATGTCAATCTACAATTATCTCAAAAAAAAGTTTAAAAAAAAATAATTTTGGGAGAAAATTCAGCTCTTAATGAAATGGACTCCCCCACAAATGAATTTTGGGGTCCATTTAATTAATGAATCCATAAAATAACAGGACTTATTGATTGCTAGAATGAGACAGAGTTCAGCATTAATTTTGTTTTGTTTTTGTTTGTTGTACAATGCAAGTACTGAGACATTTTGTTTCCGTAAATACATAGTTGGCTTTGTTACAGCAGAATCACTAAATCTTCTAACTTTTTCCTTTTTTTTTTTTTTTTTTTTTTTTTTTGCAAAAAGACAAAAGCATGAGCCAGGTGCAGTGGCTCATGTCTATAATCCCAGCATTTTGGGAAGCCAAGGTGGATGGATGGATGCCTTGAGTCCAGGAGTTCAAGACCAGCCTGGGCAATATGGTGAAACCCCATCTCTACAAAAAGTAGCCAGGTGTGATGGTGCACAGCTGTAGTCCCAGCTACTTGGGAGGCTGAGGTAGGAGGATTGCTTGAACCCAGGAGGTTGAGGCTGCAGTGACTCCGCTGCACTCCAGCCTGGGCAAAAGTGCAAGACCCTCTCTCCAAAAAAGAAAAAGAAAGAAAGAAAGAAAGAGAGAGAGAGAGAAAGAGGCAACAAACACAATGTTATCTATCATCAAAAATTAATTTTAGTGATCTATTAGTTGCTGTATTAGTTTGCTAGGGCTGTTTTAACAAAGTACCACAAACTAGGTGGCTTCAACAAAAGAAATTTATTGCCTCACATTTCCAGAAGCTAGAAGTCCAGGATCAAGGTGTCAGCTGGGTGTGTTCCTTCTGAGAGCTAGAGAAGGAATTTGTTCCGTGCCTCTCACCTAGCTTCTAGTCAGTTGCTGGCAATCTTTGGCATTCCTTGGCTTGTAGAAACATCACCCCATCTCTGCCTTGTTTTCAGATGATGTTCTCTGTGTGTGTGTCCTGATTGCCCCTTTCCATAAGGACACCAGTTATATTGGATTAGAACCCATCCTAATGGCCTCACTTGAACTTGATTACCTCTGTAAGGACCCTATCTCCAAATAAGGTCATATTCTGAGATGCGAGAGTATAAGACTTCAACAAATGTACTTGGGGGGACACAATTCAGCCCATGTTAGTTGCCAAATCTAGAAGGCCTTCTTCCAATTTTGTTGAAGGCAAAGACTTGGGAACCATTGACCTGCACATGGGTTTGTTACCATCTTTAGATTTATTCACTTTCTCAGGTTTTGGAAGCCCTAAACTAGGTTGTACTGAAGCCTACCAAGTAGCCATCAATGACACCATTCTTCTTTCACTTAAAATTGATTGTTGAAATTGATTGACTTGGAAAGAGTTGGGGTATTAGAAATATTTTAATGTAATTTCAAGACAAATTCCAATACAAATAATATTGTGATACAATGCTTTTGTCTTTTTTTCTTTCTTTCTTTCTTTTCTTTTCTTTTTTTTTTTTTTTTGAGATGGAGTCTCACCCTATCACCCAGGCCGGAGTGCAGTAGTGTGATCTCGGCTCACTGCAACCTCCACCTCCTGGGTTCAAGCAATTCTCCTAACTCAACCTCCTGAGTAGCTGGGATTACAGGCACTTGCCACCATGCCCAGCTAAGTTTTTTTGTATTTTTAGTAGAGACGAGGTTTCACCATGTTGGCCAGGCTGGTCTCAAACTCCTGACCTCGAGATCTGCCCACTTCGGCCTCCCACAGTGCTGGGATTACAGGCATGAGCCACTGCACCTGGTCAAAATGCTTTTATCTTATCATATATTTTAAACTTGTTAAAATTGTTTTTTTCTTTTTTTTTCTTTTTCTCAGCTGTTTCTTAAGCGCTAAACTTGATTTTCATCAAAACCTTGGAGCTAAAGATGTAGTTCATTGGATTCAAGGAAAATTAAAATACTGCCGTTAACCTCATTGGCGAAGCTGGTCTTCAATGTCAAACCAATTAACAAATCAGACTTACATTCTGTTAAAAAAAAAAAAAGTCTGATTCCTTCTGTAATTATAATGAACATGTTACTATGCATCCTTATAATGACTGTCTCACCTCTGAATTCTAGCTCAACGATAGAGAGCTGAGTAGAGTGATGAAGCCCCAAAGTCTGCTGTGAGGCACTCTGCCTCCTGCATTCCTCCCAGATGACCCCCCCTTTTTTTTTTTTTTTTTTTTTTTTGAGACAGAATCTCGCTCTGTCGCCCAAGCTGGAGTGCAGTGGCGATCTCGGCTCACCGCAAGCTCAGCCTCCCAGGTTCATGCCGTTCTCCTGCCTCAGCCTCTCGAGTAGCTGGGACTACAGGCGCCTGCCACCATGCCCGGCTAATTTTTGGTATATTTAGTAGAGACAGGGTTTCACTGTGTTAGCCTGGATGGTCTTCATCTCCTGACTTCCTGATCTGCCCACCTCGGCCTCCCAAAGTGCTGGGATTACAAGCATGGGCCATGGCGCCCAGCCCCCAGATGATTCTTTACCTGAATACTGGGGACTCTTCTCAGGAGAAATGCATTCTTTGGCAATTTCTTTTTTTTCTTTTTTTTTTTTTTCGAGACGGAGTGTTGCTCCGTCGCGCAGGCTGGAGTGCAGTGGCCGGATCTCAGCTCACTGCAAGCTCCGCCTCCCGGGTTTACGCCATTCTCCTGCCTCAGCCTCCCGAGTAGCTGGGACTACAGGCGCCCGCCACCTCGCCCGGCTAGTTTTTTGTATTTTTTAGTAGAGACGGGGTTTCACCAGGTTAGCCAGGATGGTCTCGATCTCCTGACCTTGTGATCCGCCCGTCTCGGCCTCCCAAAGTGCTGGGATTACAGGATTGAGCCACCGCACCCGGCCAGCAATTTCTAACGGATGGAAATTACATGAAAAATGTTTAGATTTGTCTTTTTATTGGTGGCCCAGAGGATTATGCACCCACCTCTGGGGCATAGTAAAGACCAGGAGGGTGGGAAGTTTGCCTTTCAGTTTTAAAGTGGAAAATAAAACAATCATGAACGAATAGGCCAGAAAGGGGAACCAGCACAAAGCCTAAACACAGGAAGTTGTTCTTGGGCAGATCCATTTTATGAAGAGAGAACCAATGGGAGTTGAGAATCTGGAAAACAATTTCCTTAAAATTATGTGTATCCCCAAGGACAGCTTCCATGTACTTCCAGAGAGATGAACACTGTGGTTCAAGAACCACTGAACATAAAACTGTGGCACATTCACAAGATAATACACCACACAGTATTTAAAATAAATCTATATGTATCAGCGTAGCTCAAAGACACACAATATGATGACATATCTGTATTTTGAAAATCTCAGAAAATAAAATTATATAGCATTTTTATATATATACACTTATACACATATACATATGTAGTAAAAATTTCAAAACAGAGACGGGAAAGTTGAAAGTAAATGGATAGAAAAATATACATTATGCAGGCTGGGTGCAGTGCTTCATGCGTATAATCCCAGCACTTTGGAAGGCCGAGGCAGGTGGATCACTTGAGGTTGGGAGTTTGAGACCTGCCTGACCAGCAAGGAGAAATGCCGTCTCTCCTAAAAATACAAAATTAGCCAAGCGTGGTGGTGCATGCCTGTAATCCCAGCTACTCTGGGGGCTGAGGCAGGAGAATTGCTTGAACCTGGGAGGTGGAGGTTGTCATGAGCCGAGATCGTGCCATTGCACTCCAGCCTGAGCAACAAGAGTGAAACTCCATCTCAAAAAAAAAAAAAAAAAAAAAGAAAGCTGTGTTGCTTATGAATAAAAGGTAGACTTCAAAACAAAGTATTACCAGAGGTAAAGAAGGACATTTCATAATGATAAAAGAGTCGATTCATCCAGAAGACACAACAATTCTAAATGTGTATACACCTAATAACAAAGCTTCAAAATATAGGAGACAAAATACAGACCGAATTAAAAGGAGAAATAGATAAATCTACACTCATTGAAAATTTGGCATCCTTCTCTCTCAGCTCTATAGGAAAGGTAAAAACATTAAAAATTAAAACACTTACCATCTTTCTGTCATAATGAACAAAACTCCAAATTTAGCTTTTGGTGAGAAGGTGGGTGGGGTGGTATTTGGAAGGGTACCATTTTATCTATAAGGTTCATATGAACATTATATGAACAAAATGCTAACACTTATAAGTTATAAAGAGTGGGCATTTTATATTATTTGGTGTATTGCTCTATGTTAAAATGTTTTCAAAACTTTTCTTTTAAAAAAAGTGAATAGCAGAAATATTTAAATGAGTGAATAATGAATGAAGTTTGGAAGTCAATGTCACTTCATCTGACATTACCCTCCACAATTCCCCACGCTGCCCCTACCTGCCCTTCTTGGCGTTTCTCCTGTAAGTCCTCCTCATCTTATCATCCACCAATGGCAAACATGTGGGATGTCCTCATGTGGGCCAGGGGCAGACATGAGCTTACAATCTCTACCTGCCACAGGCTTTGATGTCCTCTCTGTGCCTCTCTTATCACCCTAACCTCCCCTGTGAAGTTTTTCTCAAGCCTCATTCTGAATTTTCTGCACTACCTGGATTCCTTGCCAATGTTTTATTTCTTGCTCTTCAATCTGAGCCTTTCCTGAAGGTTTCATATCCTCTTCTGTATGTTTCTTTCCACACCACCTTCCTTTGCAATGACACCCACTCTCACAACTTATCACCTCCTTCCCAAGGCTGCATCCCCAGCCCTGGCCCCTCTCCTGAACTCAAATCCTGGCTCTTCAGTTGCATTCAGAACACTTCTGTTTCAGTGTTCTTGAGATTAAAGATCTGCAACAATTTTGTTACCGAAACACCAGGGGATCCATCTAGGTCCTTCTGCTCACCTCACAGAAAGCCAATCACTGAGAGAGCGTACTGCCAAGGAAGAAGAGTTTAGTCAGGTGCTGCATCCAAGGAGATGGGAGATCAGTCTCAAATCTATCCCTCTGACTGACTAAAATTAAGGGGTTTATATAGCAGGGAAGACATGTAACCATGTGTGGGAAAACAGGAAGTCGGGAGGAGTAAGGAAAAGGAGTTGGACAACAGGAAACAAGAGGTTGGTTAGGCCGTCATGCCAGGTGAAGAGGCTGATGTCTTATTGTTTATAATAAGTGATCTGGTGAGTTTCAGCTCATTGCTACTATCTGGGAGCCCCAATGGTTGGTTTCCCTAGAAAGGAACTCAGATGAGGCAAATATAACTTTCTCAGGTTTTAAGACTGCAAGGATCAATTTCTATGTTTATTCAAAGAAACCACAAACATTATGAGACCATTGGATCAGTTTTATAGTAAGCATGTGTCAGCACCAAGGGAGGGGGCTGACAGAGAGTCAATGCAAGGTATAACCAAAATTTTTCCCCATTACAGTTCAGCTTCTTACCCTCTCTGCTCAATCCAAACTGCAACTAAGCATTCTCCCAATTATATTTCAAATATCCTAGCTTCCTGGGATGCCCTCTTCTCTTTACTCTTGATTTCTTATAATTCACTTTGATATGTGCAAAGATGTATATATTTTTATACTTGGCACTAAGAGTATTTTTGATCTGAGAATGTTTGTCTTTAATTGTGAACATTTTTCAGTCATGCTTTCTTACCATATTTCTTCTCCACAGTCCCTTTGTTCTCCCCTTTCTGAAATCCTATTACACACTTCACCGTGCTAATATATCTCAACAGCTTTTTCAAACTGGTTCAATCTTCATCTTCCTGTGTTGCATTCTCTGTGAATTTCCCCATACTAGCTTCCAATTCAGTAATTATCCCTTCAACCATGTCCAACCTAGAGTATATCCTAGTTTAATATGTAGAGTGTTCATTTCCAGTATGCTCAGTATTTACCATCTTCAACTGTTCTTCTTCAATTTCTGCATTTTCTACATTTGTTGTTCTCTTTGTTTTAACTTTTTTTCAAATTGTTTGATAATTTGCATCTTTTTGGAAGTGAGCTCACATTCCACTTGTTGAGTCTTTTTTATGTATACTTTGAATTTTGAGTGTGTGTGCAGGATTATCTTGAATAGAAATTTTTGAAAATCTCTTCCTCTCTTTACTCTCTCTTTTCCTGAGTTTTTTTTTAGTAGCCTCTGACTTTCCAGGGCCCACAGTCAGAACTAGGCCTTTCATGGATGGCTGTGGGCTGTCTTTCAATCAAGAGAAACCCAGATCCAAATTCCTGTTTCAAGCAGAGAGCCTGGCTCCAGCCTTCCTCTATAGGCAAAGCACTGTGAAACTCTGTTAGCTGAAGGAGTCAAATTCTTGGTGCCTCTACACTAAGAACAGACACTCAAGACCCAGGCCCAAGAATGGTTTGCTAAGAACAGATCCCAGCAAGCCAGCCCCTGATTCCAGTCATTGCCTGGCAGCTACGTCCTTGAAGATGTTTATCTTGCTTTTGAGTACATCTGCCTTCTCCCCTTCCTCCTCTTCCTTTTGTTTTTAACTATACCATTACTATGTGTTAAAGCATGGTATCAGCTGATCTTGATCAGACATATCAAATGCCTCATTCTAAACAACCTCTCTCCTAATTCTTCCTTTATCTTCAAACCCAGCTATGTGTGAAGCCTTTCCTGGCCACTCTTATTTGGAATGAACTATCTGGGCCTCCTCTGGTCTGCAGTACCCTACTTCTACCTTCCTTTAGCTTTTACTGAGCAAGAATTTCTTGAGTGTGTGCCACTCAAGTGTGTGCCAAGCCCTTTGTTTGGCACCCTGGTGTAAACATGAGAGGGACAAGTCTCCTTCCTCAAGGGACCAAGGGTTTGGTTGTCAAGCTGGACAGGCAAACAAACCATTGTACTCCAGTCTGCAGATACCCAAGGTCCGGGTGACACAGAGAAGAGAAGGATGTGGTCTGTACTGTCTGGGAGTGGGAGGGGAAGGAGCTGAACCCCACAGGAAGGAGATGCTTGAGCTGGGTCTCAAGGGAGAGGAGTTTGGTAAGCAGAGAGCAGAGGTGAGAACATTCTTGGCTGAGGGAATAGCATGTTTAAGGGCTCTGAAGTGTAAAGGACTAGGGCCCCGTTGAGAAATGAGAGATGCTGAGCCTAGGAATAGTGAAGAAGGTGACGGGTGAGAGGACAGAGACTATGAAACCAAGTGCTCAGGGCCTCACAGGCAACATTAGGGATCCCTGACATTCTACTAGGGATACCAGGAAGCCCTCTCAGGTTGAAGCAGGAGGTTGGCATGATGAGATTTTCACTAGAAGGGACCAGAGTAGAAATGGGAGTGTCCAGTTAAGAGGCCATTGCAAAAGTTCAGGAAAGAAGGACAGCAGCCTAGATGAACTTGGGGAACTCGGGGTGGAGGAAAAGAAGGGTGACAGAAGTGAAGCCAAATTGATTGGTATTTCTAATTGAGATAAAACAAAGCCCTAATAACTCTAGAGTTTCTAGCCCTGGACGAGTTAACTCCTTCCAAGAACAGTAACATCTCCATAGACCTGAATTGGCAATGGGGACACAGCAGGCAATTTTCCAGCTATGATTCCAGCTTGTCCCTGCAGTCCATGTCTTAGGAGCAGTGGCACAGAACCCTGATGAATTTCCTACCACTGTTCTGCCCGCTTATGCATTTTGAATATGTCTTTAGTCTACATTAAAATTTTCCATTTCCATGGACCAGTTTAAATCAGCATAGAAACTGGTTACTATCTTACCCTATTTACTTCTGGATATTTTTTAAAATAAGGAGCTTGCTTAAAGGAGTGCAGTCATTCACATTTCTTCATGCCATCCCAAGTGAGTGCTGCAGTGTGGGGTTTGGGAGTTTACCTGGAAGTGATGGATAGGCCCAACCCAGCCCTCTGCACACCTGGTCTACAGAAAGTGTCTCCAGAACTCGTGCAATTGCATCTGTTCTGCCTACTGCAAGGCGGATGTCATTGTGGTTACATCGAAAATCCACCACATTCTGCAAAAAATATCATTGGGGTCACAAAGCCTCCTTGATGGGTTTGACATGTTGCCTTGTCCTCTCCCCTCCAACCCCCGTGGTGCTCTGTACAAAGGGGCTGCCACCCCCCGGCTGACACTTTTCTGAGCTGCAGGGCTAGAAGGCCCCCAAGCTGATTTCCGCAAGACTAAGATGGAACTACTCTATTTTAAAGCAGTACACCCCCAAATCTGGTCATCATCATACTCAGGGTCCTGATTCCCAAGATCCAAATATGTGGAGGTTGACTCTGGCCCCCTCCATGCTTCCACCACTGGGCAAGTGCAGTTTCGTATCTAGTCATCTTCCTTACCACCCTCTTGATTGTAGCCTTTGGCCAGCAGGGCCATTTGACACTCCTGATACAGTGCTGGTGGTACTGAGCAAAATGGCAAACTACCATCTACAGCAAGGATTGATGTGTTGGTGGCCTGTCTGGACTTGATTTCTTCCTTGTCTCCCTCATTCATGTGAGTTGAGGGACAGCACTGCGTCTACACAGCGAGGGACCCACATACCATGCACACACGCACACACATACACACACACACATGCATACATCGATATGCCAGTTATAACCATCATTGCAAAGGTGTTTTCTTTCCCAGCTACCTCATCTTCCATCTGAAAAAGCTGCAGGTACTGGTGCAAGCCCTCAGTGATACAGATACATTATATCTACTACAGCCTTGCTAGTGTTGCAATAATGAGAAATTGCCTAAATGTCCACTAACAGCAGAATTACATTATGGAACACCCACATAAAATGCCCCCATTTATAAGAATGAGGTGGATCTACATCTGCTGAAAGTTCTCCTTCCACTGTGAAACAAAATATCTTGCAAAAATACATATCTTATACAATCCCACGTGTCTAAGATGATGTATAAACATCTGTTTAGGTACAGATAATATCTGAGGGACACATTCAACTGTAACAGTGGTTTTCTGTGGGGAGCAGATGACAGTGATGAGAGTTGAGACAGGGGACTTTGTGTTTGTTTTTGTACAATAATATATTGCACTGTTGTCACTTAAAAGACATTTTTTTAAATTTCAGAATATAAAACGTTACATGTTCCATGTTAGAATAAGCATCTTGGATGCTTTGAGGGAGCTGGAAGGAGGTACTGAAATCCAAATAATTAAAAAAAGAAAAAAAAGCCCATCCAGGCCCCGATATGGTGGCTCACACCTGTAATCTCAACACTTTGGAGGCCAAGGCGGGGCAGAGTACTTGACCTCAGGTATTGGAGACCAGCCTGGGCAACATGGTGAAACCCCATCTCTACCAAAAATGCAAAAACTCAGCCCGGCATGGTGGTGCGCACCTGTGGTCCCAGCTACTTGGGAGGCTGAGGTGGAAGGATCACTCGAGCCTGGGAGGTAGAGGCTGCAGTGAGCTGAGATCGTGCCACTGCACTCCAGCCTGGGCAACAAAGCCAGACTCCATCTCAAAAAAACAACCAACCAACAGCAACAACAACAACAACAGAAAACCATCCAACACTTAAGTTTGGGCCTCACAAGGATAAGGAGAGTGTAGTTCAACAAGCACAGCTCAGCCCATGCTGTGTTTCTGGGGATGGAGGACACATCATGAAGTCTGGGGCATGGTCCTCACCCAGCAGAACTCATAGGTGGGGCAGACAGACATGTGGAACACAGAATGCCAGGTGTCTTGTCTCTAGGATCAAGCAGTAGTAATGTGAGGTGCAGCCACAGTGGGATTCAAAGTGGAAAGATTCAGAAGCCCGGAAGAAATGGGAAGAGGGCATGCCACTGGGGTTAGAAGGTTTCAGGACAGAAACAGGCAAAAAGGAAGGATGAGCCTGTAGTCGCAGCTACTCAGGAGGCTGGGGCAGGAGGATCACTGGAGCCCAGGAGTCCCAAGGCCAGCCTGAGTAAAACAGCGAGACTCCAGTCTTTAAAAAAAGAAAGAAAGAAAGAAAGAAACAGAAAGGAAGGGGACACATGTGTGCTAGGGACAGAAGAGAGAAAACTGCCTCTACCCAAGCATTCACCCACGTCACCCACACCTCCCCGCCGAGCGCCCAGAGCTGGGGGTGAAAGAAATGAGGTCCAAATGAGACTGCACAGGAGCTGCCTCCAGGGCTTTCACAGACCAGCATTCCAGGCAGATCTACAGCAAGTGCAAGGGCGTGAAAGCACAGAGCGCAGGGGTTGAATAACCTCAAGCCTGTGAAGCTGCAGCTGCAGCTGCAGGTGTTTGGGAAAGGCAGGGCAGGGGGCTGTGCGGAGGCTGGGAGGAGCCAGCACCCAAGGGCTGGTCAACCAAGCTGAGGGTTGAGTTTCCATCCAGCAATGCAGGCCATGGGAGGCTGCAGGAGTGACGCTGTTAGATCCCCTTTATGAGAATAATTTTTATAACAACGTGGCTGGAGGACTGGTCAGGAGAGAGACTAGTGTGGGGGCTGTTGCAAAGACTCCAAGAAGAGATGCGACTGTTTGGTGAGTTTAGCCGCTGGATGAAAGGCCGGAAGGATGAGGTCAGCAGCGCACTGACACTGCCACCCAAAGCTTCGGCTGCTGCCGCCCTCATGGAAATTTCCTGGGGGAAGGGAGAGGGCCCTTCCTCGGTGAACACTGGGGCTGCTCTGCGCGAGTTCCTGAGAAGCGGGCAGGTGGCTAGCTCCTCTTCCTTTTCAGCCCTCAGTGCCCATTTTGCCAACAAAAAGGGTGACAGTATAAGAGACGCCTTTAGTGAAGGCAAAGGAAGGGACACTCCCCTCCTTTCCTGCCGACTCTCGCCCTCACTTCTTGAAATCTTTGATCTCCCTTCACCCACTCTGTCACTCTCCTAACACAACCATTTCCAGGGACTATTTCCAAGCCCTTTTCCTCATCCCCGAACCTGCAGTTTTCAGCTGCCCCCAGTTGCCTGACCAGGCTGCCTCGACGGCCCCATTCACAGGCCCCAGACTCCTCACCGGGCTGGAAGGCGACAACCGCGAAAAGGAGGGTGACTCTCCTCGGCGGGGGCTTCGGGTGACATCACATCCTCCAAATGCGAAATCAGGCTCCAGGCCGGCCGAAGGGCGCAACTTCCCCCCCTCCGCTCCCCACCGGCTCCCGCGCGCCTCCCGTGGCGCCCGAGCTTCGAGCCGAGCCGCGTCCTGGGGAGCGCGTCATGGCCCCACCCGTGACCGCCTTGCTCCTGCCGCTGGTCTTGCTGCTCCGTGAGTTTGCGACCCCCGGAAAGGCAGGGGATGGGGCGGGCGGGGGGCGCGGGACTCGGGGCTCAGCCTCGCTTCCTGCTGCCTGCAGACGCCGCCAGGCCAAGCCAGTTCCGAGTGTCGCCGCTGGGTCGGACCTGGAACCTGGGAGAGACGGTGGAGCTGAAGTGCCAGGTGCTGCTGTCCAACCCGACGTCGGGCTGCTCGTGGCTCTTCCAGCCGCGCGGCACCGCCGCCCGCCCCACCTTCCTCCTATACCTCTCCCAAAACAAGCCCAAGGCGGCGGAGGGGCTGGACACCCAGCGGTTCTCGGGCAAGAGGTTGGGGGACACCTTCGTCCTCACCCTACGTGACTTCCGCCAAGAGAACGAGGGCTACTATTTCTGCTCGGCCCTGAGCAACTCCATCATGTACTTCAGCCGCTTCGTGCCGGTCTTCCTGCCAGGTCCGGGCGCGGGGTGCGGCACCTCTCCGCGTGGGGCTTGGGGTTCACCTCAACCTGTTTTCCACACACAGGTCCTGCTTTCAAGCCTCTTAGGGCACCTGGAAGAGACTTAGATATTGTTCCCATTTCACAGACACAGCAAACTGAGGCTAACGTGCGGCTGAGTAGGGACTAGGAATAGTGTTTTACGTCCGGCCGATCTGGGCTCGAGTTCGGATGCTTGTGTGGTTTTGGGCAAATGACTTAAATTCTCTACGCCTCCGTTTGTTCGTGGGTAAAATGCGGACAGCAATCAACCCGCGCTCCAGGGTTGCTGGTTGCCCGGGAGAGAGGACAGGTGCAGGGGAGCGGGCTCCTACGCTCGGGCCGGGCGCCGCGTGCGCTTGGCTAAGCCAAGGCCCGAGCACAGGGGTCCGCGCGCATTCCGAGGTACCCATCCCGTCTCCTCTGCCATCCCTTCTCCCAGGAAAACCGGGGGGGAGGTGTTCCCGTGGGGAAAGGCGCGCGAGGCTGGGGCCGGGGCGGGGGCGCGTCCATAATCCCAGACTGGCCCCCAACCACGCTCTGTTGCCCCTGCAGCGAAGCCCACCACTACGCCAGCGCCGCGACCCCCCACACCGGCGCCCACCACCGCGTCGCAGCCCCTTTCCCTGCGCCCAGAGGCGTGCCGGCCAGCGGCGGGGGGCTCAGGTGAGGCGTGCGGGGGCTCGGGGCGGGGGCGGCACGGACCGCGGGGAGAGCCCATGCCAAGGGGAGCCCTGATACTGTAGGTCAAGGGCTATCCAAGTGGTGGGAAACCGAGTCCTGAGGTGGAGAGACGTGCCTGGGATGGTGGGGCGGTTGAGAGGTCCCGGGCCCGCTCCTAAATGTCGGCGTCTTTGGTGTCGTCAGTGAACACAAGAGGGCTGGACTTCGCCTGTGATATCTACATCTGGGCGCCCTTGGCCGGGGCCTGCGGGGTCCTTCTCCTGTCACTGGTCATCACCCTTTACTGCAACCACAGTAAGTCCCGAGGAATCGCGGCCGGGAGGAGACGGCTCTGCTCCTGCCTTTGGCGCTGCTAGCTCCAGGCGGACCTTGCGGGGTGTGGGGTTGAGATTTCTGGGACTCCCGAGCTGCCCCGCAGGTACAGGCACTTCTTTCCTGGAGATAGAATGCGCGAAAGCCCTTCCCGCTCCTTGCGCTCTCAGAGAGGTTTTGGGAGACAAAGCCCTGTTCCCAGAGCCGCTGCAGCGGGTGTGTTCGGTCAGCGAAGCCCGCAGCGCGCGCACATGTCGGGACACACGACAAATGCCCGCCAGGAGGGGGCCGCTGTGCCCCTGGGTCAAGTGCCCAGGGGGGTTAAGTCAAAACCACGACCAGTTTGAGGTTCGTCCTTGGCCCTCTTCCCGCGAACCGCCTACTCTGCTTTGGGTCCCATGCAAGGGAGGTACCGGGTCAGGTCTGCAGGCTCCCTGCTTCCGCCCGCGTCTGTAGTTGCAATTTTAAAAAAATGGATGCTTGAGACGAAGGATGGGTAAGAAGCCCTTACCGGGCTCTCAAGAGTTATAATCCTCAAAGAAATAGGGGAAAGGAAGGAGAATTCGTAGGGGCCATTGCCTATTTGCCTCATCCAATTTCAGCCCATGATCGTTCTGAAATGATTTTTTGTAAAACCAAAAAACAGCAGCAGCAACAACAACAACAACAACAAAACAAAACAAAAACACTGTCTTTGGGGACTATTGGTGGATGGGGGCACTCACTTTTTCCCTTCTTTTTCCTTATCCAGGGAACCGAAAACGTGTTTGCAAATGTCCCAGGTGAGTCTCTTGGAACGCTCAGCCTGCTCACCTTGGCCAGCCCTGGGGTGGTCTCCTGGTTTCCCCAGTAGCAAATAGTAGCAACTTTTCCCAGAGAGAGGTCATGGCCGTGGAGTCCTGGGGCAGGGAGTCAGGTAGTTTCTGAGCAAAGAGAGGCCAAGGCTGGCATCTGGCCTGCATCCTTGAGAAAAAGTAGGCCCAGGTTAGGCTGGTGTCCACACAGTGTGACTCCAGTAAATCTCCATCTTATTTGGCCTGGCACTTAAAAAAAAAAAAAATACCTGAGGGATTCCCCCAATTCATCCGAGCTCCTTGGAGGACCTGACCTCCTCTTTATTGTGATTATTCCATCTGGGTTTTGTTGTTTTCTTAAGAAAATCTTTTTTTTTTTTCTACTTGGCTGGTCTAGTGTTTTGAGGGAGAGCCAGTCTTTTATCAGCTGAACCAAAAAAATAATGGCTTTGCTTCCTAATTTCTCTGTGTCATGTAGGACCTTGTTTTGCTGTCAAGGACTGGAGTAGAAAAAAGGGGAATGAGATGCAGGGACAATTAGCTCCCTGGCAGCTCAAGTGAGTGCCCCATCCAGTTTCAGCCCATGATCATTCTGAAATGATTAAAACACACACACACACTCATTGTTATAAACCTCCTCTCCACCCGTTGGCTGAGGCATCCCTGTGGTAGCATCTAACAAGTTCCTGCTCTAGTCAGACCTGTGATAGGGGTAATACACCCCATCTCTCTTAATCCTCACAGCAACCTTGCCCCATCTCATGGCTCAGGGATTAGTAAAGTGGCAAAGGCACAATTAAACTCAGATTATCAATAATAATAACCATTTGATGAAAGCCTCTAATGCATGTTACTTGCTTTATAGATAGACTTTTTTAAAGTTTTATAACAACCTTTAAAGTAGTCACGATTACCTGCATTGTACAAATAAGGAAACTGAGGCTTAGAACATTTAGTGATTTGTCCAAGGTCATACTGCCGGGGAGCTGCAACTTCCATCCAAAGCTCAGACACCTTCCCCATGGTTGCAGGCTGAAGTGTTAAGGATAACCGAATATGTACACCAGTTCTATTCAGTAGATGAAATATTTTACATTTTATACCTGGAGTTTGCATTTTATACGCCTGTACATTTTTCTGAGGAAATCCAAATTCAGGACTTTACACATTGTTATTTTTACCAATAAAAATGCAATGAATTTCCAATGCATATGTTATAGGTGATATGCTAAGGGGATAAAGACTGTTTAAAAATCAGCCGGGTATTGTGGTGCATACCTATAATCGAAGCTACTCAGGAGGCTGAGGCAGGAGAATCTCTTGAACCCAGGAGGCGGAGGTTGCAGTGAGCTGAGATCGTACCACTGCACTCCAGCCTGGGTAACAGCAAGATTCCATCTCAAAAAAAAAAAAAAAAAAAAGAAAAGTTTTAGCATTTTAATTATTCAGGGTACACTTGGGAACTTTTGTAGGAGAATCATCCCTTTTCCCAAAACTCTGATTTTGAGATGAATAACTGAGAATAAAGTTCTGCCTTAAAATACAAAGCTATACAGATTAAACACATCTGGGGAATTCCAACACCTGAGTTAATATACTCAGTGATGATGGTGGGCCGCTCCGCTTCAACAGAGAGATTTTAGAGGGCTGAGAGTGCAGACATGACACTCATGATGAATTAGCATGTCTACGAGGTGCCAGCCTGGTGCTGAATTCACACTTTTTTTTTTTTTCTTTCTTTCTTTCTTTTTTTTTTTTGAGATGGCGTCTGGCTCTGTCGCCCAGGCTGGAGTGCAATGGTGTGATCTTGGCTCACTGCAACCTCTGCCTCCTGGGTTCAAGTGATTCTCCTGCCTTAGCCTCCTGAGTAACTGGGACTACATGCGCCCGCCACCACGCCCAGCTAATTTTTATATTTTTAATAGAGATGGGGTTTCACCATGTTGACCAGGATGGTCTCGATCTCTTGACCTCGTGATCCGCCGGCCTTGGCCTCCCAAAGTGCTGGGATTACAGGCTTGAGCCACCGCACCCGGCCACTAACACGTTTTTAGCGTAACATCATTTGGCTGATGATGGTGATTTGCTCACATCCTCCTCTCTCCCTGTGATCCTCCAGGGCTGAGAATCAGGTCAGCTAATGACTTTGGTTATCAGTCTCACTCTCACACCTCTGTGGAGACCTTGACAAGGGCTCCAGGAAGCTACACTAACTCCGTTTAATCCTGGCTCAACCACCACCTAGATGTGTGACCTTGGGCAAGTTTAACTTCTCAAGCTCAGCGCCCACCCTTAAGGCTGCGGTGAGGATTACATGAGATGCCGCAAGTAAGGCATTTAGCAGAGGTGCTGTGCTGAGGTCATTCAGCCAATCCCATGCTGGTGCCCCAGGAGCAGGTTCTCAGACTTTTCAAAGGCTGGGGGATTGGGAGGCTGGACATGGCTGGATGGAAGCTGCACTGATGGGGTTCTCGCTACAATGATGGTCGCTTTCCTTTCTTTCAGGCCTGTGGTCAAATCGGGAGGCAAGCCCAGCCTTTCGGACAGATACGTCTAACCCTGTGCGACAGCCACTACGTTACTTCAAACTGAGATCCTTCCTTTTGAGGGAGCAAGTCCTTCCCTTTCATTTTTTCCAGTCTTCCTCCCTATGTATTCATTCTCATGATTATTATTTTAGTGGGGGTGGGGTGGGAAAGATTACTTTTTCTTTATGTGTTTGACGGGAAACAAAACTAGGTAAAATCTACAGTACACCGCAAGGGTCACAATACTGTTGTGCACACATCGGGGTAGGGTGTGGAAAGGGGCAAGTCAGAGCTACCCGCAGAGTTCTCAGAATCATGCTGACAGAGCTGGAGGCACCTGTGCTATCTCAACCTCTTCCCCACCCATTTTACAAAGGGGGAGGCTAAAGCCCAGAGACAGCTTGATCAAAGGCACACAGCGAGTCAGGGTTGGAGCAGTAGCTGGAGGGACCTTATCTCCCAGCTCAGGGCTCTTTCCTCCACACCATTCAGGTCTTTCTTTCCAAGGACCCTGTCTCAGGGCGAGTTGCTTGAGTCTCCAACTGCAAGGGAACAAGTACTTCTTGATACCTGGGATATTGTGCCCAGAGTCTCGAGGAGGTAATGAACTCTGCCTTTGGCAGAGTTATATAATGTATAGTTATATAATGTAAACATCAGACTCTTTTTAATATAATCAAGTCTAAAATTCTGTAGACCTAAAATAAAATGAAGGGGTGAGCTTAACCCTTGAAATCTATAGTTATATAATGTAAACATCAGACTCTTTTTTTAATATAATCAAGTCTAAAATTCTGTAGACCTAAAATAAAATGAAGCGGTGAGCTTAACCCTTGAAATCTAATCCCTCTGTCTCTAAAGAAAATCTCTGTGAAACCTGTACATGGAGGCGGAATTGCTCTCCCAGCCCTTGCATTGCAGAGGGGCCGCTGAAAGAGGAGAGGCCACTCCTTTACAAATAGAATTTGAGCATCAGTGAGGTTAAACTAAGGCCCTCTTGAATCTCTGAATTTGAGATACAAACATGCTCCTGGGATCACTGATGACTTTTTATACTTTGTCAAGACAATTGTTGGAGAGCCGCTCGCACAGCCCTGGCCTCTGCTCAACTAGCAGATACGGGGATGAGGCAGACCTGACTCTCTTAAGGAGGCTGAGAGCCCAAACTGCTGTCCCAAACACGCACTTCCTTGCGTACAGTATGGTACAAACAATGCCTGCGCATTGGAGAGAAAAAACTTAAGTAGATAAGGAAGTAAGAACCACTCATAATTCTTCACCTTAGAAATAATCTGTTAATATGGTATACTTTCTTCCTGATTATTTTCTATGCATACGTGTAAAATATGTCTTTCTTTTTAAAATGGGATTGTACTATGTTGTTATAAGTGGCTTTAATGAATAAACATTTGTAGTATCCTCTTTAATGGATAAATAGCATCCTATTTTGGTTGTGCCATCATTTATTTAACTATTACCTGGTATTTAGTTGTTTCCAAACTTTTCCTACTATAACACTACTAAAATGTTGCATATATCTTTGTTTCTTTAGGATAAAGACCTAAAATTATTGAATCAGTCCTCACCTTCACCTGAGCCTGCCATTTTCACATCAATCAAAATAGATTAGCTTCATCCTGCATCACCCTTCTTCCTTTTGTTCTTTCTTGGTAACAGATGAGACGATGATGCTCCTTTCATGATACATCACAAAGTCGTCTTGCTGTTGAGGTAAAATATACGTACTGAAAATTGCTTAAGTTGTAAATGTACAGCTCAGTGACATCATAAAGCAAACACACCCATGTAATCAGCCCTCCAGAAGTCTGTTGTAAGTTTTAAAACCAAGATACTTTTAGAGAACAGAAAGCAAGAGTAGCTTTCCGTTCCCTAAGTGAAGTAGCCTGTGTCTGTTAAAGCAGAAGAGAAAGCCGAGATATTACCCATGAGACAAATTCCCCATGTCGCTCCTCCCTGAGCCCAGCTGATCAGAGCCAGGAGGTGCCCGGCATACTGAGGGCCCAGTCAGGGCAGGTGCCAGGTTTTGAGGCCTCCTGTGGAAGCAGGGCCTGGGCTCCAGGCTATCTCCGGATTCTCTGGGGAACGATGAGCATCTCACAACACGTCGCTCCCCTTCTCATGGGAGAAACTTGTGAAGTTGACCCCGGAGCACCAATGAATGTCAAAGAATCTGTGCCAGGGCAAAAACAGGAAAAGGGCATTTCTGCCACAAGCAGCATTTCCTCTTCAACCTTGAGCTCAAAGTTGGTGGTGGTGAGTGGTGGAGGGGCCACGCTTCGGAGGCTCCGGAAAGGGCCAAATACTTACTATTTTTTATACCCTCAAAACAACCAGGATTTCACTTGCCACAAGTAAAATGGTAAACAATAATTTGGACATTAAAAATATCAATATAGGAACATCCATTCATTAGAGCTGGCCCTCTGGACCGGGAAGAAAACAGAAAACAAATCTGCAAGCCATGCAGGCCTAAAGCACGCTCATGGTGGGCTGTGAATTCAGGCTTAGGAATCACTGACAACCACAGACCTCCAACCTGTTCATTCTACACATGCAGAAGGAGCACCCACAGTTCAGAGCTGCCAGCCTCGGGTGCAACAATGTTTCATTTGCCAATTGCTAGCCTGAGACATTGGTTCTACAAACCCTCTTACCATGTATGTGGAAGATGCCCATAACAGGTTTTTTTTTTTGACCCTGAAAAACACAAAGGAGAGAAGTGACTCCTCTGTTATGCTGTAAACTTGGTATCAGCTGCTGGAATCCAGCCTCAGTGTAGTTCATTTCACATTCATTCATTTAATAAAAACATATCCTATTCGTGGAAGAGAAAAGCCAGAGAGAAATCTGTCATTTTCCTTCTCCAGCTTTCAGTTGGATTTAAGAGAGCCCACTCTACCTTAGAAAATTCCCCATGAATCTTTATCCAAGTGGGTTGGGGAGAAATCTCCCTTTTCTGTCAGCCAGAAGCTGCCCCCATTCCTGTCCTGGGTCTGTGTGCAAATACTTCTCTGCACACAATTTTATAAATACCTGGGGGCAGCCCCACTTAAGCTGCTCCTAAAAGCAGGGTTGAGCAGCATTTCCCCACCAAAGGGAACTAAAAGAGGCCTCAGTAGCATAGTGGTTAAATGCAGAGGCTCTAAACCAGCCTCCTAACACTGGGCACAGCGGCTCAGGTCTGTAATCCCAGCACTTTGGGAGGCCACAACAGGCAGATCGACTGAGTCCAAGAGTTCGAGACCAGCCTGGGAAACATGGTGAAACCCCATCTCTACAAAAAATACAAAAAAATTAGCCAGGTATGGTGGTGCACACCTGTCGTCTCAGCTACTCAGGAGGATCTCTTGAGCCCAGACGTTTGAGGCTTCAGTGAGCCAAGACTGTGCCACCGCACTTCAGCCGGCGGGATGGAGCACAACCGTCTCAAACAAAACCAAAATAAACCAGCCTCCTGGCTCTGCTACTTATTAACTATGAGTTCTCTGGCAAGCGACTAAATGTCTTGATCCCTCAGTTTCCCCACTTATAAAATGGAACTAATAATAGTCCCTACCTTGAAGTACATGAGTTTATACATGTTTTCTCAGTTGCCTAGAACAGCTCATGGAACATGGTAAGCAAATAATAAATATATGCTGAAAAAATGAACTTGCACTGAATTTTTCTAAACCGGTGTCGTATTGATTATACTCTGAATGCAGCTACTTGAGTCTGATTCTTCTCATTTCTATTCTTTCCCCAAAAGGGTAAACAGTAGCCCTTTCTGATCGATATATATGTTATTACATATACCCCAGGATCTCAGCACCCAGTGCACGGCAGGGCAACGTCTCAGGAAACCTCCGTCCCAGATAGACTCAGCCCCTGACAGCACTGTGTCATTTGACATTCCCCTCAGCCTTGAATCCTGAGTGCCACCACCTGACTTCTGCTGTTGATGGCTGTGGCCATTCATTCCACAAGGGAGCTCTGTCATCCTCTGGGCAGCTGAGGAAGGGCAGAGGAGGAAAAGAAGTGTGCTGTACCATTTTGCCATCTCGGCACCTACGGAAGGCCCCTCCATCCCTTCAGACACATCTCACTTCTGAGTGCCAGTTACTATTTCCCCCTTTTCTGTTCCCCCTTAGCTGACCATGGTCTGCAAATGTCATTTATGTTTTATTGACTTAATAAAACTACGAGTTTATTCAACATTCACCATAGGTCAGTATCTCATTTAGGTCTCATCGAAACTATGATATAGGAACTACTATCATTCTACTTTGCAGTTGAGGAAGCAAAAGTGTAGGAAGTTTCTATCACTTGCCCAAGACCACACAATTAGAATCTGAAAAGGTGGTAATGCGGCCACCTAAAAGACCACATTTCCCAGACAACCCTGCAGCCATACACAGTGAGTAAGTTGCCACATGGGACTTTCAGGAAGGCCTCCTAGAGGGGCTCTCTCAACGGGGAAGTTCGCTCTTTCCCCACCCACTTTCCTCTTCCTTCCTGCCTAGAACACAGCTAGGATTAGACAAGGGTAAATTTGAGGTCGTATGTTAAGGCCATGGAGCAGAAAGGAGTCTGGGACCCTGATGGTCATGAGGCCACCATACAAACCCCATGCTACCTACTCCACACCTGCCACTAAGCCTAGTCCTAACAGCACAACCTAGGAAGGACAGAGGCCCTCAGCCCCACATTTCCTGAGTCATCCTTGAAAGTTTTCAAGACAATTTAATAATTTCCCGTGAAATTCCCCTTTAGGGCAGATTAGCTCACTAATCCGAAATATCTGAAATAACTAAAGGCAACATAGTCTTGTACTTAAGAATGAAAGAAAACCTAAAATGCTTTTCTAATCTGTTCTGAAGGGGAGAGCTTAGTCTTGAATGCTGAGGACATGTCTTCTAAGAAACATTTTTACTTCAGAGGGGAAATGACACACCAGAATCCTTCATTTGAATGGATCCAACACTTGCGCGGTGGCTAAACGTCCTATTTATTTACTGTTTATTTATTTATTTATTTTGAGACAGAGTCTTGCTCTGTTGCCCAGGCTGGAGTGCAGTAGCAGTAGCCCAATTTCGGCTCACTGCAACATCCACCTCCTGGGTTCATGCAATTCTCCTGCCTCAGTCCCAGTCCCAAGTAGCTGGGACTACAGGCGCACACCACCGTGCCCAGCTAAGTTTTGTATTTTTCAGTAGAGATAGGGTTTCGCCATGTTGGCCAGGCTAGTCTCGAACTCCTGACTTCAAGTGATCCCCCTACCTCAGCCTCCCAAAGTGCTGGGATTACAGGCATGAGCCACCATGACCAGCCACTAAATGTCTTTAAAGAGAGTAAAAAGGCCAGCCCCAAGTGGAATTTGGGAGAATTTTACACAACTCACACAGTGTAGGAGCCCGATATAGAGACTGGCAGAGTTAGAAATTCATCCTTCTAGAAAACATAGATAATAGAGAGAAGTGGGAATACAGTTAAAATGCTAGAGCAAGGAAGCCCACTATCACTTGAGACAAGAACCTAATACTGCTTCTCTAAATAATGGGAGGTTCAGAGCACTGTGTGAGGAGCACATTGCCTTCCTGTATTTCCTTCATGACCTTGATTCTCACTTAGAGAACAAGTCTGCCTGGTTCACCACTCTATCCGAGACCTCCAAGAGTACCCGAGACCAATACTCAATAAATACTCACATTGACCTTAATTACCTACTGTCCTCCCTGGCTCTGGCCTTGTCCCCTCCCCAACTACCCTTCTTCCCATTATAGCTAGAGTGGGCCTTAAAAACACAAAACGATTACAGCTCTCCTTTCTTTTCCAGCACCCTCTTGTTATTAACCTCATTACAGGACCTTGGCTCTACTTTTCTGTATTTTCCAGCAGATTGTAGGCTTTCATCTCAGGGCCCAGCAGAGTGGAATTTTAAAAATCTGTTAGATGAGTGACTGCTAAGACGTCATACCACATGCTAAAATACATGTCTTTTTATTAAAGGATTCTACATGCCAATGTTTAGCATGAAGCACTTTGTACTTTTCTAAGCTGAAAGGAAGTATAGCTAAATAAATGCAACATTGCCTGACACACGAGAGCTCAGTAATTAGTAGTTCTGGATTATACAAGCCTTCTAACATTGAGATGTATTGCCACATTTGCTAGCATAGAAGGCTCACACAAGGATACGAAATACCCTACTGCTACAAGGAAAGTGTTTTTTGTTGCTGTTGTTTTTAAGTACTTTCTATCATAGATATATTGACAGATTTCAAAGAAGTATGGTGGATAAGTGGACCACTGCATCACTGTCCCATCATGCAAGGTTTTAAAAGCTGGCTCATAAATAGTAACACTTTTACACTGTTGGTTCAACCATTGTGGAAAACAGTATGACGATTCCTCAAGGATCTAGAACTAGAAATACCATATGACCCAGCCATCCCATTACTGGGTATATACCCAAAGGATTATAAATCATGCTGCTATAAAGAAAGACACATGCACACATATGTTTATTGCGGCACTATTCACAATAGCAAAGACTTGGAATCAACCCAAATGTCCATCAGTGACAGATTGGATTAAGAAAATGTGGCACATACACACCATGGAATACTATGCAGCCATAAAAAAGGATGAGTTCGTGTCCTTTGTAGGAACATGGATGCAGCTGGAAACCATCATTCTGAGCAAACTATCGCAAGAACAGAAAACCAAACACCGCATGTTCTCACTCATAGGTGGGAATTGAACAATGAGATCACTTGGACTCTGGAAGGGGAACATCACACACCAGGGCCTATTATGGGGAGGAGGGAGCGGGGAGGGATGGCACTGGGAGTTATACGTGATGTAAATGACGAGTTGATGGGTGCTGACGAGTTAATGGGTGCAGCACACCAACATGGCACAAGTATACATATGTAACAAACCTGCATGTTGTGCACATGTACCCTAGAACTTAAAGTATAATATACTTTATAAAAAAAAAGTATACTTTATTAAAAACCAAAAACAACAACAAAAAAACTGCCTCATTAGCAGGTCACGAAATCAAATTAGTCTTGGGGAGCATTAAAAATAAAATAGCACATCACACATTTGTAGCACTATTGTTTTGTAAAATGTTTCAGAATTCTAAATTTTGTGTACACAGGGTTATGTGGTTAAGCTTCTTACTGGATGCTAAGGAAAAAGGAAAGTTAAGAAAGGCTGTCTTCTGCTGGGATATTGTTTATTATCAAGTTTCTCTGCTGGGGGGTGAGAAGCATCAAGCTGTTTTGTTTAAAGATGCATTTTTAGTCCTTATTTTGTCATTACCAAAATTGTTTTTCATCTTTGATGCTCACCTTCCCTGTTTTGGTGGAGGGGGTAGAAAATGAATGCATTTTACCATACTGCAAATACAGCACTCCCTCAATTACCTAGATGCTTAAAGAAACACACTGATTTTTTCAATAACTAGAGTTCAAAGCACACTAAATATAAATTTTCTTGATGGCTAACAGATTTGCCCTTAGTCCTCAAGGGAAATTCTGTTCAGTAGGTGTGATCTTGACCCGCCACATTTGAGAGGGAGGATACTTCCTGAAACAGGAAGCATCCAGGACACTCCTTGTAAGGGAAGCCCGTTTTCTCATGACCATGCCGATTTTGGTTCAGCAGGGTTGAGCTGAGGCCTGAGATTCTGCATTTCTCACAGGCTCCCAGGTGATGCTGATGCTGCTGGTCCATGGACCACACTTTTTGAGTCCTGAGGAGCCCAAATGCTGGAGGGAAAGGTGGTGAGAGCTTGGACTGGCCTGCCAGGCCTCTTCTTCTATTACCTGGGCCACTAGCTCCAACCTGACTCGGTGGGACCACAAGGGTTTCCATAGGTAAGAAACATCCTAAAATCTCAGGTAACACCATTTCTCTTAAAAAATATACAAAAGCAGTACAGATAAATGCTTGGTCTCTACAACCTTGGCCTGCCATAGAAGACAAGGCAATTCAGTTTCTGGTCTTCCCTGGTAATGCTGACAGCACAAGTTCCAGTCCCTCCAGCAGCCTGTTCATCGAGCTGTTTCCGGGCTCCACTTTACCAGTCATGCACTCACTGCCACTCTGGTCAGTACACAGGGCAGGGTCCCCACTGTGCACAGGAGGGGCTAGAGGGGGCAGAAGCTTGGAAACATTAAAACAATTTCCTACTCAGAAACTCGGGACTCAGCCGGGCGCAGTGGCTCACGCCTGTAATCCCAGCACTTTGGGAGGCTGAGGTGGGCAGATCACTTCAGGGTCAAAAGTTCGAGACCAGCCTGGCAAACATGGTGAAACATCGTCTCTACTAAAAATAAAATAAAAAAAAAATTAGATGGCACATGCCTGTAATCCCAGCTACCCGGGAGGCTGAGGCATGAGAATTGCTTGAACCCAAGAGGTGGAGGTTGCAGTGAGCCGAGATTGGGCTACTGCACTCCAGCTCAGGCAACAGAGTGAGAGTCTGTCTCAAAACAACAACAACAACAAACAACTCGGGACAGTGCCCAGTCACCTTCTCTTCTCACTGTTGGTGGCACAGAAACAGAGTAAGATGGGGACAGATACTTTCTTAAATTCTTGACATGCAGACCCTTAGCAAATGCAGACTGCAATTTTCTCGCAATCAGCACCTCCCTACTCCCTCCCTCATACCTTTGTCACCTGGCACATTCATACAGACCGGTTCCACAAAATACTTTTTCAATGTGCATTTCTTTAATTTTTAAAAATATACACAGGAGAAGTCATGTGTTTTACATAGGAATACACACATTAACAAAGCATTTCTTATAGTTTTCCAAAATTCTATCAGTCTGATATTTATAAATTAAATATATCAGAATTCTTAAAAGTTAAAATGAATTCCCTGAAACTACTGGATATGCTAGACTTTTTCCAAAATCAAATGAACAGAGGATATGGATGTGGTTTGTGTTAAATAAGGTTTATTGTTAGCTTTATTGCCTATAGTCTATAAGATGGAACTTTATTGTGCCTTTGCAAACAGGATACATTTCTTAAAAAATTGATCAAAATTTTCCATACATATAGCTCTATATGATAGATTACAGTGCAACACTATTCTCGTTACATAATTATAGAAATACTATAGAACCCAAGAGCACGGGGTAAGCAAAATAAATACAATCCTGAGCCATCTGAACAAGATGATTTGATGAATCCTTTAGTGTAAGTTTAGAAAACACAGAGAAGGAAAAAAATACATGCATACTGCAGTCATGAGCAAAATACATCAAACACCTGTTCCTTGCCAGGCGCAGGTGGGGGCAATGGTGAATTTCAGACACATGCACACTCACTCACGCTCCCATTTTCTGCTTCCCTCCCAGTCCCAACACATTCATTCCCGCCCCTTCCCAAAAAAAAGATCAGGCACTAAATCATAGTGAACCCCACAACTGCCTTGCTGAAGGTTAAGTGACTGCTACAAGAAGAGTGTATGTAGGTCTTCACCCATAACATGAAACAAAGCAAGTGCTGTAAGCCAATTCCAGCTGCTTCTTCCTCTTTGGAAGTAAATGAAGCATATGCCCACAGCTTGAAACTGTAGCGGAAATGTCTTGAAAACAAAATTTTGTTTCTCTTGCTATGTCTTGAAGTAAAATCAACAGTGGAAAATTCATCCGAAAACTAACTGCCTCATCTGCTATTAAAATACATTTGCCATTCTATTTTTGGTATCTATTCAATTATAGTTCATTAAGAACAGTCCATGAAGCTTGTACCTGCTTATGGTAAACATCAGTGTACCACACAAAACCTGCCACAGCTAGACAGGCTTACGAAAACACCAAACCTTCTATGTGTCCCTTGCTAACATTCCCTCAAGACCACAGCATTCTAGTGTTACCAGAGATCAAGTACGTATAGTTAAGTGATGAAAGAAAGGTATTTGGTTTGTGTCGTCACCTTATACATCCTAGTGATGAAACTAACCAAACTATGCCTCCATGCCTTCCCTGAAAATCACCTGAGTCGGCTGACTAAACAGACTGAGCAGCGTGGCTGTCAGTCCACTTTATCAGAGGTTGAGCTGGAAAACCAGAGGGCTAATGTAGTCTACCAGCAGCTTGTCTTGTGCGGATAACCAAGAGTTCTTGGCTGTTGCAGTATCCACTGTCCCAAAGGCTAAGCCACTGAGGTGGAAATCGATCACAGCATAAAGAAGACTGAACTGAAACTGCATAACCTGTGGGACTACCTGGAGAGGACAAAAAGAGGATCCTCATTTCCCACAAAACGTGGTGTGGGTTTTAGTGTCTCTGTATACATTAGCTGCTACAGAAAAGTTAAGATTTACTTCATAACTTTATTTTCAATTAAATGCTCACACACTCAAAAAATACACACTCTATGAATATGAGGTGGCTCTTTTCTTCAAAATTTTTAAAATAAAGAGGCACCAATACCCGTTCATTTATGTATTAGAAGTCTCATATAATCACCAATAAAACAGAAATAGCATCTGTGATGATCACACAATGGAGGAAAAAGATCAAGAGACAATCTTAGCCACTGTAAAACTGTACTTGAACACTCAGATGCTCTGGCTAAGTCAGAATTTAAAGATTTGCTAAAAAGGTTTTATTGGTTTAGCATAGTCCCATGGCCTTTGACTATAACTGATATGTGGAAACGGTTTCCAAGGAAATTTAAGAAACCATTCTGAAATTCTGTCTTTCATGTACATTGTAATTAAATGTGACTGTTATAAACGTTGCCTCTATCATATTACCTTTTGTAAAGTAGAGATAAAGAGACAAAAAGCATCCTCCTGGACTGCTGACGTGCAGAAAGTATCAGCGATGATAGGGTCGTGACAGCATTTATGGAGTTTCTAGGGTAGGGAGGGCAGAATGCTGTACCTCAGCATCTTTGGTTAAGGTCTGGCCTCTTTAAATCCACTTCTCCCTCACATTTAGTCTCTCATGAATTTTAAGTCCATGCACTTAAAGGCAAGATATAATTTCCATGTAATATGTCAGATTCATAAGTTTCAGAATTTTGGTCCTCACCCTGCCCAGTGGGAGTACACGGACCTTACACAGAAAGCTGCAGAGTCCAATGCTTCAGTTAAAGCATGTTCTTTTTAAAGTTGTCTTGAGCTGCACAAAAAACTGTCAACAGTTTTTTGGCTCCCAGCACTGGGAGAGGGATAAAGCTGAGCTCTGGCTTTTGTCCTTAAAAGTGGCCCAAGCCGACTATATCAAGTGCCTGGTCATCAAACACATTTACCACCAGCCTTCAGAGTACATCTGTCTTGTTCAAACCTTACGTGAAACCTAAATGTTGTGTAGGTGTTTGGGGTGGAAAGATGAGAATAAGCTAAACTTGGCCTAAGGAGAAAAAGGGTAAAACATAAAAACAAAAAAACAACACTCTAGGTTTTAATTCAAAGGCAAAAAAATATACATAATAAACTGGTTTACACCCTTGGTCAGACTGTTGCCTGGAATTCTCTACCTTGTCTTTCACAGTCCAAAGAGTTTGTCTCTGTTCTCTTCCTTCACTGCTTTAGTAACGAGAGGGGGAACTTCAAAGAGGACTCCAACAGTGAAGCAGAATCATGGGGCAAAAGTCACTATGGGGCCAGACTGAGGTTGGACCAGACAAGCACTCCGAGCCGGGCCAATCGCAACCGCTGGCGAACCCGCACAGTGCGGAGTAGCCATCCACATAGGCCTGGCCACACGGCACTCAAGCAGAGCTTTTCCACAGTACTCTCTCCCTTCACAAACAAACCCCAGCTCTCCCAGGTAAACATTTCAGAAAAAAACATCCAGGTTGGTGTACTACTGTAAAACGCTGCCAGTTTCTAAGTAACTTAGCACCAAATCTGTGATTCCCCCTCCCTCGAACCAAGTCCATCTGTAGTTTAAAATGTGAAGAGCCACATTTCTTTTTGCTTCTGTGTTTTCTTTTTTTCTTTTTCTTTGAAAGTATTCCTATTGATGTTCACTCCATGTCAGATGAAATAAAGTCGCAAAATATTTGGTGATTTCCATGTAACATTCTCATACTGAAGTCACTTCATGGGTTTCAGTCAGAATTATGTCCACAGAAGTCTTTTCCATGTAGTTCATCATACAGAGAGACTCTTACACATGGCTATTTTTGGACAGTGCATTAAATGAAGATACCTCACAAGAGAAAAGATCATTATCTGTATCCATTAGAATAATATACAGATTCACAGTCAATGAGATGATACACTTTGCAGAAGAGAGGCATCAAACATTATACTATTCAAACACAAAAACAGCAATAAACATTCTGCACTACAGAAAATTTGCTAGCTTCTAACTTTAAGGATTTAAAGTGATGGGTCTGGTAACTGCATTTTAGAACTGGAACATGCTGCTTTCCTTCCAGATACACAATGTTTGATGCTGGTGCACATATATAATACACACATGCACAACACTGTGTCTGCAATGATACAATAGGGCTACCAAGACCAAGAGAGCAAATATCAACTTAAGAACACTTCTAACTTTAGAATTTCATTTTATTAAACATACTTTTAAAACAAGCACCTCTTGGCAATAAAAGCAAAAACAAACAAACAAACAAAAAACCAAAACCAACCAAACAATAGTACTCCTTCCACTCTATGCTAACGGAAGACTTCTCACACCAGCCAGTTAAACAATGAAATTCTTAAACACGCAGCCTGCTGGGGCTGCATGCAGAGCTAAAATGCAGGTGTGCTGACTTCTTGGAGCTGGAGCAGAGGAAAACATCAAAAAGCAAATCTGGAATCTATCACAGCTTTCTTTCTTAAGCAAATAAAAATGCAAATTAGTTTCATAACCACAATTCAATTTATCAAACTTTTTCTGAAGAATTTTCATTTACTTATGTATACATAACAGGAAATAAAACTTTTTCACAAACACTCTCAAGGCTTACGATTATCAAGAAAATGACAAAAGTAAAAGCAGTGAAATATTAAACACATGGTGGGGAGGTCAATTTCTGTTTCTGCTCTTAAAAAGTAAAAAAATCACCATATAATTAAGTACAAAAACCTGCATTGAATGACAACTGCTGGTGTATTTACTTGATCAGAAATGAAGACCAAGAATATAATAAAGCCCTATGATAATATTCACCGGGAGCACTCCCCTCAGTGTGTGTACACTAACAGGTTGGCAAAGTTTCTGGAGCATTAGCTTATAGAAACACAGGAGTCCTTGGTTAGCTGCATTATATGGAACGTTCTCTTCTGAAATGCGCCCACGACTCAGTTTCACTTACAAATTGCAAACTAAAGTTATCTCTTCAGAAAAATATCTGTTTGGCATCTCCTGGACTTTGTTCCATTGGACAGTAGGGACATTTTAATCTAAAGACAAAGAAGAAAACACTGAGTGAAGGAGCAGACTCAGTACTGTGCATTCAATTTTTATCTTGTTATACAGTATCTTTAACAATCACACACACATATAAGAACACACAAAAACAACAAGTCTGTTTGTATTTTGCTTTAAGGATGAATTACGCTTTCCCTTAATATAACCACGAAGATTTGAAGGGTCACAAATACATACCACCCATGCCAGATCCTAAACGGAAAGCCTTTTCTTCATTGAAAATTATTTCTTAAACAAAACAAAGATAACTTTTCTGGATATCATTTTTGGGGTTTTGAAAATAAATTCAATTTCTCCTTCCCAAAGGTTTAGCTTGCATCAGTCTTTAAATGAATTTCAAATGTACTGGTCACACAATCCATTCAAGAGCAGCAAATCTGATGGCAGCTTTACAAGCCCACACCAAGAACGGCCCACATGCCTCACAGTGGCACATGAAATCAGTACAGCCTGAACTAAGATCAACAATTTTGGCTGGGCATGGTGTCTCACACCTGGGAGGCTGAGGTGGGTGGATCGCTTGAGCTCAGGAGTTTGAGACCAGCCTGAGCAACATGGCGAAACCCTGTCTCTACTAAAAATACAAAAATCATCCAAGCGTGGTGGTGTGCACCTGTAATTCTAGCTACTCAGGAAGCTGAGGCATGAAAATTGCTTGAACCCGGGAGGCAGAGGTTGCAGTGAGCTAAGACTGCACCACTGCACTCCAGCCGGAGTGATGGAGTGAGACTCAATCTCAAAAAAAAAAGAAAAAAAAAAAAAAGCTGGGCTCACTATCTAAAATAAATTACAAATGCATATATCCTTTGAACCAGAAATTTCAATTCTAGGAATTTATGTATCAGGTATATAATTCACTTAGCACTGTATTTTTTTGTTTTGTTTTTTTTGAGATGGAATCTTGCTCTGTTGCCCAGGCTGGAGTGCAGTGGCGCGTTCTCGGCTCACTGCAAGCTCCGCCTCCTGGGTTCACGCCCTTCTCCCACCTCAGCCTCCTGAGTAACTGGGACTACAGGTGCCCGCCACCACACCTGGCTAATTTTTTGTTTTTGTATTTTTAGTAGAGACGGGATTTCAGCGTGTTAGCCAGGATGGTCTCAATCTCCTGACCTCATGATCCACCTGTCTCAGCCTCCCACAGTGCTGGGATTACAGACATGAGCCACCATGCCCGTCGCCTTCACTTAGCACTGTTTAGAGAAACAAATGTTCATCAACAGGGAACTGGCTACCCCATCATATTTCTATACGCTAGAATATACTGCAGCTTTAACAAAAAAATAATGAGGGCTGTTTCTGCAGCATAGAGAAAGATCTCCAAGACATATCACTAAGTGAAAACAGCAAAGTATAGAACATTTTTTAGTATGCAACTCCATTTGTATAAAAAAGGGGAAAATCTATCACCTACCCCAAAAATTAAAGACATGCTTATAAATCTAATCACCAAATCCACAGATAAATTAAAAATACTCAAATCAGATACCACCCACTTTGCCAAATGAGTAGTTAAGAAATTTATTTAGTTCTAAATCTAGCTACATTTTTTTAATCCTCATCACTTCTTATCCTCCTACCAAGTTCCAAAACAAAATTTATTTGCTAACATTTTTAAAAAGTCATACACTTACTTGCTACCATTAAACATTTTATTCAGGGCATCTCTTGATATAATATGACCACAGACCAATTTCATGGGTGGATTGTTATCTGTCGTTTGCTGACGAAGAATGGGGCAGGCAAATATAGAGTGATACCAGCACTTTTTACCAAGGTCCACTTCAATCTGTTAGAAAAAAAAAGTAAAAAAGCTGAAGTCATATTTCACAAAATCATCCACATGGTAATATATACTGTGCAGCAAAGAGCATTGATCATATCTATTCGCCTGAATGTAACTTTCTATAGCACTCTTCTAACTCAGATGAACAGTCTTAGTGATTCAAAGCGATAAATTAGCCTTCAAGATTATTTTCAAGAAAGCTGACAAAGTGTAAAAACAAGTCTGACAAAAAACAATGACCAGATCACCACCTCTAAGGGGCAGATCACCACCTCTAATGGCTTTACTGGCTTGACACACAGTCTTTAGGTGAATTCAGATTTCAGTCTGCTCTTAGTGCATGTCAGAGATGCTTACAACATAAACGGGAAACTGCCAGATGCCAGGCACCTGCCTCCACAAAACAAGTGAAGGCTCAAGTTCTTTTCACTTGTTCAAGTTAGTGGCAGTGGAGCAGGAGTGCTGCTTGTGTCCTGACCACACTCAAGACCAGGACTGCACCTGTGCCTTTAATCAGAAAAGATCTTTGAGAAGCTGGGGCAACCAACTGACAGGGTTACCCGCTGGAAGAACAAGGTAACTGCAAATAAACCTGTGTACAGGTGTGGTATAAAAGGGGCAAAAAACTAAATGCGTATGTCAGCTTTTCAGGGTCTGTGACACAATCATGACAGGAATGACAATTCCAGCCCAGAGTCTTAGTGCCTGTCAGAGACCTGGTGGAAACACACATACAATGACCTTCGCCACTCCACATCATAAGTGCACCATGGCAGCCACAATCTGAGTGCCTACCATGTGTCCCATCTCGTTCTAAGCATGCTTATGCAGCCTTCAGCAGCCCCATAAAGAGAAAGCTGGTCCTTGTCTTAGAGATGAATACACTACTGCTTAGAGAAGTTCTAGAGTTGGCAAGTGATTGTGCTGATGTTTAAAACCATGGTCCTTTCTAGGAGAGCAGTAGAAATACAGTACTAGAGGCCCACTGATGACTGCAGGTGTTACAGGGACGACCTTTAAGAGCTCTGTACTTATTCTGTTGGCATTAGGAAAATGTAACCAGCACAAACCCATGATCTTATTGACAGCAATAGTTAAGACAAAAGTAAATCCAATTAACTTTGCTTTTGTATTAGAAAAACCATCACAGGAGTGGTCTGTGAACTGCACTGCAGAACCCACTGCATGCTACTGCATCTACAACTCTCACCACTTCTGATGTTTCCCTTCCCCAGCTTTCAAAGGCACTTCAAGTCAAAATTGTAATACTCCTCCTCCAGGGTCCCCAAAATGTACTAGGCTCCTCATTTGTATTATTTAATCTTTTATATATATATAAAAGAACTCCTGTCGAATGGCTACAATGATGTTTCCTGGTTAAAAGGTGAACATTTAAAGATGCCATATTCTTCTAAAGGCAGTTAAAGTAAATAGCCAACAGAAAATGGAACTCACAGGTAATTCATCTTTCTGGTTCCAAACTCCAGTACACTGCCTCTGTTCAATGACGGCTTTGATGTTAATTAAAGCTGGCAGCGCCACACAACCTGCTGAGAAACTGGGAGAGCAGAAGAGGAAACGTCAGTGCCAGGCCAGGTGTCAGGCTGCTTGGTCCAAGGAGACCTCAATTTCTCCAGACTCTGTGTACCGCAGACCCTGGCCCCTGGACGGGGTGAGAGCCTTCTGTTCTGCTAAAAGTAAATCCAGCCATTTGCACTAGAAGAAAAATAACTTGTTTTCCCTCCCCTTCGTCCCCAGGCCCACTGGTATATTTCCTGAAGTTACTGAAAACCAATCCCAGTTAAAAAACAAAACAAAAAAATGAAACTCTAAATTTACTAAATAAACCTCACCAATATGCGGGCAAATGCAGTTAAAGAATGCAAACGTTTAAAAAAAAAAACCTCATTTGCTAGGGTAATTTAACTTTAGCTTACTTCCTCAGAAGATAGAAAAATAAAGTTTTAAAACATGCATTTTAAAAAAGAAGGCAGCTTTGGAGAACCAATTAATTCAAATGAAGAGCAGGAATTAAGAACTACTACTCTTCCAAATACAGAAGTTGTAGTATCTGAGTTTGAAGGAAAAAGAGATGTTCTTGCACAAAATTCTTCATTCAGCAATACACAAGACATAACTTCCTTTCTTATTCCCTTCCTTACAGACTATATACCACCATACTTATTTTTCTTACAAAATGTGCTCCAAGGTATATGCTAATTAGAATAATGATACTCAAAATGTGGTCTCAGGATGGTGCTGATTTATATACCATTTTCGGTCCATAGGAAAGAAGTATAGAATTGAGAATAAGGTTTTTAGAGAATTTCATAACAGTAGATGGTGCTGGCTCACTCCTGTAATTGCAGCACTTTGGGAGGCCAAAGTGGGAGGATTACTTGAGTCCAGGAGTTTGAGACCAGCCTGGGAAACAGTGAGATCCCCGTCTCTACAAAATATATAAAAATTAGCCATTAGCCAGGTATGGTAGCATGTGCCTAGAGTCCCAGCTACTGAGCAGGCTGAGGTGGGAAGATGCCAGGAGGCTGAGGCTGCAGTGAGCCATGATGGTGCCACTGCACTCCAGCCTGGGTAACAGAATGAGACCCTGTTTCAAAAAAAAAAATATAAAGAATTTCATAATAATCTTACATTAATGCCAAAAAAGGTTTTATATTGCACAAAATAGCAAAAAAAAAAAAAAAAAAAAAAAAAGTTTAATGGGCTCAGCTTATCAGTCAAATGACATGCTTGCTCCTGAAACATTTTTTTGCATAGTTCCTCTTATCCCCAGATCACCCCTGTCCAGGGTAGAAGCACTCATTTCTCAGATCTGGAAGTGTTGGCAGCCAACTCTCAGCTGTGTCTGTCTCTTCAGGACTATCCTCAGTTGAAAAGAGTCATCTGACCAGAGTCATATCCAGCAAGTTGCTCAATGTGAGGGTACAAAAGCCCAGCCCTGTAGGCCCAATTTGGGACAACTCCACAGGCCCATAGCAGCTCCAGAGTTCCTCAGGAATGGGTGATACCTTGTTGCCACTCTAACACAGTCCAACTTTCATCTCTGCCCAGTCCTGCTGTTTTCATTCTCCCACAGGTGCTGATGTCAATAAACTTTCTGCATGTACATTCCCACTTCAGAGTCTTCCTCAGACAGACTGACGGCAACAATGCCTCACATTATAGCTAATTGCATCTGTCTGCTCCTATGCTAGGATGGAGAACCCTGCGGAATACACCTTATTCATCTTATATCCAACACACTGCCCACAGTGCCTCGCACATAGCAAATATACAAAACATTTGTGGAATTAAAAAAGTTATTTTCTTAAAACAGGTTCTTAAAATGTTTTGGTTTCAGGACCCCTTTATATGCTTAAATATTAAGGATCTCAAAGAGCTTTTCTTTTTGTGGGTTATATCTTTAATGCATTAGAAATTAAAATGAGAAACATAAAAGTTGCGATTAGTCCATGTAAAAATAAAATACCATGCCATTATTAAAAACAACATTCTTGTAAAAAAAAAAAAAAAACTAGTTTCCAAAACAAAAATATATTTGTGAGAAGAGTGGCACTGTTTCACACTTTTACAAATCTCCTGAATGCCTACCTTGACAGAAGACAGCTAGATTATTATAGCTTACTCTGCATTACATCTATTGTGGTATGTTCTTCTGGTTGAGATAAATGAAAAAAAAAAAAAAAAACCTTGTTTCACACATATGTGTAGCACTACTTTGATCGCTTTGGATCACTGTGGAAACTCCTCCTCAATACCACACCAAAACTGACTTTTCAGTTCTGGCCAAAACTGGTAGTAGTTTTCTAAAGGTTGGTTGCAGAGCAAAATCTGAGACTTTACCATTAAACTTTTTGTACCCTGCTACATTAAAATCCATTTGTCTGTCTTGTACTTTGAATGACTCTTTTACTCATGCATGCTTTTGTAGGATCATACTTAAGACCTTTCAAATGTGACAGGCTTGCTTCATTCACTTAAAAACATGGCTGGGTAATGTGGCACACAACTGTAGTCCCAGCTACTCAGGAGCCTGAGGCAGGAGAATCACTTGAGCCCAGGAGTTTGAGTCCAACCTGAACAACACAGCAAGACTCTGTCTCTGAAAAATTTAAGAAAAAAGATTAAAAAAAAAAAAAAGACTGCCAAAGACCTGAGTGTGGATAACTGTGTTAATGATTCTTTCAAGTAAAACCTATTCCATGGCTGGTGTGGTGGCTCACACCTGTAATCCCAGTACCTTGGGAGGCCGAGGCCGAGGCCGAGGCGGTGGATCGCCTGAGGTCAGGAATTCGAGACCAGCCTGGCCAACATGATGAAACCTCGTCTCTACTAAAAATACAAAAATTAGTTGGGCATGGTGGCAGGTACCTGTAATCCCAGCTACTCCAGAGGCTGAGGCAGGACAATTGCTTGAACCCAAGAGGTGGAGGCTGTAGTGAGCTGAGACTGCACCACTGCACTCCAGCCAGGGGACTCCGTCTCAAAAAAAAAAACAAACGAACAAAAGAAAAAAAACAAGAAACAAAAAAAGTATTCCATGATAAAAAGTGACTAGCTAGCTTATAACTCAAAACAATATGCTTTTTCTCAAGACAATTACCATACTTCGACAAGAAACTGAAGTGCTTTATGTGGATTTCCTATTTTGTCAAATTATTAAGATGATGTGTACCGAAAGGTCAAGATGTAATAAAACTAATAATTTTAATGTTTCATCAAGAACATCCGTTTTTTAAAAAGCATTTTGGAGAAATGGAGTCTAGCTGTGTTGCCCAGGTGGGTCTCTAATTCCTGGCCTCAAGAGATTCCCTCCACCTCAGCCTCCCAAAGTGCTGGAATTACAGATGTGAGCTACCACACCAGGTCGAGAATATTCTTTCTTTCTTTCTTTCTTTTTTTTAATTGAGACACAGTCTCGCACTGTTGCATGGGCTGGAATGCAATGGCGCAATCTCGGCTCACAGCAACCTCCGCCTCCTGGGTTCAAGCAATTCTTCTGCCTCGGTCTCCCAACTAGCTGGGATTAAAGGCACCTACCACCACGTCTGGTGAATTTTTTGTGTTTTTAGTAGAGACAGGGTTTCACTCTATTGGTCAGGCTGGTCTTGAACTCCTGACCTCGCGATCTGCCCTCCTTGGCCTCCCAAAATGCTGGGATTACAGGTGTGGTTAAGTAAAACTAGCATTTCTTAAACTGCAAGGGTGTGGTGGTGAGGAATCCAGCAAGTATCTGTGGAATTTGTACCACCGCCCCGACTTGTGTAAAGGCTCTAGCAGTTTAATCCACCACTGTTTCTGGACCATCTGTACTAATATCAATACAGTGGAAAAGGCTCTCAGGATCCTGTGAGGTTCACACACCACACTTTCAAAACTGCTTCTCTAAAACAGAGTCACTGCCAATTGTGATATCTTTTGAAATACCAATTGCACTCTTCTTCAGAAACACAAAAGTTCTTTTGGCTTTAAATATCAAGAACCAAACAAGTTAAGGGGAGGTGACTAATGCAGTGCATACTTCAATAACAGACAGGGCCAATTTCCATACCTGACACTGAGAGGGGACTCCACGGAGAGCCCCAGGAGGGCACAAGCATCCCGTGTAAAGATGTCACAGATATCAGCCCACTGGTTTGCATCAAGTAGGTGAACATATGGTGAGTTCTCAATCCCTTGTCTCAGGTACACAAGGCTTCCCATCAAAACCTGAATGTCTAAAAAAAGTACCAGCAAGAAAGCATTAGTTTGCTTGTAGTAATAAGCTGCGAAAAGCAAGAATACCCCCACCCATACTGATACAGCCTAAAATAATGTATTAACAGGTCTTTAAAATTCTGGTCCTTAAGCTTGGTTTCTTCCTTCATCTTAAATTAAACAGCATGGAGAGAAAAGGAAAGGAGTGAAAATACTGAACTTATAATTTAAATTCTTATATACAGCATAGTATAATTACCATTACCTACAGGAGTAACAATTATGTCATCACATTATCTCTGATTGCAGAGTTAATGTATTCCTACACAAATACGTGGGGTTAACATTTGCTGCCTTGGCTCTCTGACACTTTGTTGTGGCAAAACAAGCAGCACACAGCCAGGTTGGGGTAGACGAGAGCAAGTGCACACCTTGCTCTTTCTCAGATCTCCTCTCAGTTTAATATGGAATTCCAAAATCTGCAACATCTCTGACTTCTAAGAGGCTTTAATATTTTTGTTTTTGTTCTAGAGCCAGTCAGAGCTTTTCCTGTGATTATCAACTACAACTGTTTACTGGCAAACATGTATTAGCTCTAGATAAGAACCATTAAGTTGGGCTGGGCGCGGCGACTCACGCCTGTAATCACAGCACTTTGGGAGGCTGAGGCGGGTGGATCATGAGGTCAGGAGATCCAGACCATCCTGGCTGACACAGTGAAACCCCATCTCTACTAAAAATACAAAAAATTAGCCAGGCATGGTGGCGGGCACCTATAGTCCCAGCTACTCGGGAGGCTGAGGCAGGAGAATGGCGTGAACCCGGGAGGTGGAGCTTGCAGTGAGCCGAGATCGCGCCACGGCACTCCAGCCTCGGGGACAGAGCGAGACTGCGTCTCAAAAACAAAAAACAAAAACAAAAAACAAAACAAACAAATAAGAACCGTTAAGTTATAGTGGTGGCTATAGCCCTGTTTCAAACATTAATAACATCTGACTCCAGACTCACCTTTTTGATGATTCAGGGCAAATGGCTGAAAATTTTTAGCATACTGTAATGCCTCTCGTTGATTTGTGGTTCCACCCATTAACAAGCTAATAAAGTACAGTCTGTGTAGCTTAAATTCCAAGGAGCTGTTTTGAGCTATAAGCATTTCCCGGTTTGATACTGCCCACCTAAAGAAAAGGCAAAAAAAAACTTTAAGAATAATCAAAAGCATAAGCAATGTGTCTTAAAAACTATTTGAAACGCAGTAAAACAAAAAAGGGGCTTGGTCTGCCATCTTGTGGAAGTCTATGGTAACATCAATCCCTAGGGCCAAGACTTTTGTCAGGAAAGTAACCACCAATAACTACACCTGCAGAGGCCCTTCAGCCAGTGAAAGAAAAATGCATTAAAGCAGATGACAATCACTAGAATGACTCTGATGTGTCACATGATGCATCTGAACTTGCACAGGACCACACTTTGAAGCGGTGTCAGCCGTGAGATTCACAATTAGATTGCCTAGATCCACTGCCCTTTTCCTGTAAAACTGGCCTGATATATACAAGCATGAATCAAAGATCCTGAAAGGCAACTATACTTTTAAACTTTCAATAGTTGCAAGATTTTGTGTTATTCACTTTGGGATTAAAAACAGTAAATACCGTTATTTCCCCCCAAGGTGCTTTCAGTCTGATCAGGAAGATAAAGCTAGACAAATATCATACAGTAAATCTTACTGTGCAAAATGATTTGTACAAACATAGTTCTAGTAAGGGAAAAAACAAGATTCTATTTTAACTGAGCCAAAAATACAGCACCTCAGGCTTCTACAGAACAAACAGTTGGAATAATCAATCTTGAACTGGTACTACCAGGTCAGGTGAGGGCAAAGGCAGGAAAGTATATAGTTAGCTGTTAAAATCAAATTTTGCGATAAGGGAATAAGGAAACATTACTTTATTTCTCTAAATATATTAACATATAGAAGCTGTTAGCATTATATTATTTAATTTGACCATCAGTTAAGACAAATACTCCTCACTTAACCCAATTCACCAAAGACCACTGGAATCTGAACTGGGTAAGAATATAAAATCTGAGTAACTCCACCAACTACAAGAGTAAAACCTTTCAAGTTATTTATAATGAATTTGCTGATTGGGATTGGACTTCACAGAGCTGCACTTTTACCGGGTCCTAACCTTCCCAGAAAGGGCTGCACATGCAGATAAACATTCTAATTAACTTGCTGATGTATTCACATCTTACAGTCAAATCATGACGCTTCTCTGACTTCAAAGTCAGTGATTTTTAAAAATATTAATCATCTGGATCTTGGAAATACTTACCTAAATTTGTAAGCCTTGGTTCCTTGCCTGGCACTAAAATGATGCAGTCAAGTGGTAACACCAAGTGAGGTAAACCTGCTGACAATAAGGTACTTTTTTTTTTGAGACAGGGTCTCACTCTGTCACCCAGGCTGCAGTGCAGTAGCGTAATCCCGGCTCACTATAGCCTCAGCCTCTTGGGTTCAAGTGATCCTCCTACCTCAGTCTCTGAAGTAGCTAGGACCACAGGTGCATGCTGCCATTCCCGGCTAATTTTTTAAAAAAATGTTTTTGTAAATATTATGTTGCCCAGGCTGTGTTTGAATTCCTGGGCTCAAGTGATCCTACTGTCTCAGCTTCCCAAAGTGCTGCAGTTACAGGTGTGAGCCTGGCCAACCAGCAAAGTACTTCTGGCAGTGGTCTTTTGCGAATGCCCTACATCAATCAACAGTACCAACAGCACTGTGCTTTTTGCAGTCGCTAGCCTGCCAGTCTCTAAGCCTGACAGGCACCTTATGGATTTCCAGTTCCAAGTAGTGCATTTAAATTAAATCACTTTCCAAAAGTTTATACACCCTTTCACTCATAAAAGCATAAGTATGTTTTCCTACTAGCAAATAAGGAAAGGCAGTAAGATTTTTCTTTTTTCTGTTTCTGATATGGGGTGTATGTGTAAGGGCTTGTAGAGCCAAAATACCGGAGCTATTTAATAGAGTAACTACAAATTTTAATTTTAAAAAAGTCAATAGAAAAAAGGAAAAGTTCATAGACACGATGCGGTCTCAGCTTAACACTGCAACCTCTGCCTCCCAGGCTCAAGCGATTCTCTCACCTCAGCCTCCCAAGTAGCTGGCACCATAGGCGCACACCACCGCACCCAGCTAATTTTTTGTAATTTTTTGCACAGAGGTTTCACCATGTTACCCAGACTGGTCTCGAACTCCTGGGCTCAAGCAATCCTCCCGCCTTGTCCTACCAAAGTGATGGGATTACAGGTGTCAGCCACTGTGAACAACTTGAAAGTGTGATATATACAAATGTGATGAGATATAGACATACACACATTTTTTTTTTGAGACAGAGTTTTACTCTGTTGCCCAGGCTGGAGTGCAGTGGCACGATCTCAGCTCACTGCAACCTTTGCCTCCCAGGTTCAAGCCATTCTCCTGCCTCAGCCTCCTGAATAGGTGGGACTACAAGCATGCACCACTGCATCCAGCTAATGTTTGCATTTTTAGTAGAGACAGGGTCTCACCGTGTTGGCTAGGCTGGTCTCAAACTCCTGGCCTCAGGTGATCCATCCGCCTCGGCCTCCCAAAGTGCTGGGATTACAGGCATGAGCCACCACATCCACCCAAAAGTGTGATATATTTTTAAAAGTAACTTTTAGACACCAGAATGTTTAACAGCAATGACTCTGGGATTTCAAGTATTTTTTATCAACTGCTACACCATGGGCTATGACTAATCAGAACAAGGCACCAACTCTTAGATCAGCACCAGGGGTCTGAAACAACCAGGAAGACACACCAATCAATTCCAGCTGAACAGCACTGATAACAGTCTATGCTGTCCTATATTTTCCAGGTTTTCTGTAATGAACATGTATTAATTTTATACTTTAAAAGGTAATAACTTTTTAAGCTAATGTAAAAGTAAAATGTCTTAACTTCCTTTTAACGAACAGGCCTATAGAGTAATTATAAATTACTTTTCCTGAAAGTTATGAATTATCAATTTTAGCTTTATAAGCTAGAAACACCTGTACTCCACTTAACCTGGAGATGCATTTATTTAGACAAATATAATTTTTAATGTACTACTTAAATTTGTTTGCACAGTTTCAAATTTTGCTATAAACAAGGCTATGAAATAAGAAAAAAACTAGCATTGCTTAATTCCTCCCCTTTCCTTGCCAAGAAATATTTAGAAAAGTAAGTAGATACCTTTACAAAAAGGAACTGGGAGGGAAAAGACAACACAAAACCCAAACTCATACAACACAAGATTTCACATTTCTTAAAAGTCGTATTTCTTTTCATCCTATTCGTTTTGAAACAATGTACTATCCTCATTTAACCTCTTAATATTATACTAAGACTAAATTATACAAGGCAAAGGACTTCCAAGCTTCTCCCTCCCTGGCAAAATGTCTAAACTAAGGATGAGACACCCATTTTTAACTCTCCCAAACATTTAAGCACATGTAAGCAATTAAGGTGAAATCCTCACCTGACATGATAGGACCTCTCTCTTATACCTCCAGGACTGTACCCAGAAACCAACATTTGTATTTTGTTGACTTCAATTCCCTGGCCACAGTTAAGTGGCCAAATAAGCATAGGTTTTATTCAAAGTCACTCTCCACAGCTGCCTCCTAGTAAGAAAGTGAATCTATTATTAACTCTGTTCACTATTCTTCACTATTCTGTGCCTTTTGCTAAGCTCTGGTATCAAGAGTTGCCTTCTGTGATGATCATCATTAACATCTGCCTTAATGAATCATTGAAATCTGAGTACAAACTTCACAGCAGCATTCTTACTCACAATAACATCTTCCTCAGATAGCTTAACATTAGTCAATTCACAATTTCTGAACATGATAGAGGCATCTTTTACTGGCAGTGAAGTTCTTCAATATCCTGGTAATTACCATCTTCTTTCCATAAGGCAACTATTATCAATTTGGTGGGAATAGTAGCCAAACCGGGACACACACACACACACACACACACACACACACACACACGAAGTAAATGTTCCATCTAAACCACAAGCATCTTGCTATTCTAGTGCAATATAAGTGAAAAGATGGTGAAGGGACTTTACCCTGGTCTTCATAGTGACAGGACTTTTCCAATATGCTTTGTACCATTAGCTTCCTGTAGGCTTAGGTCTTGCCCTAGCTTCGTCTTGCTGTCATCCTTTTCAAATCTTTCTAATCACATTCAATTTCACTTCTAAGATTTTTCTTGTTGCCGAGTCCGTCTTCCAATTATTCATTTTTTGTAAAATGTCACATGGATAAGGGAGTTAAGGAGGTGACACAACTACACACTTGTTGCCTGAGGGTAACTGACAGTAGATGCGCAGTGATCAAGAGCGAAGTGACAGAACTGGTCATGACCATGATGCGCCTGTTATGTCCTGATGTATAGACTGAAGAGCTGGCAGAGAAGTCTGTATTTTATACAATTGCTCACAGCTAATACATCATGGTGACTGAAATCTGAACTGTGTTGTTGGCAGCCAGGTGTTATTGAACTAAACTGTGGTAAAAACGAATTTATATATCTTAGAAACCTGCAAAGACTGCCCACAGGTTCAGCAAAGAATACAAGGGATGGGTGCGGTGGCTCAGGCCTGTAATCCCAGAACTTTGGGAGGTCGAGGTGGGTCGATCACCTGAGGCTGAGAGTTCGAGACCAGCCTGACTGACATGCAGAAACCCCATCTCTACTGAAAATACAAAATTAGTCGGGTGTGGTGGCGCATGCCTGTAATCCCAGCTACTCAGGAGGCTGAGGCAGGAGAATCGCTTGAACCTGGGAGGTGGAGGTTGTGGTGAGCCAAGATCGCGCCATTGCACTCCAGCCTGGGCAACAAGAGTGAAATTCCGCCTTAAAAAAAACAAAAAAAAACAAACAGGAGAGAAAGAACACAGAGATCTCAGTGGTAAGAGGTTACTTTATAAAGACAAGGAAGTTCCAGATTGATAAAATGAGGAAAGATAAAGTTTGAGGAACTGAGCAGGTCAGGGTGTCTATGGCTCATTCTCATAAATCTTAAAGAATTACAAAGAAAATGAGATTAGTTTTCTATTTCTCACCAAAATGATTCCTGCCCCTGCCCCTCCCCCTTCCTTCCTCCCCACCTTTTTTTTTTTCTTTTCTTTTTTTTTGAGACAGAGTCTCACTCTATTGCCCGGGCTGGAGTACAGTGGCGTGATCTCCGCTCACTGCAACCTCTGCCTCCCAGGTTCAAGTGATTCTTCTGCCTCAGCCTCCCGAGTAGCTGGGATTACAGGTGCGTGCCAACACGCCTGGCTAATTTTGTATTTTTAGTAGAGATGGTGGGGGCGGAGGGGTGGCAAGCAAACTAAAAATGCAGTGAAATTATTAACTCTATAATTTTTTTTAAAAAAATTCTGATCCCAAATTTCCAGCGTGGACCACGAGAACACTGTCACCTTTGGAATTACTCCATTTACGGAAACACTGAAGACCCCAAAAATGACAGTAAGATCAACAGTGTCACCCTCTGTGCACTGCCACTACATTCTTCTGATGAAGAGCCTTTTGGGGACTTTCCACCAACAAACCCCAAAACAATATTACTTACGAGAAGACTAAGTCAGAAGCAATCCGCATCTATACAATTACCCAGCAGACATATTAGCATTAATTATCCAAATTGTCAGGCCTGTGAAAAGACTTGGCACACGGTTACCTCCATATTTAGCATTTCTACATCATTCCAAAAATAAATACAAGATTTCACCTTCATAGTTAGCGGTTCTCCCTCAGGAACCTAACACACAGCATTAGTGGGCTTATCTCTCTCATCTTACAATTTTGCCGGCCTGGTTGGGTGTCTATTTCTAGTAATACTGGAAAAAAAAAAAGCCTCCTGCCAATCCCACAGCACATTCCACTATAACCTTTCACAGCATTTTAAAGCCTTACAAAAACCTCTTTTTCTAATTTCCTTTAAGGCTATACTCTTGGGGGTAAAAGCTGAAGTTCAGGGTGAATGAATGACATTTATTTTTACTCCACAGGTGTGGACCTCGTGAAATGTCCTTAGTAACATCAATCAAATGCTTAAAAATTCAGAGAATGGCAAACCTGACAAAAATAAAAATTCAGTCAAAAAAGTGAGGAACTCCATAACTTTGCTTTAGAGATTGAAAAGAACACTTAATGTTTCATTTCTTAGATATTTTCAAATGGTAATTTCTCAGCTACGGGCTGAGTCCATTGCTGGAACTACTACCATTAAACTCATCTCACAGTTGGTGTGAGTCCCTGTCCTTTTCACATGCTATTTAAGAAACCACACAAACTATGGTATTGCATATCTGACTCTATTTAAAACACACACACACACATCCTTTTATTTAAGGTTCTCAGTAATGCAGCGATTAGTAAGAGCTACAAATAGGAGTGGTCACCATATTGGACAATATAACTCTACAGATCAATGATCTTTTTAAAATACTTAATATGACATTGCCTTATTTACTGCACAAAAAAAAAAAACCAAGGTATTTTATAAACCTAATACTAGACTTGCATTTTACAAGCACATGTCCAGTGTCTTTCCCAGGTCACCTTTTTCTTTTCTATCATGCGTGTTTAGCCTCTCAGTTAGTTTAGCTTCTTATGTTTTTAAACATTTATTCTCAGGGACCATTTAAATTTTCTCTTTCTCTAGTCTCAATTTCTCTAGTCACGGCTTGCGCACTCATTTCCAATACTGCCCAAGTCTTTGGTGAGGATGTGTTCAGATAATGTCTATTCTTCTTCCTAAGGAACACCTACAGTCTTGGAACTTCTATAAACTTTCACCAGCAACGAATATAAAATAGATAATAGAAAACAGTGTTATCAATGCAATGTTTTTTCTCTTCTGGCTTTTCTATTCCTTCTTTTCTGTATCCTTCTGAAAAACGGCACCTCTTTCTACCTTTCAATTAGCTTCTCTTTAAGAGGTATGGTTTCTCCACCAGACTTAGGGCATAGAGAGTGAGTTAAAACGTATCCATTAACTCTTTCGTCTTCTGCCTTTTCAAAATTAAGACCAAAAGGTGGGGGAGGGAAGAAAAAGAAATCAACTTCTGGAAAAAAATCCAACTTGTTCAAGCCTTGATTGTTCCTTCTGTTGGACTGGCAAATATATCAGAGCCTTGTTTCCTCTGTGGTTCTATGTGGCTATTAAAATGTGCCTGAGTCAGGGAGACCACTCACCTACAAGAAGCCACGAGTAGGAATAAGAAAACAGACACCAGGCCGGGCACTGTGGCTCATGCCTGTAATCCCAGCACTTTAGAAGGCCAAGGTGGAAGGACCGCTTGAGCCCAGGAGTTCAAGACCACCCTGAGCAACAACATAGTGAGACCCCATCTCTATTCAACTAAAAAAAGCCGGGTGGTGGTGGGGGGGGGAAGAACACTAGAAATTGCTGAATCACTGTTACCCTCATTTCCAGTGATAGTCAAGGCCCTGTGATCAGGCACCTCTGCTTGCTTCCTCCAATTTCATTTTCTAGAACTATTTCCCGCTTATAAACAGTTTTACCCATTGGTACTAGAATTTCTATTAAGTCTGTCAAGCATCTTCTCATCTTTAGGACTACTGGTCACACACACCACTAAGAAACCTGTGGCTTCTTTCTGTACCCACCTATCTGCTGGCTTTGGAGATGGAGTCCTCCCATATTTCAGCAGCCTACCTGATACTGTTCATGGCCTGTCCAATCTAAATCCTTCTGTGGTCTGAAGTAATTTTTTTTCTCTCTTCTGTGAAAAATGCTGTAATGTCTCTCTTCCCTTTCTCATAACCATTCGGTTGCTTTTTTTTTTTTCTTTTGAGATGGAGTCTTACTCTGTCACCCAGACTGGAATGCAATGACACAATCTCAGCTCACTGCAACCTCCGCCTCCCAGGTTCAAGGGATTCTCCTGCCTCAGCCTCCCAAGCAGCTGGGATTACAGGCATGCACCACCACGCCCAGCTAATTTTATATTTTTAGTAGAGACCGGGTTTTGCCATGTTGGCGAGGCTGGTCTTGAACTCCTGACCTCAGGTGATCCACACGCCTAGGCCTCCTAAAGTGCTGGGATTACAGGCATGAGCCTCCACGCCTGGCCAGCTGCTTTCTGTATGGCATTTTACTGAGGCTTTGCTGTTAGCAAATTCTTTGAAAAAAGCGTTACGAGGTTCCCTAGAGACAGTGATGAAATGCTCTCACAGGCCCATGGAAATGATTTTGTGGTATACGTGGTCACATATCTCAGCAGTGGTCGCTTCTGCCTTAAGATTGCCCTCAAAGACAGTTCAGGCCAGAAGTCTAGTGGACTTAGCCTTTGCCACAATGAAGGTGTGAAAATATCTAGAAAAGATGTGGTTGAACTCAACTCACTCATATGATAAATGCAAACTGAAAATATGACATCTCATTCTTCCCCTACCACACATACCTATCAGTATCAGGCTCACAAAGTTTGTTTGTTTGTTTAAATGGAAGGAAAATCAGCTGTGAAAACAAGGATGTGAAATGATCTTTGGTATTTTGTGCTAGGGTTGTATTTCAGGGCAACCTTTATAGAGAGAAATATGGTAAGAACAATCCAAATTTTAAAGGTACCTTAACCCAATATTCTAGAAATGTTCCCTACATATATAGTGGGCATGCTCAAAATAACGTGCAATGGATATTCGATGCTGCATCACTTATAAAGCAAAAGATCGGAAGCTACAAATGTCCATCCATAGGAACTGGTTAAATAAAATTAAGGTATAATCCCTAAAAGAGAACACTAAGCAGCCACCAAAAAAAAAAAAAAGATAGTTCTATATGTTCTGATATAGGTAAATACTTCAAACATTTTCAAGTAAACACTGTGTATAGTATGCAACGACTTGTGCATAAAAATGTACATAAAACTTAATACAGCAGGGTCTCAATTTATCTGTGGTTTCACTTTTTGAGGTTTCAGTTACCAACAGTCAACCATGGTCTGAAAATAGGTGAGGTACAGTAAAATAAGATACTCTGAGACAGACTACATTCATATAACTTTTATTACAGTATATTGTTATAACTGTTTCTATCTTATTATTGTGATTACTCTTTTACTATGCCTAATTTATAAGGTAAACTTTATCAAAGGTATGCATATATACAAAAAAACAGCATTTATAGGGTTCAGTACTGTTTGTGGTTTCAGGCATCTACTGGGGGTGCTGGAACATATCCCTTCAGGATAAGTGGGGAACTACCACCCACATAAACTTGTGGACTTATGGACTACCTCTAGAAGGATGCACAAGAAAAAAGTTAATGGTGGCTGCCTGTTTGGAGAGTAACTGTGATTAGAAGGCAAAGGTGGGGAGATTTACTTTTCACTGTATTTTTATTTTGTTGTGCCTTTTTATTTTGTACTCTTATATTTATTACCTATTGGGATACTTAATGCAGACTCAAAACTTGACCCAGGCAAGCCAAGGACAATTTTGAGAAAAGGAGTCAGTGAATGAAGTATGAACTGCCCAATGGCTCTGCAACAAAACCTCCATTGTGGAGATAATGGCATCAGGACATTTCAGCCTGAGAACATTGAACATTTTTTTTTTTTTTTCAGGTGGAGTCTCGCTCTGTCGCCCAGGCTGGAGAGCAGTGGCGCGATCTCGGCTCACTGCAAGCTCTGCCTCCCAGTTTCACACCATTCTCCTGCTTCAGCCTCCCAAGTAGCTGGGACTACAGGCGCCTGCCACCATGGCCGGCTAATTTTTTTTTTTTTTTTTTTTGTATTTTTAGTAGAGACAGGGTTTCACCGTGTTAGTCAGGATGGTCTCGATCTCCTGACCTTGTGATCCGCCCCTCTCGGCCTCCCAAAGTGCTGGGATTACAGGCGTGAGCCACCGCAACTGGCCAACATTGAACATTTTCTAGAACAATCTCCTCTTGTTCCAACTCCAGGCTTAGCAAGCTCATGTGCCTTCCACATGGACCTGCCTACCAGGAGCTAGTTTCACAGCCCCTAATAATCCAAACTATACACGCAGCTTAGTAATTCAGGTTTTTATCGTTTAAGGCCTGTTCTTAGTGAAAACAAAACAAAACAAAACAAAACAAGGACACCAAAAACAAGTTTCTAAGTTTGCAAGGCTGAAAGTCAGATACTAGACTGTGGCAAATCCAGCAAGGTAGTATTACTCTTTGAGACACCTTTAGGAAGGCAATCAAGTAGCTTCCCCTAAAGATACTGCTTTCTTTCAATATGTATGTTAATAATGGCACAGCCACAAGGACAGTTCCTATTTTTTCTAATATTTCTCTGACCTCATTGTATTAAGTTACTATTATTCTCTTGTTAACACTATTTTTGGCTTTCTATCTGCCATCATGAAAGAGGATGACGTTTGCTCTAAATTCTCCTTCAGATTACTGTTATTCATTGAGGGCCTATTATGAGGGAAGCACTACCCTAGGCACCAAGGGAAATTCAAAAAGCAAATAAACAATCTGGGTGAGCATAAAAGAAATCTGGATGAGGGGGAAAATCTGTACAAACTCAGAGGTACAAGGGCACAAACACAGGAGTAAGCAAGGTCCTGATTAGACCTATGTAGTTAGGTGTTGTTCTGCCACTTCTCTCCACAATATCACCATTCCCCTGGGCCTTCTTTCCACTGTTACAACTAAACAGCTAACATTCTTCACGCTTCCTTCCCTTCTAGGCCCTCAATGGCCTTTAGCCACCTCAATGGTTTTTTTTTTTTTGAGACCGAGTTTCATTGTTGCCCAGGCTGGAGTGCGGTGGCACAATCTTGGCTCACTGCAACCTCTGCCTCCTGGGTTCAAGCGATTCTCCTGCCTCAGCCTTCGTGAGTAGCTGGGATTACAGGCATGTGCCACCAGACCTGGCTAATTTTGTATTTTCAGTAGAGATGGGGTTTCTCCATGTTGGTCAGGCTGGTCTCGAACTCCTGACCTCATATGATTCGCCCACCTCGGCCTCCCGAAGTGCTGGGATTACAGGCATGAGCCACTGTGCCCGGCCTAGCCACCTCAATTTTTTTGGCTGGCTTCTGCCTTTTCACCGCCTAGGCAGCCTGGAGGAATTGCTGCATCCTCTCCTTCCTCTTTTCCCTTGTGAGCTCCATGATATCCTTCCCAGCAAGAACAAATGGGATGCTGCATAACTGGCAGATATCATCCCACTTGTACCTTAACTAGAATTCCCCAAATTGGTATCCCATATCATTCAACTTTTGCTATAAGTTGAATAAAGGGAATTTTCTGTACTTAGTTCATGAAAGATGCTTTGTCAGTATCTGCTCTGCATCCACAAGTAATAGGCAAGGACTGGAAAAATCTGAGTTGTTGTAATGACAATTTCTATTAAATCTTATGTTTTGTATAACTTATGTTTTGTGTAACTCCAATTTTATGGGTTTCAAATCTGTTATCTGGAGGGAAAACAAGATTGTTTGGTCAAATATGAGGAGAAAACGCTGGGTTATACCAAGCTAAATGAGTTTCTTTACTGTAGGATTACTGATGGTACATTTTTACTTCTATTTATTTATTTTTTGAGAGAGGATCCCGCTCTGGAGTGGTGGTGTGGTCTCGGTTTACTGCAGACTCTGCCTCCCGGGCTCAAGTGATCCTCCCATCTCAGTCTCCCGAGTAGCTTAGACTACAGACGTGCACCACCATGCCCAGCTAATTTTTGTATTTTTTTGTAGAGATAGGGTTTTGCTATGTTGCCCAGGCTGGTCTCGAACTCCTAGGCTCAAGCAATCTGCCCACCTCAGCTTCCCAAAGTGCTGGGTTTACAGGTGTGAGCTACTGCACCTGGCTTGATGATATAGTTAATAAGTTAAAGTGAATCTCAAATGAGAATATTGGGGGACTATTATGTGAAGCATTTCTCATATAATATTTTGACTTTTTTTCACAGAGGATCTTCTAGGCCTTAATTGCTTCTCTGTAAGATGACTTACCTCATAGGTTAATATGAGGGTTGACTAAGTTAAGACATGTAAAATGCTTAGAACAATGCTAGGCATATAATAACCACTCAAGAAGAGTTAACTATAATTACCACTACACTCCCTCATGCTGATATTAAACACTATTCCCAGAAACATGAAATGAGAAAATTTTTACTTATGGAGCAAGTCCTCTATTTGCCTGAGGAATTGTCTTAAGGCTACTAATAATAGACAAAGTTTACAGAAATAATCAATATACATAACATGCTTGTCAATAAGAAACATATCTTATATATGCACAAAGTTAAAAAGGGTCTTAGGAAAAGTCTGGAGTACTCTGAAGGCTGAAGTAGCAAATACTATGTGCCAGTGACTATAGATATAGTCATAGTATGTACATGACTAGCACATATGAACAAAGTTTAATGAAAACAAACTAAGAAACGCATAGATAAGTGAATATTACCTTGAATCACAACCCAAGTATTATTTTGCTAATCACTATAAAACAATTGGGAAACCCATTATATGTTTACATGTATGTAGGCTTCCTCGGGCACACTGGCCCATGCCTATAATCCCAGTACTTTGGGCAGCTGAAGCTTCAGGAGGATCACTTGAGGTCAGCAGTTTGAGACCAGCCTGAGCGACATAGAGAAACCCTGTCTCTATAAAATATTTAAAAATTAGCCAGGTGTGGTGGTGCGCACCTGTTGTCTTAGCTACTCACGAGGCCGGAGCAGGAGGATTACTTAAGCCCAGGAGTTTGAGAGGGTACAGTGAGCTATGATCATCCCACTGCACTCCAGCCTGGGTCACGGAGCAAGACTGTCTTTTTGGAAAAAAAAAAAAAAAAAAAAGTAGTTGTTGCCATATTTTGTTTAAGAGGTGTTACAGGTATTTGGTTGAATTTATCTCCCAGATGTGTCACAATCTGAAATTTGCTTAAACAAATTCTGCAAAGGTAATATGCATCTTACACTGCAGTACAGTTCTTAAGTGAGATCTATTATAATTTATACAGGAATTTTACATAAGTTTATACAGGAATTTCTATCTAGTCATCTGGGCTGGTTTTAGAACTATACAAAATTTTCTCAGAACTGAGAAATGGCCGAGTACAGTGGCTCGAGCCTGTAATTCTAGCACTTTGGGAAGCTGAGGTGGGAGAATTGCTAGAGCCCAGGAGTTCAACACCAGCCTGGGTAACATAGTGAGATCCTGTCGCTACAAAAAAAATTTTTTTAAAATTAGCCGGGCCTAACAGCACAGTCCTGTAGTCCCAACTACTCGGGAGGCTAAGGTGGGAGGATCACCTGAGCCTGGGGGGTTGGGGCAGTAGTGAGCCGTGGTTACGCCACTGCACTCCAGTCTGGGTGACAGTGAGACCCTGTCTCAAAAAGAAAAAAGAACTGAGAAATGATCAGAAAGAAAAAACCAAGCTATGAAGAATTAAATGGCTTAGTGGAACTAAATTTTAAGGGAAAAAGTGCACATTTTATAAAAGTCAACTTCCGTAACACTAATGGTTAATTTTTCTGGTTTTAAAATACCAGGATTCTAAAGCTATAATCTCACAACAAATCACTGCTTCTATAATCCAGTTTCTTCCCTTTAGTTTATGAACTATTTATTACAAATAACCTGGTAATCCTCACACTAAAAAATTTTAGGACTGGGGTCAATAAACTATGGCACAGGCCAAATTCAGCCTGCTGCCTGTTTTGTATAGCAGATGGCCAAAAATGGGTTTTTAAATTTTTAAAGGGTTGTAAAATAAAATGAAGAACATGCAACAGAGACCTTATGTGGACTGAAAAGCCTAAAATATTTCCTACTTGGCCCTTTACGGAAAAGTTTGCTGACTCTGCTCTAGAATAATATTTATTAGAGCTTACTCAGCAATTTCAGATAATTCTTATCAATGAGAGGTTCATGGTCAATTATCAAAATCCACAATAATTATGAACAGAGTACCTTTACAAAAATATTTATTCTCTTCATCCACATCACTTAGTTCCAATAACCAATAATTTCTTAGAATGCTAGCATAAAACCCAGCAAAACCCAGCATATTATGGAAGCTTAAATATCAAACTTGCACTGGCTGAACAATAGAGCTTGTTGTAATGCCAGCCCACACAAAGTGGTGGTGTAGCCTGGAAACAGAAAACCCTTTTCTCTCATGGGAATTGAGACCAACTGATAAGTGAAATAAGCTCTAATCATTTTCTCATATTGCACACCCCCCATATTTCACTTAGCCAAAATAAATAATTCTCCTTTGATTTCTCTGAAGTCTACCACAGGTAAGATAAATATATCTAAAAATCTCTAATGTGTTTTCTGATTGAGTTTTCTTACAAAGAGTTCTGAAAGTACTCAAAAGAAAGCAAATTCAATACTCACTCCAGAGCAGGTCTCAGAACTCTGACCTTTAATGCCTCTAATATTCTATTTAACTCCACAAATGGTTCTTTCTGACTTGGGTCTACAGAAAGACCAGATTCCTGAAAAACAGAAAACAAAAAACAAAAAACAGAAAGGACTTTTGTTAGCATTAATCAGGCTAAGGAGCTAGTGATTAAGTATATTCTAGATTGTAAAATATGGGGCAAGCCATTAAAGATAATTCCCTATAGTAGAGACTGATGACTGCCCTCTAGTACCATTCTTCCCCTCTGTTCCACAGTAGAATTCCCAAATTTCAGCAGGGTACATACGCAAATGGAATAAAGCTGGGTATGGCTTTGTAAGACGTTAAGTTCTGACCAATGAAATATAAATATGCACTCTGCCCCTTCCTGGGATACAAAGGTATGGCTGGAGCTTTGGCTGCTATCTTTGGACCCTGAAGACAGGAGACACCCTGGGGATAACCGAGTCACAAGGTGCTAAGTCCCTAAGAGTTTCACGAAGCAGAGTTACCAAACATGCTGTGGACGTCTTACTACCTATTTCTGCGAAGAAAAATACTTCACTTTTGCTTAAGCCACTGTGATTGTGGGTCTTTTGTTACTTAAAAGCAAACAATCCTCAATGACAGTTTGGTGCAGGAAATTACATGGACACACACATACAAAATCCCTATAAGGTACAGAGAAAAACCAAGTTATCACTTATCTGAATTGTTTAAAACAGAAAAGGCTTAGCTTAGAGGTTTGGTTTACAGACTGCTTTTAAACTATTTAATTCTTTTAGTCCTTCATGCTTCTAAACAAAAATGCAACAGCACATGGTGGCTTAGAACGCAGTGTGAAGACATACGAATCAGGGACTGAATCCCAGTTCTTTCACAAAGAACCTGTTAAGGCCTCAGGCAACTTATTTATTCAGACCTTAGATTTTTCATCTGTAGAATGGAAACAATAATTTGTACTTCATGGGATTGCAGCAAGGAATAAAGGCAGGGCTTGGCTTAAGGTAAGCACTCAATATATGGCAGCTGCTACTATTATGACTACATGGCACTGGTAAACTGTTCCAGAGTCCTAACTCATGTGTGATAGAAATAAAAGACAAATGCTGCTAATGTGAGGTAAAAAAATTTTAGTTGGAAATTCATTTGATAAAATTGTTTAAGCTAGGCTAGAACAGAAGAACAAACATCAATGTTTTTGTCCCTTTCCTCTTGTCTGCTATACTAACCTTCTCTATCAAAAAGGGAAATGAAGAAAGAGTATCACTTCTGAGCCCTCTGATTCATGAACTGAGACTCACATTCTGGGACAGGAACAAGAAAAAAATGATTTGGATAACAAGTTCTAGAACTATAATTTTTGCCACTTAAAAAATTCCCAAAAACACTCCTAGTAAAATGAGGTCATCTCTGATAATTTAAATATTAAAAAATCTATCTACAGCTAGAGGAAGACTCAAAACCCCACCCTGCAAATACTGTAAACTCTAAGGAGTTCCCTTGCTTCTTTCTCAAAACCTCCCAGAGGGCACACTGTTACCTGACAGAGCTCCTCGGCTACATCCAGCATTCCTTGTCGAAAGAAGTGCTCCACCATCACCTCATTGAGAAGCCTTTGGCTGTCTGCCTGCCAGCAGCCATCTATTCCCACACTGCTAATGTCAGAATCAAAATTCTGGGAAAAAAAGAGAAAGAGAATCATAAATAGATTATTTTCACCCCACTTAACAGGAAAAAAATGGTCTTTGTTTCAGTCTGAGATACCCCAATAAGTACCCAACTGCAATTTATAGTGTATCACAGGAAGGAATTTTTCCACTGCTCCTTTCTAAAACTTGTCATGCTAGAAGAGTAAATAGGTATATTTTTAGAGAATTTTTTAAAAAGTAGATTTAATAATGGCATCCATGAATAAAATAGAATCAAGCGAATGAACTGATTTCTAGGCATTATATATAGCAATATTTTTAGAGGAATGTAATGATGACCTGTAAAAGCATGCTCACTGCAGCACTGTCTATAATGGGAGGGGAAAAAAGGAGAAAAAACACACATGCCTATCAACATATTAATCCATGGCACATCCCAACAACTGCAGTATTGAGGTTGAAAGTGGTTGTGGGGGGATGGCCAAGTAGTTAAGACAGTGGTTTATGTACACCTCTGGGTTTGCCTGTGAGTTATATATGCATGGTCCCGACTAGAAACAGCATACTACAGATTTTGAAAACTGAACTAGGGAATAGACCTAATTCCTAGGTATCATATTGGTTACCAGGTGGTACACATACAGGACAAATCTAAATAACTGTAATGGCTTTAGAAACAAAACTAACATTGAAACCACAACCCAGAAAAGACTGGCTAGAACTTGTGGCCTGAATCCAACAAGGTTGATTGCCTGCTAAACCAAAAATACCAATATTCTCCACAGAACTGAAATAAGACCTAGGGTACTATAACACATATTCAAAATGTTCAAGATACTGCAAAATTACTTGGCATACCAAGAATCAAGAAAATCTCAACTCACATGGAAAAAGATGATCGACAGACGCCAATGCCAACACGACAGAGATGGTGGAACCACCTAAAACTTTAGAGCAGTTATTATAAAAATACAATCAATCTTGAAACAAAGGGAGTGACTTAGCAAGGAAAAAGAAGATACAGTAACCAAAATAAAAAATTCACTGGATGGACTCAACAGCAGAAGCAAAGTGGCAGTGCAAAAAGTCAGTGAAGATCAACAGAAATCATCCAATCTGAACACCAGAAAACAAAACAAAACAAAACAAAAACAGAGCGTCAGGGACCTGTGGGAAAATTGTAAAAGATCTAACATGTGTGTCATCAGAATACAAGGAGAAGAGAAACAGTACGGTATAGAAAAAACCAGTTAAAGAGTATTTCCCAAGTTTAGCAAAAGACATAAATACAGATTCTAGAAGCTCAGTGAACTCCAACATGGACAAATTCAAAGAAATCTGACCCAAACATCTCACATTCAAACTGTTAAAACTAAAGATAAAGGAAAAAATCTTGCAGGCAGCCAGAGAAAAGTGACATGTTACTTACAGGGGAACCATGATTCAAATGACTACAGATTTCTCAACAGAAACTATGGAGGCCAGAAAGAAGTGGCATGATTGTCAAGTACTGAAAGAAAAGAACTGTCATCCTAGAATTCTACTTCCAGTGAAAATGTCCTTCAGGAATGAAGATGAAATAAAGACAGTCTCAGATGGAGGGAAACTGAATTTACTGCCATCAGACTTGCTCTAAAAGCATTGCTAAAGTCTTCAGACAGAAGAAATGACAACAGAAGGAACATGAAATATCAAGAGTGAAAGAAGAGCAAATGTACATCACAGTGTGAAAGCTTTCCCTGACTAATTCAGCACCCTTTATCTTTCATAGGCATTGCTCCCTAATAAATGTTTTGCATTTCTTTTTAAAAACGTATAAACTTGGCCAGGCGCAGTGACTCACGCCTGTAATCCCAGAACTTTGGGAGGCCGAGGTGGGCAGATCACGAGGTCAGAAGATCGAGACCATCCTGGCAAACACGGTGAAATCCCGTCTGTACTAAAAATAAAAAAAAATTAGCTGGGCGTGGTGGCGGGCACCTGTAGTCCCAGCTTCTTGGGAGGCTGAGGCAGGAGAATGGCGTGAACCCTGGAGGCGGCGGAGCTTGCAGTGAGCGGAAATCGTGCCACTGCACTCCAGCCTGGGCGACAGAGCGAGACTGTCTCAAAAAAAACAAAACAAAACAAAACAAAAACAAAAAAAAAACTTAACTAGACAAGGCTATTTAGATTTAACGAAAATTGCAATCCTAGTCAACCACTGCTTAAATATACAGTCCAACGAATATGGGATTATTTTATATGACATACAAGAACAGACAGTAAGTAACTAGTAACAGCAACTGCAAACAACCCACTATTTACAATCACAATGCAGGAGTGCCCTTCTCCAAAATTAAGCACACTTTTCTCCCTATAAAGAGCTATCTACCCTATTTCTAGACGTGAAAACAGTAGCCTAAAACTGAATACATACATTAAGGTTTGGAATCACTCAAGACAAAACAAACATAAAAACCCAACAGTACTGTCAGTCTTAATTTTTATTCATTTTCTTTTCACAGACATTTTTCTTAGCCAAGTACTTAACCTAAAGAATAGAAATAATTGGGCGGGCATGGTGGCTCACTCCTGTAATCCCAGCACTTTGGGAGGCCAATGTCGGAGGATCACCTGAGGTCAGGAGTCAACATGGTGAAACCTCGTCTCTACTAAAAATACAAAATTAGCTGGGCGTGGTGGCGGGTGCCTGTGATCCCATCTACTTGGGAGGGTGAGGAAGGAGAATCGCTTGAACCCAGGGAGGTAGAGGTTGCAGTGAGCCGATATCATGCCATTGCACTCCAGCCTGAGAGACAGAGCAAGACTCCATCTCAAAAAAAAAAAAAAAAAAAAAAAAAAAGAAATAATACAAAGTACCTAGATGCTAAAGCAACAGCATCCATGCACATAATGAAAAAACTGTTACCTAGCACACACAACTGCTTGTATAAGATTATCATGTTTAATTTCTATTGATCAGATTCTGCCTGTTGAGAGCTAATTTTATAATAGTTCATCATTTTTTAAAAGTAACTTATTTTATTTTATCTTTATGCTGTCTATAACAACTAGAACACTGGAGGTGGTACTACTTTCTGCCTCTTCTGGAGTAGAGGCTCAGAGGCTGATCAATGTTATTCTCTCCCAAATTCTACTTCCCAAAGGGCCATTCAGAAGCATAAAGGAATGGGTTTCTAAAGATCTGAAGATGACAATTTATTACAAACTCAGGAACCTGCCTATAACTCTCTAAATGTCTAAATGCACAGTATAAGCAAAGAATCAAGAGATTAATTAAGAAAGTTCTCTCACTATCTTATCAACTGCATTAAATCCAAATACAACCTTCAGGTTTCGACTTATTCATTTAATGATTTTTCCCCAAACAACAAATTTATTAGTACCTATTCCTTAGGAAAAAATAAAATAAAACAACTCTGGAAAACACGCTGGTCAGCTCAAAGCACAGATCACGTTGAAACAATTTTATCTGGTAATATATATATGTTAGCTCAGAATTTTAAAAGCTACCATCTGACAGTATCTGCTCAGATCAAACAAAATAATCCCTTGAATTCTTTCCTTAATATACATATTAAAAGTAAGTATTGATCACCTAAAAAATTACAAAAAGAGTCTAATATTTAAACAGTTTTCTCTGGGTTTGCTACAAAGTTTTACAACGATGCCCTATGTGTACCTCCATTTTCTTAAGGCTTACTATGGTCACTACCTACATAGATAAGAAAAGTCAAACACCCTTACACTCAAAATCTCTCTAACTACATTCAAGCTTGTAACTTATTTGCTGCTCTTGGAAAAGAAGCATGAGCAATGCATTCGATTGTTTTCTGGACACTTCTGAGCTCCCTTCTACCATTCTGATTTTCCAGTATAAACTACTGAGGTAGATAAGTAAACTTCCATAGCTTATTTTCTGGTCACATGCATTAAAAATTAAAGCTAAGATTATAAAATATACAGAGGTTGAGGCAATGCAATACAGAGTCAAACTCCTTTTGTTATAACTGCAGGTTCTTACTCACTGTTGCACTAGAGCTTGCATTAGTTCCAGCTTCTGTTGCTAGGTAACCAAACTCGTTTGCATGGCTGTCCAGAAAATCCACAGCACTGCAAACCACCCAAGAAGTGGCTAATGAAGAGAAATACCATCTATAATTAACATCTTCTGTCTTACTATACTTTTTCTTTTCATATTTTTTAAGCAAAGAAAAGCTTTGGCATCCTGTTCTTAATTGGGAAGAAAGGATCCAAACAAGAACCAAACGCAAAAAAGCACACATCCAAGGGTGTGTCCATCCGGAGAGGATGTTCTGACTTGGAAGGAGAAATCCAGGACATACTAAATCTAGAAGCTGAGGCAGAAGAGGAGTAAATAACTTTGATACAACATCATTATGAAATTGTGAGATCTAAACAGGCCACCCTACCTGTTTGGCCATATCATGAACATACAAATCAGTCAGAAATGGCTTTCACTGTTTACCATCAAAAACCAATCCGTTTCTCAAATATATTTTATAAAATTATAATGACTGAGCAGACAGTGGTAACAATATACAGTAAAACTCAGTATTTAATTCCTAAGTGCCAATTCCCTAATAGCATTAACATGTATTTTGAAACTTCTCCATCTACTTTGAAGAAAAATTAGTGTATGAACCAATAATGTGCTATTGTTGCACCTACCAGGAACTAATTTCCCTTTTAAGCATCCAGTTAATCTGGTTTAGCAGTGAGAGGTAGACAGCAAAGGATACTTAACAGAGTAAGAAGACCTGGATTCTGGTTCCCCTCAGACTAACAGACGATACCTACTTTGCATACAAACCACACAAGATTAGTATTCAGAAGAGTTTGAAACAAACACACATCTCTCAATAAGAAAGACAACAGAAAAAGGCCGGGCGCGGTGGCTCAAGCCTGTAATCACAGCACTTTGGGAGGCCGAGACGGGCGGATCACGAGGTCAGGAGATCGAGACCATCCTGGCTAACACGGTGAAACCCCGTCTCTACTAAAAAATACAAAAAACTAGCCGGGCGAGGTGGCGGGCGCCTGTAGTCCCAGCTACTCGGGAGGCTGAGGCAGGAGAACGGGCGTGATCCCGGGAGGCGGAGCTTGCAGTGAGCTGAGATCTGGCCACTGCACTCCAGCCTGGGCGACAGAGCGGGACTCCGTCTCAAAAAAAAAAAAAAAAAAAAAAGAAAGACAACAGAAAAAATGGACAGAACATGAAATACACAAATAGGAAATTCCTAATGTTAAACATGAAAAGATGCCCCACCTTCAAGATGGTCAAAGAAAGGCAAAATTAGTACAACTAGATACTACTTCACACCCATCTGATTAATCTTTAAACATCTGAAGTCTGATTATACCAGGTGTAGGTGAGAAATGAGGAAGCAGGAAGTGTTGTTATATGTGTTTGGTAGGGCTGTAAATTGGTATAAACCCTTCAGGGGAAAATTTTACAATACCTAGTAAAGCTAATAATGAGGCACCTGTCCTATGACGAAATAACCCATTTTGAGGCATATACCAGATAGCAGTGCTTTCCAAAGCAAGGGCTGGAAAATGAACTTTGTAGTGTGTCATAATCAGCATTTTGTAGATGCATTTTTTGACGCAGACATTCCATATTCTCCTCACGGTATTTCTACCTCTTCTTTGGTTATCAACATTAAGAGAATGGTAGATTCACACTGTTATGTTATTACTTTATTTAAAAAAGTGAGGGAGTAATGTGCCAAACCACTCTGCCAGGCCTTCTGTCACATTTGCATCCCTATTCCTCCACTATTAGTTATCTGCCTTTCTGTGGCTATTTTATTAATTCTCCCAAGTATGACATGTATCTCTTACCATTCTATGGAAAGGAGAGAAATTCATGTGTAGAGTGGGTGCCCTCAGGGCACTAGGGATGAATTCTCTCAAGAACCTCCAGTTGAGAAAGGTTCCTCTAAATGTTAAAATCTGGGTTTTTAATCCCAGCTCTGTGACTTCAGGCAGGTTCCTTACACATCTAAGTTTTCACATCTGTATCTAGAGACAATAATCTCAACCTTACAAGTGTTTGGTGAAGATTAAGGTAAATAATGTACATGAAAACCTCTATGAGTATCCATCCATCAGTAAACCTTTAATACACAGTAGCTGAATCTGAGAGCCAGGCCAAACCTAACCAAACGTGAATCTGAGAGCCAGGTTGCCACCAAACCTTCTGCTTCTGTATTTAAAAAATCCTTATTAGAAAATATAAATAAAAACAAATACACAAAAGCATACAGAGATAGTAATATTCATTAATTTAAAAGCACTTAAATGCAAATTGCAGACTGTATTAGCTAGCACAGTTTAATGGATATTAAGTCCTTCTGTCCCTCTCTACCCAACATACATACCTTGTTTACCACACACATACCTACATAAAAGTCAGTTCTGGACTGCTCACCCAGAACTATCTTAAAATATTCTATATGTCATTTTTTTTATACCATTATTCCATTCACTCCTTAATACGTCAGCATTTTGCCTCACCAATGTAGATACTCCACCCAGTGGCAAAATATATGTTTAGACAATGAGGTTTAAAATTTTTTTTAACTATTATGTTCCCCTTCAACATTACCAGTTCTGCAATGGCCTCAGTGATTTCCTATTATAGCACAGTATTTAAGAACAAATTCTTGAGTGAAAACTTTTTCCAAACCTTGATCCACCACTTTCAAATTATATACCTGGGGTATGCTATTTGCTATCATTGAGTCTCAGTTTCCTCATATATAAAATGGGAATAATACCCCTGCATCATGGGATATAAATGTATGTAAAGCACTTAGCTCAGTATCTGGAACACGGTCAACACTCAATATATGATAGCCATTATGCACCTACTTATGACTACTACTTAGTCTGTTTTCATCCTATTTAATGAGGTCAAATTAACCCTCAACTGCTTTCATCATCTCATCAAATCCACACCTCTTAGGCCTTCCATCATTTGCCTTTCCCTATTACCAACAGGAGCACTCACTCTAATCAAGTCAATCTTGAAGCATCTTAAACATGAGTCAGGCATATTCTCACAGTTGCTATTTTGCCCTTTTCCAGTCTCAAGGAAAAATTTCATCTCACTGTTCTGCTGCTCTAAATCTTACCCATTCTTCCAAGCCAAATGTAAGATAGCAATTACCTTTACTTTATAATAAGCAGTGTCTATTCCAGCAAACTTCTTTCATGTAGCCTAAGAATTTTTCCAGTTATTTTATGTATACAAAACACCAATCTTATAAGGGACATGTACTATGTGGTCAACTTTTAATTATACCACATCAGATTTTATATATTAAAATCTTTAGTACTATTTAACACATATGCACACATACCTAGAAGTCTAAAGCAATAATCATTTTTGTTGACTTTTCTTAGGAAGTAAACTTTAGAAGTCAATTGACTAAATAAAATACTGAATAAAATACCCTAAACTGGACTGAATTCTAGATTACCTAAAAATGGGAGAGGAAATTAAGAACAGCCCAATACATTATCTTTACTAAAAAAAAAAAAAAAAAAAAAATTGTCACAGAGCAAATATTATTTATTTAAAATAAATAATGGGCCAGGCACAGTGGCTCACACCAATAATCCCAACACTGGGAGGCCAAGGTGGGAGGACCGCTTGAGGCCAGGAGTTCAAGACTAGCCTGGGCAACACTGCAAGACCACATCTCTACGCAAAAATGAAAAAAAATTAACTGGGCATGGTAGCAAGCGCATGTAGGCCCAGCTACTTGGCTGGGACTGGGATGCTGAGGTGGGAGGACCAGTTAAGCCCAGGGAAGTCAAGGCTGCAGCGAGCTGTAATGCTGCCACTGCACTCCAGCCTAGGCAACAGAGCGAGATGCGGTTCATAATAATTAAAAGCCAAACAATATCTTGGCTAACACCACCAGAAGCTTCTATTCTGCTTACATTTTCAGAGACATGATGTAGGGAACTTTACAATGTAACTATTAAAATATAAAAGAAAAAATACCATTGAGCATGACTAAAATGTACTGTTTCTCACTCAAAATCAGCCTGCTCATAAAGGAGCCACTGGCTTCTTTGTCCTCATCCTGTGAGGGTGGGAGCACGTGTTCATAAAGTGGTACGCATAGGCTGATGGACATTCCAGTTTATTACTCAGGTCTGTTTGGTGTGGTTCTTGAAAGTCTTGTGCCACAGTGGATTCAGCTTTATCCTGTTTGGTCACCACCAATTCAGGTCCACCCAGCCTTTACAACAGGCTGCCCAGAGCTTACACAACTACCAGGTTCAAATTCAAAGAGCTCCTGGAGGACTTAACAAGTCAATGGAGTCTTATGTGACACAACCTACACGGAATTCCTCATGTATGCGAGAAGCCCATTCACAATGTCTAGGTACTTCTATTGGGGAAATAGCTTCCTCTTCAGCTGAGGCCAAGTAGATGCCAAAAATATGGGGAGAAAGTATACTGAAAGATATTAGGGAACTGAGTTAAAAGATCCAGGCTTTCCTCTGTGGTGGTAGACTACAGTACCACAAACACTATTCAGTGTCAACTAAATAATATAGTATGTATGTATGTATGTATGTATGTATTGAGATGGAGTCTCGCTCTGTTGCCCAGGCTGGAGTGCAGTGGTGCAATCTCGACTCACTGCAACCTCCACCTCCCGGGTTCAAGTGATTCTCCTGCCTCAGCCTCCCGAGTAACTGGAATTAGAGGAATGTGCCTAATTTTTTTGTATTTTTAGTAGAGATGGGGGCTTGCCATGTTGGCCAAGCTGGTCTTGAACTCCTGACCTCAGATGATCTGCCTGCCTCGGCCTCCCAAAGTGCTGGGATTACAAGTGTGAGCCATCATGCCCTGCAGACTAAATAATACAGTTTCATATGATGGATGAGAAGAATCCAGAATCCAGGTCACCTAGAACCAAAACTACTTTCACAGGAACATAAAACAATTTTTGGGGCTGGGCACTACTCAGGAGGCTGAGGCAGGAGAATCGCTTGAAACTGGGAGGCAGAGTTTGCAGTGAGCTGAGATCGTGCCACTGCACTCCAGCTTGGGCAAAAGAGTGAGAGTCCATCTCAAAAAAAACAAACAAAAACACCCCAATTTTTTGAAAGAAACTGTAAAAGATTTACTTGAAAAAGTCCTTATAACTTCCAAGGGCATGAAAAATAATGTCCTCAAAAGAGCAACAAGTAAATTAAAAATACGTAATTAGGAATCTTCACCTCGAACACATCCCCCTGCCCAAATAAGCCAGAATGTAGATTATTCATGATAAATGTGTTTCCTTGATATCCATTCCCAATAAGATACTTCCATTTTTGGCACCAAGTACATCCAGACAATGTTTTGCCTTAAAGATTAGTCAAAATATCTGACAACCCTTATGAATATCTATAAAGACCTGCTAGATCTGGAGTAAGACATGCTCAGCCAGGCACCAGGAGAAGTAGGACAAGAGCAAAAGAAGGTTCTGATAATCATGACAGGACAACAAACATAAACTAGGAAACGGGGACATATATGGTCACCCTACAAGCTGCAGAAAGCATAATTGGTGAATTGTTTGCCCAACTGCTCCAGATCTTAGTCAATAGCCCACACGCTACAATTATAGTTGCTGAGCCCATCCCCCCTTATTCCAAGAATCTCTGATTGGCTGCCTTGGAAGCTTTAGCTCTTCTCACTGTCACAGCACCTTTGGTTCTACTGTCCAAATGCTGACCCTCTGTTATAACTGCAAGCAGACTGGTGGTCATGCAGATGTCCCCAGGAACTTATTGGGGTTCTCTCTGAACTTTGAGCCATTAGAATCACCAGGATGCCTTGGTCACTGTCAACATCAAAATCTGAATCTTCTTAGACACCATAAGTAGTTACTGTACCTCTAGAGGAACAGAGGGTTCTTCACCCACAGTGATTTAAGACCATCTCTAAAGTGCCCCATCACATTCTAGAAGGATACAGCTGCTGGAAGAAAATGAAGTGTCCCACCACCACTCCCATAGTTCTTAAGCTCACACACACCAACAACCATTCCAGGAACCAACTGAAGACTTCAAGTATCATAGTACCAAATAGGGTTGATGTCAAACCCACTTTTAAAATTGTGTTCACTCTCTTGGAGTTACCGAACAGGCTTCCCAACCTCAAAACCATTTCAGAGAATACTCACTGCCTTCCCAGACTTTGCTGGTGACTGCCATCACTGATGTAACAATGTGGCTGGAACCCTGTGGCTGCCAAAACCAACCTTTGACTCTTTGGCCGAGTCATACCCCTCACACCACTATGGGAGTGGTGAGAACTTTCTGAAAGGTCACGAACACTTCTGTAAGCCACGACTACCAAAACAAGTCCTCTGAGCCCCTGCCACTCACGGTCTTGTCATACCACACCTACCAGTGAACAGTAATGCCTTATAAGCATATAGTCCTGACTCAAACAGCATCAAGCCTGGCCTTTTCACGGGATAATTTCTAACAGCTGGGTCTACCCATGAGTTACACGAACCACTCTTCAGATTCAATGAGCTTCTATTACCTCTGTTACAACTATCACTCTTGTGAGTACAGACTAAGTAACTCATAGGACTGTTTAGAAGATGCCTTTGCTACAAAGGGCACTCCTCAGAAGTTCTTCCTACCCTCCCAGCAGTTTACGATGTGTGACCAGTCACAATCTCCCCTATGTCTGAAGTAGTCAGAGGTATCACACAGTAACCTTGCGCTACTTCTCTTAGGCCCCAATAGGACTATGAACTCCATGAATAAAATCCGCCAGTACTAAAAATGATAACTGCTTATAAATCAACCACCAGGTCAAAGATGGCTTACTAAAAAAATGTCACAAGAAAAAAAACATCAAATAAAAGTGACCAGCCTCACTGCCTAGCAACCAACCCACTCACTCATTCACACAGAAGGCAAAATTCAAAAGTAGCTGGGAATGCTCATAGGAAGATAACAGTTGGGATGATGCAGGGGAGACTGATACAAGGCTGTTATTCTAATCATCCCATAACAGGGACAGAGTCACAGCTAGGGAATTATTCAGGAATTAGCAGAAGTTACTCCTGGTAAACAAACTCCCACATGTTGGGTTAAAATTTCTTTGGAACTTTATTCATCATGACCCTAGGAGCTCTAGTCATGTATTCAAACGGATAAACAACAAAGCTATAAAAGCAGAGAGTTTTAATTTTGTTTTTATTTTTTAAATAATAGCAACAGGGAACCTGAGTAAGAATAACATGGTAAAACAAGACCTGCAAAAGTTATCAAAAGCAAACATGACAGGAGTAGCACACTTTGTGAAAGCTAGTGTTATCAAAGTACTGACAGAAGAAAGAGAATGAAGCTAAAAAATACAAAACACTTCCTTCAATACCATACCTTATCAATGGCTTTTCCAACCCGAGAAACACTGCTGTGGATGTCTTTGTGGTCCGAGGCCAATTTTTGAACAGTATCCTTTATTCTTTTACAGCACTGTGTCAAAACAAGTGAAAGTGTCCCTGATAATTCAGCATCTTGGCCTATTAAAAAAGGAAGAAAAAAAAAGAAAGATTGGTTACTCACTAAAACAAACCCAAAAATGGCAAGTTTCTAATGGGCCTTTTGGACCACAAAAGATGGAAGAAAAGTGAAGAAAACTCAGTATCTGCTTTGAAGCTGATGGTCACATTCACAGATGTGATTTTTCAAATGGATACTAAGAAAGATATAACTTTTTTTATTTTGGGAAATAAGAAAATTTTACTGTGAAAGTAATCATTTTTACCATTACAAAAACCAGCACAGACTGTGAATAATACTGTCAAGGCACTATTATTTTTGAGAAAATAAGTCTAAGTGAATAAACTCACTTATTAAACCCAGTTACACTGTTCAAGTCATTCTCAAAACGTTCTGATTGTTACTAAATTTCCTCAACAGAGATGATTTAGTGCAAACACATCATATTCCATATAAAGAAGTAGAAGAAAACAAACTTCCCTGGATACCACCATGTGCGGAAAAGAGTTAACACAGCAGGTCATAGACTGCTACCCTTAGAGAGTCCTGCTTACAAAGTCGCCTCTTGGCTGACATATAGAAACTTGGGAGTTTGGGAGTGTTCCCATCACTCCCTAACTCAGTGTTCCCCCTACCTTTTTGGCACTAGGGACCAGTTTCGTGGAAGACATTTCTTCCATGGACGAGGGCTGGGTGGGATGGTTTCAGGATGAAACCGTTCCACCTCAGATCAGGCATTAGTTAGATTCTCATAAGGAGCACGCGCGCCAGATCCCTCGAATGTGCAGTTTACAACAGGGTTCATGCTCCTATGAGAATCTAATGTTGCCACTGATCTGGCGGCAGGTGGGGCTCAGGCGGTAATGCTCGTTCACCGCCACCTGCCCCCTCCTGTGCGCGGCCTGATTCCTAACAGGCCACGGAGGGGTACTGGTCCATACCCGGGGGTTTGGGGACCCCTGCCCTAGCTGAAAAGAATGGCTCATTGTGCCTAAACTGTTGTACAGTGTGGTTTATGGTGAACATCTGCTTTCCTTCTGGGAACCTAGAATTTTGATACCTGCTGGGCAGTGAGTACCTGGCTTTCTCCTGGCTTGGAGAAAGCTTCCAACAGTCCTCTCCCAGTGAAGTCACACGGAACATGCTTAATTCCTGCAGCCATGGGTTGTGAGAAGTGTTAAGGGTTGCCTACCAGGGAAACTCATTAGAAGCTCAGTGCCCAGGATTTTTATTGGGGGCTGGTCACCAAGGCACCCACTGCCTAACTCTGGACTGCCTAACTTTGGACTTTTGCCCCATGAATCTTTTCCCTTTAGTGGTTTTGCTTTGCACCCTTTTGCTGTAATAAATTTTAGCTAAGATTATATGCTGAATTGTGTGAATTCTTTTAATGAATCACTGGAACCTAAAGGTGGGTTGGAAGACCCCTGACACACATGATCAACCAAAAGTTACTACAGTTTACATCCTTTCCCTGAGCTACCTCCCTCCAAATTTTGTTCCTACAGCGGGAAAAAAAGAGGAAAAGGGAGAAAAAGAGACAGATAAAACAAATCCAGTTATGGTATTTGTCATTTATCTCTATATCTACATATTCCCACCTGTAAGCAACAGGCCTGGTTTCTGAAATGCTAACCAACATTATATAGCAGAGGTTCTTGAATTTTAATTTACTTCAGAATCACTTAAAGTTAAAACAAAGTAGCTGGACCCTATCCCCAGAGTTTCTCATTCAGTAGGTCTGGGATGGGACCTGAGAATTTGAACAAGGAGCCCAAGAGTACAACAGCCCTAGGATGCCCACTCATTTAACCAATATTTATTGAGCACTCATTATATGTGACAGGTACAGCAGTGAAACAAAATAACCAAAAATCCCTTCCCAAGAACTTAACTTCTGGCAAGAGACATAACACACAAAATAAGCAAACTATAAATGATGACAAAAGATGATACATGCTACCTGGGGGAAAAAAGCAGGGTAAGAGACATGGGGAGCATGTATGAGTGGAGCAACCGCAACTTTAAAACAGTGCTGGCATGGTAGGCTTTACTGAGTAGATGACACTGGAGCCAAGACTTGAAAAAAGTGAAGGAACTACCTACCATGTGGCTGGCTGCTTTGGGGAAAGCATGCCAGCCTGAGGGGAGAAAAGCCCTATTGCAAAATACACCTAGACTATTCAAACAACAAAGAGGCCAGCATGTCAAAAGTGGATTTCTGGCCAAGGAAAATAGAAGAGGTCCAAGAGATAATGGTCCTGGTTTGGTAGGATCTTTGGCATTTTAAAGACTTAACGCTTTTACGTTGACTGAAAGGGACCACTGCAAGGTTTTGAGCAGAGAAGGCATATAAACTAACAAAAAAAATTTTGGGGGGGTTTTTGTTTGTTTGTTTGTTTTGAGACAGGGTCTCGTTCTGTTGCCCATACTGGAGTGCAGAGGCACAATCTGGGCTCACTGCAACCTCTGCCTCCCGAGCTCAAGCAATCCTCCCACCTCAGCCTCACAAGTAGCTTGGATGACAGGCACCTGCCACCACACCAGATAATTTTTGTATTTTTTGCAGAGACAGGGCTTCACTATGCTGCCCAGGCTGGTCTCAAACTTCTGTGCTCAAGCAATCCTCCTGCCTTGGCCTCCCAAATTACATAGATTACAGGCATGAGCCACCATGCCTGGCCGATAAAACATTTTCATATGGTCAGTCTAACTGGCAACAAGAGTACCAGAACTGAGCAGGAAAATAAGAGGCTGTGGCAGCAATCTAGATGAGAAATACCACTGGCTCAGTCCAGGATTTCGTGACTGGACATGAGGGAAGAAAAGGACTCACAGATGTCTCCAAGGATTCTAGCCTGGGTCAACTAGAAAGATGGGGTTGTCTTCAATTAAAACAAAAAACAAATCAGCACTTTGGGAGGCCAAGGCAGGAGGATCACTTGAGCACAGGAGTTTGAAACCAACCTTGGGCAACAGAGTCAGACCCTGTCTCTATAAAACATACAAAAATTAGCTGGGCATGGTGGCACACGACTTTGGTCCCAGCAACTTGGGAAGCTGAGGCGGGAGCATCACTTGAGACTGGGACATCTAGGCTGCAGGGAGCTACAGCACTTCACTCCAGCCTGAGTGACAGAGCCAGACCTCAACTCCCCATCCTGCCAAAAAAGAATAAAGGCTGAGCAGGTACGAGGGATGAGGAGAGAGAGAAAGTTCAGTTTGGGGCTTGTGAAGTTTGAGACGTTGAGTAGGCACCTCGGTGCATAAGTGGAGGAGTTGGTGAGATATACAAACCTGGAGTTCAACAGCAGTGTTAGGGCTGGAGATACAAATTTGTGAGTCACTGCCATATATATATATATATATAAAACTCAATGCATGGGACTATATGAAACCATCGGGGGAGTCAGTACAGACACAGAGAAGTGATAAAAGAATTGAGTCTTGAGAACACCAAGTTTATGAGGCTGGGAAGAAATAGAACTGGAAAAGGAAGGCTAATAAAGACTGCTGAAGCACTAACTGTGATGGAGGAGGAAACTCAAGAAAAGTATAATGTTGGGGAAACCAAGAGAAGAAAATGTGTCAAGGAAGGAGGAGTAACCAGCTGTGTTGATGTGCTACTAGGTCAAGGAAGATGTGGACTGAGAATAGCCAGTGGATTTACAATGTGGAAGTAACCAGTGACGATGACAAGAATAGTTTCTCTAAAGCTCTATTAAAAGAAATCCTAAAAGGTTACAGGAACTGTGAAGAGGAACTATATTAAGTCTGTTCAATGACAACTACTGAGAGAAATGAAAGGTAAGAAAAAAGCTTTCCTTATCTCTAAATACAGTTGCACAAAGTTTCTATCAAGTGTTTCCAATTTTCAATGACACAATTAGGTTTCCAACTTCTAATAATTTAGGCTAAGACAAGACTTGGTACTTCAAGAAATTTTCAAAATCTGTTTAAAAGGTGTTCCATAGATTTCTTGGACCAAAAGCATCTAATTGCCTCAGTAGCTCGTTCTGGCCATTTCTGATCTTTCTGTACTTAAAGCATACCTAACCTCAATAGCCTCATCTTCTCTATGAACCCATGTGACCACAGACTTACTCTCTCTTCTGAATTTCTGGTAACTTCTGCCCTCTCCCCTACTCCCCCCGCACTTAACTATAACCCATTGTAACAATTTCATGTATATATACCATCATCAGTCTCTACTAAACATAAGCCCCCAAAGGAAGGCCAAGTCCTTATTGCAAATTGTATACTCCAGTTTTATGTTAATAGTGCCTGCAAATGTGCAACACATACAAGTATCTGAATTGATGGTAAATAAAGTGAGGAAAAAAATTTTTTTTTTTTTTTTAGAGCCATATTCGACAAATGGTGCTGAGACAACAAGATACCCACATGCAAAAGAATCACATAATATATAAAAACTAATTCAAATGAGCCGAATGCAGTGGCTCATGCCTATAATACAAGCACTTTGGGAACCCGAGGTGGGTGGATTGCTTGAGCCCAGGAGTTTGAGACTAACTTGGGCAACATGGCAGAACTCCGTCCCTACAAAGAATACAAAAATTAGCAGGCGATGGTGGTGCACACCCCTAGTCCAAGCTTCTAGGGAGGCTGAGGTGGGAGGACTGCTTGAGCCCAGAAGGTCGAGGCTACAGTGAGCTGTGAGCATGTCACTACCCTCCAGCCTGGGCAACAGAGCGAGACTCTCTCTCAAAAAAATAAAAACAAAAATAAAAATTAACTCAAAATGGAATAAAGACCTAAATGTAAGAGCTGAAACTATCAAATTCTTGCAAGAAAACAGATGCATTTTTGACCCTGAATTAGGCAATGGTTTTTCAGATACGACACCAAAAGCACAAGAAACCAAAGAAAAAATAATTAAAATGGACTTCATCAAAATTAAAAACTTTTGTGTTGCAAACACTATCAACAAAGTGAAAAGATGGTTCATAGAAGGGAAGCAAATATTTGGAAATCACATTCTGAAAGGGTCTAGTATTCAGACTATATAAAGAACTCTTAAAGCTCAACAATAACAAGACAAACACCACAATTTAAAAATGGGCAAAGCACAAGGCACCGTTCAAGCCTGTAATCCCAGTACTCTGGGAGGCCAAGGTGGGAGAATCACTTGAGCCCAGGAGTTTGAGACTAGCCTGGGCAACAAGGCAAGACCCTGTCTCTACAGAAAAAATACAAAAATGTGGCTGGGCATGGTGGCTCATGTCTGTAGTCCTAGCAACTAGGGAGGCCGAGGCAAGTGGATCCCTTAAGCCCAGGAGGTTGAAGCTGCAGTGAGCTATGGCTGCACCACTGCATTCCAGCCTGGATGACAGAACAAGACCCTATCTCAAAAAAAAAAAAAAAAAAAAAAAGTCAAAGATTTGAATAGACATTTTTCAAAAGAAGATACACAAATAGCCAATAGGCACACAAAAAGATGCTCAATAGTATTGGTCATTTATGAAATGAAAATCAAAACTACAATGAGATACTACTTCATGCCCACTGTGATTGGCTACCAGGAAAACACAGTAACAAGTGTTGGAAAGGATGTGGAGAAATTCAAAGCCTTCTCCATTGCTATTGGAATATAAAATGGGGCAGACACCATGGAAAACAAGTTGGCAGTTCCTCAGAAAGTTAAACAGTTATCATATGACCCAGAAATTCCACTTCTAGTTATATACCCAAAAGAACATGTCCACACAAAAACCTGAATCAGAATGTTCACAGTAGCATTATTCGTAAGACAAAAACTGGTAACAAACCAAACCTGCAAATGATGAATGGATAAACAATGGATTATCCAGTCATTAAAGGAAATGAGGTGCTGATACATACTATGACACAGATGAACCTTGAAAATATTACATTAAGTATTCAATAAGCCAGACACAAAAGGCCACATATTGTGTCATTTCATTTACATGAAAGGTACAGAATAGACAAATTTACAGAGACAGACGTAGATTAATGGTAGTTGGGGTGGGAGGAGGCAGGGTGGGAATGGAGAGTGACTGTTAGTAAGTGCTGGATTTCTTTTGGAAATAAAGAAAATATTTTTTAAAAGAAAGTTATACCTCCTATCCATCCAGACTCATTTATTTCTATATCAGTAGACAACAAGATAGGAAAAATATAAAAAATAAAAAGGGTGCCAGGCACAGTGGCTCACGCCTGTAATCGCAGCACTATGGAAGGCCAAGGCAGGCGGATCACTTGAGGTCAGGAGCCTGAGACTAGCCTGGCCAATATGGTGAAACCCCGTCTCTACTAAAAATACAAAAATTAGCTAGGCATGGTGTTGGGCAGGTGCCTGTAACCCAGCTACTAGGGAGGCTGGGGCAAGAGAATAGCTTGAACCCTGAAGGGGGAGGCTGCAGTAAGCTGAGATTGCACCACTGCACTCCAGCCTTGGTGACAGAGCGAGACTTGAGACTCGGTCTCAAAAACAATAATAATAAAAATAAAAAAGGAGAAGCCAAGCTGGAGGAGACAGGTCACCTAGAATTTACCACTGAACTTCCATGCACCAACCTTGAAATCTGCTGATATTTTCAAATCGTAGTAACTTATATACCTAGAGTTTGGTGCTGTTTGTTACCTCCTTTTCTTCCTTTACCATCTACAAATTCCTCTAATTTTTGGTTTTCAATTTTATGAATGACAGATACAAGCAGTTTACGGCCAATTAATTAATATTGAGAGTTCTCAGAATGCTCCAAGGAAAAATAATTTCTACAAGGTATTTGGAAACTCAAGAAAAGCAGAATGGAATAATCTGAAAGAGAACCCTGGGAAAGCCCTGTTAAGAGAGAAATATTTCACTAATGCATTTTCAAATGGATTCAGTGGAAAGCGGCCAAAGGTAAAAACAGGTTTGAAAATCACTATAATGACCAGACTGACAGTCAACCAAACTTCTATAAGTCCTACTAGGAGAGTTCTAATTTTTTTTGATCTCTCTGTATGAAAACACGACCTGCTTCTAGGGGAACCTTTATGTGAATGAAATCTAACTGGATTCAGTTTCTAGAAGAAAAGCTGGGAAGTTAACTGTGACAGTCATCTGCACCATAACTACATCCAGGTTGGCCGCTGCAGTGGTCACTTATCATCCAGGAGAAAGTCCTGCACTAACTGTGTCTTCCAATATAATAAACCCAGGGAACCCAGGCCCAATACATAAGCCTGAAAGAACAGCTCTGACGCAATGCTCACTCATCACTGAATGGTCACAAGTACTTTTTAAAGTCACTTTTATGATTAAACAAGTATAAGAATTAGCATGTTCAATACAAGCAAAGAACCAACATATGTAGACAATCTACTTGTGTTGCTTTATTAAGTTAAAAATTTCAATACAATAGAACAGCACCTTTTATTATATAAACAGATTTTAAGCACAACACTCTCAAAATTTTCAAGTTCTGCCCTTGAGACTCACTGCTTTGCCATTTCAGCATGTATTCCCACTAGTTTCACAGAAACAATAAATTAGAAAAATGTTTCCACAGCATCCTATACTTCCCTATCAGAGTTTCATACTTTGTTGTAAATAGTTATTTGTCCATTCCTCCCACAAAATTAACTTTAGTAGGAAATATGACTAATCCTCAATGTTTAGCATAGTAACTGGCATATACTACACATTCAATAACTAGTTACCAAAAGAATACATATGAAAATATTTAATTATGTATTACATAATCTCAATTTCAAACCCAGCATTGAAGACTGTCTGATACTACCAACACCCTCTGAAACTGCCAGCAGTTTCACTCAGCAGTTCACTGATCCCTCACTCTCTCACAGAATGTTTAGCATCTGCTACACAATAGCACTGCAGCCTAAGTTCTCCAAATATCAAGTAAGTTAGGAAATAATACTGTTCCTGATTGTCAACAACATTGTCGCCTACGTAGAAAATCCCAAGGAATCTACACACAAACACAATCCAAGAATAGGTGAGAGTTCAACAAGGTCACAGTATCCAAGATCAACACAAACATACAAACACACATATGCCCACATATTTCCAAATAACACACATTCATAAAAGAGTCCCCCCGCATCAGTTCCTTCTCTCTTCCAAATAACGACTTCTCCCACCAACCCCAGGAATTAATGGGTTTGTGCTCTGACTCAAGTCACTTTTGAGACAGTTTCTTTTTTACAAAACTATTCCCACATTTGTCAAAGATGCAATGAAACATCTCTAGTACATAATGTGACCCTACAAAAGTACATTCTAAGTCAGAATATAGGAAGGTAGAACAAATTTACATATTAAAAGGGTGACTGGTTTGCACAAAGCTAAAAACTGTAAAATCCCTAGTTATACCTTGGTTACACCTTCAATATAGTTTTAGCATTTTGTACATACATTTGTTTTACTTTCTTCCTTACTGATCACAAGGGTTAAAAAAAACTACGTCTCATGTCCAGCTCTGTGACAAGATTTACCCACTATTTTGACTCACCTTAATACAATCAAGACAAATATATCATTAACACTGACAAGTATGTTTCTCATCCCTACTCAGTATTTGCAGTTTTAATTTTCTGTCTGCCACTTATTTTTATGATATGGGGGGATGGGGGCTCAACTACACAAACACACGGTTAAAGATAGCATTGCTAAAACTAAACAGCTGGTTGGTAGGCAGCACACCATGTTGTAGCCTGAAATGTCTGCTCATCAGGAGATAATAAAAAGTTCTAATTTGGTCTATAAAAGGCAGTTAGTTTAAAGGTGTCAATTACACCATGAAATACATGCTGCCCACAAGTCAAACATGAGACATGAGACCCACCATACTTGAGAGCACTCTATAAAAAAAGAGGGAAGCACAATATTAAAAAGAATTGTTGTGGTGATGATTTTCAAAAAGGTTGAAAATCATCACCACTTAAGACTAGAATATTTTCAGAGAAATGAGATTTCCCAGAAATCACTAAGACCTGGCTTGACATTTTAATGAATATCCTGTAGGCAGGAAAAATTTAAAATATCCAAGTTTATAAATATTACATGTATTGCATTTGAGCTCTTCTGAGTTATAAAAAGTTAACTCTACTTTCATAAGATGGACAGAGATCTTAAATTTAGAATTAAGTGGAAAGCAAAATGGAACACAAGTTCTGATGCAGATAAATACGAAGAAATCCATTTAGGAAACAAATGTAACCGTATCTAAATAAAAACTCAGACCTCATAGAGATATACTCCGGAATTCATTCTAGATTAGCTATTTAAATAAAAACATTAAAATCAGAAAGCAAAAGGAGTATTAGGCATCACTAAGAAGGCTGGTGCGGGGGAGAATCTACAATATACCACTCTTATAAAAGCCTTGATGCCTTAAAATACAAAATGAAACCAAGAAAAAACAGAAAAAAAAGGTAAAAGGGAGAACTATGACATTTAGATTCAATTAACATTTATTGAGTGCTGAAGGCCTTCATCAGCAGTGTTCAAGATACTTTTCCCATGTTATCAATTTCTACACAGATTTAAGAAATTTAGAATGGGAATAAAGTAGATAAAGGATAAAAAGATCTAAGATTGACTCTACAAAAATCACTGACAAGGTGACCATAGATATCCTTGCGAAGTATTAGAATAGAAAAACTTGAAACTTGAAAAGGTAAGGTTGGTATTTTTTAAAAATAAAGGACTATTTCACTTCGTCTGTAGTAAAATAAACTGCGGTCCACTGAAACTTTGAGCTTCTTGTGAGCTACTTCAGCACCTAGGACACAGCGGCTGCTTAGAGGAAGGAGAAAATGCATAAAATAGAACACATCAATTTTTTTCTGGAGGAGGTACACACAGAAAACAAATCTTTTTTTCCATATATTAGTAGCTGGTAAATCTGCAAGGTAAAAGCAAGCATGGTATTTTTGGTGTTCAACTCCTGACCTTTCAGAGAACAGTAAATTGACAGACAGGCATTCTGATCCAGAGAGATTATTAAAGACCACTGCATCAAATTAGAGGCACAGTGTGCTGCAAAACCAAGCGTGAGGAAAAAACGAAATAAAGTTAATATTTAAGAGCTCAATTACATGGTACAGACTAATAGTGCTACTGGAGCAAAGAACAATATCAATGACTATCATAGAGAAGACAGGAAAGGCTTCAAAGTATATGAGGCAAGAACTGCAGAGAGAAGAAAAAAGATACAGGCACGAGATTTTATTTGTTTGTTTGTTTTTGTTTTGAGACGGAGTCTCGCTCTGTCACCCAGGCTGGAGTGCAGTGGCGGATCTCAGCTCACTGCAAGCTCCGCCTCCCGGGTTCACGCCATTCTCCTGCCTCAGCCTTCCGAGTAGAGTAGCTGGGACTACAGGCGCCCGCAACCACACCCGGCTATTTTTTTTTCTTTTTTTGTATTTTAGTAGAGACGGGGTTTCACCGTGTTAGCCAGGATGGTCTCGATCTCCTGACCTCGTGATTCGCCCGTCTCGGCCTCCCAAAGTGCTGGGATGAGATTTTAAACATATGTCTGTGACAGTCACATTTTAGAGAACCTGTTCACTCCCTTCAAATTCCAAGTATAAAGACTTAATCTCTAGGCATCTCATTTATCTCTGAAATGAAAGGTGGGACCACATTAGGTTTCCTGTAGCATTGGAATCTGGATTTCATATTTAAAAATCAAACTCAGGCCAGTTGCGGTGGCTCACGCCTGTAATTCCAGCACTCTGGGGGGCCGAGGTGGGTGGATCATTTGGGGTCAGAAGTTCAAGACCAGCCTGGCCAACATGGTGAAACCCCATCTCTACTGAAATTACAAAAATTAGCCGGGTGGTAGTGGCGCACGCCTGTAATCCCAGCTATTCGGGAGGCTGAGGCAGGAGAATCACTTGAATCCAGGAGGCAGCGACTGTGGTGAGCCAAGACACTACAATCCAGTCTGGGCCACACAGTGAGATGCCCCTTCCACCCACCCCCCGCCCCCACCCAAAACAAAAACAAAAACAAAATCCAACTCAGATTCCTACCTTTCCCTCTCCTAAACTTTCTACTTTCTACCTGGTTCCATAATGATCTCCCCATCATTCATGCTTAAAACCTTGGATTAACCTTTGGTTTTTCCTGCCCTTTTCTCCTACTCTGCCAGACTCCATCTGTGCACCAACTCCTGGTCATTCCTTCCCTCAAAAGATCCCTTTCATGGGTCCCTTTAAATTTCTACCACCAGTACCCAAAGACAGGTCTCTGTTTCATCAAATCTAGGTTGACACTTAGCCTTAACTAACTAACCTTCTTGCCTCTACTCAAACCTCACTCCCAACTCCAAACCAACCTAAATATTGCTGACAACTGGTCTCTGATGATGTCCCTGTCCCCTCCCTATTCAAAATGTTCCCACCCCACCCCAAAGTAATTCAGTATCTTCCCAGTCTACTACTTTCCCTGGTATCCATGGCTTTACAAAACCTGTCCAATGTAATTTTAATGCTCTTATCGCCTTTCCCCTGCAATCTGGTCCTTCACCTCTCACTCCTCTACACCTTTGTTCTTGCCATCCTCCCCTCCAGGCACTCCATCTGCTTTTTCTACTATTCGCATTCAATCTCTGCTACTAAAACTTCCCATAGGTAAAAAGAGTCTCTCCTTGTCTCAAATCCCACTCCTTTTTATCTGCACCACTCATGTAGCATTTAGCCTAGATACATAACCTTGCATTATAGGGCACTGCTTCTGTTTGTGTGTTTGTTAAAAAAATGCCAGTCTCATCTCCCTAACTGGACACAAAGTTCTCAGAGGATGAAAATGCCTGTTCTTTGTAACTCCTAGAAGATTTTGCTTAGTTCTACCTATAAGTGGTGATTAATAACTACTGATGAGGTGATCTAAAGTTCAGTTGAAATAATGCCTATCTACCCCCATGCAGTTCTTTCTAAGGGCTCTTTCTCTTCACTGGTGTCTGTACTAACCAGAAGCACTGTTATATACTGTGCCACGGTCTTGTTTTTTCCCCCTTTCAAATATGAGTCTGGTTTCTCCAACTAACTTCTAAGTTCCTTAAAGACTCTTCCTGATACCTTTTCAGCATTCTTTACAGTGTTAATCAGACCACTTGGCACAGAATGGTATTTAACATAAACCAGTAATAAAGACACCTAAATATTACTCAAAGTGTCTCAATTAAAGAGTGTGTGGGCCGGGCGTGGTGGCTCACGCCTATAATCCCAGCACTTTGGGAGGATGAGGCGGGCAGATCACAAGGTCAGGATATCAAGACCATCCCAGCCAACATGGTGAAACCTCGTCTCTACTAAAATTAAAAAAAAAAAAAAAAAATTAGCCAGGCCTGGGGGTGTGTGCCTGTAATCCCAGCTACTCGGGGGACTGAGGCAGGGGAATCGCTTGAACTTGGGAGGTGGAGGTTGCAGTGAGCCAAGATCGTGGCTGGAACCACTGCACTCCGGCCTGGGCAACAGAGCGAGACTCCGCCTCAAAAAAAAAAATTAAAAAAGTGCTTAACACTACTTAAGGCACAGACTTTATAAATAACACGTCTACCCTGTTTTACGAATTTCAAAGCCAGTTCACATCTATTATCTATTTCATTCTCATAACTCTGTGATGTCAGTTAACTGAAGGAAAAACTGGCTAAGCAAGATTGTAGGATCAGGCTGGGTGCAGTGGCTCACACCTGTAATCTCAGCACTGTTGGGAGGCTGAGGCGGGTGGATCACTTGAGCCCAGGAGTTCAAGACCAGCCTGGCCAACATGGTCAAACCCCGTTGCTACTAAAAATACAAAAATTAGCCGTGCATTGTGCACACCTGTAATCCCAGCTACTTGGGAACACATGAATCGCTTGAACCCGGGAGGCAGAGGTTGCAGTGAGCTGAGATCACACACTACTGCACTCCAGCCTAGGTGACAGAGTGAGACTCTGTCTCCAAAAAAAAAAAAAAAAACCAAAAAGGTTGTAGAACCAGTAAACTGGCAGTGCAAGGATTCAAACCCAGACCTCCTGGGCCCAGGGTCAAAATTTTAGGTACTACTCCACAAGTACGGACTCATCTTCTCAACTAGCCTCTAAGTTCCTGGAGGACTAGGGCCATGAATAACATTTCTTTTAAAAGATTATTTCCTCATCTCCTCCCAAATGTCTTCATGTATCAATAAGATGAATTAAACCCATATGAATTCTGCAGATACAACAAACTCATCAGAAATAACACACAGCCTGACACTACATTGTGCCCCCGTAACAGAAGAAATCACCATCCAGGCCTCCATCTTAAGTGGAGATAGACTTGGTAATATAAGCCTATGTCCTCCCCAAATGACATTCCCAAACCACCCTTTTGAGCTCAGCCACACAACCACCACACCCACATAAGGTGAAAGCACACTGTATTTCTCAAAATCCTCGACTCCTGCCAGATAGTCTAGTCTTTGTTTCTTGAAGGGTTGAGCTAACATCTAATCTAAAGAGAATGGCCAGAAGTTTCTGCTACTCTTAGAGCTTTCAAGGAAACGGCCAGTTAGAGAGCATCATCTCCTGGAAGTACCATGGGTCTCCAAGTACACATAGCTCAGAGCCAGGGCCCTCCACAATTTTCTCCCTAATCTGCATTTTGGGATCATTTTCAAAGACTTCAGAAGCCTTACAGATGAAGAAGCAGGGTCCTAAATAACAACAAGTTAGTTTTAATATTCCAAGTGAACAGTTTGCTAAAACACCATTTTCACCATCCTAAAGACTAAGAGACTAAGACATGAAAACAACAGAAACTTCTCTATCAGCTGTAGTATAATAGTATCACACAAGTGTTGGCAAGTTTCTCCTTACCAATGTTATTATCCAGAGTTTACTTTGGAAATAAAATAACTTTAGGAAAATTAACTTTACCATGTCAAGCATTAAAGTCATTTCAAAAAAGTTCCCAAGAGGAATATGAACCAAGTTGTATTCTCTAGTCTACAGATTAAGTCATACTAACAACTCACTACTTGAATTGTATGAACATTATAGTTAGGAGGCAAGGCAAAAGCTGAGAAGGCGAGACTACTCAGGAAAACATCTCAGAGAATGTTACTGATATAACATGTAGCTGTTCCACTGTAACAGACATCTATTACTCTGTCTGGGTTTAAGTGTTCCTTTCTAGAACTGTCTCTTCTCTACCTGATGAACAGTGTATCATAAGGCCAGATACCTCCTGAGGGGGTGAGCACAGCTCAAGGTGGCCAGAAGACCTGGCTCCCCGGCCCCAGTTACTGATTTAGGGAGAGAATCCAAAACCGAATAATAAAGGTACTCCCCGGAGTATCTCCAACAAAACAGCCACGTTCCTGTCTTTTGAGCTCCATTGGTCATCTCTACCCCATGGGAAGCAAACTTCCCTGAAAATGAAGCCAACAGTTGACAGAAGAGAAGATCAGTCCTGATGACATCCTTGGTGCCCCTGGAGCCAGCCTAGCCCTAACCTCAGCCTGTTTATACATCCACAAATTCCATTTTAATGAAAACTATTATGTCACCTGCCAGTCTAAATGAATAAGGTGCCCAATAACAAAGAATTAATTATCTCCAGAGTGAGCCTGGAAAAAAAAAAATGGCTAACAAAGTTAAATCTACTTCTAAACCCAACAGGAAACACTAATATACTGACCTTTTATTCTTATCACCTAAAATAGCCTAAATAACTAGAGAAACAGTCTGTTCTTCTCTTAGAATATCTGAACAATGTCCACCCAAACTTTTATTTATGACCTACTGATATACTATTTTCCAGACTAGATGTTAAACACAGATACCAAATTGTATTCAAAACAAAGTCACTATTGACTCAAGAGTGTCTTGTCAGTATTTAGCAAAAGTCTAGGTAACAAAGGGGCAACCTGGCTATGTGGCCTACTCCATGTATACCACAGAATAAGGCTAAAAAGGTAAATAAGCTACTAGTCTACCAAGCCCTGATATAATACATTTACTTTCGTTGAAAACAATATGCTCAACACTGGTCAGCTCTGAAAAAGCACAGATCATCCATATACACAAATAAGCATACTTTTCAACACATATATATAATATACACAATCCAAATTTTAGAGTGGAAGATTATACCTAACATGTGACCCTCAACCTCTGGTTTCTGTGTCCTGATGCAATATCATGCCACAGCGATGAGTTAAAAATGTGACCTCCACAAGATTTTTTTTTTTTTTCATGTTTACTTGCCTACTTACCTTCTCATTTGTTACCCCCACATTTTTAAAAAGAAACCGGTTCTCCAACTGGTAACCAAATTTTCAACAGTTTCTTTGATTCACCAAAGGGATACGGGTAGGAGTTATGGTTTACATGAGTTTTACTACGAAAAGTCACAAAATACACACACACCAAAGGAGTTTTAGGTGCCAATAGAGTATATGTTGATCACTCCCACAGATAAAGACATCTTTACCAACTTGCAAAGTGAGATAACACTAAGCCTTAATCATAGTAAATGGAAATACATATCCGATTCCTTAGAGAAAAAAGGGAAAGTGACAAATCGTCATTTCACTGGATTCTTTTACAATTTTTTCTGGAGGTCAGGCGTGATGGGTCATGTCTGTAATCCCTGCACTTTGGGAGGCCGAGGCAGGTGGATTGCTTGAGGTCAGGAGTTCACGACCAGTCTGACCCACATGTTGAAACCTTGTCTTTACTAAAAGTACAAAAATCAGCCAGGCGTGGTGGTGGGCGCCTGTAATCCCAGCTACTCGGGAGGCTGAGGCAGGAGAATTGCTTGAAGCAGGAGGTGGAGGTTGCAGTGAGCTGAGATCACACCACTGCACTCCAGCCTGGGTGACAGAGGGAGGCTGTCTCAAAAAACAACAATGAAAATTTTTTTCTGGAAACTGGCATTTATGTCTGTGAAGTGGGCAACCAGGTGGTCCAGGAACAAGAGTAGAAAGATTTTTCACTGGGTATGCTTTTTTATCATTTGAGTTTATACCATTTGAATGTACTATTTACTGGGTTATCTTTTTCATTGTTTGAATGGATACCATTTGAAATATATGACCTACTAAAAATTAATAAATGCATTTTAAATTTAGAAAATTCCTTGAAAGTCACTTTCAGAAGCCACATTAGAACTCCGTTAAATAATAGTCTAAAAATAATCAGAAAAAAATACTGCATGTCCTTTACTCTTACAAAAACTGCAATTTTCCCAAGTATACTTTAAACATGTCCTGAAATCATTACCAACTGTTTCTGCCTAATTTTCTTTCACAAAGTATGAATTCAGAATACCAGCAAAACATGATAAATAGTTCTTTTCTGTTTTTCCCTTCCACCACAGTGGTGCTAATGGGAAACAACATAAATTTGTCAATAGGAAAAAAATGCTAAAAGGCATATAATCACAAATCAAATCACCAAAATTTAACCATACAGTAGCAAACCCTGTTAACTCAGGGTTATCCAAAACGTGGCTCCCATACCACTGACACAAATGGTAATTTTAGCTAGTATGTAAACTAATATTTAAATGGTTATGAATTTATTTTAACATGTAGTGTATTATACCTAATACCTACGCACCGCATGTAGGACTACACAAATATCATTGCCTAAGATAAATCTACTTAAGTAAAATCGTTAGTCCATCTGAAAAGTAAGAGTGCACATGTCTATGAGTGAAGTTTTAGAAGCACCAGTGCACTATACAAATTAGATCGAGGCACACTGGGAATGACCACCAGCCTACATTAAACCACAATGAACCTTACACCAAACTTTGTGCTCACAGGGAAACCCTCACTGAAAGGCTGACACAACTAAATGACAGAAGTTGTGATCTCTATTCCTTTTACCTTGGGCACCTCACTGCAGGCTCTGGCTCACTCCCCACCCTCCTATCTACCACCCTAAGGTTTCTAATTCCAAAAGCATGAAGTCTAGAGTCAATCAGTCTCCAGGGAGAGGAATGGTTTGGGCCTTGACACAGCTCTTCAATATTCTCCCTGGGTTCTTATTGCTTCTTCATATTTCTATTACAACTATGTTGTCCCTGAACCACCAATATTCCCTAACTGGCTACAGTACCAAGTCAAAGCCTGCACTTCCCTCTCAGAGCCTTATATTCCATTATTGTTCTCTGCTGCAAGCCTGATACCAGCACAACCCCATTTAAAAGAAAGAAAAAAAAAAGATATTCTGTTCTGAGGCTGATGGATTTGGCTAGAGGTGGATTAAACGGGACAGCACAAACCAATTCACCCAGGTATGAGAGACCAGCCCATACTATCCTCATTCCCCCAAGGGTATTTGCACTAAGAAACTTTGATTTAAAAAAGATTAATGAGAGAAATTTTATGTGCAAGAATTTCAGGCTACTTAAAGGTGATTTAGACCACCTGAGAAATTTTAGGGCTCACTGCAGGACTATCTAACTAAACTCTATTTATGTATGATCAGTTTCCATCACAAACTATCCTAACAGCTCATTTAATATATAGCTGTCTGCTCACAACTTTAGAGAGGAAAAAACATTTTTAACATAAAACATTCATCCTCAGAAACTGAACCAATCCCTTTACGTTAGCTAAAGGATGCTTCTGCAACAGTCATTCACCAGTATGATGCAATGATGTGTTCCATATAGTCCTCAAAAATTCTGTTTTATTCACACCAGATTCTTGCAAGATTACCACACGTAATCTCAAAGAATGAGGTCCGGAAGTCCTGACAAAGGGGTCCCAATTAGAGCCTCTCAGGTTACCGGGATCATTTGCCCAGACAGGTATATTCAGAAGCCCTCAAATCTTCCCTTTAAACTTGAAAATAGAGTTCCAAACTCAGTTTTCAGTGAAATACCTTTGAGAAGGGTATATTTAAGTTTCAATGTAATATCTACCACATCACCTGCTGAGAACTTTAATTTAGAAATCACTTGTTTTCAAAAATACCATAGCCCAGATGCCAAAGCATGATGTTTATCTTCACACAAAAGAACACCAAAAGAAGAAAGATTTTATTTGGGAAGCTAGACCTGACACTTGTGGTATTTATTTTCTTTCACGTTTTTACTAAGTTTTAGCTAAAACTAAAGTAAACTACCTTTAGTCACTTAAACCTATTATTGAAGAATTAAAGGAAATCAAAGAGATACCAATATAAGACTAGCAATTTGGTAGACAAGAGGGAAAAAATTAGGCTGAAAAAGGAACACACAAACTCACCAACTCAGACTGTTTTTAACAGCATAGCATACTGTGTGGCCAACACCCCTCGGACCATAAATTCTGAGAAAAGTTCCCTAGTACCCAGTGAAGAGGTCAAAAACAAATTCTTGCCTCAGCAATTCCTCACACATCATTTTATCCATTTGAGACTGGCCCTAAATTTTCTAAAACAAAGCTCACAATCACATCCCCCTTCAACTTACATCCTCTATCATGGAAGAAAGGTACTTTTTGTTCCATCATTTTCCTCTCAAACTCTGCCTATGACCTGGTCCCTACAAAGGAAATGTTCCTTCCACCTCTCCAAATCTAGGCCCTTCATTCTCTTCCTCCACTGGTTCCTTGGCGGGGCCGGGAGCACAGAGGGAATACCTCCCACTCCTGTACTGGATTTCCCACACCTCGGTTCACATCACATTTTTCTTCTTAACCCCCAGTAATCTGGCTTGTCTTAGCAATTCTATGAAACTGCAAACACAGAGGGTTACTGACTCCCAATAGCCAAATAAAAGCCAACCAACCTCTCCTTTTCTAAGCCCTCACCCTTTTCGGTTCCTGCTGGCTCTATCCAGCCTTGGCTCTCCACTCACCAAGGGAAATTCAAGACTGCGGTTAGACCCCAGTCTTTCTTCTGTGCAATCTAAGTGATCCCCTCCACTGTCCTCCTAAAAATGACATCAGAAAACAGTCTTAGACCTATGCATCTTCAGCCACCAGTAAATATGAGAGCCCTCGATTCTATCTTCATTAAGCCCTTCAACTTTACCTCACATGTCCAAAACCAAATTCAAAGTCTTCCCAGGATTCCTGTCCCATTCCACCTTCACTTCCCTGTGTCTATGAACTATATCATCATCGCCACGTCAAATTTCCCTTCACAGGCAGCCACCAAGGTCTGCTTGTTTTTCCATACTAGTATTGCAACTCCTAAGAGAATTAATACGGTTTTTCCATATTAATATCTCATCCGCTCTGACTGCAGGTTTGCTTCCTTCCTGGAGTTCAAAAATGACTGCAGTGCCCAGAACGAGAAGTTGCTGTAAGCCTCCTTTCCCATGGACCAGCACCCATCCTCAACTGAAATGCAGTCTGGGAAAACAAAGTGTGAAAAAACGAAGGAGGAGGGGAGAGACACTCAGCTAACGCCACTGCCCTCATCTCACCTGCCACAAATAATCTGCATCTTCCCCCAGCTACCAAACCGTCCTTCACATAAATTTCTGTTCAGTCCACAAGCTGAGAAGCCCCCTCAGCCTCTTTAATAAACCCATTAAATAAGTCCTTTACTTATTGATCAAGAGGAATCATCGCTGTGACTTTTTAAGTGTAAGAAAACCAAGCCTTTAAAAGTACTTGTCCTCAGGGCTTGGGGCAATAAAAAAAAAAAATCTAGGTGAAACACCTTCTATAGGAAAATTTATTTTTTTTGAAAGAACTTGACCAGACAAGCAAGTAACCAGCAACATGTGCACAATTTACTTGGGCAAACGTCGCCCGTTCCCCCTTAGTGTCATCAGAAGGTACACTAGGAGAACAGAAGGGTTTGATTGAGCTGGTTTCCAAGGAACCATGTCAGAGCCGCTGCGGAGTTAGAAGCTGCGTCCACATAGCAGCCAAATCATGAAGTTGCAGGAGAGGCTGTTGTTAACCCACAGCTAAGAATAACGCTCGACTTTCCAAAATAAGACGAAGAAACGAAGTCCCCAGGCCAAGGATTCGCGGCGGCACAGAGGGGAAAGGGGGCCGCCTGCACTGCCCTCATCACTCAGAGCCTGGGGTCCCAGGCGATTCGCGCACGGCCCGCAGGACCGCGCCGCGAGCACCACGTGAGACCCTCGGGGCCGGCTGGGGGCGGGGGACGAGGGGCGCCCACTCGCGGGGGCGACAATTTGCAGGTGCGGTAGGCGGCCCCCACACCCACGTTTATCCGGACTGGAGCCCGCAGCTCCTGGCCGGGTTTCCGGGTGGTTCGCGCTCCTTCTGAATTAGCAGCGAAGTCGCGGCAGGTTCGAGGTAAATCGGGCGAAAAAGGAGAAAAAGTCTCAGGGGTCTGGGGGCCTCTGCGCCCCAGGGGAGGCGAGGGCCGGGCCAGAGGTGCGAGGGTGGGTGAGGGGTTCTCGCCGCGGGGCCGGGGCCGGGGCTCGGGCGGTGGGCCTTGCCCCGCGCGCCCACGCGGGCCGCCCTACCGTGGCTCTGCAGGATCTCGTGCTTGAGGCCGCCGGTGTAGTCGATGAGCTCCTCCAGGCCGCGCTCGCACAGCTGCCCGTAGCCCGAGAACTTGTGCAGCACCTTCTCCAGCTCGCGCTCCACGGTCACGCACTGATCCATGCCGGAGGCGGCGGCGCTCGGCTCCTCGGCGCCCGGGTGTCCGCAGCCGTTCGGCCCGAGCCCCGCCGAGGCCGCGTCCTGCTCCTCGTCCCCCAAGCGGGCGGCGCGGGAGGCTGAGGCAGCCGAAGCGGCGGGCGCACTAGCCGCGGCGCCGGGGGAGCCCCGCGCAGCCGGAGCCCGCCTGCCCCATGGCGCCCTGGCCCCGCGGCGCGTCGCCGCTGCTCCCGTTCGCTCGCTCCACCCGGCCCCGCGTCTCCGGGCCCCGCTCGCGACGTTCGGGTACCCGCGGCCGCGCGGCCGATTGTTTTTGTTTTCACGGGAACCGACTGATGACCTGGTTCTCCCGGGCGGCACCAAGCGCTGCCGACTGGGGGGAAGGGGATGGCCACCCGCGCGAGGAAAGGAGGCGGCGCGGGCCGTACCAAGCGCACCCTCGGGTGGGGGGGGCGACCCGGGGAGAGCGGGCGGGGGAATGCGACCGGCGCCCACACGCACCGCTGCTCTAAAGGTGTGGGTCGTACCACGCGGAAGGCGTGCGAGGGAGAGGGCGAGGGTGGAGCGAGGCCCCAATTGGCCTGAGGAGCTAAATAGGTAACTTTAGAGACAGCCCCAGCGCTCGGAAAGCGCTACAACTACGCGCTCCGTAAACAAGGGGGCGGAAACCGGCCTTCACCACTCCGCCCAGAAGTGGGGAAACCCAACCAATGGGCGCGGGGAGTGGTAAGAAACCAATCCCTGGCCGAGGCGTAAGCCTTCAGCCAATCCAGGCTGAGGGGCCAAACCAACGGGCTCGCTGTTGGAGGGGGTGACTTGGAGAGCGTACCGAGAGACGAGTAGTTTCTGGAAAGCCATAGGGGAAAACCAGACAAAAATACAAAGGACTGTTTTCCGTAGGACGTCGCCCTGACCCCAATTTATTTCGTCTCCTCATCGCTCTTAAGGGAAAGGGGTACCGTCATTCCGAACTTTTGGGCGAGGCATCCACCTCCCGGGATGAAAAACCAAGCCAGGCCGCCCGGGCTGGTGCTGCGGCGGGTTGGGGCGCTAATGGGAATTAAAGGCGGGGATGATCAGGCCCGGGCGAGGGGAGCCGCTTGCTGCTAGCGAAAGGCCCGCGCCGGCTGTCAGCGCTACCCCGGGCTTGCGACACCCAGGAAGTCATGTCCCCATCCCCCGCGGGCCCTTTGGCCCCTTGGCCGGGAACCTCTTCTCCTGACGGTGGCCTCGCCCCAGAGCCATGTGCCGGGCAGCTTAGCCGGGTGGAAAGAACACGCGCTGGAGAGCCCGGCAGCCTGGCCCTTGCTCCCTAGGAAGCCTTATGCTATCGGATCGGATCGGCTTTGCCCCCTTGGGTAAATCCTTCCCATAACTTGCTATGGCGTCTCCAGCCTTGGCCTAGACCTCCTTGATCAGGGTCGGCTGCACTACCTTTGCATTTCTTTAGGAGCCCAGCTAGTTCGTGATTCAGGGCCTCTGCACTTGCCCTTTCCTTGGCCGGGAAAACTCTTCCTCCTGCCTTTTTCATCCTAAAGTTCTCAGCTCACTTGTCCCCTTACAGGGTCCTCCCCTGGCTGACCACACAACTGTACTTCCTCCCCACCGTTAATACCATAACACATTTTATTATTTCCACACCACTTAAACTCTGAAATGATCTGATGTTTTATTTTTCTGTCTGCACTACTTACATAAAACCATGAAGGCAGGCCCCTTGCCTGAGTTTTTTGCTTAGAACAGCCCCTGGCGTGAGGTGGTAGGCAATCCTTTTTTTTAAATTAAAGTGGTAACGTTTTTGAGCCTTAACTTCCGTATAACTGAGAAATAATTGGAATTAATAATACTTAACTAAATTGTGAGATAAAGGAGATAATATATGTAAATACCCATAATAGACTCAGGAAAACCACATGATAAAGGTGGTGGTAGTCATTATTAGGGCAACCCCAAATGATGTTATTTCAGATCTCCTTTCTCCCCACTCCATTTTTCTTTCTTCCCTCTTTTCTTGGCAGATGTCTCTGATTCTTACTTCACAGATTTAAAAAAAAAAAAAAAAAATCCAGCTCCAGCAACCTCTGTCACTCTTTTCCAAGTATTGCTGTGTATCATCCATTTTGTGAACATTCTCATGTACCCAAAGGCCCAGGAGCCCCTTCTCCCTTTCCAGGACAGCCATTGAGGCCTGCGGGCTGCCTCTCACCCCTGTCCAGATCTTCCCCCTCTTTCTCTGCAGTAGGTTCTTCCTTTCTGCTTTCAGCCCAAATGGGTTTGACCTACCTGGGGGAGGAACCTTCATTTAATCCTCCTCAAGCACTCGTTTCTTTTCTTGCCAAGCTGCCTAGACAAATCTACGTTTATTCCTCCCTTTTCTTCAAGGATCTCCTTGATAAGCTCAGTCACCCTTTCCTCAGTCTTTTTTTTTTTTCTTTAAAGGGTTGTTATAGTATGAAATATTCCATTTAAGGCACTCAACAAAATGCCTGGCACAAGGTAAGAGCCATGATAATCTACTGATCTCAAATAATCAATGACTCCTCATTACCTACATCTTCAAATCCTCTCTCAAGGACGTGGGCTGCCCAGTGTAGCAACACAGCACAAACCCCTATCCAGGCATGAAGCACTTTTCTACCTTCGGTATGACTTGAGTACAGCTCATTCATACTTTGTCTTCTCCTGGAACACTTTTGTTTATTCTGTTTTTCGAATCCTCCCTTCCTTCAAGTAACAAGTCTTACTTTAACTAGTGACACCTTCTAGAACCTAGGCCTGCACTCTTGAATACCATAATCACCAGCCAGCCACATGTAGCTTTTGTTTTGTTTTGTTTTTTGTTTTTTGTTTTTTGTTTTTTTAGAGATGGAGTCTTGCTCTGTCAGCCAGGCTGGAGTGCAGTGGTGCAATCTCGGCTGACTGCAACCTCTGCCTCCCGGGTTCAAGTGATTCTCCTACCTCAGCCTCCTGAGCAGCTGGGACTACAGGCACACACCACCACGCCCAGCTAATTTTTGTATTTTTAGTAGAGACAGAGTTTCACCATATGGGCCGGCTGGTCTCAAACCCCTGACGTTGTGATCCACCTGCCTTAGCCTCCCAAAGTGCTGGGATTACAGGTGTGAGCCATCACACCCGACCCACATGTAGCTAAATTGAAATATAAGGTAGATAATTTAAAATTTAGTTCCTCAATTGCACTAATCACATCTCAAATAATAATCACATGTAGCTGGTGGCTACTGTATTAATCAGTGCAAAATAATTATTTCCATCACTGTAGAAAGTTTGGTTGGACAGTGCTGATCTAGACCATGACCACAGTAAAGTTACCAGCCCTACCTTTAACCGCTGAAGACCTCTGTATAAGTCATTTCATGTCTTAGTGCATACTGCCCCCAATTTTTTAGTTAATTTTTCCAACATGTGCCTTGTTGACTCAACTAGACTATCAGCTTCCAGATCTGGGCTTTTTTTTATCTCCCATGATTTAATCAGCATGAAAAGAAGTGCTTGTTAAAGGAAAAAGAATACACAAATTAGAGGAGAAGAGGTTTCAGAGTTAGCTGGGAGAGAAAAATAGTACTTGTAAGGGCAGAGATTTATGTCCCCTCTTTACTTTGTATTGGCCCTTTCAACACAGTGCATAATTGCTTTAAGCCTAAACTGAATTGTTAAAGAAGCACCTCTAGAAACAACAGGGAAACAAATTTAGTTTTCAGAGCAACTGCAAATTAGTTTTCTATAATTGCATTTTCACTGCACAACAAAGAAGAACTCACACACACACAAAATCCCACTTTAGTATCAAGAGGACTGCTGCCCCCACATGCTGTTCAGCCTGGAGAAGCTTTAATTGACACTCATTCTGGACTTTGCTCGTCTTCCCCTCCACTCCAGATTTGACTCTGTAAAATGTAAGTAAATATTAATCAAAAAAGAAAGGAAAAAGAAAACCTTTTGTCTTTCAGCCAAAATACGTATTTATTGTAGGAAAATTAGAAAACACAAATAAGTAAACAGAAATAAAAGTCCCATGAAAGCCCAAGACCCAGAAAAAGAAAATCAGTTTTAACGTTCGGGGTGAATTTCCACAGATTTCTTTTTTGTGCATACACATAAACTCAGATGCACATTTTTATGAAAGAAAGCTCTTATTGTATTTACTATTTTGTAAACAGCTTTTGTTGTCCTCTTAACATTTCTCCAACAACAACAAAAACAGTTTTTAGAACTGCTTTTGACGTCTTTTTAAAATGCTTAATAGCTGTTACACTAGCTTATAGCTTATTCAACATATCTCATACATGTTCTTTTCACTTTGATTTATTCTTAGAAGACTGAAACCAGAGAGGGACAAGATAGAAAAAGGCAAAATTTCATCTCTTACATTTGAGAAATTATATTTTTAAAAACCTCTGCTTTTATGTAAAATACACTTTCAGATAAGGGTAAGAAAGACTATGTTTATAATTCTATTAATAAAAATGAATCGGCGAGGTTGGCAAAGACCTTACTAATTTCTTGACTACTCTAGCTCACAACTAATATAAAAGTAAAAGTAAACTGACAAAATGTGTTACTAAAAGAAATAATTGCGAAAAATAGCGTTTCTTCTCATTTAAACAAATCAATTTTTATCTTGTTTTGTTTTGTTTTTTAAGAGTCAGTGTCTCGCTGTGTCACCCAGGCCAGAGTGCAGTGGTGCAATTATGGCTCACTGTAGTCTCAAACTCCTGGGCTGAAGCGATTCTCCTGCTTCAGCCTCCCAAGTAATCGAGATCACAGGCATGAGCTACCCACTGTGCCTGGCACATTTTTATCATTTTCAAGTAAAAAATATATATGTATCTGAGACATTTCTGGGAATTGCTGCTATGACCAGTTGAAGTGAAGGGTGAAAGCACAACTATTAGCAAAAAGTCTTGATCTGAATATTTTCTGCATCTTTTGTGTCACCTGTGTGGTTTGGGGTCCATTTGCTGGCTGGATTAATGATACTTGCTCACCATTATGACTGACTCTTAGGGGTTGGATATGCAGTATTGACAGTATTGCACTTCTGTGTCCACCATCCCCGCCTTTCAGCTCCATAATGTTTGTAGAAGAGAGCCTCTGCTCAGCTGCAAAGCCCTCCTCAGTGTGGCCTTTACCACTCATGAAGTCCAGGGCAGTTCTAGTCTGGTTGCCTACCAGTTAAATTACCCCCTCATAGACTTCCATGAGAACCTCATAGATTTCCATGAGTATAGTTCGTAGGCACTACCCTCGTACCTGGGTGCTTAGCCTGTAGGGGGTTATTTATACCTTTTGAAACCTGCTCTCTCAGGTTTTATTGTCTGAATCTTTTCCTTTCTGGAATCTCGATGTTTTTCTTAGGTTTGTTTCCTGCTCACTGTTGGTGTACTCTACCAGCTGTAGCAGGAAGAGTGCTAGCACTGTAATCTTGAAGTAATTCATTCAACCCCTCTCAGCCTCAGATTCTTTATCTATAAAATGAGAAGCTTGGAATAGATGACCTTTAAGTTCCTTCCAGTTCTAAAATTACAGAGATGCCAGGGCTTATTAAGTAACAGGTGAGGTGCAACACAACCAAACACGAATAGACAGAGGCATCCTTCCTGTTTTTGAAAGCTTGGAGTCTGAATCATTACTTCCTCATTATGGAAATATGATGAGGTTTATTTTTCTGTTTTGGTTTGCATTTTTGATTTTTGATTTTGGTTTTAATAAATAGCTACAATTTATTGAGTGCTTATAACATGCTAGGCATTCTGCTTTAAATGTGTGATTATCTCAGTCCTCAAAGCAACCTTTTAAAGTAAATAATGCCGGGTTTGCTAATAGGAGTACAGGGCTAAAATTCACAAAAATTGTTAACATTTCTCTTACCAGCTTTTTAACCTTAGGTAAGAACCTTAACCAAACTTCATTGTTCTGTTTTGTTTTGTCTTCAATAACAAAATCTACTCCACCTACCTTGCAACAATATGTATTGAGAAAATACATATCAATGTTGCAAGGTAGATGAAGTAAACATTGTTAAATATACATTTTTAAATTACACATATATTTAAAAATATACACATATTTTTATATATATATAATTTTTTAACGTGCTCACAAATCATGAAGCCCCATAGAAGTGCAGGGTGCTATTATTTCCTCTTACGATTTCACTTTTTGTCTTTCCTTTCTTAGTATATGAATTGTACTTCTTTTTTCAACATTTTTTAGTAGTTGCCCTAAAGTTGCAATATACATTTATAACTAATCCAAGTCCACTTTCAAATAGCACTGTACCACTTCATGGGTAGTGCAAATACTTTATAATAATGAAATATCCCTAATTATTCCCTCCAGTCCCTTGTATAATGGCTGTCATTCTTTGCATTTAAATATAAACTACAATCATTCAATACATCATTGCTATCATTTTGAATAAACTCTTATCTGTTAGATCAACTAAGAAAAAGTTTTTTTTACTTTATTTTCAACTATGCTTTCTCTATTGCTCTTCCTTTCTCCATGTAGATCAGAATTTCCAACCTACATCATTTTCCTTCTCTCTGAAGAACTTCTTTTAACATTTCTTGCAAGGCAGGTCTACTGGCAACAAATTCCCTCAATTTTCATTTGTCTGAGAAAGTGCTTATTTCTCCTTCGTTTTTGAAGGACAATTCCACAGGATACAGAATTCTACATTGGTGGGTTTTTTCTCAACACTTCAAATACTTCATTCTATTCTCTTCTTGCCTGCATAGTTTCTCAGAAGTCCTGATATAGTTCTTATCTTTGTTCTTCTATAGGTAAGGTACTTTTCTCCTCTGGCTCTTCCAAGATTTTTTTCTTTATCATTGAATGCTCTGGCATATTTCAAAATAACTTTTTCCTTTCTCCTTCCAGAAGCATGGATTTTTTTCTCTGATATTCACTGTGAGAACCTGCCAAAGCTCTAAGAGGTAAAATCCACACAAGTGTGAGGATCTTCTAGGACAGCCTCCTCCCACTGCCCCATCCTAGGATTTTTAACTCTCAGACTTGTCCACTGTGAGTCTCAGCATTTCCCCAATTACAGTTTAGGTTTTCCTCATGAGTACTGCTTCACTCAGAGATTTCTGTTTCTGAGATTCTGCTCCAGCATGTTGCAATTCTCTGTATCTGTCTATCTAACCCTCCAGCTTAGGAGGCAGCAGTTTGCCCCGTGACCTCACTTCTGTAAAGAATCTAAGAATACTGGCCTCAGCAACACGGTGAAAACCACCTCTACAAAAAAATACAAAAAATTAGCCAGGCGTGGTGATGTGCACCTATAGTCCTAGCTACTTGGGAGACTGAGGCAGGAGGATTGCTTGAGCCCAGGAGGTCGAGGCTGCAGTAAGCCATGATCATGCCCCTGCGCTCAGCTTGGGCAAAAAGAGACCCTGTTTCAAAACAAAACAAAATCTAAGAAGAGTTTGTTCAGTTTTTGCTTGTTGTTAGGACAGAGTGATGATGACTTCCAGACTCCTTACATGAACTGGAAACTGGAAGTCTTCTTAAGTATTTGATTCAGCCTGTTTCTATATCTTAGTATGCATCTGTGCAGGGCAAGGTTTGGGTTGTAAATTGATAAAGTACAAAATTCATGGCTTTTGACAACCTGGAGGAGACTCTAGGCAGTAAACTAAAGCAAGTGTTTACAAATGGCCTTTTGAGGCCAAGCACTGTGGCTCACGCCTGTAATCCCAGCACTTTGGGAGGCCAAGGTGGGCAGATTGCTTGAACTGAAGAGTTCAAGACCAGCCTGGGCACCATGGTGAAACGCCATCTCTACAAAAAAAATAAAAATTAGCAGGGCATGGTGGCATGTGCCTGTAGTTGCAGCTAGTTGGTAGGCTGAGGTAAAAGGATGGCTTAAGCCCAGGAGGTAGAGGTTGCAGTGAGCCAAAATCGCAACACTGCACTCCAGCCTAGGCAACAGAGCCACACCCTGTCTCATAAAATAAAATAAAAATGGCCTTTTGAGACTTCTGATTCCACCAAGATAGAGTAGTCCCATTTTTCCTAGGCCCTCCCGAAAAAACCTGGACATAACACAAAAAACAAGCATAGGAAGACTTTGAAAGGTGGAATGAAGTCAGACTGCCTAGGGATCTCAAGACTTGAGGAATCACATGTGGTAAATTCCCTAGTTTCCTCATTTCCTTCTAAATTTCAGACAAGGCACTACGGAAGTCTGCAGCCCTGCACCATGAATAGGCACAGACAAAACAAAGACCCATGGAAAGCCCGTTTTCCCTAGTCAAAGAATAGAAAAAAGTATGGCCCAAAAATGAAAAACCTCATCAGCTTCTTCCCTAGTCCAGCCTAACACTGATGGAACAACTGCATTCCCCAAAACTCAACCCCCAGCAGTTTCAGCAGAGCCAACCAGGAAGTTGACCTTCCACCCTACCCCTTAACCTATGGAAGTAGGAGGCAGCTCTCCAGTTCCCTGTGGGTGACTTTGGTAGGCCAGACTGGGAGCTGACCTTTTATTCCCTACCTTATAGAAGCAGGCAATGCTCCAGTTCCCCCAGCAGATTGAGCAAGGGGGATTGACCAAGCTTACATCCCCAATCAGAGGCATCAAGGTGGTCAAAGTTGGTGCCATACTTTCACTGGGATGTTGTCAGTGGAGCAATAGGAGAGCTGAACTTCCAGCCCACCATTTGCAATAAGGCCATGTGAGTCAGTACTTCAGTTTTGTCAAGGTACTGTCAGTGGGGCCCAGAGGGAAGCTGAACATGCCTGTGAAGAAGAAGGAAGAAGGAAGAAGAAGAAGAATTATTAAATAGGATACGAATCCAAACTCTTATAATATGCTCTCCAAAATATCCAGGATACAATAAAAAATCATTCATCCAAGAACCAGGAAAATCACAGCACAGATGAGAAAAGCAATCAATAGCTGTCAAATGATGAGATAAATCAAGTGTTGAAATTATCTTAACAATGATATTAAAATAGCATCATAAAATGCTTCAACAATCATTCAAGTTCTCTCGAAACAAAAATTTAAAACCCAGCAAAACAAAATTTATTAAAGAATTAAATGAAAATTATAGAACAGAAAACAGAAAGGTACAAGTAAAATTTTAAAACTTGCTGTATGGGTTCAATAGTAGAGTGAAGATACCATATGATAGAATCAGTGGATTGAGGACAGACCAGTAGAACTTACCCAATCTGAACAATAGAGATAGGGGAAATAATGAACAGTGTCTCAAGGATCTGCAGGATATTTAAAAGGAAAAAAAATATTCAAAGAATAGCTGAAAATTCCCCTTACTTGGCAAAAGAGATGAACCTTCAGATTCAGGAAGCTGAACAAATCCCAAGTAGGATAAACCGAAAGAAACCTATGATGCTAAGATATGTGATAATTAAACTTCTGAAGGTTGAAGATAAAGAAAAAATATTGATACTCAAAACAGCCAGAGGGAAATGATGCATTATTGATAGGGGAGAACCAATTCAAGTGACAGCAGATTTTTAACTTGAAACCATGGAGACCAGAGGGAAGTGGCATAACATTCTTCAAATACTGAACTAAAAGAATTATCTACCCAGAATCCAATGACCAGTGAAAATGTCCTTCAGTAATGAAAGGGAAATGGAGACATCTCAGATGAAGGAAAGGTAAGAGAATGTGTCACCAGCAGACCTACCAAAAAGAATGGCTAAAGAAATTTTCTAAACAGAAAGGAAGTTATAAAAGAAGGAAACTTGGAACACTAGGGAGGAAAACCACAGCAAAAATATGGGTATATGCAATAAATTTTCCTCCTCTTGAGTTTTTAAAATTTCTATATTGGTATTGGAAGCAAAAATTATAGCATTGTTTGATGTAGTTCTAAATGTATGTGGAGAAAATATTTAAAACTATTACAAACAGGGCAACAATGTAAAGGGAGGTAAGGTTTCTATACTTAAACTGGTAAAATGACACCAGTAGACTGTGATGAATATATATATATTACATATATATATTACATATATACACATATATAACAATATATACATATATGTAATATATATATGATGTGTACATATATGTAGTATATATTACATATATACTACATATATAAAATATATACATATATGTAATATATATATTACATTACATATATATAATGTAAAACTTAGAGCAACCACTAAAAAAATATACAAAGGGATGCAATAAAAACATTGTAGATAAAGGGGAAGGGGTATTATTGTTTAATGGGTAGAGAATTTCTCTTTGGGGTGATGAAAAGATTCTGGAGATGGATAGTGGTGATCATTGAACAAATAACCCACAGGATGGCAGGAAACAGGAAATGAGATACATGAAAACAAAGAGAACAGCAAAGACAACAACAACAACAACAACAACAAAAAGGCATACATAAGCCCTAACATGTAATTACATTAAATGTAAATGTACATTTGCAAACATAACAATTAAAAGATAAGATTGGCTGAGTGGATTAAAAGCCAGGTGCTGTGGTGCATACCTGTAATCCCAGCTACTCAGGAGGCTGAGGCAGGAGGATCACTTCAGCCCAGGAGTTTGAGACCAACCCTGGGCAGCATAGCGAGACCCTGACTCAAAAGAAAAAAAAAAAAATGACCCAACTCTATGATGTCTACAATAAGTTCATTTCAAATATAATGATACAGGCAGGTTGAATGTAAAAAGATATGCAAACATAATCAAAAGAAAACATAAATGGCTATGTTAATATCACACAAAGAAGACTTCAGAGCAAAGAAAATTACCAGTGACAGAATTGGACGTTATATGATGATAAGAGGGTCAATCCATCAAGAAGACATGGCAATTCAAAATATGTAAGCACTAGACAAGAGAACAGCAAAATATGTGAAATAAAAAACTGATGGAACTGGAAGGAGAAATAGATCAATTCAAAATAATAATTGGAGACTTCAACACCCATCTATCAACAATTGGTAGAACAACTAGACAAAATCAGCAAGAATATGAAAAAACTCAACATCACCACCAACAGACATGATTTAATCAACATTATAGAATACTCCACCCAATAACACCAAGAATACACATTCTTTTTCAGTGCCCATGAAACATATACCAACATAGATCATATTCTGAGCCATAGAACAAAACTCAACAAATTATAAAAAATTGAAATTTGTTCAATTTGTTCAATTGAAATTGAAGTTATATTCTCTGAGCACAATGGAATCGAACCAGAAACAATAACAGAAAGATAACAGGAAAATCTCCAAACACTTGGGAACTAAACAGCACATTTCTACATAATCCATGGGTCAAAAAGGAAGTCTCACTTCAAGACACAAGAAAAAGAGGAGCAAAATAAACTCAAAGCAAGCAGAAGAAAGGAAATAATAAAGAAAAAAATAATGAAATTGAGAACAAAAACAGTAGAGAAAAATCAGTAAAACAAAATTAGCAAGCCCTCTAGCAAGACTGACAAAGAGTAATTACCAATATCAGAAATAAAACAAAGAATATCACTACATACCCTGCAGACTTCAAAGAATAAGGGAATACTAATACAACTCTACACCGGTAAATTTAGCAACTTAAATGAAATGATCCAGTACTCAAAAAACACAAACTACCATAACTCACTCAATATGAAATAGATTGTTTGAACAACCCTCTAGCTGTTCATGAAATTGAATTCATAATTTTAAAACTCTCAAAGAAGAAACCTCCAGGCTCAGAACGTTTCACTGGAGAATTCTGCCAAACCTTTAAAGAAGAACTAACACCAATTCTGTGCAATTTCTCCCAAAAAATACGAGGGGAGGGAATACTTCCCAATTCATTTTATGACACTAGTGTTACCCTGAAACCAAAACCAAAGATTATACACAAAAAGAAAACTATAGACCAATATCTTTCATGAACTTGGTAAAAAAAAAAATACAAAATAGTGAGTGGATTCTAGCAATATATAAATAGAATTCTATACCATGACATAGTGAAGTTTATTCTAAATAAATGGAAAAACATACTATGTTCATGAAATGGAAGACTCAATTTAGTGAAAATGTCAATTATCCCCAAATGGATTGCTGTAGGTTTAATGTGATTCCAATCGAAATCTCTGCAAGATGTTTTATAATATTGATAAGCTTATCTTAAAATTTATATGGAAAGGTGCAGGCCTTAGAATAGCTAAAACAATTTTGAAAAAGAAGAATAAAGTAGTAAAAATCACTCTAGTTTTAATATATGTCTTAATATATGTAATATTGTAAGGATACAGTAACTAAGACTGGGTGGTATTGGCACAGACATAGACACATAGATCGATGGAATATAGAGAACTCAGAAATAGACCTGCACAAATATGCTCAAAGTGATTTTTGACAAAGGTGTAAAAGCAATTCAATAGAAAAAGGATAACTTTTTCAGCAAATAGTGCTAGAATAATTGGGTATGCATAGGCCCCCCACCCTCCCCCCAAAAAAAGAGAACCTCAACCTAAGTCTCACACTTTTAACTTAAAATGGATTACTGATTTAAATTTAAAACATGTAGGCCAAGTGCAGTGGCTCATGCCTGTAATCCCAGCACTCTGGGATACTGAGGCAGGTGGATCACCTGAGGTCAGGAGTTTGAAACCAGCCTGGCCAACATGGTGAAACCCTGTCACTACTAAAAATACAAAAATTAGCTGGATGTGGTGGTGGGCACCTGTAATCTCCGCTACTCAGGAGGCTGAGGCTAGAGAATCACTTCAACCCAGAAGGCTGAGGTTGTAGTGAGCTGAGATCATACCATTGCACTCCAACCTGGGCAAGAGAGTGAGACTCAGTCTCAAAAATAAATAAAACATTTAATGTAAAATGTAAAACTTAGAAAAAATATATGAAAATCTTTGGAACATAGGACTATACAAAGGGGTCTTAAATTTGACACCAAAAGCACAGTCTATGAAAAGTTGTTAAACTGAATTTAATCAAAATTAAAAACTTTTGCTCTGCAAAGGATTCTGTGAAGACGTTGGAAAAAACAAAATACAGGCTGAGAGAATGCCTTTGCAAACCACATATCCTGCTAAGGACTTGTATCTAGACTATATACATAGAACTTGCAAAACTCAAGAGTATGAAAAAATCCTATCAGAAAAAGGTAAAGGACATGAACATACATTTCATTAAAGAGGCTATACAGATGGCAAATAAGGACATGAAAAGAATTCAACAATTACTAGTTATTAGCAAAATACAAATGTATACCACAATGAGATACTGCTATACACCTATCAAGATGGCTAAAATAAAATATAGTAATATACCAAATGCTACTGAGGATGCAGAAAAATTGGGATTACTTTTACGTTGTTGGTGGGAGTATAAAAAGATACAGCCACTCTGGAACAGAGTATGGTGTTTTGTTTCATTTACAAAACTAAACATGCATTCAGCAATTACATTCTTGGGCACTTATATTCCCACAAAAACCTGTACACAAATGCTTATATAAACCGTATTTGTGATAGCCCTACATAAGAAACAATCCTAATGCCCTTTGGTGGGTGAACAGTTAAACTATGATATATACATGCCATGGAATACTACTCAGCAATAAATTGGAATGAACTGTTAATACCACAACAACATGGATGAATCTCAAAGGAATTATGCTGAGTGAAAAAAGTCAGCCTCAAAAGATTCTTTTTATATAGTGTTCTTGAAATGATAAAACTGTAGAAATGAAGAACAGATTGGTGTTTGCCAGGGACTGGGGACAATAAGAGGGATAGAAATGGCTGTGGCTACAGAAGTGTGGCATGAAGGATCCTTGTGATGAAACAGTTCTGTACCTTAATTGTGGTGCTCACACGACTCTATACACATGAAGTAAGCACACACACACACAAATGCATGTAAAACTGAAGAAAATGGAATAAATTCCATGGACTGCATCAATGTTAATTTTTTGGTTATAATGTCATGCTGTAGTTATGCAAAATGTTATCATTGGGGGAAACTGGGTTAAGGGTATATGGGATCGCTCTGCATTATTTCTTACAACTGCATTTAATCTACAATTATCTCAAAACCATTTTAATGACCCTTTAAGGATAATTATGATAATGAGGGGAAAAGGCGACCACTCTTTTTATGTCCCTAGTTATATCTACAGCCTCTTCTCTCTGTTTTTAGTGTTGCCTCTTTTAATTTTTCCAGTGAATAATTAATTCCCCCTTTTTTCTGTTCTCATTTTTCTGTCATATTTGGGTCTGATGTGAGATTATTTATTTATATTTTTATTTTTTGGAGTCAGAGTCTCACTCTATCCGCCAGGCTGGAGTGCAGTGGTGCAATCTCAGCTCACTGTATCCTCCACCTCCCAGGTTCAAGTGGTTCTCATGCCTCATCCTCCCGAGTAACTGGGATTTTGGGCGCCCGCCACCACACCCGACTAATTTTTGTATTTTTAGTAGAGACAGGGCTTTACCATGCTGGCCAGGCTGGTCTCGAACTCCTGACCTCAGGTGATCCACCCGCCTCGGCCCCCCAAAGTGCTGGGATTACAGGCGTGAGCCACCGCACCCAGCCAAGATTATTTAAAGTTACATTTAAATATAGAAACTTGATTGTGGTTCTCAAACTTATGACTGATCTTCGCCTTATTCCCAAGAGCAGTGGACAGTACTGTAGTGGTTGGGCACTCTAAGTGGACAGCACGTAGACAGTGTGTAAACAATGTGCTTCTGTTGCTCCAAGAGACAAGTGCCTCCACTACTAATCCCCTAAATCACCTCGTGTCAAAACAGTGATTTTTCTGCTTAACTTATTCTGAGCCTCTGTCCTGCACTTGGTTCAGAACCAAGAATTACACTTTTCTTAAAAAGAGTAATGGTTTACTAGGATTCAAAGAGGTGGTGTTTATCAATGGAAATGAAGGTCAGAATATGAAGAAGATCACACTGCCTGATTACAAACATTTGAAAGGAACAGTAACAGTCAGTCTGTGCCCCCATACCTTAACATGTGCTATTCCATCTGACTGGAATCCCTTTCCTCCATCTTTCAAATCCTACTTAGGTGTCTGCAAATCCTCTGACCCTTTTATCCTACAGATACAATCATTCTCCATGCTGTAGTACTTCCATAAAGCATACATACTTCTATTGTGGTGTATGAAATGGCAAGAGGCAGTACAGATGAACGTGAAATCCGGCACCAAACTGAGTTTGACACTCAACTCTACTGTGTGACCATGAGCAAGTTATTTAACCTCATGTTGCCTTAATTTCTTTATAAAATGGTGATAGTAATAATACCTAATAGAGTTGTCGTAAAGATGAAATGATTGACCTGGCATGGTGTCTCACGCCTGTAATCCCAGCACTTTAGGAGGCCAAAGTGGGGAGAACTCTTGAGGTAAGGAGTTTGAGACCAACCTGCCCAACATGGCAAAACCCCATCTCTACTAAAAGTACAAAAAAAAAAAAAAAAATTAGCTGAGCATGGTGGTGGAAGCCTGTAATCCCAGCTACTCGGGAGGCTGAGGCAGAGAATCACTTGAACCCAGGAGGCGGAGGTTGCAGTTGCAATGAGCTGAGATCGCGCCACTGCACTCCAGCCTGGGTGACAGAGCAAGACACTGTCTCAAAAAAAAAAAAAAAAATTAATGATTGGCCAGGAGTGGTGGCTCATGCCTGTAATCCCAGCACTGTGGGAGGCCAAGGTGGGTGGATCGATTGAGCTCAGGAGATCAAGACCACCAGCCTGGGAAACATGTCAAAACTCCATCTCTACAAAAAATACAAATATTAACTGGGTGTGGTGACACGCACCTGTACTCCCAGCTACTTGGAAGGCTGAGGTGGGAGGATTACCTGAGCCTGGGGAGTTTGAGGCTGCAGTGAGCCGTGATCATGCCACTTCACTCCAGTATGGGTGACAGAGTGAGACCCTGTCTCAAAAAATAAATAAAAATGACTAATGATTAATTAAATGTAAAATGCTTAGAAGCATCTCTGGCATATGGTAAATACTATACTTGTTAGCTATTATTTTTATTTATGTTCTTAGTTTACTTAATTAGACCATATACTACTTGAGGGCAGTGTAAATTAAGCTCTAAATTACTCCAAACTTACTCCAAAACTTGACTTAACATTGTCTCGCCCGGCGAGGTGGCTCACGCCTGTAATCCCAGCACTTTGGGAGGCCGAGGCGGGTGGATCACGAGGTCAGGAGATCGAGACCATCCTGGCTAATGCGGTGAAACCCTGCCTCTACTAAAAATACAAAAAATTAGCTGGGCCTGGTGGCGGGCGCCTGTAGTCCCAGCTACTCAGGAGGCTGAGGCAGGAGAATGGCGTAAACCCGGGGGGCGGAGCTTGCAGTGACTCTCCTGCCACTGCATTCCAGCCTGGGTGACAGAGCGAGACTCTGTCTCAAAAAAAAAAAAAAAAAAAAAAATTGTCTCACAAGTGGGTCAGGGATCTGGGAGTGCTTAGCTGGGTCACTCACAGCATGCAATTAAGGTGTTGGCTGAGCCTGCAGTCATCTGAAGGCTTCATCTGTTTTCAAGCTCACTGATGTGGTTGTTGGCAGGATTCAAGTCCTCATGGGTTGTTGGATTCAGCCTCAGTTCTTCACTAATTATTGGCCAGAGGCCACCCTCAGTTCTTTGCCACATAGGGCTTGTCCATGGGGTGCTTACAACAAGGCAGCTGGCCCCCGTCAGAACAAGCAAGAGAGCAAGAGAGACGTCACCATATTTTTATAACCTAATCTCAGAAGTGACTCACCTTTCTGGCATTCTATTTGTTAGAAGCAAGTCACTAGATCCAGGCCACAATCAAGGTGAGGGAGTTATACAAGAGCAAGAATAAGAGGAGGCTGCTGTCACTGGGAGCCATCTAGGGGCTGCCTACCCCAGTCTATCTTCTGCCCCTGTGATTCACATTCCACATGCACAATATACTCACTGCCTCCTGAAGTCCCCCAGAGCCTCATCCCATTGTATGTAGGTGACTGGACTTATTTGTAACTGCAGTCACTTTGTCTTATTGATTTGAACAAAAGGAAAAGGGTAATCTTCATTATGAAAGAAAAATATAGAAACTCATGTCTCTAAAACTAAAGCCATATGAATAAAATTGCATAAAAATACAATAAAGAATAAGATTTTTTTCTTAGCTGTTATTTTGTATACCCTAATATGTGACAGTCACTACGGGACTGAACAAAGGAGGACGAAGGCCGCTGGTGACAGTCACTACAGGACTGAACAAAGGAGGACGAATGCAGAAATGAAAACTTAAGACAAAATAATCTGTTTTAAAGAAGGGGTCAGGGGCTCCTTGCTTCTAGTGAGCCAGGGCCTGGAGTCTTCACAGCCCTCCAAATTTGTTGGATAGAAAGAGCAGGGAAGAGGAGGTAACAATTGGTCAGTTGCTTGATTGATCACGGGTTCCCATTATTGCTAACAGGCTTCAGATGTGCCTAATTACAAGAAACACTTGTGCCTGAGGTGTGACTGCCCTCAGCATTCCCTCTGGGCAGCAGACGTGATTTTTCAGTTTGCCAACATTCTGCATTTATGAGAACAGTTTGCTGTTTACTCATATAGCCTCCAGTGATATACTGACTTGATCACAACCCTCATTCTTTTGGCCTCCAACACTGATATAGTTGGAGAATTTAACAACTACATTTTAAACATGCATTGTTTTGTTTCACATCCATGTTTGATTCAAGGGCAAAGATGTTCCAAGAGATCAGAAGGTAAAACCTCATTTTATGTTTTAATTTTTAATAAGCTCGTTCATATAATTCTGTTTACAGTTGGGTTCACAATTGCAAGGAATGTGGATCATTTATACACCTTTTTCCAAATCAACCCCCATCATGGTTATCCAATAATGTACGATCAGCTAAAACACATTATTGCATTGAAATAGATCATTTTTCATCCAATCATCTCCGGGGTACTTCTCCAATCCCTAGATATGGGTGCATTCAGTCTTAGTGTCTACACTCTGGGATAAGGAAGAAAGACAGAGTAGGTATACATCGTACCATGTGCCCTTTTCTCTCTAACCCTCCTCTCCAGGACACATTTTCCAAGGCATAAGCAAAAGCCACAAAACCAACTATTCATACTTTGCCGGGATCCTCTGGCTTGGGTCTGCAACAGCTTTTTCAATGGAAGAGTTGAGTTCAATGCCTTGAAGCAAATCAGAGGAAATGAACGTAAAGTCTACAGGTCTGTTCAAGGTGTATATTTTGATGGCATAATGACCGAAATCTTTTTTGTTGTTGTTACTGGTCTAGTGGGCCAGAAAATGGTTTTCCTCTTTTTAAACAAGGATTTGAAGACAAAGATGGTTAGATTTAAATTACTGAAATAAGGGGAGATTCTCAAGCTACTTTATCTATCAGGAATAAAAATCCTTGTACCTTATCCTGCCAAAAAAAAGCAATAAAGTCCTCCAGGAGGGATCTTTAGGATAAAATATTATTTTTCATGAGAAACTATGAAGGAATTTATTCACAAAAAATCAAATGGTTTATTATAAATAACAAACAGTTCTGTCCATAGATGACTAATCTCCTGAAATAGAACCTCCAGGGGTCTCCATGCACTGCTCAGTTATTAAACCCAGTAACTTTCCTTGTCTCTCTCAACTGATCCATTGGTTCTGGAAATTACTTCCCGGCATAAGCCTTTACTCCTGATCTAAATTCATCTCCTCATTTTGTCTATTCTCTCTGTTCTTAGTGCTTCCCTCAGCTCCTCTGCTAATCTAGTGCCTTCCTCTCAATCCCAAGTCTGATCCTACCGTCAGAGCCCAGCTGAAATCAAACCTTTTCCTTGAAGCCTCTCTACATCACAGGAGCCCCCTGGGACCGCTCCCTCGTACATTTCTCTTGTAGGTAAAATTGTCACTGCTTACTCTGTTCTTCACCAAATATTCTCTGTTTAGTTATAACCTTTTTTTTCTTTCTTTTTTAGACAGGGTCTGGCTCTGTCACCTGCACTGGAGTACAGTAGTGCAATCTTGGCTCACTGCAACCTCTGCCTCCCAGCCTTAAGCGATCCTCCTGCCTCAGCTAGCCACCTGAGTAGTGAGGACTAGAGGTGTGTGCCACCATACCTGCTAATTTTTGTATTTTTTGTATAGACAGAGTTTCACTATGCTGCCCAGACTGGTCTCGAACTTCTGGACTCAAGCAGTCCACCCACCTTGGCCCCCAACATGCTAGGATTACAGGTGTGAGCCACCATACCAGGCCTATAATCTTTTTTTTTTTTTTTTTTTTTTTTTTTTTTTTTTTTTTTTGAGAGACAGAATCTCTATCTGTTGCCTAGGCTGGAGTGCAGTGGCATGATCTCGGCTCACTGCAGCCTTCACCTCCCGGGTTCAAGCAATTCTCCTGCCTCAGCCTCCGAGTAGCTGGGACTACAGGTGTGTGCCACCACGCCCGGCTAATTTTTGTATTTTTTTCATAGAGACAGTGTTTCACCATGTTGGCCAGGCTGGTCTCTAACTATTGACCTCGAGTGATCCACCCGCCTCAGCCTCCCAAAGTGCTGAGATTACAGGTGTGAACCACTGTAATATACCCTTTTCATAAATGTGTCCACCATATCATGAGAACTGTTTTTGCAATTTTAGACCTTTGGAGATTAAATACTTCTATGAAGGGGGAGTTAGTCCTGCAGATGCTGTACAACTTTACCAAGTGGGGGCAAACAGTGCTACATTTTCTTGGAATCCTTGGGAAAGGTGCAGGAATAGAAGATGTCTTTCCTTAATTAAATGATGGGTTTTTGCCTGACCCTATACCAAAGTTAGAGTTCCAAAACACAGCACAGAAATCAGCTAAAACAATTTGCAATTAAAGTCACCTAAAGCCTATATATATATATTTTTCTTCTTCTTCTTTTTTTTTTTTTTTTTGGAGATGGGGTCTCACTCTTGTTGCCCAGGCTGGAGTGCAATGGCGCCATCTCAGCTCATTGCAACCTCTGTCTCTCAAGCGATTCTCCTGCGTCATCCTCCTGAGTAGTTGGGATTGCAGGTGTGCACCACCACGCCTGACTAATTTTTTGTATTATTAGTAGAGACGGGATTTTACCGTGTTGGCCAGGCTGGTCTTGAACTCCTGACCTCCGGTGATCCACCCACCTTGGCCTCCCAAAGTGCTGGGATTATAGGTGTGAGCCACCATGCCCAGCCAAGCCAATATTTCCTTAGAGTATCTTACTAAAAATATTACATTATACATGGGTTTGCATGTATGTGTATATGCATGTGTGTATATATTCTATGACACATATGGATTTCTTTCCTCATGGTTTCTTAATTCTCTCTAAAACTCTATAATTTTCTAAATTTCCTGAATTTTTACTTAGACTAAGTCCTTTTGTTGGCAGTTTGTCAACTTTACTACTTTTTCTGGGAAGAATTTTATATGACTGCTCCTGAGACTCAGAAGTAAAATATCTACATGCTTCTGAAAGCAATTGTAAAAACAGTGACAAGATTTTTTCAATCTTCCTTGGGCAGCTTGTCACATATTTTTCCAACCTCATTCTCACTTTTCTCACTCTCATTTCTCCATATAAAACATACAAGACACTGTGTGTTATAGTCAGGCGCCAAAACTTCTTGCATATTTTCCACCAAACAGAAGATAGTTTTCAGCGACTTAGGAAAATTCAACCTAATTTTACTGTCTCCCATGGCCATCTTAGGCAGGAACCCAGTTTGGCAATTTTAACTTACTAACCTATTACCAATTTAACAACTCTTTTGCCAGTTTCCCTTGGCAGATCAGTGTTTGCTTTATATTAAATTTAGAGTGACGGTATCCCTTTCAGGGGAACAGAAAAATAACTGGTCTCATCCTACCCGATAACTAAATTGTCAATTTCTCTTCAATTTTCTCTTCCCTGCACCTCTCCCAATTCAGGACTAGTGTTTAAGTAGTATAGAAGCACTGAATTAAAATTGTGTTTTAGGCCAGGCATGGTAGCTCATCCCTGTAATCCCAGCACTTTGGGAAGCCAAAGCAGGAGGATCACTTGAGCCCAGGAGTTCAAGACCAGCCTGGGAAACATAGCAAGACCCTTCTCTCCAAAATAATTAAAAATTAGCTGGGCATGGTCGCATGAGCCTATAGTCCCAGAGATTTAGGACTCAGAAGTGGGAGGATCACTTGAGCCCGAGGGTTGAGGCTGCAGTGAGTCGTGATAACACCACTGCACTCAAGCCTGGATGACAGACTGCGACCCTGTATCAAAAAACAAGAATTCTGTTCTATAATACAAAAATTATAATATGTCAATGCACTGACTGTTATGAAAAATTCTAGGTCTCCTCCTTTTCTATTACCATTAATATTAACTGTAATTATATAAATTTCACTTGTTAGAAATGAAGTTTTTAAGACCAATGAATAATTAGCAGTTTAATAAATTACATTGCCGGGCGCAGTGGATCAAGCCTGTAATCCCAGTACTTTGGGAGGCCGAGGCGGGCAGATCACTGAGGTCAAGAGTTTCAGACCAGCCTGGCCAACATGGTGAAACCCCATCTCTACTAAAAATACAAAAGTTAGCCGGGCGCAGTGGCGTGCACCTGTAATTCCAGCTACTCGGGAGGCTGAGGCAGAAGAATCGATTGAACCTGGGAGGCAGAGGTTGCGGTGAGCCGAGATCGCCTCCAGCCTGGAGGACAAGAGCGAGACTCCGTCTCAAAAAAAACAACAAAAAATCACATTTAATGCCTGTTGATGAGGGCTCAAGATGATGATACTCCTTAATTTTTCAACAGATTATTATTTTTTTTTGAAACGGAGTCGCCCAGGCTGGAGTGCAGTGATGCGATCTCAGCTCACCGCAACCTCACTCTGCCTCCCCAGTTCAAGCGATTCTCCTGACTCAGCCTCCCGAGTAGCTGGGATTACAGGCGAGCGCCACGGCGCGGCTAATTTTTGTATTTCGAGTAGAGATGGGTTTTCACCATGTTGGCCAGGCTGGTCTGGAACTCCTGACCTCAGGTGATCCGCCCATCTCGGCCTCCCAAAGTGCTGGGATTACAGGTGTGAGCCACCACGCCTGGCCTCAACACATTAACTTTATACACACATAAAGAGAAAAATGCCTCTGTGAGAGACTCCATGTTCTTGCTATGATCAGAGTCAAGGTTCTCCCTTTAGAACTAAGAGAGTGCCAGAAATCCATGACTCGACTTACTGTTGGAAAAGAAGTGACAAAGGATTGATCCAACCACTCCCAATGATGAAAGCCCTGGAACAATTTCCTGAACCGGTCTTCCTTTCTCATTACCCAGTCCCCTGTACCCTGAAAGAGTTTCGAGGAAATGTCATGGCAGAGTTGCTGTATTAGTTAAGTATGGCTGCATAACAAATTATCCCAATACTTAGCAGCTTGAAACAACAAACATTATGTTGCACAATTTCAGACATTCAGAAATCCAGGAGTAGCTTAGTTGGGTGGTTCCAGCTCAGTGTCTGAAAAATAGATGATTGAAGATTTTACTGTATGTAAAAATGTATACATACAGATAATTGCAATCAAGTAAGCACATTTTATTTTATATGAACATTATGCCTCATCAGATGTGTTATGTGTTTTATTATAATTCCAATTGATTTCTGATCATTTAAAAAAATAGTTTCTGAAATGTGGCTCTGGCCTGCATAGTTCTGGAAAAAGGAATTCTAGTACAGTGGTCTACCATGTGCCCCCACAACAGCAGCACTTAATTTAACTGCAATATACATATAACTATCCTTTATCTTTTATTTTAAAGTTTAACATTAATTAATAATCTTAGTTAATTGATATCATGATTTTGATGCTAATATATTTGCTCCGTGTATTTTTAGTTAAATTATTTTCATGCACACTTTCTCATTTGATCTCATATCAATTCTGTTTACCTGGTAGCAAGAGCTCATCAGGGAAACAAGGGGTGCTCAGAGAGATGGCTCACAAGGGGAGGAGTCAGACAAAAACTATTTACCATCCTAATCTTTACTGGTAATTTACTTCACATGATAGTTTGTAGAATACAATCGAACTTCTCTGTTTTCCCGAATTATAAGCAAAAGGGTTCTGTGAAGAAGATGGAATGAATATGAGTGTTTTCAGAAAACCCACTAAAATAACAATAGAGATGCAGAAGACAAACAAAGTAAGATTAAACAAGATGTGAATTAACAAAGTCTCAGTCATAATGAGGGTGGGAGGGAAAGGTTTTTTAACCTCAAGGTCCCAAAGTAAAAGGAAGAAAATGGAGGGAAAATCTTAAGAACCACAAACATGAGACTGAAGCAACTGAACTGACTGTAAGAAAAGAAAGTAAAAACAAAAAACAAGACCTGAGGACTACAAATTAGGAAAAGACAGTGTTATCAAAAGACAGGTCATAGTTAGCATAGCAGGATAGGGGAAAAGGTTATTAAAAACGTTCTCACACAACAAAAGTTTGCTTCCCCCAGAGAAATGAGGCAATGTAGCTAGTAAGTAATAAAGGAAACAACATGAAAACATATCTCAAGTCACAGGGAGGTTAAGCAGAGAACCCTTCAAGGGAAATGACGATCCATCTTAAAAAGATGAAAAAGAGGATGTGTAGTACAAAGGGCATAAAACTTTGATGTTCCAAACCAGTTCACCCAGTTATTTGGCCTTAGGTAAGACATTCTCTGTACCTTTGTTTCCTTGTGTATAAGTTGAGGAGGTTGGGAGATCACAGTATCCAAAGTCTCTTCCAAAAAGGATGCGGCTCTGTGCATCTAAGCTCCAACTGACAAGACACAGAGCTATACAAGAAGGTAAAGGAAAGGCCAGCAATATGCGCGATTTTTTTTTTTTAGATGGAGTTTCGCCCTTGTTGCCCAGGCTGGAGTGCAATGGTGCGATCTTGGCTCATTGCAACCTCTGCCTCCTGGGTTCAAGCGATTCTCCTCCCTCAGTCTCCAGAGTCATTGGCCAGGTTGGTCTCCAACTCCTGACCTCAGGTGATCCACCCGCCTCGGCCTCCCAAAGTGCTGGGATTACAGGCATGAGCCATCGTGCCCAGCCAATATGCACAATTTAAGAAATAATTAAGCTGGGTGTGGTGGATCATACCTGTAAACCCAGCACTTTGGGAGGCCGAGGTGAAAGGATCACTTCAGCCCAGGAGTTCAAGACCGGCCTGGGCAACATAGCAAGACCATGTCTGTACTTAAAAAAAAAAAAAAAAAAAAAGGCCAGGTGCAGTGGCTAACATCTGCAATCCCAGCACTTTGGGAGGCTGAGGCGGGCAGAACACGAGGTCAAGAGATTGAGACCATCCTGGCCAACATGGTGAAACCCTGTCTGTACTAAAAATACAAAAATTAGCTGGGCATGGTGGCACACGCTTGTAGTCCCAGCTACTTGGGAGGCTGAGGCAGGAGAATTGCTTGAACCTGTGAGGCGGAGGTTACAGTGAGCTGAAATCACACCACTGCACTCCAGCCTGGCAACAGAGTGAGACTCTTGTCTCAAAAATAAAAGTGCTGGATGTAGTGGTGCTTGCCTGTAGTCCCAACTTCTCAGGAGGCTGAAGTGGGAGGATCACTTGAGCCAGGGAGGTCAAGGCTGCAGTGAACTATGATTGACAGAGGTCAGAGCAGGTGACCAGGGGTGACTCGGGATGGAGCAGGTGATAGAGGCTAGGAGGGGGTTGTTTACTGAAACTAGGGGTAAGGAGACAAAGAGAACGAGGAGGTTAAGCTGTAAAATAAAGAACAGGATGCTGAACATACTGATACCAGAACGCATTGTACTTAACAATTTACAGGCTAAAACCTTTGAAGAGGAATTTGTTATATCCTACAACTGGGTTATATGGTAAGAGTATGTCTAAATTTTAAGAAGCTACCAAACTGTTTTTCAAAGTGGTTAACCATTTTTCATTCCCACCAGCAACATATATGAGTTACATTTGTTGCACATCCTTGATAACACTTGGCATGGACAGTCTTCAAAATTTAAGGTGTTTCAATTGGGGTATAGAAGATTCTCATTGTGATTTTAAGTTTGTATTTGTCTAATGGCTAATGATTTTTTGAACATCTCTTCATTTGCTTATTTGACATCTGTGTATCTTCTTTGATGAAGTCTTGTTTTGCCCATTTTTGTACTGGGTTGTTAATGTTTTTTTTCTTTTCTTTTCTTTTTTGAGATGGAGTCTTGCTCTGTCTCCCAGGCTGGAGTGCAGTAATGCGATCTCAGCTCACTGCAAGCTCCACCTCCTGGGTTCACTCCATTCTCCTGCCTCAGCCTCTCGAGTAGCTGGGACTACAGGCACCCACCACCATGCCCAGTTAATTTTTTTGTATTTTTTTAGTAAAGACAGGGTTTCACCATATTGGCTGGGATGGTCTCAATCTCCCGACCTCGTGATCTGCCTATCTCAGCCTCCCAAAGTGCTGGGATTACAGGCATAAGCCACCGTGGCCCTGTGGGTTGTTAATTTTTTGAATTTTTATTAGTTAGTTTTGAAAATATATGTATTCTTTGCACATTACAGGACACTTTTTTTTTTAATCAGATATGTGATTTACAAATATTTTTCCAACACTTGTCTCTTGTCTTTTCATTCTCCTAATAGTATTTTTCAAAGAGCAGAAGTTCTTCATTTGGGTAAAGTAAAAAAAAAAAAAAAAACCATAGATGGATTGTGATTTTGGTATTGTTTCTAAGAAACCATTGACCAAACCAGGGTCACAAAGACTTTCTCCTGTGTTTTCTTCTAGAACATTTATAGCTTTAGGTTTTACATTTAGGTTTGTGATCCAGTTTGAGTTAATTTTTTTATGTACTGTGTGGTATGGATCAAAGTTCATTTTCTTTTTTTCTTTCTTTTTTTTTTGGATATGGATATCCAATTGTTCCAGTAAAATTTGTTGAAAAAAATAGAATTGCCTTTAAAGTTTATGAAAACTTCAGTTGTTTATATATATGTGGGTTTATTTCTGGGATCCACCATCTTTCCACTTATCTATTTGTCTTAATGCTGATTCCATACTGTCTTGATTACTGTAGTTTTATAGTGCCTTGGAATCATGAAAGTTCTTCAATTTTGTTCTTCTTTTGTAAAAGTTGTTTTGGCTATTCTAGGTACTTCATATTTTCATTTGAGTTTAATAATCAATTTGTCAGTTTTTACAAAAAACCTATTTGGATTTTGGTTGGGATTGCATTGAATATATAAATCAATTTGGGGACAGTCGACATCTTAATATTGAGTCTTCCAATCCATGAACAAAGTGTGTTTCTCCATTTAGGTCTTCTTTAATTTCTTTTAGCAATATTTTGTAGTTTTCAGTCATCATTAAGTATTTAATTTTTTATGCAATCATATGTGTGGTTTTAAATTTTTTTCAGTTTCAAATTGTTCTTCAATAGTGTATGAAAGTACAGTTGAATTTTGTATTTTGCCCTTATATCCTATAACCTTGTTAAACCTACTTTTAATCACTTGTCACTTCTAATATCTACCTGTTTTGCAAATTCATTTGGATTTTCCATAATGATCATGTTGTCTTCAAATAATAACAATTTTACTTCTTCCTTTTCAGTCTGGATGCCCTTTATTTCTTTTTCTTGTCTGATTGCACTGGCTGTAAACTCCAGTGCCATACTGAATAGCAGTGGTGAAAGTAAACATCCTTATCTGTTCCTGATGTTAGGAAGAAAGCATTTAGGTTTTTGCTAGTAGGTATAATGGTAACTGTAATGTTTTTTGGATACCCTTTATCAAGTTCAGGATGTTCTAATAGTAATTTGCTTAGAGTTTTTATCAGAAATTGTTGCTGAGTTTTGCTAAATGCATTTTCTTCATCTATTGAGAAGATCATGTGTTTTTTCTTTTTGGTTTGTTAATATGGTAAATTACATTGATTGGTTTTTGTTTTTGTTTTTTTTTTGTTTGTTTTTAAGAGACAACTTCTCAATCTGTCACCCAGGTTGAAGTGCAGTAGTGCAATCATGACTTACTGCAGTTTTGACCTCCCTGGCTCAAGTGATCCTCCCACTTCAGCCTCCCAAGTACCAAGGACTATAGGCAAGTACCAACACAGCTGGATTTTTTTTTTTTTTTTGGTCAAGACAGTGGTTCACTATGTTGCCCAGGCTGTTCTTGAACTCCTGGGCTGAAGTGATCCCCTGTCTTGGCCTCCCAAAGTGCTAGAATTACAGTCATGAGCCACTGCACCCAGCCTTCATTGGCTTTTGGATCTCAAACCAGCCTTGCATTCCTAGAATAAACCCCACTTTGGTCATGATGCATTATCCTTTTTTTTTTTTTTTGAGGTGGAGTCTCACTCTGTGACCCACGCTGGAGTGCTGTTGTACCATCTTGGCTCATTGCAACCTCAATTGTGTGGGTTCAAGTGATTCTTCTGCCTCAGCCTCCTGAGTAGCTGGGACTACAAGCATAAGCCACCATGTCCAGCTAATTTTTTTTGTATTTTTGGTAGAGATGGGGTGTCACCACATTGGCCAGGCTGGTTTTGAACTCCTGACCTCATGATCCATCCACCTCAGCCCCCCAAAGTGCTGGGATTACAGGCATGAGCCACCACACCTGGCTGCATTATCCTTTTTATATACTGTTGAATTAAATTTGCTAATATTTTGTTTAGAATTTTTGCATCTATGCTCATGAGGAATACTAGTCTGTAGTTTGCTTGTCTTTGTCTGCTTTTTGGTACCAGGTTAATCCTTAATTTATGGAATTCATTGCAATATTCCCTACTTTTCAATTTTCTGAAAGAGTTTTAGTAGAATTACTATTATTTTATTTTTATGATTTTGTAGACTTCATCAGAGCAGCAAGCCATCTGGATATGGAGTCTTTTGTGAGAAAGCCTTTAAGTACAAATTAAATATTTAAAATAAGTATAGGACTATTTAGGCTATCTATTTCTGTTTGAGTGAGCTTTGGTATTTTGTGCCTTTCAAAGAATTCGCTCAAACTTGTTGAATTCGTTGGCGTAGAGTCATTCATAATATTCCATTATTATCTTTTAATATCTGTATAACTTGCAGTGATGTTGTGTCCCACATTACTGACATTAATTTGCATATTCTATCTTTTTTTCCTAATCACCCTAGCTAGAGGTCTATCAATTTGATTGATTTATTTTTTCAAAGAAGCAGTTTTAGTTTCACAGATTTTTGCTATTGTTTTTCTGATTTTTATTTCATTATTTTTGTTGTGATCTTTATTATTTTCTTTTTTCTATGCATGTTGAGTTTAATCTTTTTCTGGTGTCTTAAGATGGAAGCTGAAGTTATTGATTTGAGACCTTTTTTTCTATTCTAACGTAAGTGTTTCATGTTGTAAAATTTTCCTTAAGTGCTGCTTCAAGGGCATCCCACACATTTTGATATATGGGTTTTCATTTTCACTCCATTTAAAATACTCTCATTTCTCTTTTGATTTATTCTTGTCCCATTGATTATTTAGAAGTCTGTTATTTAGTTCCCAAATATTTGGGGTCTGCCCAGCAATTTTTCAGCAGTCATTGATTTCTAATTTATTTCAATTGTGGTCAAAGAACATACTATATGTGACTTAAATTCTTTTTAGCTTATTGACCCTTGCTTTTTGGGCCAAAATATGCTATATTTTAATAAATATTCTCATGGTCACTTGAAAAGAATTTATATTCTGCTGTTGTAGGATGTAATGGTCAATATATCTTAATCAAATGAGGTCAGTTGGTAGTGTTAATGATAAAATTCTATGACCGGAACAGTAGCTTCCAAAGTGGGTGTATGCATCCCTAAATGTATGAAAAATGATTTATTGGGGTACAGAAAGAAATTATTAAAATTAGGCCAGGTGTGGTGTCTTACATCTGTAATCCTAGCACGTTGGTTGGCCAAAGTGGGAAGATCACTTGAGCCCAAGAGTTCAAGACCAGCCTGAGTAACATAGTGAGATCCTATCTCTACAAAATATTTAAAAAATTTTAAAATAAGAATTAGCCAGGCATGGTGGCACATGCCTGTAGTCTCAGCTACTCAAGAACCTGAGCCAGGAAGATCTCTTAAGCCCAGGAGGTCAAGGCTGCAGTGAGCTGCAATCATGCCAGTAGGCTCCAGCCCGGATGACACAGCAAGACTCTGTCTAAAAAAAAAGAAATTATTAAAATTATATATATATAATTTAATGTATTATGTATATAATTTGCTAAAATTATATATAATTATTAAAATAAACAGTATTAATATTTATAGATCGTATCATATACTTTTTAAAATTTTTGGTATATTGTTACAAATTACAGTGTATTTGCCACAGGATGTCATGAACATGATTAATTATTTTTAAAATTGTAAGTGATAGACGCTATATAGTATTTTGTACTGAGATGAGGAGATACTATGCAATTTTTTTTATCCCACAAGCAGGTCAACCAGCACAGTTTTTCTCCTCTGGAGGAGCTCTTAAAACAATTTCCAGGTCTCAAGGGACCTCTGTATAAAAATTATTTTATCTAAGCCCATAGTACATTAGCATGATCACTAAGGTGTAGATATAACAATCCAATAATAATTGCCAATGTTCTTTTGAGTAGAGAATTATATCTTTTCCTGAATATCTGTTTATTTTGGCTAACTTATTTGCCTATCATTTTATGTGGTTCCTCCTCTCAAAAACAAGATATTAATTCATTATGTCTGCTTGAATTTTTGCCTTATCCAAGTAGATCCCAAATTCTTATTACAAATTTCTACTAAATGAGATTCTACTGTGGTTGCTATGTCTTTTTAACCATCTGTCCCTGAAATAAAATCAGATAATTAAGATTAGCTTACCTTTCTTGAAATTAATCTCCCTAGTTGCCGAGACCAGCTCAGTCAGGGAGACCCTAAGCCAGTGGCGCTAGAGGAATTAAAGACACACACACAGAAATATAGAGGTGTGAAATGGGTAATCAGGGGTCTCACAGCCTTCAGAGCGGAGAGCCCTGAACAGAGATTTACCCACATATTTATTAATAGCAAGCCAGTCATTAGCATTGTTTCTATAGATATTCAATTAACTAAAAGTATCCCTTATGGGAAACGAAGGGATGGGTGGAATTAAAGGAATAGGTTGGACTAGTTATCTGCAGCAGGAGCATGTCCTTAAAGCACAGATTGCTCATGCTATTGTTTGTGGCTTAAGAATGCCTTTAAATGGTTTTTCTGCCCTGGGCGGGTCAGGTGTTCCTTGCCCTCATTCCCGTGAACCTACAACCTTCCAGCATGGGCGTTAGGGCCATTATGAACATGTTACAGTACTGCAGAGATTTTGTTTATGGCCAGTTTTGGGGCCAGTTTATGGCCAGATTTTGGGGGACCTGCTCCCAACACCTAGTGGCTTTTCATAAAATTTTAAAACTCATATGGTAAAAATAATACATTTTTGTTAAACAGGCTTAAGACAAAATGAAATTTTTCTAAAGGTAGGAGGAATTGATTTAATTTATATAAAGGTTGTAAACTGATTTTAATTAATGTTATTTACAACATGAAAATTTATTGAAAATGTTAAAAGTTAGTAAAACTGCAAAGAAAACAATATGAATAAAAATGGCCTAAGACTGTTTTAAGACAGTTTAAAAGCATTTCCTTACTGAGTGACATGATCAGGCTGCCTGATATGGTTTGGATATTTGTTCTCTCCAAATTCCATGTTGAAATATGATAAAGTTGGAGGTGGGGCCCAATGGGAGTAGTTTGGATCATGGGAGCAGATCCCTCATGAATGGTTTGAGGCTGTCCCAGTGGTAATGAATGAGTTCTTGCTCTGTTAGTTTATACGAGAATTAGTTGTTTAAGAAAACACTGCCCCTCCACCTTCTCTCTCTTCCTCTCTCACTATGTGACACTCTGGGTCCCCTTCACCTTCAGCCATGATTGGAAGCTTCCTGAAGGCCTAGCCAGGAAGAGATGTTGGCATCACACTTCTTGTATAGCCTGTAGAACCGTGAGTGAAATAAACCTGCTTATAAATTACCCAGCCTCAGGTATTCGTTTATGGCAACACAAAATGGACTAACACACTCCCATGTAGGCCTAGCAATTACAAAATTGTTATATCCATGTATTACTTTGTTGATCTCTTTAACTGGTCTATATAAAAGTATTGAAAGTGTATTAAACATTTTTTTGAAACTAAAACTAAAGAATGAACTTTACCCCTTAATTGAAACTTGTGCTTGTGTATTTGCTTGTCAAATACACAATCTTCAACATAAATATGACAATTTCAAATGCTTCTTAAAAAAGAAAAACCAGCCTGAGCAATATAAGGCGATCCTGCCTCTGCAAAATAAAAATAAAAATAGCCAGGTGTGATGGCATGCATGTGTTGTCCCAGCTACTCATGAGACTGAAGTGGAGGATGGCTTGAGGCTGGGAAGTTGAGGCTGCAATGAGCTGTGATCATGCCACTGCACCAGCCTGGGCAACAGAATGAGACCTTGTCTCAAAAAACAAAAACAAGAAAAAGTTTATTTACAAGTTTAAGAAGTTAAAAACCAACCAGGCATGGTGGCTCACACCTGTAATCCCAGCACTTTGGGAGGCTGAGGCGGGGGGATCACCTAAGGTCAGGAGTTCAAGACCAGCCTGACCAACATGGAGAAGCCCAAGTCTCTACTAAAAATACAAAATTAATCGGGTGTGGTGGCACATGACTGTAATCCCAGCTACTTGGGAGGCTGAGGCAGGAGAATCACTTGAACTCGAGACACGGAGGTTGCCGTGAGCCAAGATCGAGCCATTGCACTCCAGCCTGGGCAACAAGAGCAAAACTCCGTCTCAAAACAAAGAAGTTAAAAACCACCAAGGTGTTTGTTGCTTTCCAATGAATAGCAGAAACCTATTTTTTCATAGAAATCCACAGTTTGTCAAGAGATAGATGAGTAAATCTCATCTTCAGTACATGATCAGACTGTAGTTCTGTTTAAGAAAGTTGACTATTTTTGTCATATCATCCAGACTTTTAAAATTTCTTGACAGGCTTTGACACCAGCACCTCTCTATGAAGAAGAGTGTGTTGTGAATGAAGTCAGAATTTCCTGTGTTCCCTTTGCCTTTCCTGGAGTTCACTGATGAGTCTTGTCAGTATAGATGCCCACGTTTCTTCCAGATCAGATCTTTTCATTCCAGATACAATGACACAACATTAAATGCATCCGGGGCCGGGCACAGTGGCTCACGCCTGTAATTCCAGCACTTTTGGAGGCTGAGGCAGGCAGATCACCTGAGGTCAGGAGTTCAGACCAGCCTGACCAAAATGGAGAAACCCTGTCTCTATTAAAAATACAAAATTAGCTGGGTGTGGTGGTGCATGCCTGTAATCCCAGCTACTCGGGAGGCTGAGGCAGGAGAATCACTTGAACCTGGTAGGCAGAGGTTGTAGTGAGCCAAGATTGTGCCATTGTGCTCCAGCCTGGGTGACAAAGCAAGACTCCATCTCAAAAAAAAAAAAAAAAAATGCATCTGGGATTTTGCTTGTTTGGGACAACTCTTTGCACCGGGCGGGGGGGGGGGGGGGGCGGGGAGGGGAAGTCTTGAAAAACACCTTGTATACAAATCTTACAAATGTTATGACATTAATTAGCCAGGTGTGGTGGCGTGTGCCTGTAGTCCCAGCTACTTGAGAGGCTGAGGCGGGAGAACTGCTTGAACCCGGGAGGCAGAGGCTGCAGTGAACCAAGATTGCACCACTGCACTCCAACCTGGGCGACAGAGCGAGATTCCGTCTCAGACAACAACTAATGTTATAATGAGAGGTGAAAATGTGCTAGCAGCCCCTCACTCTCAGTGCCTCCTTGGCCTCCACGTCCACTCTGGTGGTGCTTGAGGTGCCCTTCAGTCCGCCATGGCACCGTGGGAACCCATCTCTGGGCTGGCTGAGGCCGGAGCCGCCTCCCTCTGCTTGCCGGGAGGTGTGGAGGGAGAGGCGCGGGCGCAAACCGGGGCTGCCCGCAGCGCTCGCAGGCCAGTGTGAGTTCCAGCTGGCGAGGTCGCGGGCTCGGAGGGCCCCGCACACGGAGTGGCGGGCCGTCGCCGCCGGCACAGAGCAGTGAAGGGCTTAACATCCGGGCCAGCAGCTGCAGAGTGTGCACCAGGTCCCCCAGCAGTGCCAGCCAGTAGGCGCTGTGCTGGAATTCTCGTGGAGCCTCAGCCGCCTCCCCACGGGGCAGGGCTCAGGACCTGCAGCCAGCCATATTTGAGCTCCCCCGCTGCTGTGGGCTCTTGCGCAGCCTGAGCCTCTCAGACGGGCTCCACCCCCTGCTCCGTGGAGCCCTGTCCCATCAACCGCCCAAGGGCTGAGGAGTGCAGGCGTGGCTTGGGACTGGCGGGCAGCTCCTCAGGTGAAGCCACCTGAGCTCCTGAGCCGTATGGGGACTTGGAGAACTTTTATATCTAGCTGGAGGATTGTATGTGCACCAATCAGTACTTTGTATCTAGCTAAACTGGTGGGGAGTTGGAGAACTTTTATGTCTAGCTAGAGGATCATAAATACACCAATCAGCATTCTGTGTCTAGCTCAGGGTTTGTAAATACACCAATCAACACTTTGTGTCTAGCTCAAGGTTTGTAAATATACCAATTGGTACTCTGTATCTAGCTAACTCTGTGTCTAGCTAACCTAGTGGGGACTTGGAGAACTTTTCCATGTAGCACTCTGTGTCTATCTCAAGGATTGTAAATGCACCAATCAGCACTCTGTCAAAATGGACCAATCAGTCCTCTGTAAAATAGACCAGTCAGCTCTCTGTAAAATGGACCAATCAGCAGGATGTGGGTGGGGTCAGATAACGGAATAAAAGCAGGCTGCCAGGGCCAGCCAGCGCAACCCGCTGGGGTCCGCGTTCAGATAGTGATGAGAGTGTTATTTTATTTTGTGCAAAAAATTTTGGTGTTGTTCGCTCTTTGGGTGCGGGCTGCCTTTATGAGCTGTAATACTCACGGAGAAAGTCTACAGCTTCACTCCTAAAGCTAACGAGACCACGAACCCAAAAGGAAGAACGAACAACTCCAGAGGTGCTGCCTTTAAGAGCTATAACACTCCCCGCGAAGGTCTGCAGTTTCAGTCCTGACAGGGAGACCACGAACCCACTAGAAGGAAGAAACTCCAAATACATCTGAACGTCTGAAGGAGCAAACTCCGGACATACTAAGAACTAACACTCACCGCGAGGGTTCGTGGCTTCATTCTTGAAGTCAGTGAGACCAAGAACCCACCAATTCTGGACACAATAATACGACATTTATTGGTAAAATCTGTTGATTCATCAACGTATATAGAGAACTGTTTGTTTCCATTTATGACATATATCATCAATGTGTTGATTAATAGTATTGAGAGAAAACTTTTCATTTTCGCATACTACATCTTGTCCTAGTATTTCATTTGTTTGTTTGTTTTTAGAGACAGCGTTTTGTTATGTTGCCCAAACTGGACTCAATCCTGGGCTCGAGCTGGCGGTAGCATTTTATTTACTCTAGTTTAGGTTCTCGTCACTCTGCATTTTCTTTTTCTGGACAATAAATAATTGCTACTAAATAGCTTGCTTCCTGAGGCTATTCACTGACTACAACTTTTTTTGTTTTTTGCTTAACAAAAGCTTTACTCTTTTTCAGTGTTCCAGTAGCCACTGAAAATAATCTGCCCTTCTACTTGTCAAATGTCTGTGCTTTGGAGTTGGAGTCTTGGCGGTTTTGCTGGAGCCGTTGCTGGGTGTGTAAGTTGTTTACCACAGACAATGCACAAAGGAATGGAACAATTTGGATTACCAGAGTTCCTTGTTGCCTAGTGCAGTAAAATGCTTCAAAAGATTAAAATTCTTGACTGGGCATGGTGACTCTCATCTGTAATCCCAGCACTTTGGGAGGCTAACATGGTAGGATTGGTTGAGGCTAGTAGTTTGAAAACACCTGGGCAACATAGCAAAATCTCTACAACAACAAGAAAATCACAAGGCGTGGTGGCACATGCCTGTAGTCCTAGCTACTCTGAAGGCTGAGGGAGGAGGATCATTTGAGCCCAGGAGTTTGAGGCTACAGTGAGCTGTAATTACACCACTGCACTCTATCTGGATGACAGAGTGAGACCCTATCTCCTAAATAAATAAATACATAAATACAGGTTAAAACTCTTTACCAGCCCCATCAGAAGAGTCCATGGATCTAGGCCTATAATATTTTCTTCTGTCTCATACCTTGTCTTCAAAAATCACTGGATAGCTAATAAAATATAAAATCACTAATAAAATGTAAAATGGTAGAGGATAACAACAGCCACGAGAAAAATTAATTATAAAATACATGAAATTTTCACTATACAATTTAGTTCTAACTTATACAATCCATGCTTTCAGTGACCATTGCTTATGAATAAGTGAAATGAATGGCCACAAGGCACTGGGAAAACCATTATAAGGTACTTGCACTGTGAAGCTGTGCACTATTACTTTAAAGTGGGCTTGCATTAGTTATAAATGTATATTAAAAATTTTAGGAAAACCACTAAAAAGAAGTATAACTGATGTAAGAGAGAAGAGAAAATGGAATCATAAAATGCTAAATTAAAACCAGAGAAGGCAAAAAACAAACAAACAACAACAACAACAACAAAAAACAGAAGGCAGAAAAAGAGTGGAAGACAAAAAGAAACAGAACAAAAGCAATGAATAGAAAAGTTTAAAATATGGTAGGTATGAATCCAATGATATCAATGTTCACTTTAAATGTGAATGGTGTAAGTACACCAATTAAAAAAACTGTCAGAGTGGAGTAAAAAACAAGTCCCTACAAGACGAAAAAATTGGGGGAAAAAAAGGCCTAACTAGATTTTGTTTAAAAGAAACACATTTTAAATATAAAGACACAAAGAGAATAAAAATAAAAAATTAAAGAATTATGCCACGCTAATACTAGTCAAAAGAAAACTGGAGTTCTACATTAATTCCAGACAAAGAATTTAGCACAAGGAAAATTATCAGGGATATAGAGGAGCAGTACAAGATTAAAAAAATCTCCAAGAAAATACAACCGTCCTTAATGTGTGCACACCTAACAAGAGTGTCAAAATACACGCAGTGAAACTGATAGAACTGCAAGGAGAAATTGATGAATACACTATTATACTTAGAGACTTCAACACCCCTCTATTAGTAGTTGACAGATCCAGCAGGCATGAAATCAGTGATTATATAGTTGAACTAAACATAAATAGCACCATCAATCAACTGAATCTAATTGACATTTATAAAATACTTCATCTAACAGCAACAAAATACACATTCTTCCCAAGCTCACATGGAACATTCACCAAGAGAGAGCACATTCTGGGTGATAAAACAAATCTTGACAATGGGATTAAACTAGAAATCCATAACAGAAAGATAGCTCAAAAATCCAAAAATATTTGGCAATTAAACTACACATTTCTAAATAATCAGTAGGTTAAGGAAGAAGCCTCAAGAGAATTGAAATTTTAAAATATTTTAACTCAATAAAAATGAAATTACAACTTATCAAAATTTGTCAGATGCAGTGAAAGCAGTGCTTAAAGGAAAATTTGTACCACTAAATGCTTATATAGGAAAATAAAGACCTAAAATTAATCATTTAAGTTTCTGCCTCAGGAAACTAGAAAAGGAAGAGCAAATTGGCCAGGCACGGTGGCTGATGCCTGTAATCCCAGCACTTTGGGAGGCAGAGGCTGGTGGATCATCTGAGGTTGGGAGTTTGAGACCAGCCTGACCAACATGGAGAAACCTCGTCTCTACTAAAAAAACAAACAAACAAACAAAATAGGCCGGGTGCAGTGGCTCGCGATTGTAATCCCAGCACTTTGGGAGGCTGAGGCAGGAGGATCACGAGGTCAGGAGTTCAAGACCAGCCTGGCCCAGATGGTGAAACCCCATTTCTACTAAAAATACAAAAAAATTAGCCAGACGCGGTGGTAGGCACCTGTAGTTCCAGCTACTCGGGAGGCTGAGGCAGGAGAATCCTTGAACCCGGGAGGCGGAGGTTGCAGTGAGCCAAGTTTGTGCCACTGTACTGTAGCCTGGGCAACAGAGCAAGACTTCATCACAAAAAAAAAAAAAAAAAAAAAAAAAATTAGCCAAGCATGGTGGTACATGCCTGTAATCCCAGCTACTTGGGAGGCTGAGGCAAGGGAATCACTTGAACCTGGGAGGCGGAGGTTGCAGTGAGCTGAGATCGCACCATTGCACTCCAGTCTGGCAACAAGAGCAAAATGCCAAAAAAGAAAGAAAAGAAAGAAAGAAAGGGAAGGAAGGAAGGAGAGCAAATTAAATTAAATATAAACAAAAGAAGAGAAATTACAAAAATCAGAGAAGAAAACATCAAAAATGAAAACAGGAAATCAATAGAAAAAGAATCGATGAACCCAAAGCTGTTTCTTTGCAAACATCAGTGAAATTTATAAACTTTTACTCAAACTAACGAAGACAAATAGAAGATGCAAATTACTAATATCAGAAATGAAAGAAGACACTTCACTATGAACATTAAAAGCATAATAAAAGAATATGATAAATAATTACATGCCCACACATTTGATAATCTAGATGAAGTATACCAGTTCCTTAAAAGACACTGTCTACCAAAACTCTCACAAGGAGAAATAGATGATATAAATAGGCCTGTGTCTACTAAATGAGTTGAATCAATAATTAATAACTTTTCAAGACAGAATGCACCAGGCTCAGATGGGTTCACTGGTGAATTCTAGCAAATATTTAAGAAATAAATTATAACAATTCTCTATGATCTCTTCCAGGAAATAGAAGCAGAGGGAATACATCCTAACATTTTTTGAGAACAGCATTACCCTAATACTAAAACTAAAGATATTATAAGAAAATAACAACTACAGATCAATATCTCTCATGACTTTAGATACAAAAGTCCTCAACAAAATATTAACAAATAAAATTCAACAAATCTAAAAATAATTATACACCATAACCAAGTGGGATTTATTTTAGGTATAAAAGACTGGTTTAATACTCAAAAATCAATTAATATGACTACATTTGATCTTAGCCAAAAGGCTGAGAAGAGATGAATTAATGTAATTTATTACACCAAGACACTAAAGAAGATAAATCATAAGATGAAATACAGAAAGAGAATTTGACAAAATCCATCACCCATTCATAATAAAAAAACTCTCGGCAAACTAGGAATAGAGGGGGACTTCCTCAGTTTGATAAAGAACATCTACAAAAACCCCTACAGCTAACATCGTACATACTGATGATGCTTTCTTCGTAAAATTAGGAGCTACACAAAGGAGTATACTCTCACCAGTTTTATTCAACATCGTTCTGAGAGTCATGGCTAACACAATAAGACAAGAAAAGGAAATAAAATATATACAGATCGATAAGACATGGTGGCTCACGTCTGTAATCCCAACACTTTGGGAGGCTGAGGTGGGGGGATTGCTTGAGCTCAGGAGTTCAAGACCAGCCTGGGCAACATGGTGAAACCCTATCTCTACTAAAATACAAAAAAATTAGCTGGGCATGGAGGTGTGTGCCTGTAATCCCAGCTACTCGGGAGGCTGAGACAGGAGAATCACTTGAACCCAGGAGGTGGAGGTTGCAATGATCCAAGATCGCCCCACTGCACTCCTGCCTGGGCAACAGAGTAAGACTCCATCTCAAAAAAATATATATATATACAGATCAAGAAGGAAGACATAAAACTGTCTTTGTTTACAGATGATGATTTTCTATGTAGAAAATCCCAAAGAATTGACAAAACAAACAAAAAAGGCAACTAATTACTGGAACTGATATGCACTTATAGCAAAATTGTAGGATGCAGATAATATACAAAAGTCTATTTTTTCCTCTAAACCAGCAATGAGCTATTGGAATTTGAAATTGATAACACAACATCTTCAGTAGCATCCTTAGCTTAAGAAAGAAAATAAAAAATAGAAATAAAGACACATCATTTACATTAGCCCCTGAAAAAACAAAAAGAGAGATACTTAGGTATAAATTTAGCAAAATATGTACAAGAGCTATATAAGGAAAACTATTAAACTGTCATGAAAGAATCATGGATAGGAAACTCAAAATTGTTAAGATGTCGGTTCTTTACAACATGATCTATACATTTAATGCAATACCAATAAAAATTACAAGTCATTTTCTAGATATTGACAAACAGATTCTAAGATTGATATGGAAAAGCAAAAGACCCAGAATAACCCACACAGTATTGAGGAGAAAAGTCAGAGAACTGACACTACAAAACTTCAAGACTTACTGTAATCAAGACAGTGTGGTATTGGTGAAAGAATAGACAAATAGATTAATGGAACAGAATAGGGAGGCCAGAAAGAAACACACAAATATAGCCAACTGATCTTTGACAGACAAGCAAAGTCAATTCGATGGAGAAAGGACAGTCTTCAGCAAATGATACTGAAACAATTGAACATTCACATGGGAAAAAATGAATATAGACACATGCCTTACATCTTTCACAAAAATTAACTCAAAATGGGTAATAGTAAAATGTATATATAAAATGCAAAAACTATAAAACTTCATGTAAAATGCAAAACTACATATAAAATGCAAAACTATAAAACTTCTAATGTAAGGCGTTAATAATAGGGGAAATGGGGGACCAAAGTGGGGGCAGAGAGAAAGGAAGAATATGAGCATTCCCTGTACTTTCTGCTCAGCTTTTCTGTAACTCTAAAACTGCTTTAAAAAAATTAAGTATATCAATTACTGTAAAATTAAAACTGCTTTAAAAATTTATTTTAAAAATTATTTTTAAAAACTCCATCTGCATAGTTAAATTTAAAAAGCAAACAACTTTTAAACAGGATTTTCTAAACTACTTAGAGGTTTTCCAGAGTACTCTAAATGAATTTGAACATGTTTATTTAAAACATAAACATTAAGGCTGGGTGCGGTGGCTTACACCTCTGATCCCAGCACTGTGAGAGGCTGAGGTGGGCAGATCACTTCAGGTCAGGAGTTTGAGACCAGCCTGGCCAAAACGGTGAAACTCTGTTTCTACTAAAATATAAAAGTTAGCGAGGAGTGGTGGCAAGTACCTGTAATCCCAGCTACTTGGGAGGCTGAGGCACGAGAATCGCTTGAACCCCAGAGGAAAATGTTGCAGTGAGCCGAGATTGTGCCACTGCACTGCAGCCTGGATGACAGAGCAAGATTCTGTCTCAAAAAAAAAAAAAAAAAAAAAAAAAAAAAAGTGAAAAAAAAAAAACAACAAACAAAAAATCCATAAACATTACATATTCTGATTAGTTTACAGGAACAATTATTGTCATTAGGAAAGATGAAAATTTATTTGCTATTTTCTTCCTTTCTCGCTTTCTTTCTTTTTCTTTTCTTTTCTTTCTTTTTTTCTTTTTTCTTTTCTTTTCTTTTTTTTTTTTAAACAGGATCTTTCTTTGTCACCCAGGCTGGAGTGCAGTGGCATGATCATTGATAGGGACAGGAGGCGGAGAACTTCTAGGCAGAAAAGGGTGGGATCCCTGGTGAGGGCCACACTCTGAAATCTGGAACCACAGCCCAAAATGAGAACTTTACATCCCCATTTTCCCTGCTTGAATGTTGCCTTTTCCAAAACCACCCCTGGCCCACTCTGCCCCACATCCTGTACCATGAAAACCCCCAGGGTCCACTGGCAGAGAGCAGAGAAAGGGAGAAGTAGCTGAATGTTAGAGAAGTCGCCTGACTTCAGACTTATTCAACATCATTCTGAGAGTCATGGCTAACACAATAAGACAAGAAAAGGAAATAAAAGATATGCAGATCGACGAGGCATGGTGGCTGGGCAGCATAGTGATGCCTCATCTCTATAAAAAGTAAAAAATTAGCTGGCATGGTGCGGTGTGCCAATAGTCCCAGCTACTTGGGAGCCTGAGGTGGGAGATGGGAGGATCACCTGAGCCCAGGAGGTCAAGGCTGCAGTGAGCTGTGATTGTGCCACTACTGCACTCCAGGCCTGGGCAACACAGTGAGACCCTGGGGAAAGAAAGAAAGAGAGAGAGAGAGAAAGAGGAAGAGAGAAAGGAAGAGAGAAAGTAAGAGAAAAGAAAAGAATGGAAAAAGAAAAGAAGACGTTGATCTTGGCCATGACACCATCATTTTTCTTCTAATCTGCTGCTTAATTTCTTAAAAGGGAAATCTAATGACTTCCTTCCATTTCCTCAACTCCCTGCAATCTGGCTCCCACTCTGTAGATATTCCCTTTTAAAAATTTTCTCCCCTGGACTTCTAAGATACACTTCTTTCCTGTTACCTCCTTCATTGTCTTCCGTTTTCACTGCCTGCCTTCTTTCCCTCTGTGATTTTCTAACTAACCTCATCAACCTTCCAGGCTTTTCTACCATGTGCTAATGAAATCTCTATCTCTAACAGGACCGCTTTTCCGAATTCTAGAGCTGTTATGTAGCTCCACCTGGACATGCCACAAATATCTTAAATTCAACATATCCAAGATAACTTTGGATCTTTCTCAATGTATTGTCTCTTCCTGCTCCCCAACCTCACTTCTTATCTTAGTCCATGCCTCTATCACCACCCTAACACCACCCTAGTTACCCAGCAGAAACCCTTAGTTATTGCCTCCTGCCTTCTCATCCCCCAAGTCCCATCAGATCTGTCCAACTAGTTCTGTTGCCACTACATTAGCTCAGGCCCAGCAGATCTCTCACCTCTGCTATTGCCTAGCCTTCTGCCTAGGAATCTTTCTCCTTCAGGCTTTTCCTCAAATCATCTATTCTCCTTCCCACTGCAAGAGTTATTTCCCAAAAATGCAAATTTGAGAAATTCCCTCTCTTGCTTCAAATCCCTCAGTGACTCCCAAAGTCCAAGTTCCTCAACATGGCTCACAAAGCCTTTATCAACTGCTCCCTGCCCACTCATTCAAACTAGTCCCTAGTCCCTCCTCTGCTACACTCCAACAGTAATTGAGGATATTAATAATGAATCACCTCTAAGGCACCAACACACATCTATTGAATTGTTAAAATAATTGAAAAAAAAGTTTTAAAAACACTCTTTAATAACATCAAAAGAAAAACTACATATATGCCCGTCAAATGAAGAATGGGTAAAGAAAAGGTGGCATCCTCACTTGGTGGAATAATAGTCAGCAATGAAAAGAATGACCCATTGCCATATGCAACAACCAGATGGATGGATTTCACACATACAGTGACAAGCAAAAGAAGGCAGGCATGCAAGAGTACACAAGAGTATGGTTCAATTTATATGAAGTTCAAGATTAGGCAAAACTAATCTATGGTTGTGGAAGTCAGAATGTGGTTACTTCTGCAGCTGATATTGACTAGGAACTGGCACAAGAGAAACTTCTGGAGAGTTGGAAATGTTTTGAATCTTCATATGGGTGGTGATTACACAGAGCTTATATATTTATCTATCTATCTATTTCTATCTGTAGATATTAATCAAGCCATAAAGTTAAGATTTATATACCTTGCCACATATATGCTATACCTAGTTTTAGTCTGTTTGAGTTGCTATAACAAAATGCCATAAACTAGGTGGATTATAAACAGTAGGAATTTATTTCTCGTAATTCTGGAGGCTGTGAAGTCCAAGATCAAGACACTGGCAGAGTCAGTGTCTGGTGGGGGCCTGCTTTGTCATGGATAGCCATCTTCCAACTGTAACCTTACATGGCAGAAGTAGCAAGGGGTGTCTCCATGGCCACCTTCATCTGGGCACTAATCCCACTCACAAGGCTCTAACCTCATGACCTAATCATCTCTCAAAGGCCCCCACCTCCTATACCATCATCTTGGGGATTATGATTTCAACATATAGATTTTGGGGGGACACAAACATTCAGATCATAGCACATCTCAATTTAAAAATTGCTAAATTAGGCCAGGTGTGGTGGCTCATGCCTGTAATCCCAGATCTTTGGGAGGCCAAGGTGGGCAGATCATGAAGTCAGGAGATTGAGACCATCTGGCTAACATGGTGAAACCTTGTTTCTACTAACAATACAAAAAATTAGCCGAGCGTGGTCGTGCACACCTGTAATCCCAACTACTTGGGAGGCTGAGGCAGGAAAATTGCTTGAACCCAGGAGGCAGAGGTTGCAGTGAGCCAAGATCGTTCCATTGCACTCCAGCTTGGGCAACAAGAGCAAAACTCTGTCCCCCTCCAAAAAACAAATTGCTAAATTAAAAAAAAATTGCTGAGGGGGCACAGGGAGGCAAGTATACAGCTGGCTGCCCTATAAATTGATAAAAATCTTTTGGAAAGCAGTTAAGTAATATGTAAAGAGAGTTAACACTTGACATTCTTTCCTCTACTAATTCACTTTTGGCAAGAAATTTTTCTAAGAAAACAGCAGGAAAGAATTTAGAAATCATTTGTACAAATACATTTAGAACAATATTATCCATAAAAATGAAAAGCTCTATGTAAACCAATGTCCAATTATTGGGAAAAGTTTAAGTAAAGTATGGTAAGATAATATAATAGAACTGTGTACAGTCTTTTAAAATTATCTTACAACTTATTCAATATATGAAAAATTATATAAAAAATAATGTTGATTCCAAAATCAGAATGCAAATATCAGATACCAAATTATATCAGTTATCTATGATTATGTACAAACTACTTAAAAGTTAGTGACTTAAAACAAGCACCATTTTATTTGTACGCAATTCTATGGGTCAGCAATTTGGGCTGGGCTCAGCTAAATGGTCTCTTTGTTGGCCTGGTCTGGGTTTACTCTTGTGACTATAGTCGTCTGTTAACTCAACCCAAGTTGGATGGTATAAAAAGGCCTTGCTCACATGTCTGGTGTTTGAAAGTGGGCCTTTCTGTCTCCACATGGTCTGTCATAGCAAGAAGGCTATTGCAAGCTCCTTCACATGATGACAATAGCATTGCAGGAGGGCAAGAGCAGAAACTACAATCTGTTGGGCAAAACCATTCATAAAACCAGCAGAGATTCAAGAGGAGACACAATCAACTTCACCTCTAGGTGGCACGCCTCATAGTGCTACGTGTATTATCTTTACAAAACGTACCTATCCAGGTAACCTGATGAGGAAATTAAATACCCTGTGTCTTCTAGGTTGTAGACAGAAAAGAAACTCTGCCTCCTTTCCCATCCTTGGCAGCCAGGGCTCTGTGTGCTAACAGGTTGGGCACCAAGTCTGAGCCCTTGGAAAAAGAGGAGGAGAGGCTGAGGGTTGAGGTTGAGGTCCATCTAGGGTGAAGGGGGATAGGAACAAGGATGGGAGGAATATGTGGTCATTAAACAATCTACGCACCAATGATTCATAGCCAATCTCGAAGTGAAGATGTACATCATATGTTTACATTGATAAGGATTAGAGAAACATCCGACGAAGCTGTAGCAGGTTGTTTTATAGGTATGAATTTTTTCCTCATAAAATTGTCAGTTTAAAAAAAGCCCTAAGGGAAAAAACCTCACATACCTAAATATATTCATTGGACCACATTAAATGGGACACAGAAGAATATTTTGTGTACAAGCAGTACTCATAAGATACCAGATGAGCAAGTCCAGAGTCTCAGATTCTATATTTAACAACAAAGCAGACAATGGCAAGGACCAGATCAGCTTTCTTGGAAGCTTTGCACAAAGATTTCCTAAAATATTTTTCATGGGTTGTTATAGAAGAAAATGCTACATACCTGCTTATAAGCAAAGGTTTTTTTTATTTCCCCTAGACTTCTGAGTAGCATTACCCTATGCCACCAAAACAGCTCTCTCCACACTACATTATTTTAGATTTCTTCCATTCAGTGAACATTTGTCCTCACATTCTGATTTCTTTCTTTCTCTCTTTGCCTCCCTCCCTCCCTCCCTCCCTCCCTCCCTCCCTCCCTCCCTCCCTCCCTTCCTTCCTTCCTTCCTTCCTTCCTTCCTTCCTTCCTTCCTTCCTTCCTTCCTTCCTTCCTTCCTTCCTTCCTTCCCTCTCTCTCTTTCTCTTTCCCTCTTTCTCTCTTTCTCTCTTTCTTTCTTTCTTAGATGAAGTCTCTCTCTAGTCCCCCAGGCTGGAGTGCAACGGCGTGATCTCGGCTCACTGCATCCTCCGCCTCCTGGGTTTAAGCAATTCTCCTGCCTCAGCCTCCCAAATAGCTGAGATTATAGGCACCTGACACCACACCCAGCTAAGTTTTGTATTTTTAGTAGAGACGGGGTTTCACCAGGTTGGTCAGGCGGTCTCGAACTCCTGACCTCAGGTGATCCACCCATCTCAGCCTCCCAAAGTGTTGGAATTACAGGTGTGAGCCACTGTGCCTGGCTGCACATTCTTATTTCTAAAAAAACTTTGTACTTCATATCTGAACTCATTTGATGCCCATTATTGTATTTCTTTTACCATTTTGATTTGATTTCTTTTTGCCTAGACAGATGCCTAGGATTTGTCCTAGGTATATGGATGTACAGCTCCTAAAACGTAGCATGGCTAAAACTGAATTCCGTTCCTCCCACAAGCTGTTGCTGCTCTCTACCTGCCTCTGTTAATAGCACCCTCATCATTCCAACCACATCCAGGGGCAAAACTCTGGAGCTTTGTCCCTTCCTTCTCACTGTCCTGCTAACATCCAGTTGGCTTTCTCAGCCAGCTGAATCAACTCCTGGAAAGTCTCTCTAGTTGCTTCCATTCTAATCCCCAAAGGACCCCAATTTGGTCTTTATCATCTTGTCCGATTATAGCTGCCCTTCTCTGTCTCTGTGTGGTTCTTTTTCACGCCTCATAGTGCCACCTGTATTATCTTTACAAAACAGACCAATCCAGGTAACCTGATGAGGAAATTAAGTACCATGTGCCTTCTAGGTTGTAGACCGAAAGGGAACTCTGCCCCCTTCCCCATCCTTGGCAGCCAGGTCTCTGTGCTAATAGGTTGGATACCAAGCCTGAGCCCTTGGAAATACAGGAGGAGAGGCTGAGGGATGAGGCTGAGGTGCATCTAGTGTAATGGTGTCATGCCCTGATGCTCAAAATGTGGTCTGCAGACCAGCAGCACCAGCAGCACCCGGAAGTTTGTAGAAATGCAGAATCTCAGGTGCCACCCAGACCTGCTGAATCAGAATCTGCATTTTAACAAGATCCATATGTGATTGGTGCACACTGAAGTCTGGGAAGCACTGTAAGGGATACCTTTTGTGTCTTACTTTCAACACTTTAAATCCTCTTGGCCTCACGTCTGACTCCAGCAGTAATCGCTAGTAGCAGTGGTCAGCAGTGTCCAGCTCACTTATACATCTATACATTGCCTTGCACTCTTTCCCTCATCAGCTGCCCCTATCTCTCACTCTTTCTTCTGGGTCAACTTCCCAAATAAACTATTAAATCCAAATCCTTGTTTCAGGTTCTCCCTCCAGGGAACCCAGCTTTAGATGATTAAAAAAATTGAGGAGGGCCTGAAGAAGCAGGGCAGGTGCTCTGGAGATGGCGGAATCACAGCTGGTGTTAACGAGGTATGAGTTGAGGGTCCACGCAATGAACACCAGGTTTGGGGGAGACACAGCTGAGACTCCTAGACCTCAGTTTGGCAAAGAAGTGTGTCCCACCCTAGGTTACCTGCCTTCAAGGCAGGGCCAGCTTCATGGGCTTATGATCTGTGCTGTGACACAGGGCCCTGTACTCCAAAGAGCCCTATGTTTGGTTTAATGCTCACCTGTTACCATTTTGAAATTCTCAGTAATTTTTGAACAAGGGGCTCTGCGTTTTCATTGTGTACTGAGGCCTGCAAATTATGTAGCTGGTCCTGATCCTAGGGTAGGAAGAGACAGCAAAGTTCAGACCACAGGCTGAAATATTCCTCTTTAGGATGCCCGTAAGCTCTCAGAACTCATATGATTCTAAGAGGGTTGAGGAGTTGGGAAGAATGCCTCCTCACCACTGCCGAGTCCAATGAAACTGGGACTTTTTGCCAACTCTGGCAAATGGAGGCTGAAGCAAATTTGATTTGATTTTGGAACACAAAGGAATGCAATATTTCTTGCACTTCAGTGTTGCAGAACAAACTCTGAAGCCTTCCATGAAGATTTCATTATGTCCATCTCGTGTTTCAAGTTCTGTAGTGGCTCTTCATTACTAAGAAACTAAACTATAAACCTTATAGGAAAGCATTCAAAGTTCTACTGATCTAAAAAGACCCTAGTCCTGCTGTACACTAAATCCTCTTTTGGACCTTAAACTCCATTTCCAGTAGTTAATCTTCCCTCCACCGCTGTCTTTATCCACCTGGAATCCACACCATTCCAAACGGTCAACCATTGATACAAGTTTTTTTGTGAGTATTCAGAAATTTTAAAAATTTATACAAGTAAATAATATGCACTTTGTTTTCCTTTCTTATATATATGGTAAAATACTGTACCCATTCTATTCTATTCTTCATGCATTCTCTTATGCTACTATCCTTTATCTGGAATATTTTTCTATTCCATATCCATCATTAATTCAAGCAGCCTTCAATACCCATTGCAAATACCTCTTCTTGAAGCATTCCCAAATCCTACTATATAGTTGCAATTAAATATTACCTTCCAAGGGCTGGTCATGGCTGCTCACACCTGTAATCCCAGCATTTTGGGGGACAGGAGGTAGGAGGATCTACACAGGAGTTTGAGGTTACAGTGAGCTATGATTGCACCACCGCACTTCAGCCTGGGTAACAGGCCAAGAGCCTGTCTCAAAAACAAACAAACAAACAAACAAACAAAAAACTTCCTGGGATATTAAACAGGAACTTTGTAATTAGCCATTTAATATCTCAGAAACGATCTTGCTTCTCATTTGACATAACAAAAGACAGAGCCTATATATTAGAGAGAATCATATGAAATTGCTGTCGTTGACAGATTTGACCTAAAAAACGTCATTTCATATGAGTAATCTAATAGATTTCAGTTTAAATAAGGCCCTTCTCTGACCTCTTTAGTCTTCCTTAGGATTCTTCCTTTTCTCATAGAGAAGTTTATTATATAGTGATCTATATTTTATTATTCCAACACTTCTTAACATTTAATATGAATCTAGTCTGAATCTAAGGGTTTCCAGACTTTTGTCTTCCATTTCTACTTTATATATGACTCTTCCTCAAGAGTGATGGTGATGACCCTTCCTTTACCATCTCCACCACCCTTATCATTAGAAAAACTTGTACACATTCTTATCAAGTTTATCACCCGGTGCTTTGATAAACCAAGCATGAAGTCACTCAAACATTGCAGCTGGTGTTGCTTCCAACCATGTTTTTCCTGCTCTACTTGCTAGTTTTAGAGGAGGTTATAATAATAGCAGTTGAAATAGCACACAGATCATGTTCTCTAATTGATTAATCACCTCATAACTAATTCATGCTATGGACACTTGTGCTGAAGGCCTTCTGCAGATGAACTTTCCCTGTGCAGCAGGGAGCATGTCCTCAAACTGTTCTGGGCCCGTAGCCAAAAAATTCAGCAACCAAAAGAGAAGAAAAGACTAATCCAGTTAGAAAATATTTGGCTCAGGATTCTGATTGTCCTGATTGTCCTGGCTGGGGTCATATGTCCATCTCTGGACCAGCCACTGTGGCCAGATGGATGGAATAATATTATTCACTCGACCTGGGATCTTGCCCCCCCCACCCACCTTTTTTTTTCTTTTCGAGACAGAATCTTACTCTGTTGCCCAGACTAGAGTGCAGTTGCGTGATCTTGGTTCACTGCAGCCTCTGCCTCCCAGATTCAAGTGATTCTCATGCCTCAGCCTCCCAATAGCTGGGATTACAGGCATGCACCACCATGCCCAGATAATTCTTGTATTTTGAGTAGAGACCAGATTTCACTATGTTGGCCAGGCTTGTCCCAAATTCCTGACCTTAAGTGATCCACCCGCCTCTGCCTCCTAAAGTGCTGGGATTACAGGCATCAGCCACTTGCGCCCAGCCCCTTGCCCATTCCTATAACCAAGTACCAGGTTGTTAACAGAAGAAGCTGGAGAGGCGAAGGCATCCTGACAGACAAGAACGGAACACTAACTACTACTTCTACATTGAATGGAAATAGATTCCCCTACCTGCATCTTCACCCACTGTGCTTTGTTTTACCTTCCATATTAGATAAATACTTGTTACCTACTTGTTATATAAAACAAATTTATGAAATCCCAGCTACTTGGGAGGCTGAGGCAGGAGAATTGCTTGAACCTGGGAGGCGGAGGTTGCGGTGAGCCAAGATCGCGCCATTGCACTCCAGCCTGGGCAACAAAAGCGAAACTCCGTCTCAAAAAACAAACAAACAAACAAACAAACAAACAAACAAACAAGTTTAATCCCTTTTCCATAACGAAACTTTTAATATGTTAGCACAGCGTATGTGGCCTTCCTTCTCCAACCAGTGACCCCACTGCTGGTTTCTTCCTGGGTATCCTGCCATTCCTTCTTTTCCTCCTTCTCTGCACCCTCTTCCCTGGCCCTACCCACCTCCAAGATTCAGCTTTCCTTGGGTTTTTGCCTTGGCCCTTTTCTTTTCCTTTCGATGCACATTCTCCCTGTGACAATGACCACTCCCCACGGCCCTATCACCAGCATATATGCCAGCATTTCCTTTGCTTTGTGACTTTTTCTGACCGTATGTTTTTGTTTACTCTGTCACAGTTCTTTAAAATCCTACAACACTCTCCCCCTTAGGAATTTTATAAATTATTTCGCCATTCGTGTAAGTTAGAATTGCATTTGCCTGCATGTAAGAGATAGCTGGCTACGGTGGTTAAACAAAGCAAGTGGTTCAAATCCCTCAAGTAACAAGAAGTCAGGAAGTGATTTGTACAGTGCTAATGCAAAAAACCCCAGTACCATTCACCACCAACTCCCATTGCTTCCCTTTGCACCATTAAAAGGACTGTGTAAACTGTAAAGTGCTATATAAGCATAAGTTACTAAAAATTAATCATCAGATTTTCCATTCAGACCTCCTAAGGTCTTCTTTTCCACCAGCTTTTGATCCTGCAAGCCCCCTCCTAATGCATTCATCCTCTGGCCTTGGAATGACCTCCCTGAAGACCCTTTGTTCTTTTTTTTTTTTTTCTTCATTTCTTATTCAAATCTATTTAGTTCTTGAGTTCAAATAGTTTGAAGAGAAAGTTCAGATAGCAATGGGCATTGCAGAATCTGAATATATTTAGTTCTTGAATTTTTTTGTTTTTTAATTTTATTAATATTATACTTTAAGTTCTAGGGTACATGTACACAACGGGCAGGTTTGATACATAGGGATACATGTGCCATGTTGGTTTGCTGCACCCATTAACTTGTCATTTTCATTAGGTATTTCTCTTAATGCCATACCTCCCCTTACCCCCCACCCCATGACAGGTCCCCATGTGTGATGTTCCCCGTCCTGTTTTCAAGTGTTCTCATTGTTCAATTCCCACCTATGAGTGAGAACATGTGGTGACTGGTTTTCTGTCCTTGCGATAGTTTGCTCAGAATGATGGTTTCCAGCTTCATCCATATCACTACAAAGGACATGAACTCATCCTTTTTTATGGCTGCATAGTATTCCATGGTGCATATGTGCCACATTTTCTTAATCCAGTCTATCATTGATGGACATTTGGGTTGGTTCCAAGTTTTTGCTATTGTAAATAGTGCTGCAATAAACATACGTGTGCATGTGTCTTTATAGTAGCATGATTTATAATCCTTTGGGTATATACCCAGTAATGGGATCACTGGGTCAAATGGTATTTCTAGTTCCAGAACCTTGAGGAATCACCACTGTGTTCCACAAAGGTTGAACTAGTTTACACTCCCACCAACAGTGTAAAAGCATCCTATTTTTCCACATCCTTTCCAGCATCTGTTGTTTCCTGACTTTTTAATGATTGCCATTCTAACCCGTGTGAGATGGTATCTCATTGTGGTTTTGATTTGAATTTCTCTGATGAACAGTGATGATGAGCTTTTTTTCATGTGTCTGTTGGCTGCATAAATGTCTTCTTTTCAGAAGTATCTGTTCATATCCTTTGCCCACTTTTTGATGGGGTTATTTTTGTCTTGTAAATTTGTTTAAGTTCTTTGTAGATTCTGGATATTAGCCATTTGCCAGATGGGTAGATTGCAAAAATTTTCTCCCATTCTCTAGGTTGCCTATTCACTCTGATGATAGTTTCTTTTGCTGTGAAGAAGCTGTTTAGTTTAATTAGATCCCATTTGTCTATTTTGGCTTTTGTTTCCATTGCTTTTGGTGTGTTACTTATGAAGTCCTTGCCCATTCCTATGTCCTGAATGGTATTGCCTAGTTTTTCTTCTAGGGTTTTTATGGTTTTAGGTCTAACATTTAAGTCTTTAGTCCATCTTGAATTATTTTTGTATAAGGTGTAAGGAAGGGATTCAGTTTCAGCTTTCTACACAGGGCTAGCCAGTTTTTGCAGCACCATTTATTAAATAGGGAATCCTTTCCCCATTTCTTGTTTTATGTCAGGTTTGTCAAAGATCAGATGATTGTAGATGTGTGGTGTTATTTCTGAGACCTCTGTTCTGTTCCATTGGTCTATCTCTCTGTTTTGGTACCAGTACCATGCTATTTTGGTTACTTTAGCCTTGTGGCATAGTTTGAAGTCAGGTAGCGTGATGCCTCCAGCTTTGTTCTTTTTGCTTAGGATCATCTTGGCAATGCAGGTTCTTTTTTGGTTCCATATGAAATTTAAAGTAGTTTTTTCCAAATCTGTGAAGGAAGTCATTGGTAGCTTGATGGGGATGGCATTGAATGTATAAATTACCTTGGGCAGTATGGCCATTTTCACAATATTGATTCTTCCTACCCATGAGCGTGGAATGTTCTTCCATTTGTTTATGTCCTCTTTTATTTTGCTGAGCAGTGGTTTGTAGTTCTCCTAGAAGAGGTCCTTCACATCCCTTGTAAGTTGGATTCCTAGGTATTTTATTCTCTTTGTAGCAATTGTGAATGGGAGTTCACTCATGATTTGGCTCTCTGTTTGTCTGTTATTGGTGTATAGGAATGCTTGTGATTTTTGCACATTGATTGTGTATCCAGAGATTTTGCTGAAGTTGCTTATCAGCTTGAGGAGATTTTTGTACTGAGATAATGGGGTTTTCTAAATATACAATCATGTCATCTGCAAAGAGGGGTAATTTGACTTCCTCTTTTTCTAATTGAATACCCTTTATTCCTTTCTCTTGCCTGATTGCCCTGGCCAGAACTTCCAACACTATGTTGAACAGGAGTCATGAGAGAGGGCATCCCTGTCTTGTGCCAGTTTTCAAAGGGAATGCTTCCAGCACTTTCAGTATGATATTGGCTGTGGATTTGTCATAAATAGCTCTTATTATTTTGAGATATGTTCCATCAATACCTAGTTTATTGAGAGTTTTTAGCATGAAGGCTGTTGAATTTTGCCACTTTGAATTTATTTACCTATTCAAGCCTCAGCAATGGTGGACACCCCTCCCCCTGCCAGGTGGCTGCCTCGCAGGTCAATCTCGGCCTGCTGTGCTAGCAGTGAGCAAGGCTCCATGGGCGTGGGACCCACCAAGGCAGGCATGGGATATAATCTCCTGGTGTGCCGTTTGCTAAGACTATTGGAAAAGCACAGCATTTGGGCAGAGTGTCCTCATTTTCCAGGTACAGTCTGTCATGGCTTCCCTTGGCTAGGAAAGGGAAATCCCCCGACCCCTTGCCCTTCCCGGGTGAGGCGATGCCCTGCCCTGCTTCAGCTCACCCTCTATGGACTGCACCCACTGTCCAGCCAGTCCCAATGAGATGAACCAGATACTTCAGTTGGAAATGCAGAAATCACTGTCTTCTGTGTCGATCATGCTGGGAGCTGCAGACTGGAGCTGTTCCTATTGGGCCATCTTGGAATGGAATCCCCCTTTGTTCTTTTAAAACTATATATGCCTATAATCCCAGCACTTTGGGAGGCCAAAGTGGTTGGATCACCTGAGGTCAGGAGTTCAAGACCAGCCTGGCCAACATGGCAAAACCCCATCTCTATCAAAAGTACAAAAATTAGCCGGGCATGGTGGTGCATGCCTGTTATCCCAGCTACTTGGGGGGCTGAGGCAAGAGGATTGCTTGAACCCGAGGATCCCTGAACAGGAGGTTGTAGTGAGCTGAGATCATGCCACTGCATTCCTGCCTGGGTAACAGACTACATATATATATGTATAGTCTGATATATATATCGCTGGGCACTGTAGTGAGCACCTGTAGTCCCAGTTACTTGAGAGGTGGAGGCAGTAGGCTCCCTTGAGCCCAGGAATTTGTTTCTAGCCTGGACAACATAGCAGGACACCATCTCAATTGATTGATAGGTGGATAGATAGATAGATAGAAGCAATTTTACAATATCAACAGCAAAAAAAAAATATGCTATTGATTGCTTCATCTTTCCTTGAGTAGGCTTTTCACTTCTATTTCTTTTCTTCTATTTTTATCTTTTGGTTAATGTTTCATGCTCCTCAGCTTGGGATAAATCCATCTGCCTTGACCTGATTACCCTAAGTTGCCTACCCTAATCCCAATTTAGATGTACAAAGTAACCCCATTTGCATAGTATTTGACTGCTCACAGATTAAAAGGTATACACTAGTAATACATGAATTTATTACAGCCTCCCCTTATGGATTTTATCTTAAAGTAACAGTATGTGCACTGACAGTGATAGTTGCACAGCTTCATTGATGGGTAATTGGAAATGCATCCAAATATCTTTAAAATGTTCCTACCCTTTGACTATGCAATTTCTCTTTTAGACAGTTTCCACTAAGAAAATTGTCAGTCATGATAATTTGTCGAATCATGTGGTAGGATTAAAGATGGTCAGAAAAGCCCTGTTAGAATATCAAATAATTGGAAATGTTCACAATTAGGGGATTAGTTAAATAGATGATGATATACCTATACAAAGATTAATGATGTTTCAGAAATGCATCAACTGAAATGAAAAAAAATTCAGAATCTATCGTCAAGTAAAAAAAATCAATTTACAAACAATACATATGTGTGCCATTATCCCATTTTTGTTTCTTTTTAAAACTGCCTAGAAAAAGTTCTGGAAAGATATCCATTAAGGGATTAATAGATAGGTGGGGTTGTAAGGCTTCTGTACTCTCATCTTGTTTGATCGCATTTTTCTGTTTTACTCAGAATATCACAAATTACCTGTGTAGTCAAATGACAACAATAAAAAATGTCTTGATGGCTAGAAGGGAAATACCTTAAGTGAAGAGTTAATTGCCTTGCCTATCCAGATAAGTAGTCACCTGCTTCTCTCAGACCACTAAAAAGTGTTACAATGTGGGCCTGCCCTTCTGACACAAGGAAATATGTCTTCAGAAAACAGATCTTCTCATGTTATACCCTGACCACCTCCACTGTTATAACTGTAAAGGTGTGAGGAACTACAGGTTTCTCATCTGGAGGCCCTGATGCAGACAGTTTGGTCCTAATTCAGTAGATTTGCCTGTTTCCTAAAGGAATGAAATCTGCATACCTTCCTGCCTGCCTCCAGAATTCAATAATACTTTATTAAAATTTGTTGCTGTTTCCTTACAAAACAAGCTCTTTATTTTTAAATTCTCTAAAATATATGGCAAAATATGGCAAAGAATCCTCTATATCTTAGGTCCTCTTAATTCTAGCCTCTGTCTACATGAATTTGGACTATCATTGCCCTACTATAAAATAACCATTTTCAGCATCATCATCAATTATATTATTGAGAATATACAATGTGCTCAGCACTGGACTGGGTACTCTATATGCACTATTCAATTTGAAATTCCCAACCCATTTTGAAGCAGGTGCTGTTATTAGCCCAGTTGGTGAGCCCAGTTGAGAAGTGAAGCTAACTCAACACTTCCCCGCTTCCTAACAATTTTCTGGAAAATAAGGGTATGGAGGCTACTTACTTATAGGATGGTTGTGAATTTTAGGTAAGTGAAATTTATCTGTAAGGACTGTAAGGACATGACTACACTGCAGCCAGGCAGACATAGGTGGAGGCAAACATCCTGCATGACTCAGCAGGATTGGAGCACAGGAGCACAATTTCGTGCATTATATAATCACAGCTATGTAGCCATAAGATGGGAAAGCTCATCACCTGACTCTGAGCCATTATTTTCTGTGAGGTGTATAAATGCAGCACCAACACTGTGACAGTGGGGCTGAATACAGCCATGTCCCATCTACCTGCTGTCTCTCGAGTGTTCTTCCAGCTCCCTGCCCTCCCTCTTCCCCACCCGTCCACCCACTCCCCTTGGGCCTTAGCTGGGGCTTGAAACTAACAATGGCTAACACAAATAAAGCTGCTATGCACATTTATGCAAGTCTTTGTTTGGATATATGCATTATTTTCTCTTGGGAAAATACACAGGAGGGGAATGGCTGGGTGACACAGTAGGGATAGGTTTAACTTTAAAAGTAAAAAATAAATAAAACCTGCCAAATAGTTTTTCCAAAGTGGATATTCATTTTATAATTCCACCAGCAGTGTGTGAGAGTTCCAACACTAGGAATAGTGAGTTTTTTTAATCTTAGCCATTCTAGTGAGTATGTAAAGGTATCTCATTATGGTTTTAATTTGTATTTTCCTAATGGCTAATGATGTTGAAAACCTTATTATATGTTTATTTGCCAACCATGTGTCTTCTTTAACTAAGGGTCTATTAAAATAGTTTTGTAACTTTTGCATGGGTTGTTGGTTTGCTTATTACTGAGTTTTGAAAGCTTTTATATATTCTGGATCCACAACCTTTTATATCAGATTTATTTATTTATTTATTTATTTATTTATTTATTTATTTTTGAGATGAAGTCTCATTCCGTCACTCAGGCTGGAGTGTAGTATAGATCTCAGCTCACTGCAACTTCCACCTCCCAGGTTCAAGTGATTCTCATGTCTCACCTCCCAAGTAGCTGGGACTACAGGCATGCACCACCACACCTGGCTAATTTTTGTATTTTTAGTAGAGATGGGGTTTCACTATGTTGGCCAGGCTGGTCTCAAACTCCTGGCCTCAAGTGATCTGCCCATCTCAGCCTCCCAAAGTGCTGGGATTACAGGTATGAGTCAGTGTGCCTGGCCCAGATATGTGATTTTAAAATATTTTCTCTCAGTCTGTGGCTTCTTTTTTCATTCTCTCAACAGTGTCTTCCAAAGAGTAGAAGTGTTTAATTTTCAGTCCAATTTATTAATTTGGGTTTTTTAAAAAATGAATTCCACTTTTGATAATACACCTAAGAAATGTTTATATAACCCATGATCACAAAGATTATCTACTTTGTTTTTTTCTGGAAATTTTATAGTTTTAGATCTATTTTGAGTAAATTTTTATATATGGTACAGGCATGGATTGAAGTAGTTTTGTTTTGTTTTGTTTTTGCATCTGAATATCTCCTATTGTTCTAGCACCATTTGATGGCAAAGCTTTCCTTTCTCCACTAAATTGCCTGTACCTTTGTAAAAAATCAGTTGTCCATATATACCTGGGTTTATTGCTAGTATCTCTATTCTGTTTTACTAATCTATTTTTCTGATTTTGTGCCGATACTACACTGTCCTGATTACTATAGTTTTATAATAATTTTTGAAATCATGTAGTGTTAGTTCTCTAACTTTATCATACTTTTTCAAATGTTATAACTATTTCAGATCCTTTGTATTTCCATATGAACTTTAGAATCAGCTTGTCGGCCTGAACTCCTGGCCTGAAGTGAGCCTCAGCCTCTCAGTATTACCCTTTTTTAAATTGTTGGATTTGATTTGCTAAGATTTGGTTTAGAAATTTTGTGTGGTGGCTCACGCCTCTAATCCCAGCAGTCTGGGAGGCCAAGGTGGGTGGATGACCTGAGGTCAGGAGTTCAAAACCAGCCTGGCCATGGTGAAACCCCATCTCTACTGAAAATACAAAAAATTATCCAGGCATGGTGGTGCATGCCTGTAATCCGAGCTACTCAGGAGGCTGAGGCAGGAGAATCACTTGAACCTGGGAGGCGGAGTAAGCCAAGATCTTACTTGCAGTAAGCCAAGATCACACCACTGCACTCCAGCCTAGGGGACAAGAGTGAAACTCCGTCTCAAAAAAAAAAAACAAAACGAAAACCAAACAAACAAAAAAACCAGCTTGTCAATTTTTATCATTAAAAAACTTGCTTGGATTTTTATTAAGATTCCGTTAAACCTGCAGACCAATTTTAGGAGAAATAACATCTTAACGATATTGAGTCTTCTGACCCATAAACACAGTATATCTCTCCATTTTTAAATTTAAAAAATTTCTGTCAGTAATGTTTTATAGTATTCAGTGTACTGGTCTTTCATATCTTTTGTCAGATATATCTCTATTTGATTTTTAAAAATATTATTGTAAATGGTAACTTTTATTTCAATTTCCCATTGTTTACTGCAGGATATGTAAGATTTTAAAAAATATTGATCTTGCATCTTATGACCTAACTAAGCTTACTTTTTCTAAAACCACAATAGAATTAGATTTCCTACGTAGACTATGATGTCATCCCAAATAAAGGCAATTTTACTTCTTCCTGACCAATCTGGATGCCATTTATTTCTTTTAATTGTTTATTGCACTGGCTAGAACCTCTAGCATAGTGAGGAATAGAGTGGAAAGCATCACATTAAGTGTGATGGTAGCTGTAGGTTTTCCAGATGCCCTTTATCAGGTCATGGAAATTCCCATCAATTTCTCCTTTGGTGAGAGTTTTTATCACAATTGCTTCTGCTATGTCTATTGAGATGACAATATGGCTTTTCTTTATTAGTTTGTTAATATGACAAATAACATTGACTAATTTTTCAAATGTCACATTAACCTGCAATCCTGGCATAAATCTCATTCACTCACAATATATTACCTTTTTTGTTTTAAGAGTCTCACTCCAGACTGCAGTGCAGTGGCATGATCATAGCACAATCATAGCTCACTGCCACCTTGAACTCCTCGGCTCAAGCAATCCTCCTGCCTCAAACTCTTAAGTAGCTGGGACTACAGGCACATACTACCATGCACAGCTAATTTTTTTAATTCTTTGTAGAGACCAGGTCTTGCTATGTTTCCCAAGCTGGTCTCAGACTCCTGGCCTGAAGTGAGCCTCAGCCTCTCAATATTACCCTTTTTTAATTGTTGGATTTGATTTGCTAAGATTTTGTTTAGAAATTTTGTGTGTATGTTCATAAAGGATATTTTTCTGTAGTTGTCTTCTCCTGTAAAGTCTTTTTCTGGTTTTGATATCTGGATGAGTTTGTATAATCCCAATATTATTTACTTCTTACATATTTGGTAGAATTCAGTGAAGTTATCTGGGCCTGGAGTCTTCATTTTGGGAAGGCTTTTAACTACAAATTCCATTTTTAATAATTAGTTGTTGTTATTTTTGAGACAGAGTCTCACTGTTGCCCAGGCTGGAGTGCAGTGGTGCAATTGTAACTCTTGCAGCCTTCACCTCCTGGACTCAACTGATCCTTCCACCTCAGCCTCCCAAGTAGCTGGGACCACAGGTCATGCCACCACACCCAGCTAATATTTTTTTTTCTGTATTTTTTTTGTAGAGATGGGGGTCTTAATATGTTGCCTAGGCTGCTCTTGAACTCCTGGGCTCAAGCAATTGTCCTACCTCAGCCTCCTAAATTGCTGGGATTACAGGTGTGAGCTACATCTGGCCCAAATTCAATTTTTTAAAGAGAGCTAGTAACATTATTTATTTCTTCTTGAGTAAACTTTGATAGTTTGTGTCACTCAAGGAATTTGGCTATTTCTTCTACATTGTTGACTTTATTCTAAAGGCATAAAGATGTTTATAATCTTCCCTTATTATTTTTAATATCTGTGAAATATGTAGTGATGTCACTTCTTGCTCTGTGCTGTTGTTGTCATACATTTTACTAATACACATGGTATAAACCCCATCATGCATTTTTATTATTTCATTACTTTCATCTAAAAAGTTGTCTTTTGAAGAGCTTTAAATTATAATAAAAAGTTATATATTTACTGTATAATATCTCTAATGTACTCCCTTCCTTTGCATAGATCTGTATTTCTATCTGGTATCATTTTCCTCTGCTTGAAGTATTTTCTTTACCATTTCTTGCAATGCAGGTTGGTTCATGATAAATTCTTTCATCTTTTTTGTGTCTGGAAAAGTCTTTATTATGTTTTTCATTTTTAGTTTTTAAAAATTGAAATATAACTCATATCATCAAATTTACCATTTTTAAACAGTGTAATTCAGTGGCCTTTAGTATGTTCACAAGGTTGCACAACTATCATTACTATCTAATTCCAGGACATTTATCCCCCCAAAACCCTATAATCATTGATAGCCACTGACTAGTCTCTCCTCCCCACAGTTCCTGTCACACTAATCTATTTTCTGTCTCTACATCCTTCATGTTTGAAACATACTTTTGCTGGGTAAAGAATTCTAGGTTGACAGTTCTTTCCTTATAGGTTTTTAAATATTTTAAAAATTATCATCTCATCCTATTTTCAGTAAGAAATCTGCTGTTATTCTGACAAATGTTCCTCTGTAATGTGTCTTTTCCCTCTAGCTGCTTTCAAGATGTTTTCTTTATCAATTTTTTTTTTAGCAATTTGATTATGATGTGTCCCAGTGCAGTTTTTTTTCATATTTCTTGTTTTAGGGGTTTACTGAGCATCTTGGATTTGTGGGTTTATAGTTTTAATCAAATATCAGAAAATTTTGGCCATTATATCTTCAAATTTTTTCAGCTTTCCAGTTTCTTGCCCACCTCCTCTGGAGATGCCAATTACATATATATTAGGCTTGAAGTTGTCCCACAACTTACTACTGTTCTTTTTCTTTTCTTTTCTCCTTAATAAATCCACTTTTCCCTCTGTATTCCATTGTATAGTTTTTAGTGCTAGGCTTTCAGTTCACTAATCTTTTTTTCCAGCAATGTCTAATCTGCCATTAATAGCATCCAGTGTATTTTTAATCTCAGACATTATAGTTTTCATCTCTATAAATTCGATTTGGGTGGTTTTATATCTTCATGTCTCTAGTTAACTTTGAGCATATAGAAAGCAGTTGCAATAACTGTTGTAATGTTATCGACTGCTGATTCTAAAAGTTGTGTCAGTTCTGGTTCATTTCTGATTGATTTATTTATTTTTTAAAAATCCTCATATGAGACATATTGTCCTGCTTCTTTCCATGTCTGACAATCTCTGATTGGATGCCAGACATTGTAAATTTCACCTTGTTGGGAGGTGGGTATTTTTGATTTCTATAAATATTCTTGAGCTTTGTTCTGGCATGTAGCTAAGTTACTTGGCAACAGTTTAATACTTTGGACCTTGCTATCATGATTTGTTAGATGGAACTGGACAAGTGCTCAGTCCGTAGCTAATTATTCCCCTATTGAGACAACATCCTTCCCTCTATGTGAGCCAATGCTCTGTAAATCATAAACTTTTTCAGTCTGGCTGGTGGTAAGAGGGACTACTTCCAGCCCTATATGAATGCCAGTCACTGTTACCTCTAATCCTTTCAAGTGGTTCCTTACCCGACCTTGGGCAGTTCCTTCACAGGTTTGTGCTGATCAATACTCAACTAAATGCTTTAGGAGAACCCTTTGAAAATGTCTAGAGTAGTCTCTCTGTGAAATGCTCTTCTCTGGTACTGTCTGGCAAACTCTAGTCCCTTTGGTCTTCACATATTCTGAGCTTCATTTCCTCAATTTGGGGAGACTGCTTTTCCCTGCATTAGCTCTACCTCCCTATGTCATGGCCTTCACATTTTCTTCACACAACAATCTGGGACAAGCATAGTGCCAGGAATAGCCCATATACACACAATTGGTAAGCTAAACGTTTAAGGACATGTAGGTGGTTCTGAGGTATGGACTTAGCCAAGATGGGGATTCAGAAAAAGAATTGGTAGCATGGGCTAAGGCAGCTGCTGGTGACTCAATGGATAACTAGGCTGGTCTCAAAGGAAGAAGAGTATATTCCTTCAGAAGAGGTTGTCTCCTGGTGGGTAATACCATCAACTGAGATGCCAGAGGCAGGAGAAGCAGCAAGAGAAGGACCTGAGTAGCTTCAGGGAGAAGAGAGGGAGAAATAAAAGAAAAAGCAACCTCAGGAATTATAAACCTATAAATCATATAAACCAATGAGGCTACCATTATGTTTATCTCACAGTCATTAAGGCCAATTCAAAATACAAATACAAATCAGTGTTATCATTTCAGAGCCACATCTCCATCAGCATCAAAAATCTAGGTATCTCTTTTGTTTGCCAATTTTACCTGGTAGATTTCATTTCAGATGAATTGTGGCTATTTCCAGAAATCAAAGCTGCCCTAAAAAGAAGCAAGATGAGGTTCTGCTGAAGGTGTGTGAAATAATACAATGAAGTCATGTTCTGAAACAACTTCTCAAAAAAAGAAAGTCATGTAAATTCAACCAAGATGATTGACTATCTTCAAGAGCACAACTCTTGATTATGTAAGTTCCAGCATAAAAATAATAAAAACTGTCATATGAAAAAAAGAAAGAAAAAAAAGCTGCAAATTTAGGAATGGTTCTGATATGGACAAATGGAGAGTAACAGAGGGTATTCTAAGGAAATGATTTGGAGACATGCTAAAGTGTGACTAAGTAAAAGGTGAATGGAAAGGCGAGGTTACGTGTGGGAGACATTTCCAAGGAAAGCTCTGTGGGATGGAGGGTTGTGTTTGATATGGCTTATGAAGAATGAAAAGGCAGTGGTGATTCTGATATTCAGAATTTTGTGCATGCCTGGGGAAGTCTTTGAGGTAGTTCTCCATGGCTATAAAGTTCAAGACACCATGGACCACCCATGGTAGCTGAGCAAAGAGTAGGCCTAGTATGGATGGGACACATTCAACTAACCAAGAGCTGGCAAACAAACCTATGCCTCAAAATAATTCCAGATAAAAACTAGAAAAAACCTTTTTGAGAAACAGCTTTATGATGTGTGAATTTATCTTTCAGAGTTACACTACTCTTTCATGGAGCAGCCTGCTAGCACTGTTTCTGTGGAATCTGAGAAGGGATATTCTGGATTGCTTTGAAGCCTATGGTGACAAAGGAAATATCCTTAGATAAAAACTAGAAAGAAGCTTTCTGAGACACTGCTTAGTGATGTGTGAATTCATCTCACAGAGTTACACTGTCCTTCTCATGGAGCAGTTTATTAACACTGTTTTCGTTAAATCTGCAATGGGGTATTGCAAATGCATTGAGTTCTATGGTGAGAAAGGAAATATCCTCAGGTAAAAACTGGAGAGAAGCCTTCAGAGAAACTGCTTTGTAATGTGTGAATTCACCTCACAGAGTTACGTCATTCTTTCAATGAGCAGTTTGCTAACAGTATTCTCCTGGAATCTGCAATGGGACATTCGGGAGGGCATTGAGGTCAATGGTGAAAAAGGAAATGCCCTCAGATAAAAAAGTGAAAGAAGCTTTCTGAGAAACTGCTTTGTGATGTGTGAATTCATCTCACAGAGTTACACCAATCTTATATGGAGCAGTTTGTTAGATCTACTTCTGTGGATTCTGAGAAGTGACATTTCTCATTGCTTTCAATCTTATCGTGACAAAGGAAATATTCTCAGAGATAAACTAGAAAGAGGCTTTTTGAGAAACAGCTTTGACATGTGTGAATTCATCTCTCAGAGTTACACTACTCTTTCATGGAGCAGCCTGCTAGCACTGTTTTTGTGGAATCTGAGAAGGGATATTTTGGATTGCTTTGAAGCCTATGGTGACAAAGGAAATATTCTCAGGTAAAAACTAGATAGAAGCTTTCTGAGAAACTGCTCTGTGATGTATGAATTCTTCTCACAGAGTTACACCACTCTGTTCATGGAGCAGTTTATTAGCACTTCTTTTGTGGAATCTGAGAAGAGATACTTTAGATTGCATTGAAGCCCATGGTGAAAAAGGAAATATCCTCAAATAAAAACTGGAGAGAAGCCTTCAGAGAAATTTCTTTGTGATGTGTGAATTCACCTCACAGAGTTACATCATTCTTTCATTGAGCAGTTTGCTAACAATATTCTCATGGGATCTGCAGTGGGATATTTGGGACGGCCTTGAGTGCTATGGTGAGAGAGGAAATATCCTCAGGTAAAACATGGAGAGAAGCCTTTGGAGAAAAACTGCTTTGTGATGTGTGAATTTACCTCACAGAGTTACATGATTCTTTCATTGAGCAGTTTGCTAACACTATTCTCGTGGGATCTGCAATGGGATATTCGGGAGGGCATTGAGGCCGATGGTGAAAAGGAAATGTCCTCAGATAAAAACATGAAAGAAGCTTTCTGAGAAACTGCTTTGTGATGTGTGAATTCATCTCACAGAGTTACACCAATCTTATATGGAGCAGTTTGGTTGATCTGCTTCTGTGGATTCTGAGAAGTGACATTTCTGATCGCTTTGAATCCTATCGTGACAAAGGAAATATCCTCAGAGAAAAACTGGAATGAAGCTTTTTGAGAAACAGCTTTGTGATGTGTGAATTCATCTCACAGAGTTACACTAGTCTTTCATGCAGAAGCCTGCTAGCACAGTTTTTGTGGAATCAGAGAAGGGATATTTTGGATCACTTTGAAGCCTACGGTGACAAAGGAAATATCCTCAGATAAAAACTAGAAAGAAGCTTTCTGAGAAACTGCTTAGTTATGTGTGGATTCATCTCACAGAGTTACATTGTTCTTCTCATGGAGCAGTTTACTAACACTGCTTTCATTTAATCTGCAATGGGATATTGCAAGCACCTTGAGTGCTGTGGTGAGAAGGAAATATCCTCAGGTAAAACCTGGAGAGAAGCATTCGGAGAAACTGCTGTGTGATATGCGAATTAATCTCACAGAGTTACACCATTCTTTCAATTGAGTAGTTTGCTAACACTATTTTCGTGGAATCTGCAATGGGATATTCGGGAGGGCATGGAGGCCGATGGTGAAAAAGGAAATGTCCTCAGATAAAAGTTGAAAAGAAGCTTTCTGAGCAACTGATTTGTATGTGAATTCATCTCGCAGAGTTACACTACTCTTTTGTGGAGCAGCTTGCTAGCACTGATTTTGTGGAATTTGAGAAGGGATATTTTGGATCACTTTGAAGCCTATGGTGACAAAGGAAATATCCTCAGATAAAAACTAGAAAGAAGCTTTCTGAGAGACTGCTCTGTGATGTGTGAATTCATCTCACAGAGTTACACCATTTTGTTCATGGAGCAGTTTATTAGCACTTCTTTTGTGGAATCTGAGAAGGAATACTTCAGATTGCCTTGAAGCCCATGGTGAAAAAGGAAATATCCTCAAATAAAAACTGGAGAGAAGCCTTCGGAGAAATTTCTTTGTGATGTGTGCATTCACCTCACAGAGTTACATCATTCTTTCATTCAGCAGTTTGCAAACACTGTTCTAGTGGAATCTGCAATGGGACATTCAGGAGAGTATTGAGGCCGATGGTGAAAAAGGAAATGTCCTCAGATAAAAGCTTAAAAGAAGCTCTCTGAGAAACTTCTTTGTGATGTGTGAATTCATCTCACAGAGTTACACCAATGTTATCTGGAGCAGTTTGTTAGCTCTGCATCTGTGGATTCTGAGAAGTGACATTTCTGATTGCTTTGAATCCTATCGTGACAAAGGAAATATCCTCAGAGAAAAACTAGATAGAACCTTTCTGAGAAACTGCTTTGTGGTGTGTGAATTCATCTCACGGAGTTACACTACTCTTTCATGGAGCAGTTTGCTAGCACCGTTTTTGTGGAATCTGAGAAGGGATATTTTCGATCGCTTTGAAGCCTATGGAGACAAAGGAAATATCCTCAGATAAAAACTAGAAAGAAGCTTTCTGAGAAACTGCTTAGTTATGTGTGAATTCATCTCACAGAGTTACACCGTTCGTCTCATTGAGCAGTTTAGTAACACTGTTTTCGTTTAATCTGCAATGGGATACTACGAGCCCATTGAGAGCTATGGTGAGAAAGGAAATATCCTCAGGTTAAAACTGGAGAGAAGCCTTCGGAGAAACTGCTTTGTGATATGCAAATTAGTCTCTCAGAGCTACACCATTCTATCAATTGAGCAGTTTGCTAACACTATATTCGTGGAATCTGCAATGGGATATTCGGGAGGGCATTGAGGCTGATGGTGACAAAGGAAATGTCCTCAGATTAAAACGTGAAAGATACTTTCTGAGAAACTGCTGTGTAATGTGTGAATTCATCACACAGAGTTACACCAATCTTATATGGAGCAGTTTGCTGGCTCTGCTTCTGTGGATTCTGAGAAGTGACATTACTGATCACTTTGCACTTGACAATGGATATATCCTTATCTTGACAATGGATATATCCTCAGAGAAAAACTAGAGAGAAGCTTTCTGAGTAACTGCTTTGTGTTGTGTGTATTCAGCTCACAATGTAACACTTTTCTTTTCATGGAACAGATTTCATTGAATCAGCAATTTCGTTGTTTTCCTTGAATCAGCAATGGGATATTCCGAGCGCATTGAGTGTTATGGTGAGAAAGGAAATATCCTCAGGTTAAAACTGGAGAGAAGCATTCGGAGAAACTGCTTTGTGATGTGTGAATTCATCTCTCAGAGTTACACTACTCTTTCATGGAGCAGCCTGCTAGCTCTGTTTTTGTGGATCTGAGAAGGGACATTTCTGATTGCTTTGAAGCCTATGGTGACAAAGGAAACATCTTCAGATAAAAACTAGAAAGAAGCCTTCTGAGAAACTGATTTGTGATGTGTGAATTCATCTCACAGTGTTACACCATTCTGTTTATGGAGCAGTTTGTTAGCACTGCTTCTGTGGAATCTGAGATTTGATACTTTGGATTGCATTGAAGGCCATGGTGAAAAAGGAAATATCCTCAGACAAAAGTTGAAAAGAATCTTTCTGAGAAACTGCTGAGTGATGTGTGAATTCGTCGCACGGAGTTACACAAATCTTTCATGGAGCTGTTTGCTAGCATTGTTTCTCTGGAATCTGACAAGGGACATTTATTTATTTATTTATTTATTTATTTATTTATTATTATTATTATACTTTAAGTTCTAGGATACATATGCATAACGTGCAGGTTTGTTACATATGTATACTTGTGCCATGTTGGTGTGCTGCACCCATCAACTCGTCAGCACCCATCAACTCGTCATTTACATCAGGTATAACACCCAATGCGATCCCTCCCCCCTCCCCCTCCCCATGATAGGCCCCGGTGTGTGATGTTCCCCTTCCTGAGTCCAAGTAATCTCATTGTTCAGTTCCCACCTATAAGTGAGAATATGCGGTGTTTGGTTTTCTGCTCTTGTGATAGTTTGCTAAGAATGATGGTTTCCAGCTGCATCCATGTCCCTACAAAGGACACAAACTCATCCTTTTTTATGGCTGCATAGTATTTCATGGTGTATATGTGCCACATTTTCTTAATCCAGTCTGTCACTGATGGACATTTGGGTTGATTCCAAGTCTTTGCTATTGTGAATAGTGCCGCAATGAACATACGTGTGCATGTGTCTTTATAGCAGCATGACTTATAATCCTTTGGGTATATACCCAGTAATGGGATGGCTGGGTCATATGGTACATCTAGTTCTAGATCCTTGAGGAATCGCCATACTGTTTTCAATAATGGTTGAACTAGTTTACAATCCCACCAACAGTGTAAAAGTGTTCCTATTTCTCCACATCCTCTCCAGCACCTGTTGTTTCCTGACTTTTTAATGATCGCCATTCTAACTGGTGTGAGATGGTATCTCATTGTGGTTTTGATTTGCATTTCTCTGATGGCCAGTGGTGATGAGTATTTTTTCATGTGTCTGTTGGCTGTATGAATGTCTGCTTTTGAGAAATGTCTGTTCATTTCCTTTGCCCACTTTTTGATGGGGTTGTTTGTTTTTTTCTTGTAAATTTGTTTGAGTTCTTTGTAGGTTCTGGATATTAGCCCTTTGTCAGATGAGTAGATTGCAAAAATTTTCTCCCATTCTGTAGGTTGCCTGTTCACTCTGATGGTAGTTTCTTTTGCTGTGCAGAAGCTCTTTAGTTTAATGAGATCCCATTTGTCAATTTTGGCTTTTGTTGCCGTTGTTTTTGGTGCTTTAGACATGAAGTCCTTGCCCATGCCTATGTCCTGAATGGTACTACCTAGGTTTTCCTCTAGGGTTTTTATGGTATTAGGTCTAACATTTAAGTCTCTAATCCATCTTGAATTAATTTTCATATAAGGAATAAGGAAAGGATCCAGTTTCAGCTTTCTACTTATGGCTAGCCAATTTTCCCAGCACCATTTATTAAATAGGGAATCCTTTCCCCATTTCTTGTTTCTCTCAGGTTTGTCAAAGATCAGATGGCTGTAGATGTGTGGTATTATTTCTGAGGACTCTGTTCTGTTCCATTGGTCTATATCTCTGTTTTGGTACCAGTACCATGCTGTTTTGGTTACTGTAGCCTTGTAGTAGAGTTTGAAGTCAGGTAGCGTGATGCCTCCAGCTTTGTTCTTTTGACTTAGGATTGTCTTGGTGATGCGGGCTCTTTTTTGGTTCCATATGAACTTTAAAGCAGTTTTTCCAATTCTGTGAAGAAACTCATTGGTAGCTTGATGGGGATGGCATTCAATGTATAAATAAACTTGGGCAGTATGGCCATTTTCACGATATTGATTCTTCCTATCCATGAGCATGGTATGTTCTTCCATTTGTTTGTGTCCTCTTTGATTTCACTGAGCAATGGTTTGTAGTTCTGCTTGAAGATGTCCTTTACATCCCTTGTAAGTTGGATTCCCAGGTATTTTATTCTCTTTGAAGCAATTGTGAATGGAAGTTCATTCATGATTTTGCTCTCTGTTTGTCTGTTATTGGTGTATAAGAATGCTTGTGACTTTTGCACATTAATTTTGTATCCTGAGACTTTGCTGAAGTTGCTTATCAGCTTAAGGAGATTTTGGGCTGAGACAATGGGGTTTTCTAAATATACAATCATGTCATCTGCAAACAGGGACAATTTGACTTCTTCTTTTCCTAACTGAATACCCTTTATTTCTTAGTCTTGCCTGATTGCCCTAGCCAGAACTTCCAACACTATGTTGAATAGGAGTGGTGAGAGAGGGCATCCCTGTCTTGTGCCAGTTTTCAAAGGGAATTTTTCCAGGTTTTGCCCATTCAGTATGATATTGGCTGTGGGTTTGTCATAAATAGCTCTTATTATTTTGAGGTACGTTGCATCAATACTGAATTTATTGAGCCTTTTTCGCATGAAGGGCTGTTGAATTTTGTCAAAAGCCTTTTCTGCATCTATTGAGATAATCATGTGGTTCTTGTCTTTGGTTCTGTTTATATGCTGGATTATGTTTATTGATTTGTGAATGTTGAACCAGCCTTGCATCCCAGGGATGAAGCCCACTTGATCATGGTGGATAAGCTTTTTGATGTGCTGCTGAATCCGGTTTGCCAGTATTTTATTGAGGATTTTTGCATCGATGTTCATCAGGGATATTGGTCTAAAATTCTCTTTTTTTGTTGTGTCTCGGGCAGCCTTTGGTATCAGGATGATGTTGGCCTCATAAAATGAGTTAGGGAGGATTCCCTCTTTTTCTATTGATTGGAATAGTTTCAGAAGGAATGGTACCAGCTCCTCCTTGTACCTCTGGTAGAATTCAGCTGTGAATCTATCTGGTCCTGGACTTTTTTTGGTTGGTAGGCTATTAATTATTGCCTCAATTTCAGAGTCTGCTATTGGTCTATTCAGGGATTCAACTTCTTCCTGGTTTAGTCTTGGAAGAGTGTAAGTGTCCAGGAAATTATCCATTTCTTCTAGATTTTCTAGTTTATTTGCGTAGAGGAGTTTATAGTATTCTCTGATGGTAGTTTGTATTTCTGTGGGGTCAGTGGTGATATCCCCCTTTATCATTTTTTATTGTGTCTATTTGATTCTTCTCTCTTCTCTTCTTTATTAGTCTTGCTAGTAGTCTATCAATTTTGTTGATCTTTTCAAAAAACCAACTCCTGGATTCATTGATTTTTTGGAGGGTTTCTTTGTGTCTCTATCTCCTTCAGTTCTGCTCTGATCTTAGTTATTTCTTGCCTTCTGCTAGCTTTTGAATGTGTTTGCTCTTGCTTCTCTAGTTCTTTTAATTGTGATGTTAAAATGCCAATTTTAGATCTTTCCAGCTTTCTCTTGTGGGCATTTAGTGCTATAAATTTCCCTCTACACACTGCTTTAAATGTGTCCCAGAGATTCTGGTATGTTGTATCTTTTTTCTCATTGGTTTCAAAGAACATCTTTATTTCTGCCTTCATTTCGTTATGTACCCAGTAGTCATTCAGGAGAAGGTTATTCAGTTTCCATGTAGTTGAGCGGTTTTGATTGAGTTTCTTAGTCCTGAGTTCTCGTATGATTGCACTGTGGTCTGAGAGACAGTTTGTTATAATTTCTGTTCTTGTACATTTGCTGAGGAGTCCTTTACTTCCAATTATGTGGTCAATTTTGGAATAAGTGCGATGTGGTGCTGAGAAGAATGTATATTCTGTTGATTTGGGGTGGAGAGTTCTATAGATGTCTATTAGGTCTGCTTGCTGCAGAGATGAGTTCAATTCCTGGATATCCTTGTTAACTTTCTGTCTCGTTGATCTGTCTAATGTTGACAGTGGAATGTTGAAGTCTCCCATTATTATTGTATGGGAGTCTAAGTCTCTTTGTAAGTCTCTAAGGACTTGCTTTCTGAATCTGGGTGCTCCTGTATTGGGTGCATATATATTTAGGATAATTGGCTCTTCCTGTTGAATTGATCCCTTTACCATTATGTAATGGCCTTCTTTGTCTCTTTTGATCTTTGATGGTTTAAACTCTGTTTTATCAGAGACTAGTATTGCAACCCCTGCTTTTTTTTGTTTTCCATTTGCTTGGTAGATCTTCCTCCATCCCTTTATTTTGAGCCTATGTATGTCTCTGAATGTGAGATGGGTCTCCTGAATACAGCAAACTGATGGTTCTTGACTCTTTATCCAGTTTGCCAGTCTGTGTCTTTTAATTGGAGCATTTAGTCCATTTATATTTAAGGTTAATATTGTTATGTGTGAGCTTGATCCTGCCATTATGATATTAACTGGTTATTTTGCTCATTAGTTGATGCAGTTTCTTCCTAGCCTCGACGGTCTTTATATTTTGGCATGTTTTTGCAATGGCTGGTACTGGTTGTTCCTTTCCATGTTTAGTGCTTCCTTCAGGGTCTCTTGTAAGGCAGGCCTGGTGGTGACAAAATCTCTAAGCATTTGCTTATCTGTAAAGGATTTTATTTCTCCTTCACTTATGAAACTTAGTTTGGCTGGATATGAAATTCTGGGTTTAAAATTCTTTTCTTTAAGAATGTTGAATATTGGCCCCCACTCTCTTCTGGCTTGTAGAGTTTCTGCCGAGAGATCTGCTGTTAGTCTGATGGGCTTCCCTTTGTGGGTAACCAGACCTTTCTCTCTGGCTGCCCTTAAGATTTTTTCCTTCATTTTAACTTTGGTGAATCTGGCAATTATGTGTCTTGGAGTTGCTCTTCTCGAGGAGTATCTTTGTGGTGTTCTTTGTATTTCCTGAATTTGAATGTTGGCCTGCCTTACTAGGTTTGGGAAGTTCTCCTGGATGATATCCTGCAGAGTTTTTCCAATTTGGTTCCATTTTCCCCCTCACTTTCAGGCACCTCAATCAGACGTAGATTTGGTCTTTTCACATAATCCCATACTTCTTGAAGGCTTTGTTTATTTCTTTTTCCTTTTTTCTTTAGTCTTCTCTTCTTGCTTTGTTTCATTCATTTGATCCTCAATCACTGATACTCTTTCTTCCAGTTGATCGAGTCAGTTACTGAAGCTTGTGCATTTGTCATGTATTTTTCGTGTCATAGTTTTTATCTCTGTCAGTTCGTTTATGGCCTTCTCTGCATTGAATATTCTAGTTATCCATTATTCCATTCTTTTTTCAAGATTTTTAGTGTCCTTGCACTGGGTACGTAATTCCTCCTTTAGTTCTGAGAAGTTTGATGGACTGCAGCCTTCTTCTCTCAACTCTTCAAAGTCATTCTCCATCCAGCTTTGATCCGTTGGTGGCGATGAGCTGCGATCCTGTGGAGTGGGAGATGTGGTCTTATTTTTTGAATTTCCAGCTTTTCTGCCTGCTTTTTCCCCATCTTTGTAGTTTTATCCGCATTTGGTCTTTGATGATGGTGATGTACTGATGGGGTTTTGGTGTGGGTGTCCTTTCTGTTTGTTAGTTTTCCTTCTAACAGTTAGGACTCCCAGTGTAGGTCTGTTGGAGATTGCTTGAGGTCCACTCCAGACCCTGTTTGCCTGGGTGTCAGCAGCAGAGGCTGCAGAAAATAGAATATTGCTGAACAGCGAGTGTACCTGTCTGATTCTTGCTTTGGAAGCTTTGTCTCAGGGGTGTACCCTGCCGTGTGAGGTGTGGGGTGTCGGTCTGCACCTAGTGGGGGATGTCTCCCAGTTAGGCTACTCAGGGGTCAGGGACCCACTTGAGCAGGCAGTCTGTCCATTCTCAGATCTCATCCTCCATGTTGGGAGATTCACTGCTCTTTTCAAAGCTGTCAGACAGGGTCGTTTGCATCTTCATAGGTTTCTGCTGCTTTCTGTTTAGCTGTGCCCTGTCCTCAGAGGTGGAGTCTACAGAGATAGGCAGGCCTCCTTGAACTGCTGTGGGCTCCCCCCAGTTCGAGTTTCCCAGCAGCTTTGTTTACCTACTTAAGCCTCAGCAATGGCAGGCGCCCCTCCCCTAGCCTCACTACTGCCTTGCATTTAGATCTCAGACTGCTGCGTTAGGCTAGCAATGAGGGAGGCTCCATGGGTGTGGGACCCTCCTGGCCAGGTGTGGGATATAATCTCCTGGTGTGCCGTTTGCTAAGACCTTTAGTAAAGTGCAGTATTGGGGTGGGAATTACCCAATTTTCCAGGTGTTGTGTGTCTCAGTTCCCCTTGCTAGGAAAAGAGATTCCCTTCCCCCCTGCACTTCCCAGGTGAGGCAATGCCTCACCCTGCTTCAGCTCTCACTGGTTGGGCTGCAGCAGCTGATGAGCACCAATTGTCTGGCACTCCCTAGGGAGATGAACCCGGTACCTCACTTGAAAATGCAAAAATCACCCGTCTTCTGTGTCACTGGCGCTGGGAGTTGGAGACTGGAGCTGTTCCTATTTGGCCGTCTTCTTCTGATTGCTTTGACTCCTATCATGGCAAAGGAAATATCCTCAGATAAAAACTGGAAACAAGCTTCCTGAGAAAGTGCTTTGTGATGTGTGAATTCGTCACACAGTTACATGACTCTTTCATGGAGCAGTTTGCTAGCACTGTTTTTGTGGAATCTGAGAAGGGATATTTTGGATCACTTTGAAGCCTATGATGACAAACGAAATATCCTCAGATAAAAACGTGAAAGAAGCTTTCTAAGAAACTGCTTAGTGATGTGTGAATTCATCCCACAGAGTTACACAATTCTTGTCATTCAGCAGTTTACTACCACTGTTTTTCTTTTGATCTTCAATGGGATATATGACCGCATTGAGTGCTATGGTGAGAAAGGAAATATCCTCAGATAAAAACTGGTGAGAAGCCTTCAGAGAAACTGCTTTGTGATGTGTCATTTCATGTCACAGAGTTACACCAATCTTATATGGAGCAGTTTGTTAGGTCTGCTTCTGTGTATTCTGAGAAGTGACATTTCTGATCACTTTGAATCCTATTGTGACAAAGCAAATATCTTCGGAGAAAAAACTAGATAGAAGCTTTCTGAGAAACTGCTTTGTGATGTGCGAATTCATCTCTCAGAGTTACACTACTCTTTCATGGAGAAGCCTGCTAGCACTGTTTCTGTGGAATCTGAGAAGGGACATTTCTGATCACTTTGAAGCCTACGGTGACAAAGGGAACATCCTCAGATAAAGACTAGAAAGAAGCCTTCTGATATACTGCACTGTGATGTGCGTATTCATTTCACAGAGTGACACCATTTTGTTCATGGAGCCAGTTTGTTAGCACTGCTTCTGTGGAATCTGAGAATTGACACTTCAGATTGCATTGAAGCCCATGGTGAAAAAAGGAAATGTCCTCAGATAAAAGTTGAAAAGAAGCTTTCTGAGAAACTGATCTGTGATGTGTAAATTCATCTAACAGTGTTACACCATTCTGATCATGGAGCAGTTTATTTGCTCTTCCTCTGTGTAATCTGAGAAGGCGTAGTTTAGATTGCATTGAAGCCCATCATGGAAAAGGAAATATACTCAAAAATAACTGGAGAGAAGCCTTCGGAGAAGTTTCTTTGTGATGTGTGAATTCCCCTCACAGAGTTATGTTCTTCTTTCATTGAGCAGTGTGCTGGGACTTTTGGGAGGGCATTGAGGCCGATGGTGACAAAGGGAGTGTCCTCAGAAAAATGCGTGAAAGAAGCTTTCTGAGAAACTGCGGTGTGATGTGTAAATTTGCCTCACAGAGTTACACCAATCTTATCCAGAGCAGTTTGTTAGTTCTGCTTCTGTGGATTCTGAGAAGTGACATTACTGATTGCTTTGAATCCTATCATGGCAAAGGAAATATCCTCAGATAAAAACTGGAAACAAGCTTCCTGAGAAAGTGCTTTGTGATATGTGAATTCATCTCACAGAGTTACACCTTCGTTTCATGGAGCAGTCTGTTACCACTATTTTTGGGGAATCTGAGAAGGGATATTTTAAATCGCATTGAAGCCTACGCTGACAAAGGAAATATTCCCCCCAAAAATGAGACAGAAGCTTTCTGAGAAACTTCTCTGTGATGTGTGAATTCATCTCACATAGTTACACCTCTCTCTTCATGAAGCAGTTTCCTATCTCTGTTTTCGTGGAATCTGCAAAGTGATATATGGGAGTGCATTGAGGTCTATGGTGAAAAAGGAAATATCCTTAGATGAAAATCAGAAAGAAGCCTTCTGAGAAACTGATTTCTGATGTGTGAATTCATCTCACAGAGATACACCTTTCTCTTCATGAAGCAGTTTCCGATCACAGTTTTTGTGGAATCTGCAAAGTGACACTTGGGAGCGCAATGAGGCTTATGGTGAAAAAGGAATTACCCTTAGATAAAAACTAGAAAAAAGTTTTCTGAGAAATTGCTTTGTGATGTGTGAATTCATCTCACAGAGATACACATTTCTCTCCTTGAAGAAGTTTGCTAACGCTGTTTTCGTGGAATCTGAAAAGTTATATTTGGGAGCCTATTGGGGCCTATGGTGAAAAAGGAACTATCCTCAGATAAAAACCGGAAAGAAGCGTTCTGAGAAACTGCATTGTGATGTGTGAATGCAACTCACAGAGTCACACTTTTCAGTGGTCTGTTGGTTAACACTGTTTTCTTGAAATCTACAATGGGATATTGTCGCAATGAAGCTTACAGTGACAAAGGAAATATACCCTTCAATAAAAACGAGAAAGAAGCTTTCTGAGAAACTTCTTTGTGATGTGTGAATTCACCTCACAGAGTTACACTTTTCTCTTCATGAAGCAGTTTGCTAACACTGTTTTCCTGGAATCTGCAAAGTGATATTTGGGAGTGTCTTGAGGCCTATGGTGAAAAACGAAATATCCTCAGATGAAAACTTGAAAGAAGCTTTCTGAGAAACTACTTTCTGATGTGTGAATTCATCTCACAGAGTTACACTTTCGTTTAATGTTGCAGCCTTTTCCCACAGTTATTGGGGAATTTGAGAAGGGATATTTTTGTTGGTATTGAAGCCTACACTCTCAAAGTAAGTATCCTGAAATACAAACGAGAAAGAAGCTTTCTGAGAAACTTCTTTTCAATGTGTGAGTTCACCTCACAGAGTTACAACTTTCTCTTCAGGAGGCAGTTTGCGATCACTGTTTTCTTGAAATCTACAATGGGATATTTCTTAGAGCAATGAAGCTTATGGTGACAAAGCAAATATCCTCAGAAAAAAAGTGGAAAGAAGCTTTCTGAGAAACTGCTTTGTGATGTGTGAATTCATCTCACATAGTTACACCTTTCTCTTCGTGAAGCCGTTTGCTAACATTGTTTACATGGAACATGCAAAGTGGCATTTGGGAGCACATTGAGGCATATGGTGAAAAAGGAAATTTCCTAAGATGAAAACCAGAAAGAAGCTTTCTGAGAAACTGCTTTCTGATGTGGAATTCATCTCACAGAGTTACACCATCATTTCATGGAGCAGTCTGTTACCACTGTTTTTGGGGAATCTGAGAGGGGATATTTAGGATCGCATTGATACCTACGCTGACAAAGGAAATACCCTCAAATAAAATCTAGAAAGAACTTTCTGAAAAACTCCTTTGTGATGTGTGAATTCATCACAAAGAGTTACACCTTTTTCTTCATGAAGCCACTTGCTAACACTGTTTTCTTGGAATTTGCATAGTGATATTTGGGAATACTTGGAGGCCTATGGTGAAAAAAGAAATATCGTCAGATAAAAACTGGAGAGAAGCATTCTCAGCAACTGTTTTGTGATATGTGAATTCATCTCACAGAATTACACCTTTATCTTCATGAAGGAGTTTACTAACACTGTTTTCCTTTAATCTGCAAAGTGATATTTGGAAGCACTCTGAGGCATATGGTGAAAAAGGAAATATCCTCAGAAGAAAACTAGAGAAAAGGATTCTGAGAAACTGTTCTCTGATGTGTGAATTCATCTCACAGAGTTACATTTGCTTTTCATGGAGCAGTCTGTTACTACTGTTTCTGGGGAATCTGAGAAGGGATTTTTTTTTATCACCTTGAAGCCTATGCGGACAAAGGAAATATCCTCAAATAAAAACTAGAAAGAAGCTTTCTGAGAAACTCTTTTGTGATGTGTGAATTCATCTCAAAGAGATACACCTTTTACTTCATGAAACAGTTTGCTAACACTGCTTTCGTGGAATCTGAAAAGTGATATTTGGGAGCATATTGAGGCCTATGGTGAAAAGGGAACTATCCTCGGATAAAAACTGGAAAGAAGTGTTCTCAGAAACTGCTTTGTGATGTGTGAATGCAACTCACAGAGTTACACTTTTCATTGGTCAGTTGGCTAACACTGTTTTCTTGAAATCTACAATGGGATATTTCTTGTCACAATGAAGCTTGTGATGACAAAGGAAATACCCTCAAATAAAAATGAGAAAGAAGCTTTCTAAGAAACTTCTTTTTTTTTTTAATTAATTTATTATTATTATACTTTAAGTCGTAGGGTACATGTGCATAACGTGCAGGTTTGTTACATATGTATACTTGTGCCTTGTTGGTGTGCTGCACCCATCAACTCGTCAGCACTCATCAACTCGTCATTTACATCAGGTATAACTCCCAATGCAATCCCTCCCCCCTCCCCCCTCCCCCCTCCCCATGATAGGCCCTGGTGTGTGATGTTCCCCTTCCTGAGTCCGAGTGATCTCATTGTTCAGTTCCCACCTATGAGTGACAACATGCGGTGTTTGGTTTTCTGTTCTTGTGATAGTTTGCTAAGAATGATGGTTTCCAGCTGCATCCATGTCCCTACAAAGGACACAAACTCATCCTTTTTGATGGCTGCATAGTATTCCATGGTGTATATGTGCCACATTTTCTTAATCCAATCTGTCACTGATGGACATTTGGGTTGATTCCAAGTCTTTGCTATTGTGAATAGTGCCGCAATGAACATACGTGTGCATGTGTCTTTATAGCAGCATAATTTATAATCCTTTGGGTATATACCCAGTAATGGGATGGCTGGGTCATATGGTACATCTAGTTCTAGATCCTTGAGGAATCGCCATACTGTTTTCCATAATGGTTGAACTAGTTTACAATCCCACCAACAGTGTAAAAGTGTTCCTATTTCTCCACATCCTCTCCAGCACCTGTTGTTTCCTGACTTTTTAATGATTGCCATTCTAACTGGTGTGAGATGGTATCTCATTGTGGTTTTGATTTGCATTTCTCTGATGGCCCGTGATGATGAGCATTTTTTCATGTGTCTGTTGGCTGTATGAATGTCTTCTTTTGAGAAATGTCTGTTCATAACCTTTGCCCACTTTTTGATGGGGTTGTTTGTTTTTTTCTTGTAAATTTGTTTGAGTTCTTTGTAGGTTCTGGATATTAGCCCTTTGTCAGATGAGTAGATTGCAAAAATTTTCTCCCATTCTGTAGGTTGCCTGTTCACTCTGATGGTAGTTTCTTTTGCTGTGCAGAAGCTCTTTAGTTTAATGAGATCCCATTTGTCAATTTTGGCTTTTGCTGCTGTTGCTTTTGGTGTTTTAGACATGAAGTCTTTGCCCATGCCTATGTCCTGAATGGTACTACCTAGGTTTTCCTCTAGGGTTTTTATGGTATTAGGTCTAACATTTAAGTCTCTAATCCATCTTGAATTAATTTTCATATAAGGAGTAAGGAAAGGATCCAGTTTCAGCTTTCTACTTACGGCTAGCCAATTTTCCCAGCACCATTTATTAAATAGGGAATCCTTTCCCCATTTCTTGTTTCTCTCAGGTTTGTCAAAGATCAGATGGCTGTAGATGTGTGGTATTATTTCTGAGGACTCTGTTCTGTTCCATTGGTCTTTATCTCTGTTTTGGTACCAGTACCATGCTGTTTTGGTTACTGTAGCTTTGTAGTATAGTTTGAAGTCAGGTAGCGTGATGCCTCCAGCTTTGTTCTTTTGACTTAGGATTGTCTTGGAGATGCGGGCTCTTTTTTGGTTCCATATGAACTTTAAAGCAGTTTTTCCAATTCTGTGAAGAAACTCGTTGGTAGCTTGATGGGGATGGCATTGAATCTATAAATAACCTTGGGCAGTATGGCCATTTTCACGATATTGATTCTTCCTATCCATGAGCATGGTATGTTCTTCCATTTGTTTGTGTCCTCTTTGATTTCACTGAGCAGTGGTTTGTAGTTCTCCTTGAAGAGGTCCTTTACATCCCTTGTAAGTTGGATTCCTAGGTATTTTATTCTCTTTGAAGCAATTGTGAATGGAAGTTCATTCCTGATTTGGCTCTCTGTTTGTCTGTTACTGGTGTATAAGAATGCTTGTGATTTTTGCACATTAATTTTGTATCCTGAGAATTTGCTGAAGTTGCTTATCAGCTTAAGGAGATTTTGGGCTGAGACAATGGGGTTTTCTAAATATACAATCATGTCATCTGCAAACAGGGACAATTTGACTTCTTCTTTTCCTAACTGAATACTCTTTATTTCTTAGTCTTGCCTGATTGCCCTAGCCAGAGCTTCCAACACTATGTTGAATAGGAGTGGTGAGAGAGGGCATCCCTGTCTTGTGCCAGTTTTCAAAGGGAATTTTTCCAGTTTTTGCCCATTCAGTATGATATTGGCTGTGGGTTTGTCATAGATAGCTCTTATTATTTTGAGGTACGTTCCATCAATACCGAATTTATTGAGCGTTTTTAGCATGAAGGGCTGTTGAATTTTGTCAAAAGCCTTTTCTGCATCTATTGAGATAATCATGTGGTTCTTGTCTTTGGTTCTGTTTATATGCTGGATTATGTTTATTGATTTGCAAATGTTGAACCAGCCTTGCATCCCAGGGATGAAGCCCACTTGATCATGGTGGATAAGCTTTTTGATGTGTTGCTGAATCCGGTTTGCCAGTATTTTATTGAGGATTTTTGCATCGGTGTTCATCAGGGATATTGGTCTAAAATCTTCTTCTTTTGTTGTGTCTCTGCCAGGCTTTGGTATCAGGATGATGTTGGCCTCATAAAATGAGTTAGGGAGGATTCCCTCTTTTTCTATTGATTGGAATAGTTTCAGAAGGAATGGTACCATCTCCTCCTTGTACCTCTGGTAGAATTCAGCTGTGAATCCATCTGGTCCTGGACTTTTTTTGGTTGGTAGGCTATTAATTATTGCCTCAATTTCAGAGCCTGCTATTGGTTTATTCAGGGATTCAACTTCTTCCTGGTTTAGTCTTGGAAGAGTGTAAGTGTCCAGGAAATTATCCATTTCTTCTAGATTTTCCAGTTTATTTGCGTAGAGGTGTTTATAGTATTCTCTGATGGTAGTTTGTATTTCTGTGGGGTCGGTGGTGATATCCCCTTTATCATTTTTAATTGCGTCGATTTGATTCTTCTCTCTTTTCTTCTTTATTAGTCTTGCTAGTAGTCTGTCAATTTTGTTGATCTTTTCAAAAAACCAACTCCTGGATTCATTGATTTTTTGGAGGGTTTTTTTGTGTTTCTATCTCCTTCAGTTCTGCTCTGATCTTTCTTATTTCTTGCCCTCTGCTAGCTTTCGAATGTGTTTGCTCTTGCTTCTCTAGTTCTTTTAATTGCGATGTTGGAGTGTCAATTTTAGATCTTTCCTGCTTTCTCTTGTGGGCATTTAGTGCTATAAATTTCCCTCTACACACTGCTTTAAATGTGTCCCAGAGATTCTGGTATGATGTATCTTTGTTCTCATTGGTTTCAAAGAACATCTTTATTTCTGCCTTCATTTCGTTATGTACCCAGTAGTCATTCAGGAGCAGGTTGTTCAGTTTCCATGTAGTTGAGGGGTTTTGATTGAGTTTCTTAGTCCTGAGTTCTAGTTTGATTGCACTGTGGTCTGAGAGACAGTTTGTTATAATTTCTGTTCTTGTACATTTGCTGAGGAGTGCTTTACTTCCAATTACGTGGTCAATTTTGGAGTAAGTATGATGTGGTGCTGAGAAGAATGTATATTCTGTTGATTTGGGGTGGAGAGTTCTGTAGATGTCTATTAGGTCTGCTTGCTGCAGAGATGAGTTCAATTCCTGGATATCCTTGTTAACTTTCTGTCTCGTTGATCTGTCTAATGTTGACAGTGGAGTGTTGAAGTCTCCCATTATTATTGTATGGGAGTCTAAGTCTCTTTGTAAGTCTCTAAGGACTTGCTTTCTGAATCTGGGTGCTCCTGTATTGGGTGCATATATATTTAGGATAGTTAGCTCTTCCTGTTGAATTGATCCCTTATACCATTATGTAATGGCCTTCTTTGTCTCTTTTGATCTTTGATGGTTTAAACTCTGTTTTATCAGAGACTAGTATTGCAACCCCTGCTTTTTTTTGTTCTCCATTTGCTTGGTAAATCTTCCTCCATCCCTTTATTTTGAGCCTATGTATGTCTCTGCGTGTGAGACGGGTCTCCTGAATACAGCAGACTGATGGTTCTTGACTCTTTATCCAGTTTGCCAGTCTGTGTCTTTTAATTGGAGCATTTAGTCCATTTACATTTAAGGTTAAGATTGTTATGTGTGAACTTGATCCTGCCATTATGATATTAACTGGTTATTTTGCTCATTAGTTGATGCAGTTTCTTCCTAGCCTCGATGGTCTTTACATTTTGGCATGTTTTTGCAATGGCTGGTACTGGTTGTTCCTTTCCATGTTTAGTGCTTCCTTCAGGATCTCTTGTAAGGCAGGCGTAGTGGTGACAAAATCTCTAAGCATTTGCTTATCTGTAAAGGATTTTATTTCTCCTTCACTTATGAAACTTAGTTTGGTTGGATATGAAATTCTGGGTTTAAAATTCTTTTCTTTAAGAATGTTGAATATTGGCCCCCACTCTCTTCTGGCTTGTAGAGTTTCTGCTGAGAGATCTGCTGTTAGTCTGATGGGCTTCCCTTTGTGGGTAACCCGACCTTTCTCTCTGGCTGCCCTTAAGATTTTTTTCCTTCATTTCAACTTTGGTGAATCTGGCAATTATGTGTCTTGGAGTTGCTCTTCTTGAGGAGTATCTTTGTGGCGTTCTCTGTATTTCCTGGATTTGAATGTTGGCCTGCCCTACTAGGTTGGTGAAGTTCTCCTGGATGATATCCTGAAGAGTGTTTTCCAACTTGGTTCCATTTTCCCCCTCACTTTCAGGCACCTCAATCAGACGTAGATTTGGTCTTTTTACATAATCCCATACTTCTTGCAGGCTTTGTTCATTTCTTTTTCTTCTTTTTTCTTTTGGTTTCTCTTCTCGCTTCATTTCATTCATTTGATCCTCAATCGCTGATACTCTTTCTTCCAGTTGATCGAGTCGGTTACTGAAGCTTGTGCATTTGTCACGTATTTCTCTTGTCATGGTTTTCATCTCTTTCATTTCGTTTATGACCTTCTCTGCATTAATTACTCTAGCCATCAATTCTTCCACGTTTTTTTCAAGATTTTTAGTTTCTTTGCGCTGGGTATGTAATTCCTCCTTTAGCTCTGAGAAATTTGATGGACTGAAGCCTTCTTCTCTCATCTCGTCAAAGTCATTCTCCGTCCAGCTTTGATCCATTGCTGGTGATGAGCTGCGCTCCTTTGCCGGGGGAGATGCGCTCTTATTTTTTGAATTTCCAGCTTTTCTGCCCTGCTTTTTCCCCATCTTTGTGGTTTTATCTGCCTCTGGTCTTTGATGATGGTGATGTACTGATGGGGTTTTGGTGTAGGTGTCCTTCCTGTTTGATAGTTTTCCTTCTAATAGTCAGGACCCTCAGCTGTAGGTCTGTTGGAGATTGCTTGAGGTCCACTCCAGACCCTGTTTGCCTGGGTATCAGCAGCAGAGGCTGCAGAAGATAGAATATTTCTGAACAGCAAGTGTACCTGTCTGATTCTTGCTTTGGAAGCTTCCTCTCAGGGGTGTACTCCACCCTGTGAGGTGTGGGGTATCAGACTGCCCCTAGTGGGGGATGTCTCCCAGTTAGGCTGCTTAGGGGTCAGGGACCCACTTGAGCAGGGAGTCTGTCCCTTGTCAGATCTCAACCTCCGTGTTGGGAGATCCACTGCTCTCTTCAAAGCTGTCAGACAGAGTCGTTTGCGTCTGCAATTTTCTGCTGCTTTTGTTGTTGTATAGTTGTGCCCTGTCCCCAGAGGTGGAGTCTACAGAGACAGGCAGGTTTCCTTGAGCTGCTGTGAGCTCCACCCAGTTCGAGCTTCCCAGTGGCTATGTTTACCTACTTAAGCCTCAGCAATGGCGGGCGCCCCTCCCCCAGCCTCGCTGCTGCCTTGCCGGTAGATCACAGACTGCTGTGCTAGCAATGAGGGAGCCTCCGTGGGTGTGGAACCCTCCCGGCCAGGCGTGGGATATGATCTCCTGGTGTGCCTGTTTGCTTAAAGCACAGTATTGGGGTGGGAGTTACCCAATTTTCCAGGTGTTGTGTGTCTCAGTTCCCCTGGCTAGGAAAAGGGATTCCCTTCCCCCTTGCGCTTCCCAGGTGAGGCAATGCCTCGCCCTGCTTCAGCTCTCGCTGGTCGGGCCGCAGCAGCTGACCAGCACCGATCGTCCGTCACTCCCCAGTGAGATGAACCCAGTACCTCAGTTGAAAATGCAGAAATCACCGGTCTTCTGTGTTGCTCGCGCTGGGAGTTGGAGACTGGAGCTGTTCCTATTCGGCCATCTTGCTCCGCCCCCGAGGAACTTCTTTATGATGTGTGAATTCACCTCACAGAGTTACAACTTTCCCTTCAGGAGGCAGTTTGCTATCACTGTTTTCTTGAAATCTGCAATGGGATATATCTTAGAGCAATGAAGTTTATTGTGACAAAGGAAATATCCTCAGAAAAAAAGTGGAAAGAAGCTTTCTGAGAAACTGCTTTGAGATGTGTGAATTCATCTCACACAGTTACACCTTTCTTTTCATGAAGCCGTTTGCTAACACTGTTTTCATGGAACCTGCAAAGTGATATTTGGGAGTGCATTGAGGCCTATGGTGAAAAAGGAAATATCGTCAGATGAAAACCAGAGAGAAGCGTTCTCAGAAACTGCTTTGCGATGTATGAATGCAACTCAAAGAGTTACACTTTTCTTTTCATTGATCAGTTTGCTAACACTGTTTTCTTGAAATCTGCAATGGGACGTATCTTAGCTCAAGAAAGCTTACGGTGACAAAGGAAATACCTTCAGATAAAAACTAGGAAGAAGCTTGCTGAGAGACTGCTTTGTTATGTGTGAATTCATCTCACAGAGTTACACCTTACTTTCCAAGAAGCAGTTTCCCAACACTGTTTTCGTGGAATCTGCAAAGTGATATGTGGGAGCACATTGAGGCATAGGGTGAAAAAGGAAATATTCTCAGATGAAAACCAGAAAGAAACTTTCTGAGAAACTGATTTCTGATGTGTGAATTCATCTCACAGAGTTCCACTTCGTTTCATGGAGCAGTCTGTTACTAGTGTTTTTGGGGAATCTGAGAAGGAATTTTCTTTTTATCGCATTGAAGCCTACATGGACAAAGGAAATATCTTCAAATAAAAACTAGAAAGAAGCTTTCTGAAAAACTTCTTTCTGATGTGTGAATTCATCTCAAAGAGATACACCTTTGTCTTCATGAAACAGTTTGCTAACACTGTTTTCGTGGAATCTGAAAAGTGATATTTGGGAGCGTATTGAGGCCTGTGGTGAAAAAGGAACTATCCTTGGATAAAAACTGGAAAGAAGCATTCTGAGAAACTGCATTGTGATGTGTGATTGCAACTCACAGAGTTACACTTTTCATTGGTCAGTTGGAAAACATTGTTCTCTTGAAATCTGCAATGGGATATTTCTTAGAGCAGGGAAGTTTATTGCGATAAAGGAAATATCCTCAGAAAAAAAGTGGAAAGAAGCTTTCTGAGAAACTACTTTGAGATGTGTGAATTCATCTCACCTAGTTACACCTTTCTCTTCATGAAGCCCTTTGCTAACACTGTTTTTGTGGAACCTGCAAAGTGATATTTGGGAGTGCATTGAGGCCTATGATGAAAAAGGAAATATCATCAGATAAAACCTGGAAAGAAG